>NC_090655.1:216483224-217083224 GCF_040937935.1 Hyperolius riggenbachi
ATATGGCCAACCTGGGCAATTGTCCCAGTGCCACAAACCGGCTGCCCACCCCCCCCAACTCAACTGTGTTCCCCGGGGCTCCTGCAGCGTCTTTGGCAGAGTAGAATCTCACGTCCCAGCAGGCCCTCTCCTCTGTCACTCGGTGACTCCATTCACGCCTGTCTTCATCTTCCTCAAGGGCGACTCTCCTCTATGACCCGGTGCATGTTATTGCCTAATATCATTCTATGGGTCACAGAGAAGAACAGACACTAGTCTGCCGAAGACATTGCAGGGGTGCACAGTTACATTGGGAAGTGATCTGGGAGTCCCAAAAGCCGGCTCAGAGACCCTGGGGGGACATTTGGCAGCAATAAATGGCCCCTAATGATGCTTTTTAATGGGAGGTAAATTTATTGAATTTGTTACTAGAACCTGCACTAGTACTCACACATGCCCATACCAGACAGAAGAGACACATTTGACCCGCTGGGTCAAGTATGTTTCACTGGAGAAGGACTCGAAAAACCTCTGGAGAAGCCAGAAGCTTCCCCCTACTGAGGTAAGTAACTTTTAATTTGGCAATTTCATTATTGCTGGCTGAGATGGGGGCTTTTGCACCGCAGTGGCAGCTCTGAGTCATCTTAACATGGGTTCATCACATGTACGCATTACATTGCACTAAAAGACGTCCCGCACATTTCATAACGTTAGGAAGCAAGTTTCAAGTCCTTCTGTACAAAGCCACTATCACATGCACAGCAATCACAGAACCTGAAGCAGGTAGAGAAGGTTCTAAGCCATATTTATTCCCTTGGAAGCAGTAGAGTGTTGTACCGTGTTAGCCATCAGTAAAAGCAAGAAGTTTTGAATCGGGATACCATTTATTGGCTAACCAAGAAGAAAAGCGGTAAGCTTTCAGCTATGAAGCCTTCCTCAGACTGATTCCTGAACACTGACAAATCTTAAAACACAGCTTATATACACTGGACATTAAAAAGGGGATACTTTGTTCTGCAATAAATGTCATTAGATGCCTAATTACAAAATCAAGAAGGTTCCACAGGGATGCTCGGTAATTAATGACCAAAAGAGAAGACCAATCCTCTGCTTGAACATCACATTCCACAGATTTACGATGTCTTCTCATTAGACTGAATCTGTGGAATGTGACGTGAACATAGGGTCAGTTCTTTCAATTGTCTCCTGATCCTGTTGAACAAAAAAGTGAAACACAAGAAAACTGCTAAAACACAGGTCCTCTTTATTTTTTATAGATGTCAGTGACACAACAAGTGATGCTAGGAGAAAACTATCAAACCCAGTTTCAGGATATGAAAAAATAAAATCCATAGAGAAATGTTAGAGCCCCCATTAAGTCTTTATTGTTGTCCCTTACTTCTTATCCCAGAGACTAACAGGGTTCAGAGTAGAGCCTTAGAGACCCAAGAAGATTCCTAAGACAGGAAATAAATTCACTTGTTCCGGGTGGTGACACAGATAACAGTCAAACCTCAAAAGAGGTTCCAAACACTTTCCACAGTGCCATAACGCTAAATAATATTTTCTTGAGGTTTGTGTTTTAAAGTATACTTTACCCCGAGGCAAAGCTACCTGAGGTAAACACAGAGGTATGTTCTTGCTTTGCAGACAGGAAAAGGCAGGCATCCTTCTTATCACTTTCCCATGTCCTCCTCTTAATGCTAGGTACACACCATACAATTTTCTGTTAGATTTTCTCTTAGATTTACCTGCCAGATAGCTTTTTTCCATGTTGTAGGTAAATCTAACAGAAGAATCTAACAGAAAACTGTACCTGTGTGTACCTAGCATAAGAGGAACAGGTGGGAATAGCAGGGTGTTAGGAGATAACATTGCAGCAAGCCTGCCTCTTCCTGTCCGAAAATGTGACTGTAGCCAAAAGTCACATTTTTCAAGGAGGAATTGGGGCAGTGAAGAGTGGAACAGAAAACACAAACAAGTATGTGGATCCAGAATGAACTTACCATAGATAGCTTTGTCTCAGGTCAGGTGTGCTTAAAAAACCCTCTAGTGTGAAAAAATAAAATCTGTAAACAAATGTCAGGTTAGACTTCTCATCCAGAGCGCTGAATGATACAAAACAGATGTCACAAAATATGTAATCAAAGCAATTCTTTGTTGATGAGGGTTGAGATATTGTTGAACAGAACTGAGTGTGCAATCATCAGTTTTATTTGGAACCCTCAAAAGGACGCTTAATTTCCTGGCACAGACCTGAAATGGTCAGAAACTTTTTGTTTTTAAAATGGTTCAACGAAAAGCAAGATGCGGACAAAGATAATTACACGTTCACATCACAGAAGAACTATCAGGGTTGGTTGGTTTCTCTGGAGTTTCTTGAAATCAAACTCCACCAATTAGGATGACGAAGAGAGGACATGTTCTCAAAGACACCACAACAAATTTCTACAAGTTCTGTTCTCATGCATTAAGTATTGATTTTCACAGTTATGGGGATGAGTCACTTTCGCCTCCATGGTCATTTATTAGATAAATCGCCTATAAGATGTTCGTTATGTGACTATCGATGTAGAATGGGCTAATGTAGTGGCACCAAAACAGATTCAGCTCGTAGAAATGATGCCCACTTCCTATAGGTAGTGTTTTTGTGCTTAGACAGTCAATATATTTTACTACAAAATTCAACCGATATTCCCAAATTCTCGAAAAAAAAAGTTCTTATCTACTTCCACAGCTCATGTCTAGATTATTGTATTTAGCGTTTTACCTTCCAACCCCCTTCCCATACACAACCCCCTTCCCATACAAACACTCCAACACACATACTTCTCAAACTCCATTAATAGTGAGCTAGTATAGATCTCGTAAACGCAGTTTCTCAAAGCATCTCTGAGAAGAATCCTCATCAATGGCTAAATGATAACACAATAATGAGAATATATATATAAATACTGTCAGTTCACTTGCTAAGTTCCATCACAGATGGGTATCCTTTTCATACTTCTCTTCCACACATCAATATCCCGATTTTTAGTGCACTATTATGGCCCATATGCAGTTTACTTTTTCTCCTGAATGTTCTTTTAGGTGATATTTTTACACCTTATCATTAAATGCATTTTAAACCACCAGCAAACAGGAAAATACTAAAAATAATTTTGATAGTACTTTCTCACCAACGTTTAGGTTTTTCAATTGTAAAATGCTTAAAGTTACCGTGTTTCAAAGAGAATATGAAAATGATCTCCTGGGATAAAAAGTTAATTGCATATGGGCCTATGTCTTAAAACGGCAATTCCCAAGAAAAAGATTTAGAGGATCTAGAACAGGGGTGTCAAACTCAAAGTGGGCCGAAATCATACACTAGGACTTAGTCGCGGGCCAACCTTAATGTCTACTGTCCACCTTCCTCCCTTATAAAGATCCCAGGTATCTAATGGCCACCCTCCAACCCCTATACAGTTCCCTGGTGTCTAGTGGTCCACCCTCCCCTATACAGTTCCCTGGTATCAAGTCGAGGCCCCCACCCTCCCCATACAGTTCCCTAGTGTTTAGTGCTTCCCTCCTACGTCCCTCGTATGGCTTTCCTGGAGTTCTAGGGCTTCACCTCCAATATAGTAGCTTCTCTGGTGGTCTAGAGTGGGCCAAATACAAGGCAAAGTGGGGAAACCACTTGAGGGTCAAATTTAATGGCTCTGAGAGGGTCCGATTTGGCCTCCGGGCCGGAGTTTGATATGTACGACCTAGAATAATTGTCAAGTAAAAATCATACAAGGCGGCCATGTTCCAACAACTCATCTTAAGTGTTTATTAACCACTTCTAGTCACTTTCCTTAGTTCACCTGTAGTTGGAGCCTGGCACATGCAGTCCACTCAGCATGACCCTGTGTATCCTACTTCTGCACAGCAGCCATGGGCAAAAGCATCCTCGGCATTCACGGTTAGGAAAGAATCGAAACTGTGCATTCCCAGGACACTTCTGGCAATGTTTGCTACACACAGCCTTGGGGGAGCACATACTGTAATACAATAATGGGATTGTGCAATATACTATCATCTCTCTTCCTCACTACAAACCCAGAATAACCAATCCAGTCCTCTGTTGGGAGTGGTTGAAGTGTTAGATTGCATTGCCATTACTCATTTTCCTATTCTATCAATATCTTACCCAGACATGCTCCACCTCCTGAATAATGTCAAAGCATACCCTAACCACTTTAACTCGCTGTAAACACCTGCTGAATGTTAACAAATGTCATCCATGGCCTTGATTTACCCTGACATGCCTTCATTCTTCCGTAGGCCACATACACTGATTCATTGTGTTTTCCAACTTTATTTAGGGTAGTTCTTCTTGCAAAGAGTTAGTGTTGGAGGCTTGTAGATAGGATGAAATCAACAATTACCTTCTTGTTGCTCCAGAGACCCCAGCCGATTTGAAACAGTTGTTATGAGAAGGTCTCAACATTCTGGATGGGCTTCGAACTTGAATGTTCTTGGAGCTATGGTGAATGTATCTTACCTTTGGAAATCCCAATTTTTGGTGGTTTCCTTTAATCAGTTGCTCAGACTTTCAAGTAATTTCTGCAATTAGTGCCACAAAATGATGTCAAATGGGAGTGCAACATTTTGTTACTCTGCTACATCCTACCACTAGTGACCAAATTCAGCTACATAGATTATTAACATATTTAAAACTTAGTTTTTCTTTATTGGTTAGGTGGTTATGAATATCTTACAACTTACCCTTTTATCTGTTGCTATAAGGGCATACCAGGCTAATGTAATACTAAAGAGGGCAGTTCTTAGAGAGCCCTATTTTAAGTGTTAATCTCATTTGACAGCTAACACTGAACTACAAAGGATGGCAGATAGGCACCGGTTTTACAGTAAGAAACAACTGATGATAGAAATGGCCAGTGCTCACTAATGCTCAAGGAAGAGCAGTATTACTGGCAATACTTGAAAAATCTTGTTCCTCAGGGTTGGTGATCCTGTTCCTCAGTGTGCACCTACCTTAAAGGTAAATACATCCCAAACTGTTATTTATTTTTCACATGGGTACTGACAAGCTGGATAATACAAGTTCCTATACCTCTTAGAGGCTCCAGAAGTCATTTATACCCATCAATTCTGGCCAAAGGCTTCTTCCATTACAAATCCAAATGATGGTGTCACTATTTTTCACTCAGTAGGTCCTTCATAAAGTAGACTTGATAACCTAGATGGGGAACCAAGCTACAAGAGATAGCATCCAACCAGGGACACTGGCCGAATGGAATCTTGTTGTTTCTGTAACTTCCCTCCCACAACCACAAACACCATGGTGAGTTGGCTGGCTCACACCAAACATCAGCTGTTGGGTGTGGCAGAGACATTACAGTTGTATACTCTTTTGAGGAACACTGAGTGAATGGTAAATGTAGTCTGCAAAGCACTGCTCAATAACTTGGCACTTTGTACAGTACATACAGGTAATACTAATAAGGGCGGAGACACATTACTACATGAAATTTGGCCAATGAAGTCTTCAAGAGATTTAGTGAGCCAGCAGGTTATTCATTTCCTTAATGAACACCTAAAGCTAAAAAGTAGTCAAGTCTAACCTCTAATGCTACATACACACACTAAAGTTGCTCGAAATAAACGATGAAAGATGGATCTGCAATCCAATACAGACATTAAAACATCTGATGTACACCAAATGCAACCGATGGTTGTGGAACAATGAGGGTTATTTGCCTGAGCGCGCCCAGCCGGGCTGCAGCTCTCTTAAGCTGCTCCAGACCTTGTCTCAGATTTCTACACCTTTAAACCTATTTGTGCTGAAACTGGACTCAAAATACAGAGGAATTCCACCCACCACGACTAAGGCTACAACTACAACCAACCAGAACAATCGGATTACTTTGGATGGCAGAGATATAAACTGGATTGAAATCCTCCATGAAGCTTACCACTGCTGAACACACCAAGCCTTCTCTCTAATGTCAACATACAAATACTCATCAAAGGACCTTTTCTCTGCCTGCCCTCTAAAGAATAAGGGGGCGGAGAGGTAGTGGATCCAAAAATAAACACCAGGGAAGCAACACCAGGCAAAGGATAACAACTTTGACAGTGAAGCCTAAAAAACATCCCCAGCAAAGCTCAATCACAGCCACACTCTGCAATGCCAGATCGATAAATAATAAGACTGCAACTATACATGACCTAATAGAGCTCTCTGATTTGACCTTTTTGACAGAGACCTGGCTTGGGAAGCATGCAGGCCCAACTCTTGAAGCAACCGTGCCGACCAATTATTCAGTTTTGCACTGTGAGAGACAAGTCCGCAAGGGTGGGGGGGTTGCCATATGCTTCAGATCCTCTTTGAACATAAGGCCCCTGCCCATAGGCCCCACTGAAACCTTTGAATGTATTGCAGCCCAACTGTCAGCAGAAGTAAACATCAACATATTGCTCATATACCGCCCCCCCCAAAAAAATGGTCCAGTCTTTCTTAAGGAAATATCTGAACTCTTATCCTGCCTAACAGTGGAACACCCTAGATGGATCATCCTGGGAGACTTCAATGCATGGGTGGATGATCACGACTCCCACCTAGGAAGTGAACTACTTCTCATAATGAATGAACTGGGTCTCTCTCAGGCTGTCAACCTCCCCACCCACACGAAAGGGCACACCCTGGATCTTATATTTCATTCCGGACTTTTAATATCACACATAGATATAAACCCAGTGGTATGGTCAGACCACCACACCATCCACTTCTCTCTGACAGCACCAGCGATAAAACACAGAGGGAAAGAACTCATAAAATACCGTCCACTGAAAGATGTCTCACCCCAGCACGTTCAGAATACCCTCAACTTTGACGCATTAACCAATCATTGCGCAGACCCAGACTCCATGGTCCTGATGTACAACCATGCAGTGTCATCTGCCTATGACGCCCTTGCTCCAGTTCGCATTAAACAGTCTACACCACTTCACCATGCACGGTGGTTTGACAGCTCACTAAAGGACATGAAGAAAGAAGTGCGCAGACTAGAAAGGAAGTGGCGAAAATCCCAGAATTCAAAAGATAAACACACCCTTGTCTCTCACCTGGAAAACTACCAAAATGCGATCACCAAGAAAAAATCCTTCTACCTATCACAGGAGATCGCAAAGGCCGCCAACAGACCAGCCCAACTATTCCGCACAGTTGATAGACTATGTAACCCATCCTGTCTAAAACCTACTATAACTCCCTCAAAGGAGCTATGTGAGAAATTTGCGTGCTACTTTGCTGACAAAGTATCCTCCATTCGGTCTCTCATTCAATCCACAGCACCCAAGACTCATGCAACTCCTGGAAATAGCTGCAAAAACAACCTAACACCCTGGACTGACTTCAAAAGTATTAGTGAGGAAGAGATCTCAGACATCCTCCGTCGCCTCCGCCAGACAACCTGCGACCTGGACCCTGGACCAACTAAACATATGCTGAAATGCCCTGACCTGCTTGGTCCAGCATTTCACAAAATAGTAAATTGCTCTCTACAAGCAGGGAGGTTTCCTACCTCTCTAAAAGAAGGAATCATCAAGCCCCTTCTTAAAAAACCTTCCATGGATCCAGATGCTATGAGCAACTACAGACCTGTCTCCAACCTCCCCTTCTTAGGTAAAGTTATTGAAAAGGCTGTCTATCTGCAACTTGAAACCTGGCTGTCAGTAAACAACATCCTGGACCCTCTACAATCTGGCTTTAAGAAACACCACAGCTGTGAAACAGCCCTCATCCAAGTCTGCAACGATCTGCTCATGGCAAGGGACAGAGGGGAATGCTCCATCCTAATCCTGTTGGATCTCTCAGCGGCTTTTGATACAGTTGACCATGAAATCCTGCTTAACAGACTGCAGGAGTACTGTGGCATCAGTGGATCAGTCCTCCAGTGGTTCAGATCATTCCTGACTGACAGAACACAGAGAGTATCCCTAGGACCCATAATGTCCAAACCTGCACCTCTACAATTCGGAGTGCCACAAGGATCAATCCTATCCCCTCTGCTGTTTGCAATCTACATGTTGCCACTCGGCACACTTATCCAACGACATGGCCTGACGTACCACTGCTACGCCGATGACACACAGCTATACCTGTCCTTCAAACCTGGTGGAACAGACCCTACCCCAAAAATAAACTCTTGCTTAGCTGAGCTACAGGCATGGATGAATGATAACTGGTTGAAACTGAATGCTGACAAAACTGAGGTCCTGTTTGTCCAAAGCCAGTGCCCGCCATCAAAACAGCTCTATCCTAAAGCAACACCAATCAGGATTGGGAATTCAGACATAAACAGCTCCAACTTTGTGCGCAGCCTTGGCGTACTAATCGATGGGGAATTGAATTTCAGAAACCAAATTTCATCTGTAGTTAAATCCTCCTTCTTTCATCTGAAGAACATTGCAAAGATTAAACATCTGATTCCCCCAGAGGATCTTCCAACCCTAGTCCACGCCTTCATCACATCACGTCTGGACTACTGCAATGCCCTTTATGTTGGCCTCCCCAAAAAGGACCTGCGCCGCCTGCAATTAGTGCAGAATTCTGCTGCCAGATTGCTAACAAACCAGCCTCGCCACTGTCATATTACACCGATCCTTCGCTCACTGCACTGGCTACCAGTAGAATGGAGAATACTCTTCAAGATTGGACTGCTGACATTCAAATCCCTGCACAGTCTAGGCCCTGGATACATGAAGGACTTGCTGAAGCTGCACCACACCTCTCACAACCTCAGATCAGCAAGTTCTATAAACTTGGTCACTCCCAGAGTGCACCTCAAAAAATCTGGAGATAGAGCCTTCTGCCATGCTGCCCCTACTCTCTGGAACTCCCTACCACACCCAGTAAAGACAGCACCATCCCTGGAGCTATTCAAATCCAGACTGAAAAGCCACCTGTTTAGCCTGGCATTTCCAGATTTATAAAATTTCTTCCTCTGTACCACGATGGTCTGAGCCATGCTTATGCGCTTTGAGTCCCACGGGAGAAAAGCGCTTTACAAATCTTATTTGTTGTTGTTGTTGTTGTTATGGTATGTAATTCCTTCTTTCCACACAGCCACACTTTGCAGACACACTGTTGTAAATGTCCTGAGCTCTATACACACTGTTGAGTGCTAACAATTATCTCCCAAATGGATCCACCGGGTAGAGCGCTCGAAATGCCCGAGAACCTTTGGCAATCGTTAAATTTTGAAGTCGTTATGCTGCTCTTATTTTAAATGATAACTGGGTGAACCATTGTTTAACGTTGGTTTAGAGCACCTTCAATCTAGTGTATGTACATAGCTTTAGCAACACCATGGTAATAAAATATAAGGCCCACACAATATGGTTCACACAACTATTCGAATATCATTAGCATTTCATAATAGTAGTGTCTACCTTCATCTACTCTTTATCTCCACAGCTTTATGCTTACTGCTCAATGGCAGATGCTTTGAATTATTTTTCCACTGGCTGAGGTAGGCTGCCCTGTTCGGTCGCTGACACATCTGCGCTTTGCATCAGTTCAGGAGATCCCTCTTCCCTAATCCTCAGCTGCACAAATCGTTTCCGCTTGTGTGTATTCTGGTGACCAATAAGAGTGGCTTTCCTTGTAAAACTCTTCCCACACTCTGAGCATGTAAACGGTTTTTCCCCCGTATGAGTTCGTTCATGGCTAGCCAGATTGGACTTCTGGGAGAAAGATTTCCCACATACAGAACATGAGTAGGGTTTCTCATCAGTGTGCGTTCTTTCATGAGCAAGGAGGAGACCTTTATAGGCAAATCCTCTTCCGCAATGAGAACATGAAAATGGTTTCTCACCCGTGTGACTTAGTAAGTGTCGGTCAAGGCGGGCCTTGTATGGAAATGACTGACCACATTCAGTACAAGAATATGGGTTCTCCCCCGTGTGTATCCTAACATGCTTGAGAGCGTCGCCTTTCTGAAAAAAACGTCTTCCGCATATTGCACATAGAAACGGCCTTATCCCCGCATGAAATTTTTGATGTCGGCTTAGGAGGGCTTTTTCTATAAAGCTTTTCCCACACTCTGGACATGTATAAGGCTTCTCGCCTGAATGGATCTTCTGATGGGAAACAAGATGGGCTTTTTGCGCAAAGTCTTTCCCGCACTCTGGACAGGAAAATGGCCTTTCCCCTGTATGAGAACGTTCATGGGCCACCAATTTTGTTCTCTGGTCAAAGCTTTTGCCACACTCAGTACATGGGAACTTTTTAGGACGTTTACGGTATTTACGACGTGTAACGGGAGTTGGTGCAGGGAAAAAATATGCCAGCTGTGTGGTAGAGGGGCCAGGGGCTAAATATGTAGTGGGGAAAACTGGGCTGAGATTGGGGGCAGCTGGGTTTTCTCTAGAAGATTCTGCTGGGATCTTGGTGTTATCATCTTCTGCTTCATCACCTGAAGAGCTCAGGGGCTGTTCCTCCTCGCTAAACCTTCTGTATCGACCATCTGGAGGAAACAAGAAAACAACAAGTGAAATCAGTGAGCTGTTAGAATCTTCTCTGAATATCTACAATCAAGGAAGCTCTCTCATGTGTTTCTGGGTGGGCCGAGCTCAATGCACATTGTCCTTTCCACTATAACAACCTTTATCTCTTTTTTGCAAGATATAGTCTCAAGTATATATAGTGGTGGCCAGAAAAGAGAATACGCGTTCTTAAGCCGGAATACTGTGCCACACTGGTGTCAAATTCCAGTCTTTGAGGGCCATATCCCGTCCAGTGTTTAAGATGGACAAAGAAATGGAGAAATGATTCAGCTACATCGATTAATTTGACCTGTGTCAAAAATGTGTGAGGACCTCGGCCCTTGGGGACTAGAGTTCAACATTCCTGCTGTGCCATCTCTGTCCCCTGTATGTCCTCTGTGCCCCCCACTATTCCCCTCTTCCCCAAGTGCCTCTACTATGCCACCTCTGTCCTTCCATTCCTCCTTCTGCCCCCCATGCCTCCTTCTGTCCCCTTTTGTGCCTCCTACTGTTCCCTTTTTTCCTCTTCTGTGTCCCCCTGTGCCTTTTCTGTCTGCATGTGCCTCTTCTCTGCCCCTCTTGTGCCTCTTCTGTCTGCATGTGCCTCTTCTCTGCCCCTCTTGTGCCTCTATCTGTCCCACTCTGCTCCCCCAACCCAGTGCAGACCTTTGCCCAACAGAAGGAGCACTCCTCTCACCTGCTTCAGACGCCTACACCGATGAGCGCACCTCCTGATCGCATCATTACACGCAACATGCAGGAAAAGCAGGTGTGGTGTCAGTATGCCTTACATTGTTAGCGTGACGCATGCGCAATAGCTCTAAAAACAGCTGATGGTCAGCAGATTTCAGACACATGTGCAGTTGCCTTATAATAATGTGCTATCCAGCTTGGAAAAGGACTGTACCATTCTCCATTAGCTGTTTTCAGAGCTAATGAGCATGAGTAATGCATCACTAGCGTGATAATTATGATTACGTCATCATATTAAGGAGACACTAACAATCTAGAGCAGTGATGGCTAACGTTGGAACTCCAGCTGTGGTGGAACTACAAGTCCCATGAGGCATTGCAATACTCTGACAGCTCTAAGCACAACTCGGGGAGGCAGAGGCATGATGGGAATTGTAGTTTTGTCACAGCTGGAGTGCCAAGGTTAGTCATCACTGATCTAGAGCATACCAACACTGGCACTAGAGGAAGCTGTGAGGATAAGAAGAGGTCTGCTCATCACGTGGAGGCACCTAGAGCAGATGAGGCAAGCGCTGGGACAGGGAGTCCCCAACACTGGGAAAAGTCGGCAGGTCATTTGTACATCGGATGTTCATAAGTTGGGGACTCCATGTAATGGATATTAGCCTGTAGCCACAAAAAGAAGAAAAAAATCTTCACTTGCACACATCATGCATGGAAAAAGCTCTAATGACAAAGGATAAAGACGACCAGATGCTCTATTATGAAAAGAAGTGATCACTGTGATGACAAGGAGAATATGTGACTTTCACTGTGAGGTAAATCTTCTTATGCTCTTTATTTAAACTAGCGGCACTTCCCGATAGCGCGGGCATGCTACGCGCCCTAGTGCAACGTAGCATGCCCTCCTAAGCAATGGCCGCTCCTTCCTATATGCCATGTGATAGTGATTTATAGCGGCCGCGATACTTCACTAGCACGGCCGGTACACATCACTATTGCGCGGCATATGGGAAGGAGCAGCCGTTGCTAAGGAGATCACGCTAAGTTGCCACTAGCATGTGTAGTGTGCACGTGCTATTAGGAAGTGCAGCTAATTAAAATAACGAGCATAAGAAGATTTACCTCGCACTGTTAGAGCGGAATTGGCTTACTGAATCAAGCCCTTTATTACTCACCTGTGCTGATCTCCATAGGAACTTCCTCTTCTTTAACCTTCACATCTGTTGCCTCTTCATCAGGTCCAAGATCCTTCTGAGTCGCTCTAGTGTCTTCAGAATCTGTGGATGCAGATGACAGTGACACACCTGAGATGAAAGAGGACTGTCATGTGTTTAGGGTTTATTCCTCACCTGTGCGACTCCCTGGAGATATGTCATCCTCCTTATATGGCTCATCAGCTTCTGCGTTTGACTCTTCTTCTTCTTCATCTTCTTCGTCTTCTTCAACTTTAACAACAATCAGACCATCTCTCTCCATCACGGCATTCAATCCTGAGCTCCACTAGAATTAATACTGGTTTGTAAAGGTCAAGCTGCAATAGATAAAATGAAAAGTTATAACTAATGCCAAATACAGAAGGATAGATTCTATGGCAATCATTTTAAAGAAGTCAGTTTTAAAACATGTGCAAAAGAACCCAAGGCAATTGATCATTCTAAAGCGGTTATCCAAGAAATTATTAGATCTTTAAGAACAGTCATGTGCGTTTGATCCTTGCTGAGAAACTGGAGCTGTTAGGCCCAGTGCACACCAAAACCGCTAGCAGATCTGCAAAACACTAGCGGTTTTGGGAGCAGATTTCAGAGCGATTCCAGGCATGTTTAGAGCGGATTTCTAAACATGCTTAGCGGTTTTGGCTGCGTTTTTGTGTAGCAGATTACACAAATTGTTACAGTAAAAGCTGCACTGAACAGCTTCTGTAACAAAAACGCCTGGCAAACCGCTCTGAAGTAGTGGTTTTCAGAGCGGTTTAAGTTTTTCCTATCCTTAACATTGAGGCAGAAACGCTTCTGCAAACCACAAACGTGCAGCAGGAGGCACGTTTGCGGTTTGCTACAATCCTCAAACCGCTGGTGTGCACCATCTCATTGAGATACATTAACCGAGCTGTTTGACAGGAGGATGCAGTTGGCAGATCGCATCAAAAACCGCTCGGTGTGCACTGGGCCTAACTGAGCCTTCAACAGGGAAGCAGGTCATCTCGGCACACCTGAGTTGGGCGCCGCTATAGCTACAATGCCCACGCACAGGTGGTGCCGGTGATCGCCAGTGTGGTGAAATGTTTTGCAACTTTATAATATTTTGAAATAATTTATACTTGTAGCTATTAGAAAGTGCAACCTAAACATTGATTTTAATGTATTTGTATCAGAAAATGCAACCCAACCTAACCCTATTCTCACACAGAACCCTCCTCTACTGGGCAATTAATAACCCCCCACCCCACCCCTCGGAGGGAATAAAGAACCCCCCTGGTGGGCAACTAATAACCCCCCTCCTAGAGGGAACTAAACACCGGCAGTTGCAAATAATGACAGCCAGGAAATGTGTAAGAAGGCGCGCATGCTCAGTTAACCACAGTCCATTCAAGTTGCAAAATATTACAGGTTGCAATATTTTTCATTACACTGGCCCCCAAATTACTTCTCCCTCCAAGATACTTTAGCTCGGAGGGGGAATAGTATTTAACACCGCCGGTAACAGCAGGGTGAGACGTCATTCAGCTCAGATGCTGAACAGCAGTCGCACAAAGGTAATCTGGCATCAGCGGGGAAGGGGCATTGGCTAATCTTTCCCTCTAAGCACAAAGCTGGCCCTGCCCACTTCTTCCCTGTGCATTACAGGGGGAGAGCAAAAGGAGGCGGTGGGTGGAGTCAGGAAATAGCAGAGGCAGGAGGTGGGTGGGGTAAGGTAACAGCAACGGAACAAATGTACACTTTCCTGGCATTCTCTGCCGAGAATCTGACATGTGTATAGTCACTATAATTTGTTGCTGAAAGGTCATCTCACCCGAGCACATTGTTCTCCTCCTTACCCTCCCTCTAAAAGCCACTCCATTATACATTTCATAAGAGTAAGGTTAGGTTCACAGTGGGACGTTGTGGAGCTGCGTTAAAATTTTTTATAACGCAGCTTACCGCACTGCAATAAAAAGTCTATGCGACGTTCACATTGCATTGTAACATTAATCTAATCCCTACCATAGTCATATGTCTATTATTATATATTGTGTAGTGTATGTATCGTAGTCTAGGGCCAGTTTTTTTTAGGGGAAGCCAAATAACTTATCTGTATGTTTTTGAGGGATTTGGGAGTAAACCAGAGTGCCCGGAGAAAAAAAACACACACAAGGAGACCATACAACCTCCATGCAAATAGTGCCCTGGCTGGGATTCAAAACAGGGACCCAGGTCTGCCCAGGCAAGCGCACTAACCACTACGCCACCATGCTACCCTTAGGCCTCTTTTCCACAAACTGTTGAGCTGTGTGCTCAGCAAGCAGTTGCCAGGCAGCAGTGAGCAGTTACCAGGCAGCGACAAGCAGTTACCAGCCAGCAGTAAGCAGTTGTGAGAGTTTGAGAGGCATTTCACTGCCTAGAAACAGTTTGTGGAAAAGAGGCCTTAGTGACATCACAAACCACACATCAACTATGTATGTATTTGTACATGCATCAGTCCTGATTTAGTGTGTTGAATGTTTTATGTATTTATTCTCCCTACTACCATATTTGTTTTGTACCATGTATATCACTGTGGAAGATGTTGGCACTATATAAATAAAAAATAATAATGAGATCTTTAAAAAAAAACCTGGTGAATAAAGTGTCTGAGTCAATCATTACTTGAATTCCACTGAAGCCTATGACATTTTCCACGATGAAACCGGTGATCTAATGAAGGGGAAATCAACATAATTGCCATGTTATAAATATGGTGAATGAGAGCTTTTTTGTCAGTCTTTTAAAAATACTGACCCAGATGAAAAATGGCAATATTTTAAGCTGACTGACAGTTTCATACACATGGAGATCTTAAACTGCCATCATTGCTACAGAAAGAATTTTATTTATGTGACAATCATAAATGGCCCCAATTTTAGCATCCCAGGCCTCAGGACCACCATGCAAAGATGTGCCTATTTCATCTGGCATGTGACCTGACAACACAGGGTCACGTGACACCTCTATGTGATCTGCAGAGGTCTCCCTTTTGTTTCTCTCACTCTGTTCTTCTGAAGGAAAAGAAGACATAATTACCTCCAATCTGCAGCCCAACACCCACACTAGAAGGATTCTTCTTCCCTCCTCCTCCTCCTCTGGGCTACAGTAAAATGGCCGCATGCACTACAGAACTTCTTACAGTCTATTGATTCTGCGCGATCGCGTTGCTATGACAGCAGGATGCTGAATGCTGGATGTGGAAAGCACACAGCACAAAAGATCACGAAGGAAACTGCTGCCTAGCAACAAGGTTCATAGTATAATGATGTCACGAGGTAACCACTAGAGGGAGAACTTTTCGCCAAAACCTCATCTGCCTGCAGAGAAGCGGCGGCCATGTTGTTGTAGTTAAATCAACCCACTTGGAAAAGTTACTGCATCGATCCACTGTCTGCAGGCGCTGATAAATTGCAATTTTCATGGCATAACTGCATCATTTGGGCTACAATACAATGTCCACCTCTCTTCTCTGGCCCTTAGTTGCAAGTGCTGTCCTTATGTGATGGCTGCTGCTTGTGCATTCTCTCTCTAGACGTGGTGTGGTGGACAGGGATTTCCGGTCTGACTGCAGGTGAGTGATAGTTATTGGTGTGCTGCTGCGCTTATGAATATTAACGAGAAAATAATGAATATTTAGATTTGGTGAGAAACAGGAAATTCTGGAGCCATATATGGATATCAGGAATAATTCTCAGCACTTGAGCACCATCATCTGTTTGATAGGGCTGAGAATTTCATGTGTGGAGCCTAAGGCTGAATGCGTACATGGATATACGCCACTTGTCATTTTGGCGCAGGGTGAGCCAAATGACTGCTCACCCTGCTGCAGCACAAATTCTGGGCGGCATTAATTACTAATCCCCCTCCAACTCGTAGCAACTCAGAGGGAGAAGTAATTTGGGGACTGGCGATCGCCGGAGCCCCGAATTACCCTTGCGTGGCCATAATAACATTACGTCTTTGGTGGTGCCCAGGTCAGGCGCAGTACGACTTAGAGTGTGTGCTGAAATGACCTGCTTCGAGGCTGGTTACCGAGTGTCAGGAACCGGCCCGCGGCACGCCTGCGTATACGGTTCCCGACTTCGGGTTCGACCAGATCAAGCAGAGTGCAGCCTTATTCAAGCTAAAAACAAGGCTGTGACCCCTCAAACGCTTCTTACTGCCACCACTAGCTGTTGCTAGACACGTCCACTCGGCTGTCGAGTGCTCAGCGCGCAATCCGCGTTTTCGTATTCGGGTCAGCTTTGCGCTTTAGGCCGAATGCGGGAACGCCACGCACACACACACACACACAGTACAGTTGTACAGTAACACGGCACAATAAGGCACTGACTTGTAATGGAAGTTACACTGTAATGCAGCAAAACCACTAACAGTCGTTCTGAACGATACTGTTAGCCACACTGCTGTTGAGCCCAACAGTGCCCTTACACACAATGCAATTATAATCTCATACGGTAGGGTTGCCCAAACGTACAATCAAGCATGGACTTATACACAGTTACACTTCAGTCTCTTCTAGGCTATGAGTGTTAGTTTAGTACAGCAGAAGTCAAACTTCTTAAATAATGATTTAATATTCCAGGGGAAAGGTGGAACAATGCAGAAAATAATATATACAAAAGATTTACAAAAAACAGTAAAAGTTACAACATAAAAGTTACAAAGATACACACAAGGCTATTTGCTTACCCAACATAAACAGGGATCAAGATAGAAGAACCTTGGACTTGGTTTTTGTGGACGGACACAGTTTTGATTGGACCAGGAGCAACTTTGCTTAAACCGTGAGTCCAGCTTCAGCTACCGTCAGGAGTGGACTGATTTTAGGTGTCTGCCCCTGCCTTTTATGCTGGAATATTTGCCTTACGGCTGCAAGCCCGTTTGGACGGGGGAACTAGTTTAATTAAATCTCAGACATAATTCAATTTCCAGAGATCTAACTTCCACATTTAAGAGTGAATTTTCGCACACACACAACAAAAGACTTCCCTACTATAGGTTACAGGTGACAACACATTGGTGACAGTATTTCCTAGCATCAAAAGTAAGGATTTGACTGGCTATTGACTAAGTAGTCATCTCCTTGCCAGAGGCTAGCAAATCCATTTAGCATTCCCTGCTCTTAAGTGTTTCCTAATTAGAAGCAGACAATGATAGAGTTAATTTACATGTACATACAGAACTCCAGGAAGCAAGCTGCTAGCCTGGCATACCTACATCTCTGACCTAATACACAGCAGATAGAAAAATGAAAGTATACTCCTGTATTATCCCAACCAGGGGCGGACATACGGCCGTGCAGGCCGTGCCGCCGCACGAGGGCCCCTGAAGTTCCGTTTTCTTCAGGGGCCCATGGCATTAAGTTCTTTTTTTTTTTTTTTAATATTTTTTTTTTTTTTATTATTTTATTCCCGGGGGCCCCCCGACTCCTATCCTCCCTCCCTCCCTCACCTCGGGGGCCCCCTCCCGATATGCGCGGCGGGAGAGCGAGCGAGCGGCAAATGCAGGAAGGGCTCTCCAGGCATCCGCTAGAGGCCCAGCCGCTTGGTCTCCAATATGTCTCCAGTTGGAGACATATTGGAGACTCAGCGGCTGGGCCTCTAGCGGATGCCTGGAGAGCCCTGAAGACTTCCTGCATTTGCCGCTCACTCTCCCGCCGCGCATATCGGGAGGGGGCCCCCCGAGGTGAGGAAGGAAGGGAGGGAGGGAGGATAGGAGTCGGGCCCCCCACCCGGATAGCTACCCACCCGGCTACCTACCCACCCGGCTACCTACCTACCCACCCGACTACCTAACCACCCACCAGGCTTCCTACCTACCTACCCACCCGGCTACCTACCCACCCACCAGGCTTCCTACCTAACCACCCACCCAACTACCTAACCACCCACCCGGCTACCTACCCACCCGGCTACCTACCCACCCACCAGGCTTCCTACCTAACCACCCACTCAACTACCTAACCACCCACCCGGCTACCTACCCACCCGGCTACCTACCCACCCGGCTACCTACCTACCTACCCGGCTACCTACCTAACCACCCACCCGGCTACCTACCTAACCACCCACCCGGCTACCTACCGGGCTAGTTACCAACCCACCCACCAGGCTACCTACCCACCCACCCGGCTACCCGGCTACCTACCTAACCACCCACCCGGCTACCTACCTAACCACCCACCTGGCTACCTACCTAACCACCCACCCGGCTACCTACCGGGCTAGTTACCAACCCACCCACCAGGTTACCTACCCACCCACCAGGCTACCTACCTACCCACCCACCAGGCTACCTACCCACCCACCAGGCTTCCTACCTACCCACCCGGCTACCTACCTACCCACCAGGCTACCTACCCACCCACCAGGCTACCTACCTACCCACCCACCAGGCTACCTACCCACCCACCAGGCTTCCTACCTACCCACCCGGCTACCTACCTACCCACCCGGCTACCTACCCACCCACCAGGCTTCCTACCTACCCACCCGGCTACCTACCTAACCACCCACCCGGCTACCCACCCACCAGGCTTCCTACCTAACCACCCACCCGGCTACCTACCTAACCACCCACCCGGCTACCTACCGGGCTAGTTACCAGCCCACCCACCAGGCTACCTACCCACCCACCCGGCTACCCACGCACCCACCAGGCTACCTACCTACCCACCCACCGGGCTACCTACCTACCTACCGGGCTAGTTACCCACCCACCCACCAGGCTACCTACCCACCCGGCTACCTACCCACCCACCCACCAGGCTACCTACCCACCCACCCACCAGGCTACCAACCCACCCACTCAACCAGGCTACCAACCCACCCACCCACTCACCCACCCACTAGGCTACCTATCCACCCAACCACCCATGGGAGCTGCGCGCCGGATGGAGGCTGGGACAGGAGGTCTGCTGCTGCAGGTGAGTAAATGTTTTTGTTTTATTTATATTAGCAGGTGTATGTTCTGGGCAGGTCTGCCACATGATTGCATGTATTTTCTTCGCAAATCTGCCGACATGATTGCATGTATTTTCTGGGCATATCTGCCGACATGATTGCACGTATTTTCTGGGCATATCTGCCGACTTGTTTGCACGTATTTTCTGGGCATATCTGCCGACTTGATTGCATGTATTTTCTGGGCATATCTGCCGACTTGTTTGCACGTATTTTCTGGGCATATCTGCCGACTTGTTTGCACGTATTTTCTGGGCATATCTGCTGACTTGATTGCACGTATTTTCTGGGCATATCTGCCGACTTGATTGCACGTATTTTCTGGGCATATCTGCCGACTTGATTGCACATATTTTCTGGGCATATCTGCCGACATGATTGCACGTATTTTCTGGGCATATCTGCCGACATGATTGCACGTATTTTCTGGGCATATATGTGTATTTTCTTGAGAAAACCTGCACAATTATGTGAATTTTCTGGGGAAAGGGTCACCAAAACTTGGGCCCACTGTCTTTGCGTTGCACTTTTCAAGGGAACCTGAGGTGAGAATAATATTGAGGCTGCCATATTTCTCTCCTTTTAAGCAATACCAGTTGCCTGGCTGCCGTGCTGGTCCTCTGCCTCTTATTCTTTCAACCATAGACCCTGAACAAGCATGCAGCAGGTCAGGGGTTTCTGACAATATTGTCAGAACTGAGAAGATTAGCTGCATGCTTGTTGCTGGTGTAATTCAGTTTATTACTGCAGCCAAATAGATCAGCAGGGCCGCCAGGCAACTAGTATTGTTTAAAAGGAAATAAACCCTCACCCCGGGTTCGCTTTAAGTTACAGTTAGCTCCGCCCTCATCCGGTCATTGCCACGCCCATTTTTTTGCCGCGGCGCTACGCGCCGCAGGTTCTGTCCACTAATTTTTGCCGCGGCGCGCTTCGCGCGCCGCAGGTTGTAGCCACGCCCATATTTTGCCGCGGCGCGCTCATAGGGGGCCCACAATTACAATTTTGCACAGGGGCCCACTGCTGGCTGTGTCCGCCACTGATCCCAACATCATAACTAGCTGCTATATCATGACACCGAGGATGCAATTTACTGTCAGATTGACGGGTTGAATTGATTTCTGACATGTCCAATATGCTGCCTAAGGCCCAGTGCACACCAAAAACCTCTAGCAGATCCGCAAAACGCTAGAGGTTTTTGAAGCAGATACATGTACTATAAAGGATTAACTATTAGAAGTGCATCATGAGAACCTACGTAACGTACTAGAGTACATTTCACATTCAAATGAAAATCAAGGAGCAGAAAAATACAGTACAGTAAACAGTTGTTTTTTTTTTTTTTGTCATGAGATAATACTATATATTCTGTGTGTTATGCAGCCTTACATCACGTTCAGATAAATCCATCCTATCAAGGGTTTAAATGTGCAGCTCTTGTAAATGCTACTCACTGTGTTGATCCACCGTCATCCCGCCCATGAGGCGGGGTGAGGTAGCTTCCCCCCCCCCCCCCCCCAGTTAATTGCTCAGCATTTCTATTTGTGTCAGGCAGTGAGCGGAGAAAGCAATGACTCACCTGCTTCTGTTCCAGCGTCTGTAGTACAGTGGACTGCATTGCAGGAAGTGACGCGAGCGGTGGAACGTAGCGCCTGGAACAGAAGCAGGTGAGTCATTGCTTTCTCCGCTTGCTGCCTGATAGAAATGCTGCGCAATTAGCTGGAGGGAGAGCAAGGATGAGGGAGCCCCAGGTGAGGGGTTCTGACACCCCCCACCACCACCGATGTGCCCGCTGCTACCCCCTCCAGGCTACCTATACTGTCAGCAATGATACTACCTATACGGGGAAAAGGGGGAGAAGGCAGCATCTTCACAAATTTGCCTCAGGCGGCAAAGAGTCTAGAACAAGCCCTATTTTGATCCCTCATTTATTATCTTGCCAGCTACTTACACATGGTGGCGTGAACTCGGCTGTGACGGGAGATAAAGACCACCTTGGCTGAGAACCGTGAGTGACTCCAGCATGTGTACAGTGGCCGCCCGATGTCTGCTAAAGATCTGGCATAGCGATCCTTGATGCCCGAACTCATTGTTCTCCCCGCCCGCAGTAATCCGTTTCATCGTGCACCCCCTAGTCTTCCTTGACTCCCTCCCTCATAGCAACAGTCAGGTCATTAGCCTGGAGGCTAGTGATGCATCTGTCCCCCCAAGGGAACGAGTACCAATCCCTGCCAGGTGACCCAATTCACCCTGTGTGTACAGGGCTCTAGAATTAGCAGGGTCCAAAAGGCATACATTTGAAATCGGCGCCGGTAGACTTGGGCGCAGGATACAGCCGGTATATGGCTGATCCTGCTGCAGCACAAGTCCCGGCCGTGTTAATTATTATTCCCCCTCCAGGCCGCCAAGGATGGTGGGGAATGATATAATTCGGCTTCCAGCTATTGCTGGAGGCCGAATTATTGTGTTTTTTAAGCAACTCCGTCTTCTGACAGCGCCAACGTTACTCACTGAGCGCCGCTGTAGATGTGATTCCCATTATGGTCTATGGTGGCGCCGGCTGCGCCAAAATCTAGCAGCGCTGAAAAGCACTGCTTTGTCCAAAAGGGATCTTTGAGCAGGTCTAATCAGATTTGTAAGCTGTTAATTGATATCAACCTGCTAGTTAATTGTGCAGATGGTCAATGAGATGAATAGTGAATAGCTGACTGCATAACTTTTGCATAACTTTTATGCAAATAAATGGAGCCGAATCGCTTGCAGCAGTGGTTGCACTTGATTGGTCAGTTTTCAAATTTGCATCAACTCAGAATTATGTGCATCTCATTTTCCATTTATGGTTACTTAATTCTTGGCTTCCAGAAATTAGCCTTATGCAATAATCTGGCTCTGCCTATAGTCATGTTATCGTAACTCAAAAAGTATGGACAGAAGCATGAGGGGAACAAGTAGAGCAGTTTGCCCCCAGGTTAAAAAGTGTTAATGCAAAAGTTATTAAAAAATGCTTGAGTGTATAAGGATTCATTCCCATGGACTGTTGATAGGCAGGGAAATGCCTCTCAAACTCTCACAACTGCTTGTTGCTGCCTGGTAACTGCTCACTGCTGCCTTGTAACTGCTTGCTGAGCACACAGTTCTACTGCCTGTGGAAATGACCCCTAACTCAAGAAGCTTACAAACTATCCTACAACATTCCATAGTCTGAAAAATTGATGAAAATTTTCAGTTGTATCAAATGTTATCACCTTAAAGGCAACTCAGCACCTCCTGGTAAAATACATAAAACAAACCTCCCCCTAAGAGGTACGCAAATAGAGTGTTACGCTTGGTGGTATATTCTCCACAGTCAGCACATGGTGTATATCCTGACGTGAAGGAGGTACACACGCTAGCACAAGGAACCAGGATATCCCCAGTTTAGTGGAGGAGAGGACTGACTCCAACAGGAGATATGGCGCACAGGGCAGGCGTAGATCCGAACAGCCACAAACAATCCTTCCACTATAGTGGCTCAGCGCAAGGTAGCGCTGAGCGCATAAACCAGAACTCAGAAGATCAGGACAGGTAACAGAATGAACACTTGCTTAACTAGTCACTGCTTAAGTGACAGCAAGCGTCCATAACAAGACAGACTGGAATGAGGCAGCCAATGCGATTGCAGCGGTGGCGTGCCTCACAAGGACAGGACAGAATAGTCGGGAAAATAGAGTCAAAGAAGGCAGACTTAATACACACAAATATACAATAGGTATGATTTCCTAGCGTATAATGATTACAGCTATCAATGAACTACAAACAACTAACTGACATATGTATATATCGGCGATAAACCGATATATGACATAAGCAAGGAACACTTACTAAGAACTGGAGCAGGACGAGGAACAAGACTAAACTAGCTAAGCACGGCTGATCACGATACGTGCAACCACCAAAACGTGCCGGAACCTGACTGACTGAACACAGGATATAAACAGTTCGAGTACGTATATACCAGCGACACTGATGTATTAACGTAACACGAATACAAGGAAAATAACAAACACGCTAGTATGCGTATATATTGGCGATGAACCGATATATGATGCAAGACTAGCAAGTAACAATTACTGAATAAACAGAACAGGACTTAGAAGGACTCACTGACCCCTTTGCAGGAGTCAGTGCAGTCCACACGAGATCTAGGAGCGAGGGGGGCCCAGACAGAGTAACAGACTGATCTGAAACTATGATAGCCTGAGGAGCCCTGCAGGAAGCAGATCTTTATACTGAGGTCATCCAATAGGAGCAGACATGCAGATTCCCACACAGGTGAATGGTAATTATTCAATCCTGAGCTGGCCAGAACTGCAGAGCCACTACAGATGGAATCAGCAACTAGTTTGAGTGCAACCCAAACTATGCAAGCAAATGCATGTAATGATATCAAAAACTGCTTCTCTTCAGTAAAACTGCAGCCAGCAGTACATGCTGCAGACGTGATCATAACATAGAGTGGGCCATAGGGGGGGTGGCAGGCATTACTTGCACCCTAGCCCTCCCCCCCCCCCCCCCTGGCTCTATGCACTCCTCCATCTCCTTCAGGGAGGCCCACTGGTGCCGCAGTTTCAAGCTTCAGAAGTATTGTCGCGCACTGCAGCGCTGGGAGATTTAGTCCTCCAATGCAAGAACATCTACCTGCTGAAGGAGGTTTGTTTTATATATATTTTGTTCAGAGGTTGCTCAGGTCCCTTTAAGCCTTACTGACATGTTTCCATAACCGACTATTGCTGATCTGACCAATTTTGGATTGGATGTGTCAACAATCTAATTTTTATGAACACAGTAGATAATTATAATTAATCTTCAAATGGGGAATGATTGAATGATCAGATAATAAAAACTGGTCTATATACTGTTGCATTCTCCTAGCATCATAATAGGTAGCTCTGACAATCTTTTATGTCCTCCTTTCCACTGGCAGTAAACCTACTGTAAATATGGACACTCAGTGTTGCATTTGTGTTTATGAGTATCTCATGAACCAGGATGCCCATAGTCTCCTCCAATCATGTCTGGACAATCTGATACTTTCTGATGCTGAATGGCAGCATAGAGAAGATATTCTATTTTGTCAATAGTTGCTATACCTGGTAAATATTAGTGTACAATATATACAATATATTCTGAAATATCTTCGGATCCGAGATAAGAAAACTAACTATAACAAGTAACTTGTCTATATATCTTATCTAAAGTTTAGATAGTTTACACAGCATATCTAGCTGCAAACAGCTTCAAAAAGCTTCAAAAGTTTATGATTATGTATTCCTGTGATACGAGGGCAACCATGTTCTGTTTGTGACATTGTCACAGGCTAAGGCCCCATTCACACTTGCGTTTTGCCTTGCAAACGGACCGGATCCTGATCGGATCCTGATTGGATCAGGACCTGATCCTGATCAGAACCGTACGGTTCCGATCAGGATCCGGTCCGTTTGCATCAGGCATGCATCAGGCTGCCATCAGGATCCATGGGCAAAAAATAGCGAAATTAAATAAAAAAATGTTGGGGTCAGCAGAAGGTGCACCTGGTGCACCTGTAGAATCAGGTTCCTCCGCTGTAGGCCTCACCTCCACCTCCGACATTCTGCCAAAACAGCTCCAGCACGTCTGTCACTGCTGCTCCACTCCACATATGCTGGGCCCATGTGTCCCCATCCGAAATGGCCGCTTGGATACGCATAGGAAGTGGGGTAGAATGTCAGGTTTTTGTAGGCAGTGTGTTCTGTGCCTTCCGTTCCCCATTGGTTTCTGTGTGCCTGATGGTGCGGTCAGGCTCCGGTCAGGATGCGTGGGCCGGAGATCCGGACCCAAAAAATAGCGCATGTTGAAAAAGAGTCCGGATCCGATCCGGCTCCGGTACGTACGGAACGGACGCGTGTGAACGTCCGCATAGACATTACATTGCTATGCGGAACGTACGTTCCGTTTGTACAGTATGCGTTCCGGATCCGATCAGGAAAATCCTGATAGCGAACGCTAATGTGAACCGGGCCTAAGGGGTGGAGATGCTATCAGCTTGCCTGTATGTGAATTCAGTCCCCTCTCCTCCTCCCTCCGCCCCTCTGCCTCTGCAATTAATGGCTAGTAACCTCCTCCTGCCCAGACTGAGCTCCTATAATCCCTTGCTACAGTGTCAAGGCTCTGTGAAAAGCTGTGGGCGAGGCTTGTTTAGTTTATAGGGAATTAGAGTATTAAAACAAAACAAAAAGTATTTGGCTTGAGGAATGCCCTATAAACTATATGAATATAATAATATAAGGAACACAATTATGCAATGAGTAAAAGTTTATCTTGGATCCACTTTAATGAAATTGAGGGATGTCCTACAAGGTGTGTTTTGGCAGAGACAATTTCTTAGGTCTTTTCATGGGTTCAGCCTGATATCATATAAATAGATAGTTAATATAATTTAGAAATGTCTGTCCTATGAAATAGTCCGTCATCACCTCCATCTTTTTGTCCCTCCCTGGACCATGTCAGTATCTTTCTTAATAGAAGTATTTTCATAGTGCAAATATGTTCTGCAGGGGTGTAGTTTACATGTCCCCGCCCATAAGGAGCCCAAATCCATGCTACATTTTATTTTTGATTATGGTTAATATACCCCATGTTCTACGATCACAGTGATAACCACTGCTTTGCCTGTCCCAATGTAATGTCTTTTCTGTTTTAGATCTTTATTCTAAACATGAGTGTTTAAGAAAATTATTGTAAAGACTCAACGAGATGACTGAACTGAGGATGGAGATGGACAAGAGTCACATTACCAAGAGCATATTAGACCTCACCTTGGATATAATTTTCCTGCTGACTGGAACGGTAAGAAGGATTCTGGGAATGTCTCATGAAAAAGTGTTGATCCGTGTTTATAAAATTCAGACCTTTTGGGTTGGGAAATGAAAACTCTGCCATGTAGCATTAGGCTCGGTTCACATTGAGCCAGATCACAAATGGCCTGTTCGTAGCAGACAGTGCATTGTGATGGTGTTTTGTATCCAGTTAGAGCCCAGAGCAGACGTGGTTCCACCACAGAGTCCTGGAAATCCCCTGTCCAAAGAAATTATGCAGGTCGTATTTTTGAGCTGTGTTTACATCCGTTCCAGGCTGACAGTGTGAACAGATCCTGTTAACAACAAAGGTTATGTCGACTGTCAGTTTTTGTGTTTTGTTATGTTCCGGCTAAATGGACCATTTGCCTTGCAGCATGAACCGAGCCTTACTCTTACCTCTATTATAAAAGCCTGAATAGAGAGGTGAGGAGGATTCTGGGATTGTCACATGACATGTTTAAAGTGAACCTGTAACTTTGTTAAATTAATGAATCAGATACTAACCTCGGGAGGGGGAAGCCTCTGGGTCCCAATGAGGCTTCCCCCTCAGCAGAGGCAATCCAGAGCTGGCACCCCTAGAGCAACCAAAACAATAACACCCAGCAGCGCTTGTTGCTGGTGCACGCAGGCACATTAGCAGCTTTCCCCACAAACTCTGGCGGAAATAGCTGAGCCTGAAGGTCATGCGGTTAGTGCTCCTGCGCGCATGAGCAACAAGCACAGGAGCACTTTTGGGGGTGCCAGCCCTATCCTCTGTGCTGAGGAGGACAGGGGAAGCCACTTTTGGACCCAGAGGCTTCCCCCTCCCAAGGTAAGTACCCCCCAGGGACACCTTTTTAGCTTTCAGGTTCACTTTAAGTTAACCATACACTACTCGACATTATGAATAAAGTAGGTGTTAGATGCAATAGAAACATTAAGCCTTATCACATTATTACATGTAATAAAAATGAACCTGTTGCCAAGATTACTTTTTAAATTACAAAATATTCCAGTAGTAATACACCAGAACTGGTTCGCTGCAATGCATAACATCTTTTCAAAGTATATCTGAAGAAATAAAAGGGCGAGAATTGGTTATAAAAAAAATTACTAGGGATAAAAAACAGGGGGGTCTGGCGGCACCTGACCTCTCAAGGTACTATCAAGCTATCCTGTTAGGGAGAATGTTAGAGTGGAGGCAAGGCTCCCCTAATAAAATTTGGGTTGGGATGGAATATAGAAGTGTGGATATGCAAGGGGCTCTGTCCTGGGACAAAAAAAGAATCGAAAAGGCAATGAGGAGGTCGAATCACCCCTTTATTATCCCTACCTTGAAAGCTATTTTAGACTATATGAAAAAACAGGGCACAGGTACATCCCCATTAAGGCTAATCTTAAATAATTCAGATTTCATCCCTGCAAAGGAACGAGGCTGGATACAAAAGAACAAATTAGGTGATGACTTAAGGGTAATAGACACGATACAGGATATAGCTCCCGGGACTGTTTTTGGGGGATTACAGTTGCAAAGCTATCTTGCAGGATTGAGAAAAAGGGAGGGATCAATAAGATGCACTCTACATAAATTAGAGGAACATTTTAAAAAGAAGGTTGTTCCTGAGAATTTGCTGTCCTGGCTGTATGACCACCTGGGGAAAAGTGGGAATGATCAAATTACAAACCTATATAGAGAAAAATGGGGAAAAGAATCCGGTGAGATAATAGAAGAATTTACATGGGAGAATATTATAGCAAACACCTGGGTACCCAGAAACACTAGTATTCCATTATTACAATTTAAGATAGCCTCAAGGTGGTATCTCACCCCAGAAAAACTGTACCAGATGAATCTTAAAGATAACAAACAATGTTGGAGATGTGGGGTGGGGAACTTGGTACATATGCTATGGCAGTGTCCAATAATACAATCTTTTTGGAAAGAAATTGAACAATTCATTCAAGATTACTTAGCCCCGGGGGCTTGTATAGGTACCATGGTGGCAATTTTCGGGTACAGCCAAACAGGTGAAAATAAAAATACTGCACTTCTACTCTATATGCTCTCTTTGGCGGCAAAAGTAATTGTAGTGAGAGACTGGAAAACCTCAAACAAACCCTCTATAAAAGAGTGGTTAAGGCAAACATCATACTTATTGCGGATGGAGTCGGGTGAGGAGGGAACAGTAGAGGGGGGCCTGGAAAATAAGTTCCAGATACCCAGTGAGATATGGGAATCAGCAATAGAGAAATACAAAGAGAGATTAAAGTAGGTTATTTGACTGGGAAGAGAAGCAACAATTGTATAAGACAGGGATACACAGAAGGATCCGCAAACCGACCATTGGTTGAAAAAAGCTGGCATTCTTTATTCAGGAATTCCACATGACAGGTGCATAAAACCACAAGGTTCAGGTTAGTTGAACCTTGTGGTTTTATGCACCTGTCATGTGGAATTCCTGAATAAAGAATACCAGCTTTTTTCAACCAATGGTCGGTTTGCGGATCCTTCTGTGTATACTTATGGACTGGCCTGGCTTACCAGATCCTACACCCACTGGTTTGATACATAGGGGGTAGAGCGTTTTGAACCTCTCCATTTTCCTGTATAAGACAGGGAAAGTGAGAGAATGCAGGGTTATGGCAGGGTGTAAAGTTAGAGGACGGAGTGTGAAACCAAACAAGGGGGGTGACGAGTTTGGTGGTGATTTTTTTTCTGGGGAGAAGATAGGTGTAAGGAAATGAATGGAGGGTATGGGTGGTAAGCTTGAGGAGAGGAGGATGCATGGGGATGAATGGGGGGGGGGGGGGGGGGTATGAGAGACAAGTAGGATGATTGAACTAGGCGTACACATTGTATATTTTAAGATTCTGGTTCTCTCTTTTCTCTGTTTTTGTTTTGTTGTTGTGTTAAGATTGAACCCTGAAGTAAAAAAAAACAAAACATCAAGCCTTATGAAATCGATCCAGACAATGACATTTATGATTCATATTAGGGGAAGGGGTGGCGCTGCCAGCAGCAGCAGTTCCATAGCTTTGTACTGCATTAGGCAGTGCAAATTTAGCAGCTGCAGTACTGATTATTATTATAGGTATTATTATTTCTGCTGAAAGTCTAACAATGCAGTACGGTAGAGCATGTGAACAATCATTTACCTGATCTACCATGAACTGTATAGTGTATGACTAGCTTTACCTCTGGTAAAAAATTGTAGACCTCAGCGACGAGGTGAGGAAAAAACTGGGAATGTTAGCATTCAGTGACTTCAACCGTTTCCAGATGGTGGTGATTGAAATCTACGCCCTGTTTTGATGATGTTATACCTGCCAGGGTGTAGATTTCACATCACTGCCGCTACGTGTTTGCGCAGCTCTTGTCGCTCCCACCAATCCCGCTGCTGTCTCCCTGCCGCAGCTCACTTGCCCTGCCGTCTCTATGATGGCAGAGCTCTGTAAGCTGGTCAGGAGCTAATTTCATTGGCTCTTGACCCTGTCATCAATGTAAGCAACTCCCATTGGCTTACATTGATCACACGGTCAGCCAATGAATGCGGCTCCTCACCAGCTCACAGAGCTCTGCCGTCATAGAGACGGCAGGGTTGGTGGCTTGAGGCAATGGGTGTTCGGCGTGGGTGGCGGTAGCGGCGGGTATGTGCAGTGATTTAGTGGTCTCTGGTACCATCGGTCTCTGGTCCTTACAGCGGACCTGAACTCAGAATGTCCTCTCTGCTCTAAAAGATACACTACAGCAGAATAACCTTTAAATAAAAAACATTTATTTGTTGCAGCTGATACAAGTCCTGCAATAAATCTGCAGTGTGTCTACTTCCTGATTCATGGAAGCAGACATCTTCTTAAAGCGGATCCGAGATGAAAAACTAACTATAACAAGTAACTTGTCTATATATCTTATCTAAAGTTTAGATCGTTTACACAGCAAATCTAGCTGCAAACAGCTTCAACAGAATATGATTATTTCTGCCTGTGATACAATGACAGCAGCCATGTTTGTAAACATTACACACAGGCAAGCTTATCTGCATCTTCAGCACTCAGCCTGTGAAAAAAACCTAATCTCGCCCCCCTCCCTTCTGCCTCTAAAATCTCTGGCTAGTAATACCTCCCCCTCCTCCTGCCCAGACTGAGCTCCCATGAGCCCTTGCTACTGTCTGAAAATGCCAAGGCTCTCTGAAAAGCTGTGGACAAGGCTTGTTTAGTTTATAGGGAATTTGAGTATTAAAACAAAAACAAAAAAGTATTTGGCTTGAGGAATGCCCTATAAACAATAGGAAAAGAACACAATTATGCAATGTGATAAAAGTTCGTCTCGGATCCACTTTAACAGCCTGTGCTTTCAAATGAGCTTAGCTGCCGTGGCAGTCATGTGACATAGGGGAGAGATCAAATTACAACATGTGATTAGACACAAATGAGGGGGAATTAAACAGGCTAAACTTTCTAAATACAGTGGGATGCGAAAGTTGGGCAACCTTGTTAATCGTCAGGATTTTCCTGTATAAATCGTTGGTTGTTACAATAAAAAATGTCAGTTAAATATATCATATAGGAGACAAACACAGTGAGATTTAAGAAGTGAAATTAAGTTTATTGGATTTACAGAAAGTGTGCAATAATTGTTTAAACAAAATGAAAAAAAAAATGAAATCAATATTAAGTAGATCCTCCTTTAGCAGAAATGACAGCCTCTAAACACTTCCTGTAAGTTCCAATGAGAGTCTGGATTCTAGTTGAAGGTATTTTGGACCATTCCTCTTTACAAAAACATCTCTAGTTCATTCAGGTTTGATGGCTGCCGAGCATGGACAGCTCTTTTAACTCACACCACAGATTTTCAATTGTATTCAGGTCTGGGGACTGAGATGGCCATTCCAGAACATTGTACTTGTTCCTCTGCATGAATTCCTTAGTGAATTTTGAGCACTGTTTAGGGTCGTTGTCTTGTTGAGAGATCCAGCCTCGGCGCAGCTTCAGCTTTGTCACCGATTCCTGGACATTGGTCTCCAGAATCTGCTGATACTGTGTGGAATTCATGCGTCCCTCAACTTTGACAAGATTCCCAGTCCATGCACTGGCCATACAACCCCACAGCATGATGGAACCACCACCATATTTTACTTTAGGTAGCAGGTGTTTTTCTTGGAATGCTGTGTTGTTTTTCCTCCATCCATAACGCCCCTTGTTATGCCCAAATAACTCAATTTTAGTTTTATCAGTCCACAGCACCTTATTCCAAAATGAAGCTGGCTTGTCCAAATGCGCTTTAGCATACCTTTGTTCTGTAGGCAGAGAAAAGGCTTTCTCTGCATACAGCATCTCCTTGTGTAGTGTGTGCGCTGAATGGTTGAATGGTGCAAAGTGACTCCATATGCAGCAAGATGATGCTGTACGTCTTTCGTGCTGGTCTGTGGGTTGACTCTCACCGTTCTCACCCTTCGTCGCTTCTGTCCGAGATTTTTCTTGGTCTGCCACTTCGACCCTTAACTTGAACTGAGCTTGTGGTCTTCCATTTCCTCGATATGTTCCTAACTGTGGAAACAGACAGCTGAAATCTAAGACAGCTTTCTGTATCCTTCCCCCTAAACCATGATGGTGAACAATATTTGTCTTCAGGTCATTTGAGAGTTGTTTTGAGACCCCCATGTTGCTACTCTTCAGAGAAAATTGAAGGGAGGGAAACTTACAATTAACCCCCTTAAATACTCTTTCTCATAACTGGATTCACCTGTGTATGTAGGTCAGGGGTCACTGAGCTTACCAAGCCAATTTGAGTTCCAATAATTAGTTCTAAAGGTTTTGGAATCAATAAAATGACAACAGTGCCCAAATTTATGCACCTGCCTAATTTGATTTGAACAATTATTGCACACTTTCTGTAAATCCAATAAACTTAATATCACTTCTTAAATATCACTGTGTATGACTCCTATATGATATATTTAACTGACATTTTTTATCGTAACAACCAACGATTTATACAGGAAAATTATGACGATTAACAAGGTTGCCCAAACTTTCGCATCCCACTGTACATACAGGGCACATTTCTTTGTTTTCCTTCTACCCTGTGCAAGAGTTTAGGTCCACTTTAAGTGGACAGAGACCTCTGGTACTGAATTGGTTAAGCTCATTCTCAATGTGTCATTTTAATTTTGTTTATCTCATTATTTAAGATTTATGAACCCACAAAGAAGTCCTTTGATCAGGTGATTTCAAGCATCCATCCTCGTATGTTAGGAGGATCCGATAGGAGAAAAGTTCCTATTTTAGAGCCTTTTTCTCATTCTCGGATGCCCGACAGCAACAAGAAAATGATTCTACAAGCCATCAACAAGATGACTGAGCTGCTGACAGGAGAGGTGAGCAGTGCCGGGAATTATGGGACGTTACCCAGTAACACAAGGGGTGTGTCTGGATGGTGACTTTATCATTGTGTGTATCAGGTTCCCGTAAGGTGTCAGGATGTCTCTATCTATTTTTCCATGGAGGAATGGAAGTTTTTAGAAAATCACAAAGAGCTCTACAAAGATGTGGATTTGGAGAGTCACACCCCTCTCACATCATCAGGTAAGAGAAGACTTTTATTTCTTGTAGAGAAGAGAGCGGTATGGAGGACACACCTACATCCAGTATCATCTGATAAATGCATTGAAACCATGTATTCAGCCAGTTTTATGTTTCTTACAGATGGGTCCAGTAACAGAAATCCACCAGAAAAATGTACAGATTCTTTAGTTCCCAGGGATTCTACACTGGAAGATCACAATTACCCTCCAGATTATGAGGTAGGTGATGCCATTAGCCTGGGTGAGTTCTGGAGAAGATGATATGTCCTGCTGGAACTCTTACTTGTGCGTTATGGAAGATTTATTAGGAGTGTTCTGTTATTTTATAGGACATCGACCTTATTGTCATTGAAGATGACAGTACTGATGACGAAGAGGAGCTGTATGAAGGTGGTAACAAGCCTTATATTGTGGAGGAAATTCCTCCAGTGACCAACACAGGTAAGGAGTAACGAGTAATACTTAAAGGAGACACTTTTTTTTTTTTTTTGCAGTCACTTAGTCACAAACTGTCAGTCGCTACAAGAAGTAATAGGGAGACAGTGTATGCCCAGTGAGAGGGTCAGGAGACATCAGCCCCTATTAGAAGTCATGGGGAGACACTATGTGCAAGTGGGGGAGTCAGGAGACATCAGCCCCTATTAGAAGTAAAGGGGAGACAATATGTGGCCAGTGGGGGAGTCAGGAGACAGCAGCCCCTATTAGAAGTAATGGGGAGACAGTATGTGCCCTGTGGGGGAGTCAGGAGACATCAGTCCATAATAGAAGTAAAGGGGAGATAGTATGTGCTCTGTGTGAGGTCAGAGCCTGCAAGACGTATTGGAGAGACAATATGTATCCACTTTGGGAATCAGAAGTGTATAGCCCCTTTTAGAAGTAATGTGAAGACGCTGCAAACAGTGCGGTAGTCAGGAGGCATTAGCCCCTTTGTGTTACACTTTGGAGAAAGTGCGAGTCCAGTGAGGTAGTCAGACCATGCAATAATTTTTTAAATCTCATCAACTTAGATCATGATACCTCATCCAGCTTCACCCATCACAGAGCCCTTTACAAATAAGTCACATGACAATAGGCTTTGGCCTAGATAGCTTAATAAGATTAATGGTTTAAATAAACTCTAGTAATTCATTCAGTTTCTCTCCTTTTTCCCCCAGATGGACAACAAAGCAGGTATAACACAGAGAAACATCCTCCTATCTATCTGGATGCTGAATTAGATGTTATTGATACTACTTTACACTCCCTGGAAGAGAAATCCTTGACTCTAAAGCTTTTTCCTGAACCTCATGATGTAGGTCTAACATCTACATCTTCTTCCGTTCCTGACTACTCCCATTGTATCATCCCTCACACTGCTTGCCAAGGTAGTAGATCTGTATCATACTATGAATGTACAAATAGATTGAATCAGAGTGCTCATATTGGAGCAGGCCCAACTGCCCAGAGAGATACCGGTAGTTCCCTCTCATGTTCAGACCGTGGATTGCAGTTTATGAATAGACCTCAGTTGATCATGCATGAAAGCATTCATACGGAGGAGAAACCATATTCATGTTCCATTTGCAGGAAAGCCTTTGTGAAGAAATCACACCTAATTACTCATCAACTAATTCACACAGGAGAGAAGCCTTACTCTTGTTCCCTGTGTGGGAAAAGGTTCAACGATAAATCTAATCTGGCCAAACACGAAATAATCCATATGGGAGATTATCCATTCTCTTGTCCTGACTGCGGGAAAGGATTTCTCCAAAAAGCCTTTCTTGAGATCCACCAAAGAGTCCACTCCACCTGCAAGCTCTATTCTTGTTCTGAATGCACAAGGAGCTTCTCGAAAAACTCTCATTACCTCATGCATCGGAGGACACACTCTATGGAGAAGCCCTATTCCTGTACGGAATGTGGAAAGACCTTCACAAAGCGGTCCCATTGTGTTTCCCATGAACTGATTCATAAGAATGTGAGGCCGTATACCTGTTCTATGTGTGGAAAAGGGTTTGTGCAGAAGTCAAACCTGGTCACGCATGAGAGGATTCACACTGGTATCAACCCATTTTCTTGTTCTGTATGTGGGAAATGTTTTGCCCATAGGTCAAATCTGGTTAGGCATGAAAGAACTCACAGGGGCGGACTGGCTTACGCTTGTGCACAGTGTGGGAAGTGGTTTGCGCAGAAGAGCCAGCTATATGCACACGAGAGTGACCACCGAGAGAAGAATCTTTGATGGTTGCCCTACATTGAATTGGCCTAACCTGTTTCAGGAAAGAAGTATAGACCTACACTTGGATATAAGAGCAAATACCATAAGGGAAGGTACATAGTTGCCTATCACATGATATCCTTGAAGGACACTAGATGGGTGGGTTGGAGTCTCCTGGTGTGTAGATTGTGTGGCAATGTTGCCTCCTCTGTGCAGCACGTTGTTCAAATACTTATAGGGGCTGTACATAGACAGTAGTACACCACAGAAAGTACAGCACAGTACTGATTTCAAGCTTAAAGTAAACCAGAGCTATGGAAAAAAGAAGAATTGATACTCTTTCGTGGCTTCCTCTAGCAGCATAAACCCGAGTGCCACGCCGACCTCCCGCGGTCTGCCGTTCAGCCGCAATGAGCCCCGATAACTGGCTCAGTCGGGTCCAGTCTGGGTCTACTGTGCATGCGTGGATGGTCCCCGCATGCGCAGAAGACCCAAACTGATCCCGACTGAGCCTGAACGGGTTTATGCTGCTGGAGCAGTATCAAATCTTTTTTTTTCCACATCTCTGGTACACTTTAAAGAGGAACTGTAATGAAAATAAGGTAATGAATAAAATTGATTATTTTTTACAATAATATTTCATAATTTCTTCTCCCCGATTTACATTCTGAAATTCATCACAGGTGGGGACATCTTCAGTACTGTTTGTTTAAAGAGGATCTGTAAAAAAGAAAAACAGCCCCTAGGGCAGTGATCTGCAAACTTAGCTCTCCAGCTGTTAAGGAACTACAAGTCCCACAATGCATTTGCCTTTATGAATCATGACTGTGGCTGTCAGACTCCCGCAATGCATTGTGGGACTTGTAGTTCCTTAACAGCTGGAGAGCCAAGTTTGCAGATCACTGCCCTAGGGGGTACTTACCTCGGGAGGGGAAGCCTCTGGATCCTAATGAGGCTTCCCTTCCTCTGTTCCTCAGTTCCAGCGCTGACAGCTCCCGAACACCAGAGAGGTAAATACCTACCCTGGTTCGGCACAGTAGCATCTCTCCAATCGTGTTCCAGTGGAGATAGATGGGCCCGACCGGGTCTGCTCTACTGCGCAGGGGACTCGCACCTGCGCAGTACAGTGGACCTGAGCGGGCTTTGCTATTTCCACCTGAGCCCAATCGGAAAGCTGCTACAGTGCCTGCGCTGAAGCAAGGGAAGGTAAATATTGCAGGCGCTAACAGGCAGTAATATCCTTGTTGGCTGTGGTTTTGGGGGAGCCAGCACTGGAATTGAGGGGCAGAGGAGGATGGGGGAAGCCTCATTGGGATCCAAAGGCCTCCTGAGGTAAGTATGCCCCGGCATTTTTTTTCCCTTTAGTTCCTCTTTAACCACATCTATACCAGCAGTCTCTGCCCCCTTAAAGAGAACTTTAAAGTGGACCCAAATTAAAAATACAAGATTTCAGAAATAAAATCTATTTTCTAAATTATAATAATAAATAGCAGCCTTTTTTCAGCTGCATGATGACAAATATAAAATATTTTACATTTATTGGAGGAACCCCTCCATTCCTTTCAAATTGCCGGGATTTTTCTGGCAAACTAGTGGGGTAGGTGGTGTCCTGCAATGGAAGAATTGCTAATGGCTGCCACCTGTATAACCCTACTTATGAAAAGAGAAGGGTAAAAAGCATGCACTGAAATGATCATAGGCTTGAAGGAGTGTTTATTTATCTTTGTATGTGTCAGAGTGCTGCAACTAAATATTTTTAATTAAAAAAATGTTTGGTTTGGGTCCACTTTAATTGAAAGGCATATGGCTGTTTCCTTTTAATCAATACCAGTTGCTTGGCAGGTAGTATCTAGATCACACACCTGATACAAGCATGCAGCTAAACCAGTCTGACATCAGTCAGAGCACCTGATCTGCATGCTTGTTGAGGGGCTGTGGCTAAAAGTATTAGAGGCACAGGATCAGCAGGGCTGCCAGGCAACTGGTATTATTTTAAAAGGAAAAATCCATATCCTTCTCGGTTTAGGTTCCCTTTAAAGGTAAGGTTCAGGGAGGGAGGTAAAAAAAATAAAAATTAATATCCACTTACCTGGGGCTTCCTCCAGCCCGTGGCAGGCAGGAGGTGCCCTCGCCGCCGCTCCGCAGGCTCCCGGTGGTCTCCGGTGGCCGACCCGACCTGGCCAGGCCGGCTGCCAGGTCGGGCTCTTCTGCGCTCCAAGGCCTGGCACTTCCGCGTCCCACGCAGCCGCGCTGACATCATCGGACGTCCGCCGGGCTGTACTGCGCAGGCGCAGTAGTTCAGCGCCTGCGCAGTAGAGCCCAGCGGACGTCCGATGACGTCAGCGCGGCTGCGTGGGACACAGAAGTGCCAGGCCTTGGAGCGCAGAAGAGCCCGACCTGGCAGCTGGCCTGGCCAGGTCGGGTCGGCCACCGGAGACCACCGGGAGCCTGCGGAGCGGCGGCGAGGGCACCTCCTGCCTGCCACGGGCTGGAGGAAGCCCCAGGTAAGAGGATATTGATTTTTATTTTTTTACCTCCCTCCCTGAACCTTCCCTTTAAGGATCAGAGACTGCTGGCACGGTAAAATCCTACCTTCCGACGAATCGCTGCTCTCACCGGTCACAAAGCTGTCCCATCTCTGCAGGCTCCCCTCTCTGCCGTCTCTATGTTGGCAGAGTGCTGACAACCGGTCAGGAGCCGCTTTCATTGGCTCCTGACACTGTCTATCAATGGGAGCCAATGTGTTTGAAACAGCCTGGGATAAACATCACTGGGAGAATGGTCCTACATACCCATATACAGCAATATATAGATATATATGCTAAAACCAGGATAATAAATGTAAAAGTGGGTATTCTGAATAATTTGCTGCACTCTGTCACTACTGTGCCTCTTTAAGTAAAATTGTTGTTTTAGTTTTTGAGGAATTCTAGACATTCATGGCTTGATGCTAACTTAAAGGTTTTTAATAGTTAAATTTTAAAAGGACTTGTGAAGTTGTGAAAAGTTGTGAAACTTTGATTTATGTCATTATATTTATTAAAGGACCGCTATAGCGATACATCGATCAAAACATTTATAAAAAGTAAATTTCGCCAAAAGTAAAATGCACCATGAATTTCTTTTCTCCTATGTTGCTATCTCTTATATTATACAGTAAAATCCAGAGAGGTTTTTGGCTATTCCAACTCCTCACAGGGGATTCTCAGAATTTTCTTTATTTTCAATACTATTTCTTGAACCATAGTTGCTCAGTCCAACTACCAAAATAACCATAGAGTAACAAAGAATAAAATAAATACTGAGAATCGTCTATCAGGAAATGGACCAGTCCAAAACCTGACAAATCTTTACTGCCTAGAGTAAACAGCAGCAACATAGGAGAAAAGTAATTTATGGTTCACTTTACTTTTGGAGAAATGTACTTCTTATAAATATGCTTTTTACGTTTTACAATATTTCGCAAAAGTGGTCCTTTAAGGATGTGGATATTCAGTTTACTGTATTTTTAGGTTATGGCACAGGAATGTGTCATCTGCCTTTAGCATGACAAGGACTGAATTAAGCTGCTATACTCAATATAGCAGCTCAGTCGCATCCAAAACGCGGCAGGACGATTGCGCTACGGGACAAAATCGCAGCGCAGTCAGATCGCACTAATGGAACCGGCCGCTGCGGTTTACATTACTTTTATTGTACCGTGTGTTTTGTGATCCGTTAGTGATTGGAGTCAGTTCACAAAACTGACTGATAGCTGACAAGGAAGGTGTGAAAACTGTGGCACATACTTTTGTGTTCAAAATGTTTCTTTATATTGTTTATTAAATGGTTTATTTTTCCTACCGCTTTGCTTTAACGAGACTCAGAGACTAAGTAAACTCAAGCTCTGATACTTACCTGGGGCTTCCTCCCGCCACTTAAACACGCCTAAGTCCCACGCCGTCCTCCCCCGGTCTGCCGTTCAGCCGCAGTGAACCCCGGCAACAGGCTCAGTGCTGTCAGTCTGAGTCTACTGCGCATACGCAGGAGGTCTGCGCATGCACAGTAGACCCTGACTGGCATCGACTGAGCCTGATAACGGAGCTCACCGCGGCTGAACGGCAGACCGCAGGAGGACAGTGTGGGACTTAGGCGTGTTTATGGGGCGGGAGGAAGCCCCGGGTAAGTATCAGAGCTTGAGTTTACTTAGTCTCTAAATCTCTTTAAACAGCCTAGAAAATAGACTTGAGGGAAAAAGTGCACTCCTCTCTCTGGTCTCATTATGCTACCCGAAAGGCCAAGGTTCCAAAAGCTTTATTTGTGTTTACAACTCCAAAGTACTTAGCAGTATTTTTTTTAAAGGAAATGGAACATTCCCACCAGTCCCCACCCCTGAGGAGCTTAAAGGACTCACGAGGTGCCCAAAAAAAAAAATTAGTTTTACTTACCTGGGGCTTCTTCCAGCCCCTAGAAGTCATTTGGGTCTCTCGCCGCATCTCTGGTCTTCTCCCGTCTCCACTGGCAGCCTATGAAGATCGCCCAAACCCCTGAATGGGTCGTCGGTTTCTGCATATGCAGGGGCGAACCCATGTCACTAGGAGCGCAAGCGCAGTACGCTCCTTTTGACGTGGGTGAGTGCCCCAGGTAGTAAAACTACATTTTTTAAACACTTCGTGAGTCCTTTAAAGCCTCATCTTTACTAACAGTCGGTTAGTTGGTGGAACTTTGGGAAGGCGGCCCTGTTTATTGGGAGAGAGAGAGTAAGAAGCTGAGGGCATACCAATCACAGACCCTTCCCCGTGACTGAAGGAACTACTCCACCAGTAGTTATGCCTTTGGTTTGTATGATTTAATGCTACTGGTTTGCTCTGATTTTCTCCAGCTCACCAAATTCATATTTGTACTTATGAAGAGAAAGATGGGACTGAAGGATTGAGTTCTCTGCCCAGCACTGTAGAGATGTAGAATAATCATAATTGATGTGTCAGTGGTGTAAATATTAGAATGTAAGCTCCTCCGGGGCAGGGATTGGTGCTAAGGGTTGTTTTTCATACAGTGCTGCAGATTGAAACAGAGATGTGCAAATGTAGGATAATCATAACTGTATGGCTGTGATGAAAATAGTAGAGAGTAAGCTTCTCAGGCGAAGAAACTGGTGTTAAGGATTGTGTTCTTTATACAGCAATACAGAATCCATCAGAGCTTTGTAATATAAAATACTGTAATCATACTGGTGTTTAGCAGAGATGGTTAACGAGACGCCAACAATGCTTGCAAATTGTATGCTGGTTGAAATTAGCCTAATCCGATGGACTTGCTGTAAAAATTATTGAGCATCTCTAGTGTCTAGCTGTGGTGAAGATGCTAGAATGTAAGCTCCTCCTGGGAGGGGACTGGTATGTATCCCTGTTCCAACTATATAATGTATTAGATCTGTTTACATGAACAAAGTACACTTAATAAAGTACAGCAACACTAAATCACAGGTCTGGTTTTATTTGAATAGTGGCCTTCCACTTTCCAGAAAGTAGGAACCATCCTGAATGTCATAGGGCCCCTGTCTGGATCCAGAGATCTGGTCACTGCAGCCTAGTGCCTTCTGTAACCTTGTCGACAGTTGAAAGCAAAATAGTCCTGCCCGACATGTCCAGCCTGGGCATGTCGGGGAGACCATGGGAAAGAGTGGGGACAGAAAAGTGCCTTGTAATTGACTCTTGGGAGAGGCCTGTTTCCCGATCGGAGGTGGGACTTCTTTTTCCCCGACAAAGTGCTTGTTACTAAGGTTGGGTTCTCAATTCAATGGATACGCAATGTTGAGTTCACAGCGTATCTTGAGAAAGAAAGTCGACATATATTTCCACTACTTACCATTGTGCATCCATTCCATTGCCGACTACTCTGTTTGGGTCCTGTGCTGCTACTGCCACCACTGCTTGGCTCCACTGGACGAGACAGTCGCCAGTATATGGATCAAAGTCCTGGCAGAAACAGGCACCCATTGGATTACACGAGACCAATGACCAATGAGAATCCTTCCTAGTCCCTATATGTGGAGTCCCCAGAAAAGAAATAGGTTGATTTCACACATTCTAACAGCTGCTCGTTGTTCGATAGCTAGTAAGTGGGGCAAAGTATATAGCCCCAAGATATATGGATTTGTTCAAATGCGTATGTGAAATACGGAATATGGAGCTCTTGATGGCAAGGTTAAATAATAGTTTAGACCAGGCTTTCTCAACCAGGGTTCCCTGGAACCCCATGGTCCCATGAGGACCCTGCAGGGGTTCCTTGACATTTTACCCCATTGTGAGGGAAGTATAATAGAGCACATTATAATAGGGGATACTGTAAAAAGAAGCACTAAATTGTGGGTCAGAATTATAATGAGCACAGTATAATGAGTGGCAGTGTAATAGGGGGTAGTGACATTAACAGCCTCACTTACTTTTAAAGACCATGCCGCCTCCAAAATAAATGCAGGGGTTCCTCGAGACCAAAAAATTGTTTGCAGGGGTTTCTTGAGATCCAAAAGTTATTTGCAGGGTTCCTCCAGGGTAAAATGGTTGAGAAAGGCTGGTTTAGACAAATATGATGAGGTTTGGAGTGTCCTGGACATGTCCCAGGGTGGACTCTGAGGGGGCCCAGGCTTCCCACAATATACATGTGCCCTCCCTGGCGGATGTGGTGGGTGTGTGTTGGGGGAAGAGCCGCACCTACAGTGCTGGGGTTATCTTCGGCTCGGCTAGGACCCTGCTGAGGTATTCTGGCACCTGTTTATTGGGGGTGGCTTGCGTATGAGGGTGGGGTCACGTGGATGTTGGGAGGAGCAGACGTGCATGGGGGATTCATCATTGGACAGGTCTAAGGAGCCCCAAGGCCTGCCCGACATGTCCGGCCTAGGCATGTCAGGGAGAGACCATGGGGATGAGTGGGGACAGAAAAGTGCCTTGGAATTGACTCTTGGGAGAGGCTGAGGCAGTTCATTTCTGCGCCGAAGCTGGGCACCATCACAGCAGCAATGCTATGTTGTGCGCCCCGCATAACAGTAATCCGGGGCTCCGGCAGTTGCCAGACCCCAAATTACTTCTCTCTGAGAGTCACTACAGCTCGAAGGGGAAATATTATTCAATGCCCCCACGGAGTTTAGCGGTAGCATTGAGAGCCGTCATTCAGCTCCCCCTGTGCCGGCCCTGGAATGATATGCACCTGGAGAGGCAGCTGCGTCCTGGAGTGACCGCCATCGGATGGCAGCATCACTCTAATACTTCAAGAAAGGATTGGCTCAGATGCAATTTGTAAATAAGAGGATGAAGCCCCCCCCCCCCCCCCCCCATATAGCCCCTAATGTATTTTTACGGAGGTGTGGAGATGAGAGAGAGGGATACTTTTCCTTTTATGCTCTTATCTTTTATGTTAATTAAGGGTACACAAACCAGATACGAAAGGATGTAGCCTTTGGCAGGGCCGGTTTAAGCAACAATGGGGCCCCAGGGCAAAATAAACCTGCCCCCCCCCCCCCCCCCAACAGATACCCCGGAGCAAAAATTGGCATTAAGGGACCTTTTTTGCAGCTGGTATAGTCAGGGTTTGAAGCCCCAATCGGTCAGAGCTCCACATTCTGGCTACCCCAGCCTGCATGGGGGACAAGGGGTTAAAAAGGTTCAGGAGGGGGGACCCCACATAATTAAAAAATAAAATCCCACACTCTAGACATAAAAAAAATTTGGGAAAATAGGAAAAAATGCCAGGGATCTTCATACAGCCATATTGCGGCTGTATAGCGATCCCTGGCCAAAGCGCTGCGGCTGCGTATAGACCCCCTGGAAACCCCGTCAGGAAATGTATTGCTCTTTCTTTTGATACATGTAAAATTACACTACCGTTAGGTTTGCTACTAAAAGTGACATTTACCTCATTTAAAAGTATACTTTTTTCCTTCGAAACGTTAAAATCGATTTTCTAAAAAACTATAAGGTCTTTTTGAAAAATTGTTTTTTCCTCTTATTCCCAATGATCTCCTTAACATATCCTGCAAATTTAGGGTTTCTAGAATTTAAGGTGGATTTGCTATTAATCATTAAAGTCGGCTGGTTTTTAAATGTGTATTTTTTTTCCTTTGAAACTTTAAAATCGATTTTCTCAAAAACTATAAGGTCGATTAAAAATGTTTTTTTTCCTCTTGTAGCCACTGGGGGCCCCTACAAGCTCTGGGGCCCTGTGGCAGCTGCCTCCTTTGCCTCTATGGTAGCGCCGGCCCTGGCCTTTGGTGATTTAGTAGCAGTGGAGTTGAAGAGGATGTGTTGTAAACCAGTGTTTCTCAACATTTTATTGGTATGTACCCCTTGTTAAACCCTATACTCACCAAGTACCCCCTAGCATAGTAAAAATTATCACAAGTACCCCTTAACAAATATATATGTAATCAAAGTAAATGATAATTGGTTCTAAACAATTTCCAAGCATTTATTATTGCTTTTAGTTAGATAAAATACTAATTTGGTGTTGTTTAAATAAGATTTTTCATTTTCTAAAACTCTAAATTTGTTATTCTTGGTTAAGTATATCAAGCCTGAGTACCCCCTGGAACCCTCAGAAGTACCCCCTGGGGTACGCGTACCACACGTTGAGAACCATTGTTCTGTATTATATTGTACTGCATTACACAATTAAGTATGTTGGAGAATGTATAATATATATATTATAGTTAAAATAAGAGAATCTTCCCTAGCGACAGGAAGAATTCTCATTGGTCCACAATTCAGTGAACTAATGTGGCCAGGCAAGATTCTCATTGGTTTTCTGAAATGCAATGGGGGCCAGCTTCTGCCCGGACTCTGTTTAATATACCGGCGAGTGTCCTGTGCAATAGAGCCAAGTGATGGTGGAAGCAGCAGCTGAGGCCCAAGATGACCCAAGATAGAGAAGACAGGTAAGTAGAGCAGGTACCAGCCTATAGATATGCATTTATTCCGTCAGCATCCACATTGTCAGCATTCCGGGGAAACACATAGAATCGGTGTTCATGTCCGTTTCTCTGAGGTGGGAAGGCTTCCATCATTACAGCCATTATCCCACCTCCACTCGCTTATCTACCTTCTGACTTCTTTAGGTAAGTAGAAGACGACTATTGTTAACAACTCTAGTAGGCAGCAGAGACCTGGTCTCTGTATCTGGACATCCTAGGCAGGGGCATCCAGTTATTTATTTTTTATGCACTTAAAGGGATACTGTAGGGGGTTCGGGGGAAAATGAGTTGAACTTACCTGGGGCTTCTAATGGTCCCCCGCAGACATCCTGTGCCAGCGCAGCCACTCACCGATGCTCCGGCCCCGCCTCTGGTTCACTTCTGGAATTTCAGACTTTAAAGCCTGAAAACCACTGCGCTAGTGTTGCCGTGTCCTCGCTCCCCCTGATGTCACCAGGAACGTACGGCGCAGGCACAGGCCATACTGGGCATGTGCAGTACCCTCCTGGTGACATCAGCGGCAGTTAGAACACGGCAACGCAGGCGCAGTGGTTTTCAGACTTTAAAGTCTGAAATTCCAGAAGTGAACCAGAGGCGGGGCCGGAGCATTGGGGAGTGGCTGTGTGGGCACAGGATGTCTGTGGGGGACCATTAGAAGCCCCGGGTAACTTTAACTCATTTTCCCCCGACCCCCTACAGTATCCCTTTAAGAGGACAAATGGATAACTACTTACATGTGTATAGGTAGAGGTATTCTTTAAGAAGGTAATACCATTGCTAAAACATAAATGGCGGGTTATCCCAGTAATTTGTTGGGAATGATAAAACAGTGTGCCAATTCTTGAACTCCTGCGGTCTGTGGAGTTTTCCTTTGAGTTATAGGTTTGAAAATAAAGAAAATATACAGTATATTTCTTATCATTGCTTTCTTATAAGTCTGTGTAATCCACTTGTTTGTCTCATGAAATTGCTAAGCTGATGTGAAGTAGAATATTGATTTTTGCTTAGGACAGCTTGTTTACTGACCAAAGGTCCTTTTAATTTGAATGATACAGTACTAAAAATAATAATAATAATAATAATAATAATCTGTGCTTTCATTCCTGGAGAATAGCGTTACCTGACAAGGAGAAAAACTACAAACTAAACTGCTTAACTATAGCAGAGTCATAATGAACTCTGTAATATCGCCAGATCCTTATGTAACCTGTGTCACATGCACTAAATGGTATGTATATAGGAACCTGCTGCAAGAAGAATACACTGGAAGTTGAACTTGACTCAGTCTGCATTACATTTCAATGGGCAGTTGGAACTAATTAGAAATCAATGGCCACCTTGTGAGTGAGAGATGTTGGGTATCTATTATTTAAAGTGGGATAAAAATGTGTTTTCCTGCTTTTTATTACCCATACAGTTATTATATTTGTGGGGGTTTTTTTTACACAAGAATATTGCCCATTAAAAAAATTACAGGTTCCCAAAGTACAGTTTTATCTGCTCTGAAGGCTGCCATTGCATTTTATTGCATAGCTGCTATATTTATATATTTAAATCTATCTAGTGATCATTTCTCAGCTTTTTCTGCTTCTCAGCTCAGTACAGTTTCAGCAAGCTGCTGGCTCAATACTAATTGTAGCAACAGAGGAATGTAAACAAAAGATAATGTTATCTCATCTTTGGATGCAGCCAGAAGCTGCAAGGAGTTTTCCACTGAAGAACAAAGTGCTGTATTTTCCACTGAAGAACAAAGAGGAAATGCTGAGTTTCATGCCACTTTAAAAGGAAACTGATCATGAGGGCCCAATTAAAGTGAACCCGAGGTGAAGGGGATATAGAGGCTGCCATATTTATTTCCTTGTAAACAATGCTAGTTGCCTGGCAGTTCTGTTGATCTTCTGGCATTAGTAGTGTCTGGGTACAAACCCTGGAACAAGCACTGGGTACAAACCCTGGAACAAGCATATGGCTAATCCAGTAAGACCTGAGTCAGGTGAGTCAAAACACCTGATCTGTTGCATGCTTGTTCAGGGTCTATGGCTAAAAATATTAGACACAGGATCAGGAGGGCTGCCCGGCAACTAGTATTGTTTAAAGGGAAATAATTATGGCAGCCTCCATATCCCTGTCACCTTGGGCTCCCTTTCAGTACCTGACAGGTGACGCATATAAAACATAGCTACACTATAAAGCCATAGATATTACAATCCCCTCACATAGTAAATAAGAAGCTGATGAAGTAGACCTCGTGGACGAGTACTGGGAGGATGCGCTACATATAATCATAATTAGAGTGACCAGATTTTTGTGGGTCCAACCTGGGACGGGGGGGGGGGGGCGTCGAAAAGTGGGGAGGACTGAGGAGCGCGCCGCGACGAAGACTGGGGAGGGGGCTAAATGAGCGTGGCCATGCCATTGTATGGGCGGAGCTAACGTAATGATGTAACAGCGAGGCATAAGAAAGCAGTGTTTACGCCATGATGTGGACAAACGATGCTAATAGTATACTGTAACCACAAAGCAGCAAACATGCCACCTATGGCCATTAAATAATAAATGCAGTAACAGTTACCCCGGACACCAGAAAATAAACGCAATGGGCAACATGTCAGCACAAAATAAACGCAATGCGGGCAACATGTCAGCACAAAATAAACGCAATGCGGGCAACATGTCAATACAAAATAAACGCAATGCGGGCAAACATGTCAGTACAAAATAAATGCAATGCGGGCAAACATTTCACCAGAAAATTAACGCAATGCGGGCAAACATTTTACCAGAAAAGAAACGCATTGCGGGCAAACATTTCACCAGAAAATAAACGCAATGGGCAACATGTCAGCACAAAATAAACGCAATGCGGGCAACATGTCAGTACAAAATAAACGCAATGCGGGCAAACATGTCAGTACAAAATAAATGCAATGCGGGCAAACATTTCACCAGAAAATTAACGCATTGCGGGCAAACATTTCACCAGAAAATAAACGCAATGGGCAACATGACAGCACAAAATAAACGCAATGCGGGCAACATGTCAGTACAAAATAAACGCAATGCGGGCAAACATGTCAGTACAAAATAAATTCAATAAGGGCAAACATTTCACCAGAAAATTAACGCAATGCGGGCAAACATTTCACCTGGAAAAGAAACGCAATGCGGGCAAACATTTCACCTGGAAAAGAAAGCATTTACTCACCTGGCAGAAGTCTCCGGCCTCTGGCGCGCTGCTCCCGGGACCACCTTCCTCCTGAAGTCTCCCGCGCTGACAGCCTGGCAGAGCGGGGCTACGGCAAGATGGCACCCGAAGCCCTGTACTGGAGACAAATAGTCTCCAGTACAGGGCTTCGGCAGCCATATTGCCGTAGCCCTGCTCGCCTGCCGGTGTCAGAACAGACACCGGAAGAGGAGGCTGGAGCGGGGCTGCGGGCAATGAACTGGCACGGCGTCTATAGACGCCGCTGCCAGTTCATAAGGATAGAGTGGCCAGAGTCCCGAGGCCGGGACGTCCCGCTGCTGAAAGCGGGACGTTTCCCGGGACCTCATGCAGCCTGGGACAGCGGACCCCGAATCCGGGACGTGTCCCGGGCAATCCGGGACGTCTGGTCACTCTATCATAATGCCAAATACATGGACTCTCCGACTTACGAATGCCCCCTGAACGGCTGCAATGTTGGGGACTCCCTGTATTGTCCCTATGTCCCCTCCGCTTCCCTTGTGTCCTCCTCCACTCCCCCTGAAGAAATGCAAGCAGTGGCAGCACAGCTCACTTCATCCATCAGAGCTCGCGATGATCAGAGACCTCTCCTCTCCTGCACTGCTCCCCTAGTGCTGGTCGCATGTAGTGACGTGATCAGTAGAAGCCAGCACAAGGGGAGCAGTGAGGGAGAGGTGAGGTCTCTAATCTCCGCGGGCTCCCATGGATGAGGTGAACTGTGCTGCCGCCGCTGGCATGTATTCAGGGGGAGCGGAGGAGACATGGACACAGCAGGGGAGACATAGGGGACAGAAGGGAACACAGGACATATAAGGTACACAATAATTGGGGGAGAACATCTAAAAGACACCCCTGGAACATGGACGCACCAGGTTTAGTATATTTTTTTTCTCTGTTTTTTGCCCTCTATACCTAGGTGTGTCGTATAGTCCAGAGCGTCTTATAGCCCGAAACATAGCATAATTATAACTCCTCAACTACTGATATCTGCCCAAAATGGCACACCCCTTCACCTATGATCTTAATTTGATTTGTCAAATTCTACTTAAATATTGTAAACAGGTTACTAGATTCTTGCACGACAACACGGGATGCCCTATGAACAGTAACCAGCGTTGTGTGTTCTGGATGTAATACAGGATGAAGGCTTAGAAGCTCCCCTTAAACCTTTCTAAACTTAAATGTTGTCTGGAAAGATTATTATTCAAGAATTGGTAGAAAAGAGTTGATAACTCCTTGCCCTACAACCAACTTGTAGCTACATGGGGGGCTATAAAAAGATCTTCTGTTTGTGATAGGTGGAAAAAACGCCATAACTAGATTATTTCAGGGTTGTGGAGTCAGTGTCGAAGAGTCTGAGTAATTTTGGGTACCTGGAGTCAGTGTTCTCAATAAACGGAGGAGTCAGAGGGTTTTTTTTTTGTACAAACTCCATAGTCCTGATAAGAAGAATTAGATTAAAGAGTCGGAGTTGGAGGTTTCCTAAACTGAGGAGTCCGAGTTGGATGATTTTTGTACTGACACCCCAGCCCTGGATTATTTGCCTGGAACATAAAAGGTGCTGCTCTATGTAGTACCCTAAGCGACTACTGCTATACTGTTTATTTATATAGTGCTGACAGAGTATATTGTCTTGTCACTAACTGTCCCTCAGAGGAGCTCACAATCTAATCCCTACCATAGTCCTATGTATAGTGTAGTGCATGTATCGTAATCTAGGGCCAATTTGGGGAGGAAGCCAATTAACTTATCTGTATGTTTTTGGGATGTGTGAGGAAACCGGAGTGCCCAGGGGAAACTCACGCAGACACAAGGACAACATACAGACTCGTTGCAGATGTTGACCTGGCTGGGATTTGAACCGGGGACACAGCGCTGCAAGGCGAGAGCGCTAACCACTACGCCACCGTGTTCGTTTGCTTCACTACTGCTGTCTCAGCACTACGATATGATTACTTTTAATAAGTGTTGTATGAATGCTGATTCAGGATTCATCTCTATATTTGTATGATATCTTCTTATTGAATATTCTTGGGCCCTCTATACTTTGCACCTGACAGTGCAATGTAATATGACAAGACACGGACTGATAGCGCCAGAGCTGCAGCCACTAGGACGTGCTCTATAAGCAGTAGCAGTGTTAGGGAGTCTTGCCCAAGGTATCGTACTAAATAGGCGCAGGCTTACTAAACAGTTAGAGATGATAGTACACTATCCAGCCCAACAACAGTACATATTACATGAAAAAATATACAAAAACACAATACTCCAGTTTCTAATTAGGCTTTAATCACATTTTTATGGTTCTGTACAGTACACAGCAATAGTGCATGGCAAATAAAGCACACCTGACGTGAGAAGTCTATGGAGGCTGCCATATTTATTTCCTTTTAAACAATACCGGTTGCCTGGCTATTCTGCTGATCATCTGCCTCTAATACTTTTAGCCATAGACCCTGAACAAGCATGCAGATCTGATGTTTCTGACTGAAGTTTGACTGGATTAGCCACATGTGTGATTCAGACACCACTGATGCCAGAAACATCAGCTATAATATATAGCAGCCATCCTATCTCTCTCCAAGTGCTCTATGGGAGTGGGGTAATGGACATGGACCAGAAATTACATACAGGCCCATCAGACGTTTGCAAGAATAAAAAAAAAAAAAACAAAAAAAACTTTATTTTATCAAATATCAGCATGCTTTGTTCGCGCTTCTCTTTCAGTGTTCGTGGCCCCAGAATGCGTAGCATATCCAACGTCAAAGTTCTTCGTCCCGCATGTATGAAGAAGCTGTTTCTTTTGAAATATGCCACTTTTTGAATAAAAACAGTTTGCTACCGTCTCTTACATCGTGCTGGTACTACTCCTAACATAAGAATAGTGGAATTACCAAGGAATGGCAGATGGGCAGATGCAATATCATTTTATCATCCTTACTTATAAGTTATAAAGACCATAGATGCATTCAGTACTGACAGATGACCATCAGATAGATCCCTCTATCAAAATCTGATCAGAGAGGAATCCATTACTGCCAGACACTGCACACATTTTTTCAAGAGTTGTGTAGCCACCGCTGCCCGATGGGCCCCCAGGTCTCCCCCATCTGATGTGCTCCCTAGGGGCATCATGTCATAGGACACAGGTGTCCCAACGGCGATGGAGACAGGATACAGGAAGAAGCGCGCTGATGGTCAGCTCAGCTGAGGGCCCTTTCACACACAAATTGACGCACTGCTACTGCACTCCAATCTAACCCTATGGAGGAATTCTCATTACTTGCGACGCAGTGTGGTCCGGCAGAAGTCCTCGATCTGACGCGGCTCCAAAATGACGTTACCGCATGTCTTCAGCGGCGACTTGCATCGGCCCAGAAGTCATGTTAGTCTATGGCGACGCATTGATTTTTTTAAAATTACAGTGGTGGCATGCATGCGTGGAAGCGTATTTTTACAATACACTTCCGTACACTTCCGCATACCCCAAAGCAGGAAGCGCATCACTTCCTGCTTGGCCCAATGCCAGATTGGGAATACCGCGTAGTAACATGGTATTCTCCGAAGGCCTGTTTTTGGTGGTGCTGCGCGGATGCCACACCGCCAGTTTGCAGTGTGAAACCAGCCTGAGTGTGTGCTCCACTGCCCATAGCCGGCCTTTGACCTGAGCGACCGGAGCGGTCGCTCAGGGCACCAGATTCCAAGGGGGCGCCTATAGCTGGTAGCCTATACTGAGGGCACCTACACCTGACTTCCTATACTGGGGCCACCTATGCCTGGCAACCTATACTGGAGGCGCCTATGCCTGGCTACCTAGGGGGGGGGGGGGGAATGGAGACCTTCCTATACTGGTGGTAACTGTGCTTGTCAACCTATATTGAGGGCACCTACACATGAAATCCTATACTGGGGGCACCTATACCTGGCTACCTACCTATACCAAGTCTGAGGGCGTTTTTTGGGGGGCGCACTGCGGCTATAACGTGTGGTACAAATTGTCGGTGCTGTGCTATCATTCTAAATGGGGGGGCTAACTGTCCCACTAATTGTTTTTATTAATATTCCCGAAAGGTTCTAGCCTTCATTTTTAAGTGCATTAAGGATAATGCGCTCTTTCCATCTATTTGTGGTTTCTAATAGTATTTTTCCTATTATACATATGTGATGTGTCACGGAGATCTGAGAATTTGGCGTGATGTGTCACAACATCAAAAAGTTTGGGAACCGCTGTCCTAGGAGGTAACTCAGTAAAAAAGGTGAATTGCGTGCGTGCGTGCTTGCGTGCGCACGTGGAAAGAGGATGAAGGGGGGGGGGGGACAAAAATCAGGTTTCGCTCAGGGCGCTGTGAAACCTAAGGCCGGCCCTGCCACTGCCAACACTCTACACGGCACAGGGGGAGCACATTTTAGATGGGGAGACTGGCTGAGGGTCTGTTGGTTGTACTGACATTGAACACACCACTCTCAAAGTGTACCAAACTGCCCGCTTTCCACCAAGATCTTTCAGGTCTGTGCAATCGACAGTTTAGACCGATTCCGGCTGGAAATTCTATTAAAAATTACAATCCTGCAGCCATGTTGTGGCGTCGATCTGTGGCAGATCTGATCACTTTGAATCTGCTAGGGAATATCGATATGTGTATGGGCATCATCACACAAAGGACTTCTTCATGATTTGATAAGACTGATGGCTGCAGAAAGTAGAATAGCCATACTTATAACTGCCTGGATAACATCTTTATGTGATTAGGACTTATATAAGATATTTTGCAGTGAGGATGAAGAAATGTCTTGTAAAACACACAATAAAATGTCTATCAGAACGTTAAAGGGATACTTAAGAGAAACTGTTGCATAAATCTTAAAATTTAAAACACATACAAATAAGAAGTACATTTCTCTCAGAGTAAAATGAGCCATAAATTACTTTTCTCCTATGTTGCTGTCACTTACAATAAGAAGTTGAAATCTGTCATTACCGACAGATTTTGGACTAGCCCATCTTCTCATAGGGGGATTCTCAGGGTTTTCTTCATTTTTAAAAGCACTTAGTGAATAGCAGTTGCTCCGTCCAACTGCCAAAATAGTGTACGGTAAGCAGGGAGGCTGGCCAGCATCTTTGTATAAATCTTTTTCAGGGAATATCTTTATAAAGAATAAAGGCCATGCTGAGAACCTCCTATGGAGATATGGACTAGCCCAAACCTGTCAGTAACGTCAAATTTCTACTACTGTGAGCAACAGCAACATAGGAGAGAAGTAATTTATGGCTCATTTTACTCTGGGAGAAATGTACTTCTTATTTGTATGTGTTTTAAATTTGAAGATTTTTGCGACAGTTCCTCTTTAAGTCAGCTAAAAAAAAGGGATTCACTTACCTGAGGCTTCTACCAGCCTCCTGTTCACACAGCCACTCACCGATGCTATGGTCCACCGCTGTGTGTTAGTTTTGTTTTCGCCGACTCGTAGTCAGCGGGCCATTGCACCTGCACAGCCCTAGCAATGCATATCCTTGCACGTGTTCCCGTCCGCAATAGCGTCCTGTGTAGGTACAGTGGCCCACTGACTCAGAGTCGGCGACAGCGAAACTAACCCGCGGCGGGGGGACCTGAGCATCGGTAAGTGGCTGAGTGGGCACAGGATGGCTGCAGTGGTCTGGTAGAAGCCCCAGGTGAGGGCCTGTTTCCACTGGTGCGGTGTCCGCGCCGAATCCGCAGTCTCCCCGCAGGCAAATCGCGCTGGCTAATTCTGCCATAGGGTACAATCGCACCGCTAGCGATTCGGCCGACATTACCATCCACAAAGGTGCAGAAGGCTGTGAATCCCATAGCCGTGCATGGCACAGCTAATGGGATTCGCCTGCGCACCCGCACACCAGGAAGTGATGCTGCGTGTCTCGCAGACGCCTGCATCACAAGTGGAAACGGCCCTAAGGGCCCTTTTCCACTAGAGCGATTGAGATTGCTGAATCGCAAAATCGCAAATCGCTAGTGATTTTTAAATCGCTAGGGTTGTTACTTTATCATAGAAATCATGAGAAGTATTTTCCACTACTGTGATTCGATTTGGAAATCGCTAATCGCAAATCGCAATCGCTTGCTGGAGCGATTTTTAAAATGATAATGCAATGCAAATGAAAATCGCAAATCGCAATCGCATAACAGAATTAATGAAAAATCGCAATCACTGGCGTTTGTGATTTGTGATTGTGATTGCTAGTGGAAAAGGGCCCTAAGTGAAACCCCCTTTTTTTCAGCTGTTTTAAGTATCCCTTTAAGCCTGTTGTTTATACAGATGAGCATTCTGCTGCTTATCAAGATAGAGCCTCCATGTAAGACACAACCCACAATCCAAACACAAGCACAGGTTCTCATTAGTGTTAATTCTCCAATGGGCAGATATTTTATCACAAACCTCCATCCCCTCTCAGTACACATTTTCTAGCATGTGGATCTTCTCATGTTTGACCAGATTGGCCATGAAAGTGAAGCAGCAACTGCATGTAGAGCATGAATCCAAACTCTTGTTGGCATGTTCCTCTGTTGTATATTAAGCTGCAGGAGTTTCTCTGTAAATCATTGCCCACACTCGGAACATAAATGAGGCTTCTTTCCAGTGTGCGCTTTCTGATGGTCGCTCAGATGGTAACTTTGCTTATAAGGCTTGACACATTCAAAGAATGAGTATGGTCTGCATGGACTTTTTGATGGAGGAGAAGTCGAGACTTGTAAACAAACCCTTTCCCACACTCTGAACAGGAGAATGGCTTCTCTGTCATGTGAACGCTTTGATGGAATAACAGATAGGGCCTAAGACTAAAGGCTTTCCCACACACAGAACATAAAAATGGTTTCTCCCCCGTGTGTTTTCTCACATGTCCGACGAAAGAGGATTTTACAGAGAAGCTCTTGCCACATTCCTTGCAGGAGTACGGCAACACTTGCAGGTGCTTCCTCTGGTGTCTCATGAGAGTCAACTTGTTTTGAAAACTCTTCCCACATTCAGAACAGTAATGTGGCATCCCCTGTCTATGAGAGCCCTGATGGTGGACCAGAGAATTCTTCCGGGTGAAAGTCTTTCCACACTCAGGGCAAGAGAAAGGCTTCTCTCCTGTGTGGGTTCTCCGGTGTCTTTCGAGTGTTGTTTTCAAGGTGAAACATTTACCACAATCAGAGCAAGAAAAAGGCCTTTCACCTCGATGGATCCGAAGGTGCTGGACTAGCTGAAACTGACGGGTGAAGCATTTACCACAATCTGGACATGTCTCAGATCTTTTGAATGTTCGCTTTTTCTGACAAAGAACAAAAGATCTCATATGTTAACAAGAACTCATATCCCACTTTGTTATGAATGTAAATATCTAAATGCTAATATCTCTCTAACAAAATATATTTGCTTTGTACGCATCTCAATGATCCAGCACCACTTCCTCCTCCACTACTTGTCTTTGCCCACTCTACCACCTTATACAGAGCTCACTGATCCAGCACCACTTCCTCCTCCACTATCTGTCTTTGCCCACTCTACCACCTTATACACAGCTCACTGATCCACCACTGCTTCCTGCTCCATTATCTCACAAGACACACATTGTCACCTTATATACAGCTTACTGACCTAGCACTGCTTCCTCCTCCACTATCTGACAAGACACACGCTGTCACCTTATACACAGCTCACTGATACAGCACTGTTTTCACCTCCTCTATATGAAAAGTCATACATTGTCACCCTATTTACAGCTCACTGATCCAGCGCTGCTTCCTCCTCCATTACCTGATAAGACACACACTGCCACCTTATACTCAACTCAGTGATCCAGCACTGCTTCTTCCTCCACCATCTGACATTGTGCACTCTATCACCTTATAAACAGCTTAGTGATCCAGCACTGCTTCCTCCTCCACTATCTGACAAGACACACGCTATCACCTTATATACAGCTCACTGATCCAGCACCGCTTCTTTCTCCACTACCTGTCAATGCCCACTCTACCACCCTATACACAGCTCCCTGATCCAGCACCAATTCCTCCTCCACTACCTGTCTTTGCCCATTCTAGCACCTCATACACAGCTCACTGATCCAGCACCAGTTCCTCCTCCACTACCTGTCACTGCCCACTTTGCTATCTTATATAATGCTCATTGATCCTGCATGGCTTCCTCTTCCACTATTTGACAAGACACACACTGTCACCTTATACATAGCTCCTTGATCTAGAATTGCTTCCTCCTCCACTACCTGACAAGACACACACTGTGACCTTGTACACAGCTCACTGATCCAGCGCTGCTTCCTCCTCCATTATCTGAAAAGATACACACTGTCACTTTATACACAGCTCACTGATCCAGCACTGCTTCCTTCTCCACAACCTGTCATTGCCAACTGTGCTATCTTCTATAAAGCTCATTGATCCTGCACTACTTCCTCTTCCACTATCTGACAAGACACACACTGTCACCTTGTACACAGCTTACTGATCCAGTACGGTTTCCCCCTCCACTACCTGACAAGACACATGGTTGCCTTATAGACAGTTCACTGATCCAGCGCTGCTTCTCCATCCATTATCTGACAAGACACACACTGTCACCTTGTACTCTACTCACTGATCCAGCACTGATTTCTCCTCCACTACCTGACAAGACACACACTGTCACCTTATACACAGCTTTTTGATCCAGTAATACTTCCTTCACCACTACCTGACATTGCACACTTTACCACCTCTACACAGCTCACTGATCCAACACTGCTTCCTCCTCCATTATCTGACAAGACACACACTGTCACCTTATACACAGCTCACTGATCCAGCGCTACTTCCTTCTCCAACCCACGACATTGCACACTCTTCCACCTCTACACAGATCACTAATCCAGCACTGATTCCTCCTCCATTATCTGACAAGACACATACTGTTGCCTTAGATTACTGCAGAGTACCTGCTTCTTAGGAGTGCTAACAGGATTTTCTGCTGGAGAATCTAATGTGCTGGCGTCTTCTCCTATTTCAACATATGGAAAGTCAGCAAAATGTTTTCCTGTATTTTTTGAACAACAAGGGAAAAGGAAGGAGAAGAAGATATTGTGGTGACAGAACAAAGAGAATGTGGGTAACTTCTTACTGTATTGAGTATTAATTCCTCACCTGTGCTGACCTCTGGAGGGATTTCCTTCTCCTCCTCACATAGCTCATCATCCCTCACCCACACCGCTTCTTCATCTTCCCATTTATCAATCAGGCCATCAGCCTACAGAAGACAAATGGTTTGAACAATAGAGTCTATTTCTCCTCCAGTGGTCAAGTAAGTGGGGTTTTTACTCAAAGGACACCCCATTAAACAGCATGATTGGAGATAAGCGGGTATCAGACATTGCCTGTCTACTGGCTGTTGCTGGACTGACTTGCTTGGAGTGACAGTGTCTCCCACACCTACTGCTTGCAGTGTCCCTTGAATTTGGTCGATCAACCTCAGTCACCTCTAGATGATTGTGAAACTCTGACCTCCATTGACCACCCTCACAAGAAGACATGCACTGTTAACTTATATACAGCTCACAGCTTTCCTCTGAAACTATCTGATATACACCGTCACCTTATATTACTGCAAAAAAGTCAGAGTACCTGCTTCTTCGATGTAATATAATTTTCTGCCAGAGAACCTGATGAGCTGGGATCTTCTACATCACCATCTGGCAAGTCAACAAAATGTTCTCCTCTGTTATCTCTTCTGTATCGTCCAACTGGTGAACATAAGAATGGAAGAAAACAAGAACATAATTCAAAAACAAGCATTACACTTCTGTAAGTATCCCCCATCCACCCAGTATAGTATATGGGGCATACATATGGGGGCACACACTGTCTCCCCATTACTCCTAATAGGGGCTAATGTCTCCTGACTCCCCCACTGGGCACATACTGTCTCCCCATTACTTCTAATAGGGGCTAATGTCTCCTGACTCCCCCACTGGGCACATACTGTCTCCCCATTACTTCTAATAGGGGCTGATGTCTCCTGACTCCCCCACTGGTCACATACTGTCTCCCCACTACTTCTAATAGGGGCTGATGTCTCCTGACTCCCCCACTGGGAACATACTGTCTACCCATTACTTCTAATAGGGGCTGATGTCTCCTGACTCCCCCACTGGTCACATACTGTCTCTCCATTACTTCTAATAGGGGCTGATGTCTCCTGACTCCCCCACTAGGCACATACTGTCTCCCCATTACTTCTAATAGGGGCTGATGTCTCCTGACTCCCCCACTGGCCACATACTGTCTCCCCATTACTTCTGATAGGGGCTGATGTCTCCTGACTCTATCACTGGGTACATACTGTCTCCCCATTACTTCTAATAGGGGCTGATGCCTCCGCCCCCCACCCCCCGGACACATACTGTCTACCCATTATTTCTAATAGGGGCTGATATCTCCTGACTCTCCCACTGGCTACATACTGTCTCCCCATTACTTCTAATAGGGGCTGATGTCTCCTGACTCCCCCACTGGGCACATACTGTCTCCCCATTACTACTAATAGGAGCTGATGTCTCCTGACTCCCCCACTGGCCACATACTGTCTCCACATTACTTCTAATAGGGGCTGGTGTCTCCTGACTCCCCCACTGGCCACATACTGTCTCCACATTACTTCTAATAGGGACTGATGTCTCCTGACTCCCCCACTGGCACATACTGTCTCCCCATTACTTCTAATAGGGGCTGATGTCTCCTGACTCCCCCACTGGTCACATACTTTCTCCCAATTACTTCTAATAGGGGCTGATGTCTCCTGACTCTCTCACTGGGCACATACTGTCCCCTCACTACTTCTAATAGGGACTGATGTCTCATGAATCCCCCACTGGGCACATACTGTCTCCCCATTACTTCTAATAGGGGCTGGTGTCTCCTGACTCCCCCATTGGTCACATACTGTCTCCACATTACTTCTAATAGGGGCTGATGTCTCCTGACTCCCCCACTGGCCACATACTGTCTCCACATTACTTCTAATAGGGGCTGATGTCTCATGAATCCCCCACTAGCCACATACTGTCCCCACTATCAATGTTATAGAAAGGTACAGACAGAGATCACCTGAGAGGTAACCAATCACAACACAGTGGGGAGAATGAATAAACGTGTTGTCTGTGAGGTAATGAATTATAACTCATGTGTTTTTCTTAGACTTTCCTTCTTTTTAAATGTTTGACCATTTTTGATGTCTCTTACAACACATTTGATTTACATGAGTTCCTGTTAGAACATGACCATGGCATACATTGAGAACCAACAGTCCTCTCACCCCATGACTTCTAATAGGAGTTCCTGACTCCTCCACTGGGCATGTTTTGCCAACTTATTACTTCTAATAGAGGATGAAGGTCCTAACTTGGCTCATACTTTCTCCTTTAAGGTCACGTCCAGGAACTATAAAAATAAAAAATCCACTTACCTGGGGCTTCCTCTAACCCCTTGCAGCCGTCCTGTGCCCTTGCCGCAGCTCTGCTTCCCGCCGGTGGCCCGGGGTCCCCTCCAGTAAAAGAAGCCTACTTGCCCTCCAACGTGCGGCACACACTGGAATGCAAGTAGATGCTGACCTGGTGAGATCGGCATCTGCACTGGAGGAGACCGGGAGCTACCGAAGCTGCGGCGAGGGCACAGGACGGATGCCAGGGGCTGGAGGAAGCCCAAGGTAAGTGGAGTTTTTATTTTTATGCTCCACGGACCTTCCCTTTAATACTTACTTTTGACAGATGAAAAATTATGGAGAAGAAAAGATTGTTGTGGTGACTGAACAAAGAGAATGTATAGTTTCTATATTAAGTATTTATCCCTCACCTGTGCTGATCTCTGCAGGAAGTTCCTCCTTCTTACACGGCTCATCACTCCTCACACAATATTCTTCATCTTCAAGTTTTACATCAGTCAAGTCATCAGCCTGCAGAAGACACAGAGTTCAAATAATGCTCTTTAACCCTTTTGGGACTAAGGACGTTACAGTTACAGCCTGTGTGTGGCTGTCTGCTGCTGACAGGACATAACTGTAATGGACCTTAGTCCTGCCACGATCGCTCACACCCCAACAGGGAAATTAAGCTATCATATGACAGCTGACATCTCCCTTCACTGATCAGGAGACATGAGGCGATCCCCAGGCGATCGTTGCTCCCACTCTGCTCCGCATCGCATCCAGCATCACACTCCGTAGGGGACCCTCGTTTAGGAGTCCATGGAGAGAGCCACCTCCACCCATAGGAAGTCAGTGAGATTGCCATTTAGGTAGCCAGGGAGACCCTCTTTATGTATCCAGAGAGCCCCCCCCCCCAGGTAGCCAGAGAGGGGCGTATGCAAAGTCCAGCAGGAGCATTACAATAACTCACCTGCTTGCATCCACACATGCCGCATATTAACTTCCTGGTCCTGGGTCCTGTCTAATGGCTGGCTGGCCCTGGATAGCTCATACGGGTGCGCTGCACACGTGCACACAACTGCTACTATCGTCCAATGACTGCTTTCCACCAAGCGCCTTATGAGTGATGCAATCACACACCGGCATTACTATGGCGACGAGTATGCTCACCCATGCAGCCACAAGTACGCATGCAGGCGCCACAAGTGTAGAGCCCACAGCCACCTGCTCCGGCTACAAGCACTGTCACTATAGAGCGAGCCAAGCGTACATTTGAATACGGCGCTGGTAGACTTGGGCACAGGATCCAGCTGTTAAATGGCTGGTCCTGCTTCTGCACAAGTCCGGGGCGTTTTAATTACTATTCCCCCTCCAGGCCGACATGGATAGTGGGGGAATGAAATAATTCGGCTTCCAGCGATTGCTGGAGGCCGAATTATTGTGTTTTTTAAGCAACTTCGGCTCCGTCTTCTGACGAAGCCAACCTTCCTCACTGAGCGCCGCTATAAACTGATTCCCATTACAGTCTATGGCGGCGCTGGCTGCGCCCAAAGCTAGCAGCGCTGAAAAGCACTGCTCCGCGAGCCAAGACAAACGCCAGACACTCAGGTGAATGGGTGCATTCTATAAGGATCATAGCAGATCTTCATTAGATACACAGACATAAAGGGAAGGGGAAAAAAAAGCATTCTGAACATGCGTCCTTGAGAAATACTGCTCCTGTAAGCTTGTTTCATATTCTCTACAGCTCCACAGAATATGATAGCGCCATATAAATCATTAATAAGAATAGTTTTGCTTACCTGATAGCTCTGTGGCATGGTGTCATCCTCCTGTAGGTTATCCCAAGCGTAAAGAGGTTCAGTACAGCTCTTTGGTACATTTTTGCAATCAGTTCCATCTATAGAAAACAGAGACACAGCAGCGACTGAACATATTTAAATGTGTTTATATGAGAGAATATTTTTATCTACTGTATATGGACTTGCTATACTGCCCTCTACTTTATAAGGAGTCTCCTCTTACCTGGGGATGTGATGGGTGGCCGATTCTCAATTATGATCTCCTCGTAGAGGTCCTTGTGCCCTTCCAAATATTGCCACTCCTCCATGGAGAAATACACAGAGACATCCTGACACCTTACAGGAACCTGACACACACAATAATACAGTCACTAAACAGACACAACCTTTGTGTTTCTGGATAATGTCCCATAATTCCCAGCACTGCTCACCTCTCCTGTCAGCAGCTCAATAATCTTGTTGATAACCTCCAGAATCTTCTTTTTGCTGTTACCCTCAAGTGTCAAGGAGGAAGATGAAGAGTCCATGATGTAGCTCCGGTTTCTGTACCATTTTCCAGACCCACAGAAATATCTGCTGGGTGTGACATGATGACCTAGCTCCTTCTTTAATGGTCCATAATCCTATACCACATAATATATTAAGTACAGTGTTTCAATATTCACAAATTCAGACTTTCCTCCAAAAATTAGATTGTTAAAAGAAAAGAATAAAAATTATTACTTCTACAGTCATCACTTCTCCAATCAAATCTGTGTTTTATTAATAAAGATAAGAGTGATATCATGTGACTCTCCTCTCCAGTCAGGTCAGTGTTTTATTAATAGAAAGGAGTGTTGCCATGTGATCCTCCCAGAATCCTCCTCACCTCTCCTGTCAGCAGGTAGATAATCTCCAGGGTGAGTTTTAATATCCTCTCAGTCGCATAATGCTGGCTTTCACTCATCCTAAATGTGGCTGTCTGCTTGAGGCTGTTAAATGTACCTGTTCACCATCTTCTTCATTTTTGTATACCTGTAACCTAAATAAAAAACATGCACACATACAAAATAATTGATTTGCATAGACTCTCCAAACCCAAACAGTGGGTTGGAGTTGAAGCTCTCTTTTCATGTCCTATGGTTAACCTGCCCTCGTCGGCGCAAACCCCCCCCCCCCCCCCCCCCCACACACACACAGGTCAAACTCAAGTTTGGTGCTCGTTACCCTAAACATTTTTTGCCAAAACATGTTTACCAGAAGGTATCTCACCTTGGCCCTCCCCTTCGATTCCAGTACTGAACAATCCAGAGTTCAAGCAGGGCCCACAGGCTGACAATTGAAGAGCATGGAGAAGAGTAGATTCACTAGAGATTTTTGTGAGAAAAATAAGTGGCTCTCACTTCAAGAACTAAAACTCAAGTTTGCGAATCAGAGTTTGGATTGGTACACCCAGTTTTGCTATTTGTTACATACTTGTTACAGAGGCTGGGGGTCAATTTAGATAATATGACATCTTTCAAAATTCTGACCCCTTATGAAAAACACTGGGCTTGATTCATTAATCTGCGCTGCTAAAACGCAGTACCAATCCAGGAAACAAATTATAAAATACTTGCAAGTTGGCACAGGGCAGTTTGTAGGCTATAGAGCTCCCAATTTGAGGGACTATAAATTGTGGTCACTCCCCCCCCCCCCCCCCAAGTATATTCAGGCACACTGTTGCAATGGGGTAGTCAGAGTTGCCCCCCAGTATTAGGTAGCCCCCAATATATCTAGCCAGAGGTGGAGCCCAGTATTAGCCAGATGAAGCCCACCACATAGCATAGGTAGCAACAGGAGCCCCCAATATTAGGTACTGTAGTCAGATGTAGCCAGATGCAGCTTCATTAGTAGAAGATGCCCCACCAGTATAGGTAGCTTGAGAGCCCCCCTTGTGTAGGTAGCCAGGTCCTCCCCCTGTCCATAGGGTGCCAGAGGGCCCCCATTTAGGTAACCAGAGTCCCTTCCCATCAGGGAGCCAGAGAACCCCCTTGTAGGGAGCCAGTGGGACCCACATTCAGGTAGCCAGAGAGCCACTATCTGGTTTCCTGCTTCTAACCTTAGTCAGGACACTGTATGTTCTCCATGTGTTTCCTCCCACTTTCCAAAAATATACTGATAGGTTAGTTGGCTCCCCCCTTTAAAGAGAGCTCAAGGTGGGCTAAAAAAAAAGAAAAAAAAAAAAAGTAGGCTACCTGATCCGCGGGTACTGAGCGGATCAGGAAGCCACAAAACCCAGCGCTCCCGTGGGCCGCAATGGCCCACTTTCACTTTCGTGACCTCTAGGTCACGGTGCTGCACTGAGAGACTTTGTGTCTCTCATAGCATGCAGGGAAGCGTGGGAGCGGCAGCAGGGGCGGCCAAGGGGAGAGAGCAGCCCAATGGCAGCTAAGGAAACCCTGCAGGAACGCCCCTGGCGGGCATTTTGAACAGGGAATTCCTCTACGCTGTGTTTACCTCCGAGATAGCGACAAATCTTGTTGCTAAACTCGGGGTGCTATAGTGCGGGGGGGGGGGGGGGGGCAGAGAGCAGCGGTTGGTGGACACAGAGGCATGTCAGGAGGCAGAGAAAGTGCTGTGTGTGTCCCATCTGCCCCCCAGGTTTTCTTTAAAAAAAATCATTTGGCCTTAGACTGCAACAGGAACATAACACAAGAAATTAAAGTATGAACTCCTCTGTCAGACAGTTAAGGTGCCCGTACACCTATGGACTTGGCAGCCAATCGACCATCCAATGCAATAATTATTATCGAATCGAATGAAAATCAGTGCCACAAAGTGTATGTCTGATCGACGATGCAATCAATTTTGGCCCGAGCATGTTGATTGGACATGCTGCAAGATGTCGGGGCATTGTGGTCGATCAGGTGCGCGGTGGTAACAGCGAGTGATATTGGGAGGAGCGACGAACATGATGAAACCGCGTCGCTGTCCCTCTAATATTCAATTTCCACCCCCTCCCCCCCCCCGGTATTAGGGAAGGGGGAAGCACTGGCGATTGCAGCGCCACAAGGTCGATTCCTAGTTGATTTCAGAATGAAATTGATCTGCAATCGTATGTATGGGCAGCCAGCAGATCTCTCTCCAATCAGATTTGATTAGAGAGAGATTTGTCTCTTCATCGCTAGCTGTATGGCTCCCTTTAGTGTGACATGACTAAGTAGACTGGGGAAGATGTTGATGCTATATAAATATGCAATATTAATAATAATTGGCTAACACTAAATAAATACATGGAATAAATAATAATAACGATAAGCATGACAGGCAGGTAACTGGCATTTTTGCAGGAGATCTGTGGGGAGATATTGAGGCTGCTTCATGCTGTCCTAAATTCTATTAGATGTGAGTTTGAATTCTAACTTGCCATGCAAATTTCACTGATTCGCTGGGGTTGAATCCCTCTGTTTTCAAGCAGTGGGGATTTGAATGCAATGTCAGTTTCTGGTTATGGAATTTCCTTACCATTACATTTCCTCTTCCTCTCTCCCAGCATCCTCTCTGGAGACAAAGTTACAGCAGCCCTCCTACACACACACACACACTTCTCAGCCATCCCTGCACTGAGTGCACTCAGGATAGATGGAAAATAACACTGGGCTAAAGGACCTTGGTGACATCACACAAACATGTGACTGCTGCCAATGTGATAGTGTGGAAGAGAATGCAAAAGTAGTGTGTGATCTGCATGTTTGTAGCAGCAGTAGTGTGAGAGCAAGGAGTTTTCTGACATCCACCAGTCCTATTAAAGGAAATTTACAGAGGGTGGATAGGGGGGGGGGGGGGGGGGGGAATCAGTTAACTGCTTACTCGGGGCTTCTTGCAGTCATCCTGTGCCGGTGCTGTCCTTTGGAGACCTTCCATCCAGCAGCAGCGACCCCCGTAAAGCTGGCTGGCCACGTGCCTCCTCACGGCAGGGATCTGCGCATGCATGCACAGTTTTTTTAGGCTTTAGTAACCCTTTAAAAATTCTTTAAAGGAAACCTGAGATGGGGACTTGCATATAAAATATACATACCTGGGGCTTCCTCCAACCCCCTCCAGGATTATCGTCCTCATGGCGTCCTCCGCCTCCTTTCTCGCTCCAGACGCCCAGAGGATTTGACGGGAGCAAGAGAGACAGGGGAGCACGCTCGGCTGTACAGTGCCTGCGCCAACTGGCCCCAACTGGACGACTTAACGGGGCAAGTTGAGGGCAAACCATGAGGCAGAGCAGGATGGCGTGGGAGCGATAAGCCTAGAGGGGGCTAGAGGAAGCCACTTTAACTCCCTCTGGCCCTTTAATACTCACAGGGACACACAGACAGGATCTTTTGTTCTTGTATTGTTGTTACTGTGTGTTGCTTTCCAATGCAATGGTGTCTGTTTAATGGGGAGTTACCATGGAACACCGTGAGATGGCCAAAAGCCGCCGCACGTAGCATTCGCTGAACGTGATGCTGCTCGAATAGGCTGTATTCTCACTTGAGAGTAAAACTCAGCATTACAAACCTGACAGCGAACTGCTCTTATTTTATACATAGGAGCCATTCACACTTGTCAGTCTGCAATGGATCAGTTGCGGTAAGTGGGCCACACTTCTGTGCAGTCCGCGATAATCCCAGACAGACAGAGGAGTTGCCTTATGGTACAATACCTTGCAGAAAAAGAGAAAGCCATCTAGGGCACTATATCAAGGTAATAAACTCCACAATGTCTCCAAATCAAGTCATAAATCTTTATTTTAACAAGCCGGTTCACAAGAATAAAAACAATTAAAAATCTCTGTAAAAAGCTCCCAGAGGCTACCAATGTAATGGATAGATAATCCCACTATTGCATAAATAACTTGGTACATATACATCAATTAAATAAATACCATACAGGTATAAGCAGATGCTGTTTGTGCAGAATGTATAAAGTGCTTGAAGTGCAAAGGGAAAGTGCAGATGCTATAAATCTGGATATTGAACATATAATAAACAACAAATACAAGTAATGTAAACAACAGTGTCTGCAAAAAAGTGTCAGTGCATAAGAGGTAGACATGTGTGTGCATGCCCACACCCATCAAAACAGAACAATGGGTGTGCGCATACACACAGGACACCAAAACCAAATGGAATATAGTGCTAGTGAACGTTGAAAAAACAAACAGAGTCCCTATCTATACAGTGCATTTCAGAAGCATCAAAGTATTAAGATCAAACATGGACAGTGCTGTGCCCAGTGAAAAGCATCCGCTTACCAGTAGATTGACCGTGGGAAGCCCGGGGAGACGCCTTGCGCGTTCGCAGCTGCCTGCTGCTTCTGAGGAGGCATACTGAACCAGCATGGCTACCACAGCATCTTGCAGCGGGATGCTATTCCATCCGGGTTTGCGTTTAGTTGGACCATCATTTATTTTTCAACAGGACAATGACCCCAAACACACCTCCAGGCTGTGTAAGGGCTATTTGACGAGGAAGGAGAGTGATGGGGTGCTGCGCCAGATGACCTGGCCTCCACAGTCACCAGACCTGAACCCAATCGAGATGGTGTGGGGTGAGCTGGACCGCAGAGTGAAGGCAAAAGGGCCAACAAGTGCTAAGCTTCTCTGGGAACTCCTTCAAGACTGTTGGAAGACTATTTCAGGTGACTACCTCCTAAAGCTCATCAAGAGAATGCCAAGAGTGTGCAAAGCAGTAATCAAAGCAAAGGGTTGCTACTTTGAAGAACCTAGAATATGACATATTTTTAGTTGTTTTACACTTTTTGATTATGTACTATACTTCCACATGTGTTAATTCATAGTTTGGATGCCTTCAGTGTGAATCCACAATGTTCATAGTCATGAAAATAAAGAAAACTCTAAATGAGAAGGTGTGTCCAAACCTTTGGTCTGTACTGTATATCTGACTTGAAAAATACGGCGACTGCTTTATTGCTGCAGCAGAAGTAACTATTTGTTGATTGGTTTATTTCATTTTTGTGGACTAAGCACTGCTATTACTGTATATAAGTTATTTATGATGACTTATCTGATAAAAACAAAAACAAATATTCAAAAATTTTAAGAGGCCTCACAGATCCATGAAAAAATAATATTTATTGGTCACAAAATTCACAGTAATCAAAGATTAAAAGCAATTAAAACCTAACGGTCCCTGGAGTGCCCCCAAATCCCCCCATTCACAGACCTCCATTCACTCAAACCACTCACTGATGTATCACACCGCTACAGCAGCAATTGACATGCAGGTTGTCTCAAATGGTACACAGCTATAAACTGGCCACCTCAAAATGCTGCACCTGAGCAGGGTAACTGGGCAACTAGCAGATGACCTGAGTGCACTCAGACGGATTATAAGCCCAATAATTGATTGAACTTGCTCCAAAAGTCCAAAATATTGCTATAGCCAATGGTATCACAGCATCCACATTATGTCATTATCAGGCACAGTCCATAATTCATCAGCACTGCTTGTAAACAAAAGTCACCATTTAAAGTTTATCAGCCCGACCTGTGAGCAATAAGGGTACCAGATGTACTAAAAGTTCATATATGTGCTAGGAGAGACACCTTCTATCGTTGTGTCAGCAAGTTAACAGGCAGAGGTTACCTTCAGTGTCCAATGACCTGCGGGTCCCCCACACTCCGCGGTCAGCGTAATTTAAGCACAGGGAATCCGGCTGCTCTGCTACTTACATATGTTGCAGCAGTCTGCTCAAACAGCAAACATGGTTTGGTCCGGATTTCACGCGCAATCCACCTGCTCCTCGCAGCTGATTTTCAGCGTCAGCCTGACAGCAGGGATCTAGCTCGCAGTCAGGTTAGAGGGATGATTGAGGCCGGCCTCCAGAGACTCCTCCCACTTACATGTTTCGCCCAATGGACTTCCTCAGAGTGACGTCAGGGGGCTGAGAAATTACTATCTGATTTTATCATATTTTGTCTTTATTATTATTATTATTTTAATTAGTTTTAGGTCGCATTCACTGTGGGATGCTGCTTTTGAATGCGACATTAAAGTCGCAACGTGTCTGCGTTAAGAGGTAACGCATTGCAAGCAGTAAGTTACCTCAACGTTGCGTTCAACGTGACTTTAACATCGCACTGTGAACGGCTAATAGTATTAGCACTGCTGTGCAGTAAGCTGCGTTATAACACTTTATAATGCAGCTCCACAACGTGGCACTGTGAATGCGACCTCAAAGTATTATGAGTCGGTACATTTTTTCCGGCCTCCATGTACCCAAACATTGCTCCGACTCCTCAACTCCGACTTCACAGCCCTGCATTAGAATAATAAAAAAACAAGATAAAACCATCTGGGCAATAAGAAACTTTAGTTTATTGATAAACTTAAAAAAAACAAAACCTACTGAAATGTGAATACTGTACCTTAAAGGGAACCTAAACCGAAGGGGGAAAAAGAGTTTCACTTACTAGCCCCCCGCAGCCTGTGCCTGCAAAGTCAATCAATGATCCTCCAGTCCCCCGCCAATTCTAAGTTTCATTTTGCCGGGCGCGTCCTGTGCAGGTGCCAGGGCTGTTTCTTGGGCAGTGCAGGCAGGGTAACCACCCTGGGTGCAGACCGGCAAGTAAAAGAAGGGGGGTGGAGGCAGAAGGACATAACTGCTAGGAAGCTGGTAACACACAATGCAGCCAAATGAAAGAAGAAAGAAGATTACTAGCGTTATCACCTTCCTTGACTACTCCTGGGCTGCCTGCGTCCGACGTCACCACCGCGTGATGATGACACCTGATGTCCTATAGCGGTATTGCAGGCTGTCAGTGCATGGCACCCATGGAGGAGTCGGCTTTCCAGGCTCTCTTCGCCTGTGTGTTTTCCTGGTCCCTGCTTCCTTCTGGATGAGCGGCTGGTTACCGGTGAGTAGGCAGATCTACTTGTGACCTGTGGCTGTGTGACTGTCCCTAAAGAGTAAGGGTTCACTAGTCCACGGGGTTGGGGCGAAAGGGGTGCAATTTTCACACCCTTACCCTAGGTACAATTTAGCCTAGAAACTGCCCTGGCAGACGCAGTATATTTTCCCCTACTGCGCAGGACACTCCCGGCGACAGGAGCATGAACAAGGAAGCACACGGCCAGGGCCACGCAGGGACAGTGGCCATCGACTGGCTAGTCGGGGCAAAACGAAACTTAGCCGCAGCAGAGAACCGGAGGAACAGTGAGTGACTTCGGGGCACAGGTCGGCTGCAGGGGACTGGTAGAAACCCCAGGTAAGTGAAACTCTTTTTCCCTCCTTCGGTTTAGGTTCCCTTTAAAGCAGGGGTCAGGAACCTTTTTGGCTGAGAGAGCCATAAACACCACATATTTTAAAATGTATTGCCATGAGAGCCATACAATAGGTTTCAAACTGGGATAGTGCGCATACGCAGCAGAGGGCTCATGTCCCTATTGCCATGGTGATGTGTATACAGTTGATCTGCCGGGCAGTGGTAGTGTCAGACACGTCTTCAGCTTCTCTTGGGTTTCAGCAACATCAGCAATTTCCCCGAGAGCCAGACAGGAGAAATACAGACTAAAGGTAGCCATACACTGGTCGATTTGCCATTAGATCGACCAGCTGACAGATGCCTATCTGATCGAATCTGATCAGAGAGGGATCGTATGGCTGCCTTTACTGCAAACAGATTGTGAATCGATTTCAGCCTGAAACCGATCACAATCTGTTGAGCTGCTCCTGCCGCCTGTGCCCCCTCCCCTATACATTACCTGACGCTGGCTCCCGGGCGTCTTCTCCGCGCTGCACCGCACCGCTCTGTTCTTGCTCCATCCCGGCACTTCCTGTGTCACTCCGTGACCAGGAAGTTCAAATAGAGCGCCCTCTATTTGAACTTCCTGGTCACTGCAGTGACACAGGAAGCGCCGGGATGGAGCCGGAACAGAGCGGTGCAGCGCTGAGAAGACGCCTGGGAGCCAGCGTCAGGTAATGTATACCTGATCGGATCGGCCACCGCTAGCGACGCGCACCCTACCCGCGGGCGATCGAGGGTAATTTCCCGCACGGCGCGATCGACGGACCGATCCGATTTCGGGAGGAAATTGGATCGGCGGGTGCGTTTAGCGCAAACGATTGGCAGCAGATTCGATCCCAGGATCGAATCTGCTGTCGAAACGGCCGCGAATCGGGCCAGTGTATGGCCACCTTAACAGCTTGCACAATTAGCTAGCTGACTTGGGGGTTGATTCACTTTGTAGGAAAAGATTCCAGCACTTTGGCCCAATAGGCTTCCTGTCAAGCGACAGGCAATCAAAGTGCGTGGATCTCATCCTACAAAGTCACTGGACCTGACAGGGTCAAGAGTGGGAGAATTGGAGCAGCAGATTCGTTCTGAGGAGAGCGCGAGTAAGTTAGCTGTGCATGCTACAGCAGTAGCGTGTCTACTTTGAAAATTTTCCTTGCACTGCCGCACTAAGCTGCACTGCTTGAGCAATGTAGCTTAGTGAATCAACCCCTACTGATTTCTCTGTGAGCCAGATGTAGCCATCTAAAGACCCACATCTGGCTCCCGAGCCATAGGTTCCCCACCTCTGCTTTAAAGAGTAAACATGCAATAATACATTTTACATTTCTTAAAGCCCTAATTCAGGGGAAACATGTTTTCGCTCTACATAGTGTGGTATTGGGTCAGAACCCTAAGTTTTCTAACCTGTCTGCGAACATTTTCCTAACTTTCTGACCAGACAAGTAGTAGATTATGCTCTCCTCAGCTTAGTGTGTAAATGCAGAGAAAGCAGGCTAAGCCAAGCTGTTTCTCACTACCTCTGCCAATCAGGATGCCCTTCCACTGTTGACAATGGAGGGAAGTAGTTCAGACTGAGGAGAGGGTGTGGGGTATGATTCCACTGCAGGCTTCTGGGAAGTGCTCAGGCATCTGCAGCATTAAAGACAAGAACAAGTTATATGGGCATATTTCTACAGTTGGGGAAATGGGGCAAGCGTGGCCAGGCTAACAATAATTACTTTAACGGGAACCAAGAACCACTTTTTTTCCTGGTTTCTAATAGCTATAGGAGCTGCCATGTTCCCCTCCCCTTCTAGCTTCCCATTACTTATCCACAGGGAAGGTGTGAAGATAGCATCTGTGGCTTCTGTAAAATCTTTGAAACATAGTGACCAATATCTACAACCCCCCTTGCTGATGAAAGCTTTTTCCTAATGCATGCAATAAAATAATTACAGCAGTCCTTATCTGCCTCAAATTTCTGCTGTCGGCAGGTCTGGGAAGTAGAAGGAAGTAGGATAATAAAGGCCTCTGTTAAACTTTTAAATGTAAAAAGAAGAAGTAAAATGTAAGTTTATTTTTATAATCAGACACATTGTTGGCATGTATGTTTAATGTGCTATTGAGATGCCCTGAGTGGGTGCTAAAATAGTGCCTGGTTCACTTTAAAGGTTTGTTTTAACTTTACATACAATTCCAAATGATTATGCAAATTATATTTTTCTCTTATTTCCCTAAATAGTTGATGCAAGTAGCAGTCAGCATAATATTTGAGTCATCAGCTATAAGAGTTTAATTTGATTGTTACAGAACCAACCTCCAAATGATAACGGTATGTTTAAAAAAAAAAAAAAAAACTACAACTTTTAAATGCACTGTTACAAGTTCGGCCTATCTGGACGAGTTTCCTCGTCCAGATAGGCACTGCTGTTTTCCCTACGTGGTGCGCGCGATCGGGCGCGCGCACCCGCCACCCGCCCCTCGATCAGTGAATGGGAATATAATTCCCATTCACCGATCTAACTTCCCCGCAGAAATACCGACGCTTTCTCTCCAGAGAGCGCGGTATTTCTGCCCCCAGGAAACTTTTCCCCATCATTTTAGTTCCTGGATGCGAGATCGTTCGCATCCAGGACTTTTTTCACTGAAAAATAGTAAACTGCACCCACATAAATTTTTGATTAAAAAAAAAAATATAATTTTACATTTAAAATTAGCAGTTTCCCTCCCACACCAAAAATTACCCACATACACTTTTTTTTATAAAAAAATAAATAAATAAAATACAATTAAAAAAAAAAACAACATAAATAGTTACCCAAGGGTCTGAACTTTTTAATTATGCATGTCAAGAGAATATGTTATTATATTATTTACAATTATAAATAGGGATGGACGCAAATTGAAAAAAATGCACCTTTATTTCTAAATGAAATATCGGCACTATAAATTGTGATAGGGACATCGTTTAAACGGTGTAAGAACCGGGACATATGGGCAAATAAATTATGGTAGCTTATATTAATTTCAAACTATAATGGCCAAAAACTGAGAAATAATTATTTTTTTCCGTTTTTTTCTTATTCTTCCGGTTAAAATGCATTTACAGTAAAGTGGCTCTTAGAAAATGTACCCCCCAAAGAAAGCCTAATTGGTGGCGGAAAAAAACAAGATATAGATCAATTCATTGTGATAAGTAGCAATAAAGTTATAGGCGAATGAATGGGAGGTGAACGTTGCTCGGATGCATGAGATTTTCGGCACTGCGGCGCTGAACCGGTTAATAGACGCACAACAGAGTTTTAGAATTGAAAATGGTAATTTGTTGAGTTTGCAGCTTTAGGAGGTCATAAAACCCCAAAACATGACTCTGCCACCTCCTTGCTGACATTGCAGCCTTGTTGAGACATCGTGACCGTCCACCAACCTTCCACCACTACTTTCATCTGGACCATCCATGGTTGCATGGCACTCATCAGTAATGTAGTTCTGGGCCCACAACAGCAGCTACTGCTTGTGAGCATTGGCTAAGGGTGGCCAAATAGAAGGTTTATAACTGAAATCCTCTGGAGTATCCTGCTCCTTGATGTTAACAGGATTCCAGAGGAACCAACAGCTTCAAATACCTGTTTGCTGTTTTATCATGGCATTTTAGCAGCTGCTCTCAATTTATTGCATTTGTCTGGCAGAAGCCTTCCTCATTTTGCATGTATTTGCACTAACCCGTGTGTGCACTGAGTCAGCTACAAATCTTTTAACAGTACGATTATCACATTTAAGTGTTTCTGAAGTATCCAAAGTTTTTATACCTTGACCAAGAGGAGTGGTTCTGTAGGGCTGCTGTGGTGAAAAGGCAGCCAGTAATCGCATTTGTCCCACTTGTGGCCGAGGACTAGGCTCTATGCTCTGTAGTCGTTGTCTCCAAAGGAGGTATTGGGCTTGATTCACAAAAGGGTGCTAACATAGTTAGCATGCTTAAAAGCTTTGGACGTGAAAACTAGGGTGCTAAGTAATTTGCACGTCCAAAGCTGTTACTGATCGCGCGTTAAGTTGGTGCGCCCGAAATGTCGCACCGGTCGCGTGTAAAATAGCTTTTCAGGCTATTTTGCACGCGAACAGTGCGACGTTTCGCGCGCAACACTAACTTTTGCGCGCACGAACGCTTGCGCAGATATTTGCACGTGAAGCGGCCGTTTTCGCGTCCTAAGTGCCTTTTCACTAGCGTGCTAACACTTAGCACCCTTTCGTGAATCAAGGCCATTGTGTAGCTATGTGGTGGCTTAACTTGTGTTTAAATTAGTGTTTAATAAGAGCAGTCATGTTACATTGCCAGAAGGTGCATGCAAAGTAAGGTGAAAATAAAAATAAGGGTTGGTAACTAAAGTTACTGGGTTTGTGTTGATAAACAACGCATTTTGCACGTGTTCACCCACGCTTCATCCTGCCTTCTTACCATAGTAGCCCTACAGAACCAGGTGAGACCTGTCCGTTTGGCTATGAGCAACACTTGAATACACTTTAAGCGCTGTTTTTCTTGTCATTAGTCTGTTTCTGGTGGAAGTCTCATAAGGATCCAGAGGCTTCCCCCTCCCAAGGTAAGCAGGGATGCTCAAATCCGAATTTGGGTGAAACCCGGATAATTCAATCCGGATTTCTCCCAGTAAGCCTGTGCGGGCTGGGCGGGGGGGGGGTCAAGCTTACCTGTCTGACGTCTTCTTCGGTCCGTCCCTCAGCGCCTCCCACACTGCGGTCCACGCGCATCACGTGACTATAAACACTTCCTCCTTCAACCTGGAAGGAGGAAGTGTTTGTACTCACGTGACCGCCGCGTGGAACGCATCGTGGGACGAACCGAAGAAGACGTCAGACAGGTAAGCTTGACCTCCCACCCAGCCTGCACAGGTTTACTGGGAGAAATCCGGATAGAACTATCCGGGTTTCACCCAAATTCGGATTTGAGCATCCCTGGAGGTAAGTACTCCATAGGGGCACTTTCTTTCCTTACAGGTTCTCGTTAATCATAATGACCATCAGAGCAGATGATTACATTGCTGTTATATATCATTTGGCAAAAACAAACTAAACTTGTAACTCAATTTCTTTTCCAAGATCATTACGATTGGCTTTCCAGATTTGGGGTACTTATACTATAAAGGCCAGACAAGAGCAGAGGCTGCCATTAGTACTGAAGAGATGGTTAACGAGATGCAAACAAGTCCAGCTTTCGCGAAGTTTAATGCGAACTGTATGCAGCTCAGAAATGGGTCAATCAAAATCAACAGGAAGTGGATTTGATTGGTCCTATTCCAAGCTACATACAATCTGCATGCAAGGGAGAACGATTTACCCCTCATTGAACATGTCTAGTCATCTATCATTTGTCTTCTTATGTTACAAAAAGAAGCTCAGCAGATCTTGAATGCTTAACCTAAAAATTCAGGAGAGCCTACATTACAAATAATGAATTGCCTCCTCCTCAAACTAATCACATTACCTCTCAATTGCCTCCTCCTCAAACTAATCACATTACCTCTCAATTGCCTCCTCCTCAAACTAATCACCATACCGTTCTCCTATCTCCTCCTCAAACTTATCACCCAACCTCTCTTCAATCTCCTGTTCAAACTCTCTCCTATCTCCTCCTCAAACTTATCACCCAACCTCTCTCCCATCTCCTCCTCAAACTTATCACCCAACCTCTCTCCCATCTCCTCCTCAAACTTATCACCCAAGCTCTCTCATGTATCCTCTTCAAACTAATCACCCAAACTCTCTCCTATCTCCTCCTCAAACTCTCTCCAATCTCCTCCTCAAATGAATCAACTTACCTCTCAATTGCCCTTTTCTCAAACTAATCAGCTTACCTCTCAATTGCCTCCTCCTCAAACTAATAACCCTACTCTATCTCCAATCTCCTCCTAATCAAAAGGAATAAACAGTGAAAGGTAGGCATGCAGAAGTCTGTTCTCTCTGTACATGTTTATATCCAAGGCATAAAATGATTTCCTTGTACATCTAATTCACTATAGATCATACATTTATGCAGAGTACTGCTCTTTTGTTTTTATATGGATCAAATTAATTGCACATGCGTATAATCAGTTGTGAAGCGTGTGGGCATACTGGTGAAAACACATTTGGAGAAACTAATGCTTAATTGTAAGGCTACCTTTGTAACCTCTTTTAGAAACCCTCACGCCACTGCCAAAGTTATTCTACCTAGCTATGCTGCTCTTACCAGTAATGTGAGGTCCCCGGCACTCAAGCAGACTTCTGTGTGGACACCTCTCTCCAACTCCATCCATCCACCACCCAAGTGTACTGTGCATGAAAGTGAAGGACAGATGCAGAGAGGTGTCCACACTGAAGCCTGCTCGAGTGCTGGGGGCCTCAGAGATGCTGATAGTAAGAGCAACGTAGCTAAGTAGAATAACTTCAGCAGCAGCGTGAGGGACCGGAACACACCACCACTCCTAGCACATGTTTGAAGGGAGGGAAATTTGTGACATTTGTTGGCCCCCACAAGTAAGTGAGCTGCTCTGCATCCCCATTGCTAACCGAGAAAGGAAGGAAGTTCCGCACGATGTCTGTAGCAAAAACGTTCCAACTTTATTAAATCAGGTTAAAACCATACAACCAGGTAACTGACATGTTTAGGACACATTGGTCCTTAATTATAGCACCACACAAGTGACAGGATGCCCACCAGGTAGGTGATTAATGTGACAGTTGAGCTTTGTTTTATCATTTTTTAAACTTCTACAGCATATTTATTTCATTATGTCACTTAGCTTACAATGATCTAATTCACTATATTGCCCCGTTTTCTTTAGTTGACTGAGCACGCACAGCTAACTAAAGAGAATGATGGTCTGAGGCACATGCCTAGTTATTAAAAGTGTATTATTTAGCTTAAAGGGTACCTGAAGTGGATTTTAAAGGGGAACTGAAGTAAGAGGTATACGGAGGCAACTATATTTATTTCCTTTTAATCAATACCAGTTGCCTGGCAGCCCTGCTGGTCTATTTATCTGCAGTAGTATCTGAATAACACCAGAAACAAGCATGCAGCTAGTCTTGTCAGATCTGACTTTAAAGTCTGAAACACCTGATCTGCTGCATGCTTGTTCAGGGGCTATGGCTAATAGTATTAGAAGCAGAGGATCACCAGGGCTGCCAGGCAACTGGTATTGCTTAAAAGGAAATAAACATGGCAGCCTCCATATACCTCTCTCTTCAGTTCCCCTTTAATAATATAATGAAGTACCTCAGGCATAGGAAGCATCTTGGACCCTCCTGCAGCCTACCGTTCCAGCACTGGGCACTTCAAAACATATGCAACTAAAGCTTGTCAAATGTGCTTCTTGTGGCCATGCTCCCACCTTGTATGAGTGCATCTATATTGGACATGTGGGAGTATATTCTACATATGCTCGATAGAACAAAAACACTTATAATAATAATTCCAACGCTTGTATAGCGCTTTTCTCCTGGCAGAATCAAAGCGCATGAGAGCTGCAGCCACAAGAGCACACTCAGTAGGCAATAGCAAATTTGTGGAGTCTTGCCCAAGAACTCCTTACTGAATAGGTGCTGGCTTACTGAAAAAGGAAGAACCAAGATTTTAACCCTGGTCTCCTGTGCCAGAGGCAGAGGCCTTAACTTCACACTATCCATCTTTTTCCTCTATACACAAGCAGCTTTTTTTCTGCTGGGCACACATGGATCGTACTCGCGCATGCACAGTACGGATGCACTCATAAGGCTGGGAGCAATGCTAAAAGAAGAGATTTCTTCAGCAACAGTGGGTTTGAGGAGGATCTGGAAAGCCTCTGGACCATCCAGATGTTTCCCACTATTTAGGTAAGTATTAATATCACCCCCCATCCCCCCACCAGTCACAAGCATGCTTTAAGGATGGATAAATTCCAGAGGCCAGGAAGCCAAGACTCCTTAAAAGTTACAGCTGGCACTAAGTTTTGGGTTTTCTCCAAGTGCAGTCAATGGAACTGGCACCTAAAGAAATCATACTCCCCCTGGATGGGACAGATTGGCTCCAGAATTCCATATTACTTTGCCAATCCCTGGTTCAAATTATATACTGTATATATTCTTTAACCATATAAGGAAGAGCAGATTGGTTTTGCAAACAAAGACAAGAGCAGTTCCATTTTTTAGAAATGCATCTACTTTTTGGAGGCTGTTTGAAATCAAGAGCTATGCCTAAACAGCCTGCTTTGCCCCCATGGTATAAACAATCTCCCAGCAGGGAGCAGCAGAAGCAGAAACAACCCTTTAGTGCCTGCAGCAGCTGTCACATAACCCTAAAGAACATCAGCTGTACAAGTATGATCATTTTCAGAACTTCCAACGTTCACAACCTCTCATGAAATGAAGACTACAAATTCTGCAGATCTAGCCTGCAAAGTCAGATGACACTATGCAATGGTAAAAACATGTTATTTAGACAGGTAGCACACAGCACAGATGCCCTCAAGTACGGACTTATTTTGTTCAGGTTTGCTTTAAAATGGATAACACAATCAAACTGACTGCACAATTCTCTGCAAACGCTCTTAAAGGAGAATTTGTGACGGAAGAACGAACCATCTCTATCAATGACATATGCATGTCAAATAGGCTCTGCACACAGCCGCTTCTTCTGGTGCCTACTAAGAGATGACTTCCTTGTGAAGTTCCTCCCACAATCCGAGCAAGAATATGGATTTTCCTCACTGTGTGTGGCCAGGTGACAGACCATGTCAGCCTTCCACCGAAAATCCTTGCCACACTCTGAACAGCTAAACGGCTTCTCTCCGGTATGGACTCGCTGATGGCGCTCTAGAAGAGATTTGTGCGCAAAGCATTTCTTGCAGTCAGAGCAGGAGAACGGCCTCTTGCCTAAGTGCATAGCCAAGTGATCGACATAGGTGGTCTTCCACCGGAAGCTCTCTCCACACTCCGTACATGAGAATGGCCGTTCCCCAGTGTGGATGTTTTGGTGCCTCTCCAGATGCGATTTGTGTGCAAAGCATTTCCCACACTCGGCACATGAAAAGGGCTTTTCTCCGGTGTGAATCTTATAATGCTTGCGGAGGCTGGATTTGTGGATGAAGCATCTCCCGCAGATGAGGCAGGTATTCTGAGTCGGATCGGCATGTCTCTTCTGATGGAACACAAGTAGCTGCCTTTCTGTGAAGCACTTTCCACATTCCTCACATGAATACGGCTTCTCCCCAGTGTGACGTCTCTCATGTTCTACCAGACGTGCTCTCCGGAGAAAGCACTTTCCACAAACAGTACATTTAAAGGGTCTCTCCCCTGTATGAACTCTAAGATGAAGGAGAAGACGTGACTTATGCAGGAAACCCTTCCCACAGAGAGAACAGGAAAGTGGCTTGCTGCCCGAATGGATGGTCTGATGGACCAGAAGGGTTGACTTTAGTGCAAAGTTTCTTCCACATTCGGTGCAGGAGAATGGTTTCTCGCCTGTGTGGGTCCTCTGATGTCCAATTAAAATTGACTTCTTTTCAAAGCATTTCCCACAATCAGGGCAGGAAAACGGCTTCTTTTTGACCGTGATTTGCTGGTGTTTAACGAGAGTTGATTTCTGCCTGAAGCATTTCCCACAGTCTGAACATGAGAAGGGCTTCTCGCCAGAATGTAAAGCCTGGTGTCTGCCAAGAGATGCCTTCTGGGTAAAAAGTTGTCCACAGTCCGTACAAGAGTACGGCTTCTCTCCCGTGTGGGTAGTTTGGTGCCGTAGAAGGTGGTCTTTTTGCCTAAAAGACTTCCCACAATCAGAGCAGGTGAAAGGCTTTACTCCGTGAATCCGGCGATGGCAGACAAGCTGGGACTTCCGAGAGAACCATTTCCCACACTCGGAACATGAAACCTTCTTTCCAATGCTCTGTAGTCCCTGAGGAGATGCAAAAAAAATTATCTAGGTAAGATTTTTTTCTATATTATAAACAAAAACAAGTTTTTACCAAAACAAAATCAACATGCAACAAGATTGCAGATAATATTCAACAGAGATGGTCCTCATTTCTCCATTTTATGTCCCAATAAAAAATAAGGTAGACAGAGCTAAAGTTGACCTTTACATTTTTATAATTTCCAGTTGCAATTTTTATGTTTATTTTGTGCAAACATGGAATTGGACCGATCAAATGCAGTAGATTAATATTTTTACAGATGCTATTCCAATGTGTATCATTTTGCATCAATTAAAAGTAATTAATTGATCATCTAGCTTCAACTGGACACCATTTTGTGCTCTAGAAGATGACTTAGTAATACAAATAACCGAGTCACTGAAAAAATCTTCTAGGACAGAAACGTTTCCAGTTTAAAGAGGAACTTTAGCAAAAGGGAATAAAATAAATCAATATAATGCAAAGTGAGAAGTTAAAAAATAGGCGAGAGATCAAGAAAGGATTGATATTTGCCATGCAATGTGTTCATATAGTTTGATCCACAATCAGCATGCACGTAATCATCTTCACTACAGGCAGACAGGAAAAACAAATCAGACAACATCAACTGCCATTATCTATAACCACACCCCCTAACAACGCAATAGGCTAAAAGGTTGGGTTTTATAGATGTACATATGCACAGAGGAGGATACTGGTTGCTTGGCAGTTGGAAACAGCTGTTATTTCTCGCAATCCAACAAGGTTCACAGACAGGAAACTGTCAGGACCTAGGTCCTGACACCACACTGTGGGAGGGGTTTCACTACAATATCAGCCATACAGACGAGCTATTTAAAAAAAAAAGGTCAAGATTTCTCATGGGAAAGGGGGTATCAGCTACTGTTTGGGATGAAGTTCAATCCTTGGTTAGTTCCTCTATTTTTCTTCCTTAAGTGGTACTAAATGCATAACTTCCTCTCAACAACAGCATGATAACCTTTATGGAAAAAAAGTGTATTACAGTTTATGGAAATCCTTAAAGTGAAGTTTTAACTTGGTTTCAGTGTTGCAAGGAGCACTGAAAGGGTTAAGCCTCAGTGTTTACTAAATGGGGAGAGCTGTCTTCGCAGAGCTCTCCTGCAGTCTATTCACAGTTGCTGATAAGACCTTATAAGGCACTTGATCTGGCTAAACAAACAGAACGCAGAGCAGTGCATTTCTTCAGCAGCTTTGTGTGGAATAAAGGCTTTTCATTGTGTGCTGTGCAGGTACGCTTTAATACAGTAGCTTTAACTGGGTGCCTTTGTTGGGTTCTAGAAGACGTTTTGTCAATCTTACCATGTAACTTCTTCAGGTCTAGGCTTGTAGCCATCAGGATATCTACTTCAAATCATCAACACAGAAGAGGTTGCACTGTAAGAATTTTGAAATGTTTTCTAAAACACAAACAAGGTGTTCTATTGAATCTACCTTCATTTTTCTTAGGCCTCGTTCACATCATTTAGCGCAGATGGCTGTGCGATTGGAACGCAACGCGTCCGATCGCACGCCATCTGCGCTCCTATGCGCTGCGCTGCAGATCCCATTCATTACAATGAATGGGATCTGCGCTGCGATTCCCAAAAATGCGTGCAGCACGCGATAGCGCAATCGCGCTGCCACGCAGCGCATATGATTGGAACGGTAGAAAGGCTGTCTATGCCCTTCTACCGTTCTTGCGTGTCGCACACTACACGAGCTGCCAAAATGCGGACGGCAGCGCGTATAGTCTGAACGAGGCCTTAATGTATAAATTAGTTAGTGATTGCCCATTGTAAAATCTTTCCTCACCATCCTGAAATTTATCACAGGTGGAGACATCTTTGCTGCTGGCAGGTGCGTCATTGTGAAAGGTTTGTTATGTTTTCTGAAATAAGCAGAAAGGACTCCTGGTCTCCCAGAGTGCTCTGGGGCAGGAGGCTGTGTTATCTCACAGCCTAGGTTAAGCATCACTGGGAGGGCGGGGTTAGCTACTAATATACAGCAATATACATTATACATTAGATATAGGAAATGTTTCTGATACTGAAAACAAGATAATTAACCTTAAAATTGGGTATACTGAAGAATGTACAGTTGTGCCTACCCTGGCAGAATTTATGATTTCTTAAAGGACCTCTGTTGCAAAAATCTTAAAATGTAAAATAAATGTAAACATATACGAATAAGAAATCTGTTTCTTCCAGAGTACAACGAGCCATAAATTACCTTTCTCCTGTGTTGCTGTCACTTACAGCACATAGTAGAAATCTGACATTACCGACAGATTTTGGATCAGCCCATCTTCTCATGGTTCGGGGGGAGTCTCAGGGTTTGTTTTCTTTATTTTTAAAAGCACTTAGTGAATGACAGTTTTTCGTGACAGTTCTCTTTAAAGCGGATCCGAGATGAAAAACTAACTATAACAAGTAACTTGTCTATATATCTTATGTACAGTTCAGATGGTTTAAACAGCAAATCTGTCTGCTTTAACCACTTGCCGACCGCCCCCAGCCGATGGGCGGCGGCAAAGACTGGGCCCAAACGACCGCAATACGCCCATCGGCGGGGGCGGCATCAGCGGTGGCTGTGCGGCGATCGCGTCATCAATGACGCGATCGCCGCCACCCTGGGCCCAAACGACCGCAATACGCCCATCGGCGGGGGCGGCATCAGCGGTGGCTGTGCGGCGATCGCGTCATCAATGACGCGGAGCGCCCACCCTGCACGGAAACCCGCCGGCCAATTAGCAGCGCCGGCGGGTTTCAAATGCGGCGATCCGGCCAATCAGGAGAGTATAATACACTTTGTTATTGTAACAAAGTGTATTATACTGGCTGCCTCCTCCGCTGATGGTCACTCGTCGTGCGACCATCAGAGAGGACAGGCAGCCCTATCAGACAAGTATACCAGCGCACGTTGCCCCACACAGACCCCCCGATCGCCCACCCCAGCCCTCAGAACCCCCCCTGACCACCCCAGCACACCAGTATCTGCACACCACCACCCACCTAAAAACCCATCAATCACTCCCTGTCACTATCTAGGGACGCTATCCCCTAGGTTAGGTCCCTAACTGCCCCCTAGGGTCCCCTGATCACCCCCCCTACCCTCAGATCCCCCCCAGACCCCCCTCCCAGACCACCCCCCTGTATGCTGTATACAGCTATATAGCTGCCTTACCCACTGATCACCTGTCTATCACCCATCTATCACCTGTCTATCACCCCTTGTCACCACCACCCATCAGCGCAGACCCTAAACTGTCCCTTGGGGGCACCTGATCACCCACCCAGACCCTCAGATTGCCCTCAGACCCCCCCTCCTGATAACCTCCCCAGTGCATTGTTTACATCTATTCTCCCCTGTAATCACTCACTGATCTCCCATCGGTCACCCCCTGTGTCTGCCACCCATCAGATCAGGACCCAATCTGCCCCGTGCGGGCACCTAATCAACCCCCCATAACCCTCAGATCGCCCTCAGAAACCCCCCCCCCCCCCCCAATCACCTTCCCAGTGCATTGTAGTTGATTGTGCTGTAATTGTATTTCATTGTGCTGACATTCAGTTTGATTGTGCTGTCATTGTATTTGATTGTCCCGTGATTGGCTTTGATTGTCCCGTGATTGCCCTGTGATTGGCTTTGATTGTCCCGTGATCGGCTTTGATTGTGCCGTGATTGGTTTGATTGGCCTGTGATTGGCTGTGATTGGCCTGTGATCGGCTTTGATTGTGCAGTGATTGGTTTGATTGCCCTGTGATTGGCTTTGATTGGCCTGTGATTGGCTTTGATTGTGCCGTGATTGGTTTGATTGCCCTGTGATTGGCTTTGATTGTCCCGTGATTGGCTTCGATTGTCCCGTGAATTGAGTGCCCTGTGATTGGCCTGCGATTGCCCTGTGATTGCCTTTGATTGTCCTGTGATTGTTTCTGATTGCCTCTGATTCCTCACTCGCCACCACCCCCCTGTCACTATCCTAGTGATCTAAAAACAGTGATCAGTGAAAACTGTCACTTTTTTAGTATCACTAGTGTTAGCAGTTAGGCCAGTTAGCTAGGCCCCTTTGTGTCAGTTAGTGCTCAGCCCACTGCACCACAGTCACTAATTAGCGTCATCACTGTCGCTAATCAACATTGGTACTATATAGTATCTGTAAGTGATCATTACTGATCGCAGTCAGATCTATTAGGGTCACTAGGATCCACACAAAAAACGCAGTGTTTGCCCAATCAGGCCTGATCGTTCGCCTGCACTTGCGTTCAGCCCGCCCCACCGCAGTGACAGAATTTTTTTTCTGATCACTGCAAAAAACACTGTACAATAGCTGTGGCACTGTAAACCTCAGTTTTGATTTATTTTTTTATCAAAACTCAGTGACCACAGCTTTCTACCTCTCAAATACTCCCTTTTGCTAGGTAGGTGCTCTTTTTTTCTGGGTAGTCTCAGAGGAATACCCCCTAAATTTAGCAGACCACCATGGCAAGAAAGGGGTATTCCGATGATGAGGTTCTCAGGTACATGGCCCAGTCGGATGAGGACGATTGGGACGCCTCATTCGACGAATCTTCCAGGTCAGAGTTTGAACCTGAATTGAGCAGTAGAAAAAGAGAGAACACCAAGAGCCCAATATAGTGTAGTATGTACTGGTAAGGTATAATTGATAGAGTAATAATATTAATTTAATACTCACAAACCAGGGTTACCAAGTAGGCAACCACTGTCAAAGCAGGTGGGGAGATTGTCCTGACCCCACTCAGGATTAAAAAGTCGCTCTCTGTAGTTGAAGAAGGAAGGGTACAACCCTCCACCAAGGGTGGACTTGATGTAGATAATAGGATAACAGAGGCGCCAATAGGATAAAAAACACTAAAAGAACTTAAAAACCCATTTTGGTAATAGAGGAGGCAGTGGTGGACTCACCCCCTCCAAGCAGAACACACGACTGTGGATTTTCAGTCAAAACAATTTTATTGGATACTCCAAATAAAGTGCAACGCGTTTCACGGGATACAAACCCGCTTCATCAGGCAATAACAGATAGGAGTAAACAGCATCTGCCAGTATCATCAACACTGAGCGCCTCTGTCTGAGGCGCTCAGTGTTGATGATACTGGCAGATGCTGTTTACTCCTATCTGTTATTGCCTGATGAAGCGGGTTTGTATCCCGTGAAACGCGTTGCACTTTATTTGGAGTATCCAATAAAATTGTTTTGACTGAAAATCCACAGTCGTGTGTTCTGCTTGGAGGGGGTGAGTCCACCACTGCCTCCTCTATTACCAAAATGGGTTTTTAAGTTCTTTTAGTGTTTTTTATCCTATTGGCGCCTCTGTTATCCTATTATCTGAATTGAGCAGTGGCTCACTGACCGATAGTGATGACGAGGTTGAGGTCCCACACCCCATGTTGTTGTACCGCAGGTGGCGCAGGATCGGCCTCAAGGGCAGCAGAGTGGTGTTTGTGCTGGTCTGAGATTTCATGGTGGGGCAGGCACCAGCAGCACAACATCTCCTGGACCTAGCACCAGTACTTCCGTAGACCCTGGTGAAGTGGCGAGCACCAGCATGGAAGTTGAAACTGGTTCGGTGGCACGTGCAGTAAGATCCCAGTCGCAGCCACCAAGAAGACGGGCCCGTACTACCCCTAGTTTACCAGAGGTGCTGGCAAACCCAAATTGGCAATCCCCTGATTCCGCCGCACCCGTACTTCCCCCTTTCACCGCCCAGTCTGGAGTCCAGGTGGAGACAGATAATCTAGGATCGGCCCTAGACTTTTTCTATCTATTCTTCACCCAGGATCTCTTAGACTTTATTGTGGCAGAGACCAACCGTAAGGCCACACAATATATAACCGCCAATCCGGAAAAGTTCCTTGCCCAGCCTTTTCGGTGGAAACCAGTCCAAGTTTCCGAAATGAAATTTTTTTTGGGCCTTCTCCTTCACACGGGACTAGTAAAGCAGAATGTGTTGCGGTCTTATTGGTCTACGGACCCAGCATATCATGTTCCCCTGTACTCTGCTGCCATGTCCAGGACACGATTTGAGAACATCCTGCGCTTCCTGCACTTCAATAACAACGAAACCTGTCATCGAAGTGACCACTCTGCTTTTGACTGACTCCACAAAATTCGACCCCTCATAGACCACCTGTCATCCAGATTTGCAGATGCTTATACCCCTGACCAGGACATATGCGTAGGCGAGTCCCTCATACGCTTTACCGGGCGCCTTCGCATCAAACAGTACATCCCAAGCAAGCGCGCCCGGTATGGGGTGAAACTTTATAAGCTCTGTGAAAGGGCCGCAGGCTATACATCTTATTTTAGGGTCTATGAGGGAAAAGACTCAAAATTGGAGCCGGTCGGATGCCCTGACTACCTGGGGAGCAGTGGAAAGGTTGTGTGGGACTTGGTGTCACCCTTGTTCCAGAAAGGGTACCATCTTTTTGTGGACAATTATTACACAAGTGTGGCCCTCTTTCAGCACTTAAAAATCGAAAAAATCCGATGCTGTGGCACCGTGCGGCCTAGTCGCCGGGGCTTCCCCCAACGGCTCATTACCACCAGACTTGAACGGAGGCAGAGGGCCGCCTTATGTGCTGACGACCTGCTCGCGGTGAAATGGAAGGACAAGAGGGAGGTTTACTTCCTGTCCACCATTCACGCAGACACGACAGTTGAAATTCAACGACGAACTCAGGTCATTGAAAAACCCCTTGTCTTCCATGAGTATAATACTAACATGGGAGGGGTGGATTTCAATGACCAGAGGTTAGCGCCCTATTTAGTTGCCCGAAAAACAAGACGCTGGTATAAAAAAGTGTCTTTTTACCTCATTCAATTGGCAATTTACAACAGCTTTGTTCTCTACAGTAAGGCTGGGAGAACTGGATCGTTTATTCAATTTAATAAACAGATCGTGATGGAACTCCTGTATCCAGGAGGTGCCGTGGCCCAACCCCAAGATGCAACTAGCCGGCTGCATGGAAGGCATTACGCCTATCCAATTCCGAGTACCCCAGGTCAACGAATCCGAAGAAAACGCTGTCGTGTCTGCAGCAGGGCTGGAATAAGGCGTGACACCACTGTTTATTGTCCCACCTGTCCTGACCAGCCTGGCCTATGCCTAGGGGAGTGTTTTGAGAGGTACCACGAGCAGGTACACTATTAGAGAGTAGGGAACTCCACACACAGCGGTAGGCACACAAGGGTCTCTCAGTGCTATTTCACACTGCTGCGATGCGTTAGGGCAAAATGCCTAGCAAAAGTCACACTTTGCGGTCCCCCCCTACGCCGGAAGTGCTTGACTTAACGCTAGTGCATGCCTACGTTACTGCGTGGCTTCTGTGGCAATATCGATCGGCCCGGAAGTCATGTTGGTCTATGGCGAAGCAGTTCATTACTAGGCCGAATGCTACTCTTGTGGTATTGCCTGAAGGTCTGTTTTGGACGATACGGTGCGGCGGGCTCGACCCACCGGATATGTCAATATGCAGTGTGAAACCAAACATCGGGTTTCCAGAGACCCTAATACACAGGGCTGCCAGAAACCTCTCCTTTCACTTGGGACAAATTGCGTAATGTACTTCGCCACAACTCTGTGCGATTTGCACTTCGCACATTGTTCCATGGGGGAGGAGAGGTTTGTCCTCGGGAGGTAAGTTAAAAAAAAACAAAAAAAAAACAGGTAAGCAAAGAAGTTAATGTTTGGTTTGCAATGTTAAGTTTTTTATTAAAAAAGTTCAAAGTTTATTAACCATCTTAGCGGTATGGACGAGCTCAGCTCGTCCATCACCGCCGATGGCTGCCGCTCAGGCCCTGCTGGGCCGATTTTGCTGAAATAAAGAGCAGCACACGCAGCCGGCACTTTGCCAGCCGCGCGTGCTGCCCGATCGCCGCCGCTCTGCGGCGATCCGCCGCGAGCAGCGGCGAAAGAGGGTCCCCCCAGCCGCCTGAGCCCTGCGCAGCCGGAACAAATAGTTCCGGCCAGCGCTAAGGGCTGGATCGGAGGCGTCTGACGTCAGGACGTCGGCTGACGTCCATGACGTCACTCCGCTCGTCGCCATGGCGACAGGAGAAGCCAAACACGGAAGGCTGCTCATTGCGGCCTTCCGTGTTACTTCTGGCTGCCGGAGGCGATCGGAAGAACGCCTCCGGAGCGCCATCTAGTGGGCTTTCATGCAGCCAACTTTCAGTTGGCTGCATGAAATAGTTTTTTTTTTATTTAAAAAAAACCCTCCCGCAGCCGCCCTGGCGATCTTAATAGAACGCCAGGGTGGTTAATGTTAATGAAGTAATTGCTTTGCTGCTTGCTTGTTTTTTGGGTTTTTTTGTATTTTTTTTTCTCTTTTTCCATCCAATAACCTTCCAGGTGGACCGAGCGAACGACTAACCAGCTGCAGCACTGATGGTGCATCCTGACAGAACATTGCGCGTCTGTCAGCTTACACACAAGTCGGTGCATGCAGTGCTGCAGGACGAGATTTCTCCTCCGCAGTCAAAAAGATACGTTTGCCGAGGCATATGGGCCGAGGAGTGGTGTTGGGGTTTCATATGCTTTGGCAAACACTTTGTATCAAAAAAGAACTCTGGCAATGATTTGTTCATTCACATCGATCGGTGTGAATGGATAAATCAGGTTTGCCAGGGCATACGAGCTGGTGGGTTTGGATTTTTGGGGTGGCAGCTCCTATGTCCTGGCAGACGCCTTCCCCTCCTTTTTGTATTGTTTTGTCTTTTTCCTTCTCTCTTTTTTCTATCCAGACCGACCAATCAGCTGCAGCACTGATGGTGCATCCTGACAGAACATTGCGCGTCTGTCAGCTTACACACAAGTCGGTGCATGTAGCGCTGCAGGACGAGATTTCTCCTCCGCAGTCAAAAAGATACGTTTGCCGAGCCATATGGGCCGAGGAGTGGTGTTGGGGTTTCATATGCTTTGGCAAACACTTTGTATCAAAAAAGAACTCTGGCAATGATTTGTTCATCCACATCGATCGGTGTGAATGGATAAATCAGGTTTGCCAGGGCATACGAGCTGGTGGGTTTGGATTTTTGGGGCGGCAGCTCCTATGTCCTGGCAGACGCCTTCCCCTCTTTATTTTTTTTCAAATTTTTTTGGCAGATATTTTTTCATCCACATTGATTGATTGATTGTTTGACGTTCATTTTTCCTTTCAGCCCAGAGTGCATTACCCTTATGCCCAATATAAGGCGTATAGCAGAAACTCCTAATACTGGCCATACATGTAATGATTGCAGAGACCCTAAAATGCCAGGACAGACCCCAACGAATGATGCCATTTTGGAAAGAGGACACCCCAAAGTATTCCGTTAGGTGCATGGTGAGTTCAAAGAATATTTTATTTTTTGTCACAAGTTAGCAGAAATTGTGTTTTTTTTTTCCACAAAATGTCATTTTCCGCTAACTTGTGACAAAAAATAAAATTTTCTATGAACTCACCATGGCCCTCATGGAATACCTTAGCGTGTATTCTTTCCAAAATTGGGTCATTTGTGGGGTTTGTTAACTGTTCTGGCAAGTGGGGGGGTGCTAAATTGTAAGTACCTCTGTAAAGCCTGAAGGTGCTCATTGGACTTTGGGCCCCTTAGCGCAGTTAGGGTGCACAAAAGTGCCACACATGTGGTACCACCGTACTCAGGAGAAGTAGTTTAATGTGTTTTGGGGTGTATTTTTACACATACCCATGCTGGGTGGGAGATATATCTCTGTAAATGGACAATTGTGTGTAAAAAAAATCAAAAGATTGTCATTTACAGAGATATTTCTCCCACCCAGCATGGGTATGTGTAAAAATACACCCCAAAACACATTATACTACTTCTCCTGAGTACGGCGATACCACATGTGTGGCACTTTTTTGCACCCTAACTGCGCTAAGGGGCCCAACGTCCAATGAGTACCTTTAGGATTTCACAGGTCATTTTGTGAAATTTCATTTCAAGACTACTCCTCACGGTTTAGGGCCCCTAAAATGCCAGGACAGTATAGGAACCCCACAAATGACCCCATTTTAGAAATTAGACACCCCAAGGTATTCCGTTAGGAGTACGGTGAGTTCATAGAAGATTTTATTTTTTGTCACAAGTTAGCGGAAATTGCTTTTTATTAGATTTTTTCACAAAGTGTCATTTTCCGCTAACTTGTGACAAAAAATAAAATCTTCTATGAACTCACCGTACTACTAACGGAATACCTTGGGGTGTCTTCTTTCTAAAATGGGGTCATTTGTGGGGTTCCTATACTGTCCTGGCATTTTAGGGGCCCTAAACCGTGAGGAGTAGTCTTGAAATGAAATTTCTCAAAATGACCCGTGAAATCCTAAAGGTACTCATTGGACTTTGGGCCTCTTAGCGCAGTTAGGGTGCAAAAAAGTGCCACACATGTGGTATCGCCGTACTAAGGAGAAGTAGTATAATGTGTTTTGGGGTGTATTTTTACACATACCCATGCTGGGTGGGAGAAATATCTCTGTAAATGGACAATTGTGTGTAAAAAAAGCAAAAGATTGTCATTTACAGAGATATTTCTAGGGAATTAGAGTATTAAAACAAAAACAAAAAAAGTATTTGGCTTGAGGAATGCCCTATAAACAATAGGAAAGTAACACAATTATGCAATGAGTAAAAGTTCATCTCGGATCCACTTTAACCATTTTACATAGAATGTGAATGATAACACAAAAACCTTTCTTTCACTTATGGTTAGTGGTTGGCTGAAGCTATTTATCATCAAACAATTGTGTCTACTCTTATTAAATCATAATCACTACACAAACTGTCCAAATGACCCTGATCAAATGTTTACATGCCCCAGTTCTTAATACCATGTATTGCCCCCTTTAACATCAATGACAGCTTGAAGTCTTCTGTGGTAGTTGTGGATGAGGCTCTTTATCATTTTTCAAAACACACAACAAGCTGCAGAATTCTCAAAAACGCATGTAAAACGCACTTTGTGTATCTCTACTGTATCTCTACTAGGGGGCAGAGGACTGTGTTTTATATACGTTTTTGATGCTTTTTTTTGTTTTCTCAAAATAAATACTGTATTTTACTCCATTGATAAAGAGAAAGTATTGAAAAAATACAAAACACAAACACATTAAAAATGCAAAAAAAACACAAATGAGAAACGCACACAAAAACGCCCTGAGAAATGATAAAAAGCGTAATGCAGAAAACATGGTTTTCCGCACAGCTTCGAGTCATCCTACCTAGAAGGAAAGAAAATGTTTGTGTTATCATTAACCTATTTTGGTTCCTGGACGTAGAAACTACGTCCAGGAACCATGCGCGCTACCGCGCGCTCCCGGGGCCGATCGCGCGCGTGCACGCGCACTCCCGGCCGCGGATTCGGTAGCCAGGGAATCAATGTATCGGGCTATGGTGCCCGATCACTTATTCCTCTCCCCCGCTGAAAAAGTGACAGCTTCTCTCGGAAGCTGCGCCTTTTCTGGCCGTTTCCTCCCCGATGCGTCACTCTAAGCATGTGTTACGCTTAGAGTGACGTCATGTAAACAAACTCATGGCCGCCATCTTGTGGCCAAAAAGTAATACTACAACTGAAAATAAAAATAAATTAAAATGAACACACATTTACATTATAAATCTATTGTTTACCTCCCACCCTCCCAAAACTACCCAAATAAAATGTTTACTATAAAAAAAAAACAAAAAAAACATTACAATAAAAAAAAAAAACATGTAAATATTTACCTAAGGGTCTAAACTTTTTAAATATCAATGTAAAGATGACATATTTCTATATTTTTTTTATTTTAAACTTGTTAATAGTGATAGATGCAAAATAGAAAAAATGCACCTTTATTTCCAAATAAAATATTGTCGCCATACATAGTGATAGGGACATAATTTTAACGGTGTAATAACCGGGACATATGGGCAAATACAATACGTGAGTTTTAATTATGGAGGCATGTATTTTATTTAAAACTATAATGGCTGAAAACTGAGAAATAATGAATTTTTCCATTTTTTTCTTATTCTTCCTGTTAAAATGCGTTTACAGTAAAGTGGCTCTTAGCAAAATGTACCCCCCAAAGAAAGCCTAATTGGTGGCGGAAAAAACATATAGATCAGTTCATTGTGATAAGTAGTGATAAAGTTATAGGCTAATGAATGGGAGGTGAACATTTCTCACGTGAAAACCACGGAACCTGAATGGGTTAATATTCTATGAAAAATCTCAAATCCAGCCAGGGTATGTAAACCTGTGAGCCTAACTGTATAACATTCTACTATATGTCATTGCGGTATCTCAGCTGTATCCTATCATTTTTTTTATTATGCAGAAGTTTTACAGTATGTACTCTCTATTGTACAACACCATGGAGAGCTAGTGCTATGTAAATCATATTGTTATTATCATTGTGTATTTAAACAGCGCTGAAATCTTCCCCAGTACTTTACAGGTTATATGGTTGTGTCACTTAAAGTGCCCATACATCTAGCAAATACACTGTAAATCGACCAAGAGTCCAACAAAAGGAGCGGCTGGGTCTCTACCTGGATTTTCGCAATAGTTGCAAATTTATTATAGTACCATAACCACAAATAACACAACATTTCAGCCTGGGGGCCTTTCTCAAGTGCTGGACTGGTGAACTCGTAGACTCCCTGGTGGACTGATTTAGCAGTTTGAGCAGCAGGTTCATTCTTTTCTGTGGACTTGTAGTCATAGCGACCAAGAGACAGCTCCCTCTCTGATCAAATCTTATCAGAGAGAGATGTGTTGGCCGGAAATCAGTCGAATCGTCGATCGAGCCTGCTTGTTGTGGCACCGATTTTCAAGAAATGTGATAAAATTATTGAATCGTAGGGTTGTTCAGGCTGCAAAATTGATAGTTGAATGGCCACCTAACAGCCCTTCACTAAAGGTCTCAATTTAATCCTTACAACTTGGGTGGAGAGAGCCAATTAACCTATCTATATGTTTTTGTGATGTGGGAGGAAATCGGAGTACCCAGAGCGAACATATGAGACAGTGACTGTGCCACCGTGCTGCCCAAATCCAAAGTACTAATAGTTGCCATTAACCATTTCTATCAACATTCCCCAAGCAATCCAGCATGGGCAGTAGGACCCTTGTAGCGTACCGTCAGTTTTTTTGTAGTAACGGAAGAATGTCCTGTGTCACGAGCTAGTGCAGTATTAATGCAACGTGTACTTCTCCTTAGCCTTCTATAGCTTCCATCTGTAAACCATAAGATAAAGACGATTATTTCTGTTCTCGTACAACAGACTGAGATGCTGTACAAACTGCCTCTTGCTCTGCTACAAGTCACCTCCTGTAACCCCATTACTTCTAACATGGCATCTGACTCTCTCACTGGACACACATTAGCTTCCCATTACTTCTAATTGGGACTGATGTCTGCTTACTCCCCCACTAGCCACATACTTTTTCCCCATTACTTCTAATAGGGGCTGATGGGTCCTGACTGCCCCACTGCACAAATACTGTCTCCCCATTACTTTTAATAGGGGCTGATGTCTCCTGACTCCCCCACTTGGCACATACTGCCTCCCCATTACTTCTAATAGGTGCGGATGTCCCCTGACTCCCCCATTGAGCACATATTGTCTCCCCATTACTTCTAATAGGGGCTGATGTCTCCTGACTCCTCACTGGCCACATACTGTCTCCCTATTACTTCTAATAGGGGCTGATGTCTCCTGACTCCCCCACTGGCCACATACTGTCTCCCCATTACTTCTAATAGGGGCTGATGTCTCCTGACTCCCCCACTGGGCACATACTGTCTCCCCATTACTTCTAATAGGGGCTGATGTCTCCTGACTCCCCCACTGGGCACATACTGTGTCCACATTGCTCACGGATGTTGGTGGATGAGGGGATTGTTGTAGTTACTAAAAAGGTAGAATGGGTGACTCTTTTCTGCATTTAGTAAATATTCTTCACCTGTGCTGATTTCTGGAGGAATATTCCCCATTACTTCTAATAGGGGCTGATGGGTCCTGACTGCCCCACTGCACAAATACTGTCTCCCCATTACTTTTAATAGGGGCTGATGTCTCCTGACTCCCCCACTTGGCACATACTGTCTCCCCATTACTTCTAATAGGGGCTGATGTCTCCTGACTCCCCACTGGGCACATACTGTCTCCCCATTACTTCTAATAGGGGCTGATGTCTCCTGACTCCCCCACTAGCCACATACTGTCTCCCCATTACTTCTAATAGGGGCTGATGTCTCCTGACTCCCCCCCCCCCCCTGGGCACATACTGTCTCCTCATTTTAAAATGGGCTGATGGCTCCTGACTCCCCCCCCCCCCCCCCTGGGCACATACTGTCTCCCCATTACTTCTAATAGGGGCTGATGTCTCCTGATTCCCCCACTGGTCACATACTGTCTCCCCATTACTTCTAATAGGGGCTGGTGTCTCCTGACTCCCCTACTGGGCACATACTGTCTCCCCATTACTTCTAATAGGGGCTGATGTCTCCTGACTCCTCCACTGGCCACATACTGTCTCCTGATTACTTCTAATAGGGGCTGATGTCTCCTGACTCCCCCACTGGCCACATACTGTCTCCCCATTACGTCTAATAGGGGCTGATGTCTCCCGACTCCCCCACTGGGCACATAATGTCTCCCCATTACTTCTAATAGGGGCTGATGTCTCCTGACTCCCCCACTGGGCACATACTGTCTCTCCATTACTACTAATAGGGGCTGTCTCCTGACTCCCCCACTGGGCAAATACTGTCTCCCCATTACTACTAATAGGGGCTGATGTCTCCTGACTCCCCACTGGGCACATACTGTCTCCCCATTACTTCTAATAGGGGCTGATGTCTCCTGACTCCCCCCCCCCCCCTGGGCACATACTGTCTCCCCATTACTTCTAATAGGGGCTGATGTCTCCTGATTCCCCCACTGGTCACATACTGTCTCCCCATTACTTCTAATAGGGGCTGGTGTCTCCTGACTCCCCTACTGGGCACATACTGTCTCCCCATTACTTCTAATAGGGGCTGATGTCTCCTGACTCCTCCACTGGCCACATACTGTCTCCTGATTACTTCTAATAGGGGCTGATGTCTCCTGACTCCCCCACTGGCCACATACTGTCTCCCCATTACGTCTAATAGGGGCTGATGTCTCCCGACTCCCCCACTGGGCACATAATGTCTCCCCATTACTTCTAATAGGGGCTGATGTCTCCTGACTCCCCCACTGGGCACATACTGTCTCTCCATTACTACTAATAGGGGCTGTCTCCTGACTCCCCCACTGGGCACATACTGTCTCCCCATTACTACTAATAGGGGCTGATGTCTCCTGACTCCCCACTGGGCACATACTGTCTCCCCATTACTTCTAATAGGGGCTGATGTCTCCTGACTCCCCCCCCCCCCCCTGGGCACATACTGTCTCCTTATTACTTCTAATAGGGGCTGATGTCTCCCGACTCCCCCACTGGCCACATACTGTCTCCCAATTACTTCTAATAGGGGCTGATGTCTCCTGACTCCCCCACTGGGCACATACTGTCTCTCCATTACTACTAATAGGGGCTGTCTCCTGACTCCTCCACTGGCCACATACTGTCTCCCCATTACTTCTAATAGGGGCTGATGTCTCCTGACTCCCCCACTGGGCACATACTGTCTCTCCATTACTACTAATAGGGGCTGTCTCCTGACTCCCCCACTGGGCACATACTGTCTCCCCATTACTACTAATAGGGGCTGATGTCTCCTGACTCCCCCACTGGCCACATACTGTCTCCCCATTACTACTAATAGGGGCTGATGTCTCCTGACTCCCCCACTGGCCACATCCTGTCTCCCCATTACTTCTAATAGGGGCTGATGTCTCCTGACTCCCCCACTGGCCACATACTGTCTCCCCATTACTACTAATAGGGGCTGATGTCTCCTGACTCCCCACTGGGCACATACTGTCTCCCCATTACTTCTAATAGGGCCTGATGTCTCCTGACTCCCCACTGGGCACATACTGTCTCCCCATTACTTCTAATAGGGGCTGATGGCTCCTGACTCCCCACTGGGCACATACTGTCTCCCCATTACTTCTAATAGGAGCTGATGTTTCCTGACTCCCCCACTGGCACACACTGTCTCCCCATTACATCTAATAGGGGCTGATGTCTCCTGACTCACCCACTGGGCACATACTGTCTCCTCATTACTTCTAATATGGGCTGATGCCTCCTGTCTCCCCCACTGGGCACATACTGTCTCCCCATTACTTCTAATAGGGACTGATGTCTCCTGACTCCCCCACTGGGCACATACTGTCTCCCCATTACTTCTAATAGGGGCTGATGTCTCCTGACTCCCCCACTGGCCACATACTGTCTCCCCATTACTTCTAATAGGGGCTGATGTCTCCTGACTCCCCCACTGGGCACATACTGTGTCCACATTGCTCACGGATGTTGGTGGATGAGGGGATTGTTGTAGTTACTAAAAAGGTAGAATGGGTGACTCTTTTCTGCATTTAGTAAACATTCTTCACCTGTGCTGATTTCTGGAGGAATATTCCCCTCTTTAGACGACTCCTCGCCCTCTGGGTAAGTCTCTTCCTCGTCATCTTTCACCTCTACTTTAATAGTAATTATATTGTCATCCTAGATAAAAACAAACCATAAAGAACATCAAGGTAAGAAAAAGGAAGCTCGGCCTTGTTCAAATTCTAAAAAGCCACTGCAAAAGTCACATGACCCAAATGCACTACTGACTATAGGATACAGTCCCAAGTTCCACATACTGGATCATCATCTGAGTTATCTTCATCTTCTTCTGCAAAATCCTGGGAATACAGAGGACTGCTATATCTCTGTGCTGGACTTCTGCTACTGGATCCATCTGTAGGAAAACACAAGCAATCATAAAATAATAATAATACAATTATTTTCCTCTTAAAGCGGACCTGAACTGAAAACTTCCTCTCTGCTCTAAAAGATAAGCATCAGCATAATAATATTTAAACAAAAACAATTCTTTGTTACAGCTGATACAAATCCTATAATAAATCTGCATTGTTTCTGCTTCCTGCTTTCATAGAAGCAGATATATTGTTAACGTCCTGCGCTTTCAAAAGAGCTTATCTGAGCTTATATGCCGCGTCAGTCAGATGACACGGGGAGATATCAGCTTACAACTTTTGATTAGACACAGACACAGGGGGAATTAGACTGGATAAACGTTCTAAATACATAAAGGGTGTATTTCTCTCTGTTTTCCTTCTGTCCTGTGCAAGAGTTCTGGTTCACTTTAAAAATTAAAAGAACAGGTGCCCACATATTATCTTGTCTACTGATTTTGGCAACCTCCTATTAAAAATCTGTTTACTTTCCTGGTGAGAATGAACTACTATTGAAAAGCTGTGAGTCTTGCCTTTAAAGGACAACTGAAGTTAGAGGCATATGGAGGCTGCCATATTTCTTTCTTTCTAAACAATACTAGATGTCTGGCTATCCTGCTGATCCTCTGTCTCTAATACTTGTAGCCATAGCCCCTGAACAAGCATGCAGCAGATCAGGTGTTTCTGACATTATTGTCAGATCTGACAAGATTAGCTGCATGCTTGCTTCTGGTGTGATTTAGACACAACTGCAGCCAAATAGAACAGCAGGGCTGCCAGGAAACTGGTACTGCTTAAAAGGAAATACATATGGCAGCCTCCGTATACCTCTTACTTCAGTTGTCCTTTAACCACTTACTGCACCAGGTGCAGTATAATCACGTCCTGGAAAACTTCACTTGAAGTCCCAGGTACGCGATAATTAGTCAATGGGAGCAGGCGGCCGCAGCTACCGTTACTGCCGGTTAGCGGGGACATCAATGAATGGGAACGCAGTAAATGTAAGTCCCCATTCCAATGAATTTTCCTGTTATTGTGCACACATAACTTCCGATTCACGTCCTTACATAAGTGAATCGGAAATTATGACTGAGGACATCTTGTGGCCAAATAGTAAAACTACATCAAAAAGCATTTTATTCAATAAAAATACCTACATTTACATCTAAAATTAACAATTTCCCTCCCACACTTCCCATAGTACCAAAACACACACCATATATATGTATAAAATTACATAAAAATACATAAATAGTTGCCTTAGGGACTGAACTTTTTAATAGGTATGTGACAAGGGCATAAAACTGATTTTTTAATTTGCGGGCTTATAATTAGTGATGGATGCAAAACTGAAAAAATGCACCTTTATTTCCAAATAAAATATTGCAACTAACATTGAACTAGGGAATTATTTTAAACGTTGCAATAACCAGGACAAATGGGAAAATAAAATGTGTGGGTTTTATACACAATAAAACATTTTATTTTAACACTCTAATGGTCGAAAACCGACATTTTTTTCTCATTATTTCAATTAAAATGTGTTTAGAATAAAATAATTCTTAGCATAATGTACCTCCCAAAGAAAGCCTAATTGGTGGCGAACAAAACAAGCTATAGATCAAGTCGTTGTGATTAAGTTATTGGCGAAAGAATGGGAGGAGTGCTGACAGGTGAAAATTGCTCTGGTCCTAAAGAGGTAAAAACCCTCAGTGGTCAAGTGGTTAATTGGCACCAATTTCCGATTCGGTTGAAACAAAGTGTCCCCTCTTAGGCCACATACAGACATCAGACCATAGTCTTTGGAAAATGAAAGATCACAGACCAATCTTACCACCCTTCCTGTAGTATAAGAGCCATACTCTACACAGTCTTTTCTATGGAGCTGAACTCCACATGAGAAAAAAATCATTGCAAGATACTGCACACACAGAAGCTGTACAGACACAAAAGATCAGTATCTGCAAAAGATCTGTTCCTGCCAAAAATCCATTCCTGCAAATTGCAATGATAGTCTATGAGATCTGCAGATCATCATACACACATGATTTAACTGACATTCATCTGCAGATCTGCAGATCTGAAAATCCATCATGGTGGATCTGATCTGCAGATGAATGTCAGCTAAATCATGTGTGTATGATGATCTGCAGATCTCAGACTATCATTGCAATTTGCAGGAATGGATTTTTGGCAGGAACAGATCTTTTGCAGATACTGATCTTTTGTGTCTGTACAGCATCTGTGTGTGCAGCATCTTGCAATGATTTTTTTCTGATGTGGAGTTCAGCTCCATAGAAAAGACTGTGTAGAGTATGGCTCTTATACTACAGGAAGGGTGGTAAGATTGGTCTGTGATCTTTCATTTTCCAAAGACTATGGTCTGATGTCTGTATGTGGCCTTAGACCTGTTCATATTAAGCTCAAGGAGATGCATACAGCAGGTTTGATTACTATACTCAAATTTAGAATCGAGGATATAGCGGTAGACTTCTTTTATAAAAGGAAGCCTGGATCATAACGAATTCTGAGGCTCTGGGACCCTTGCGTCTAAATTATAAAAATTATCTTGGGTGCCTCCTGAATCCAAAGTGAAATCACACAATTATAAAGTAGAGTTTCTAAGTCCCTCAACTGGATCCAGGAATTCAATTTTTGGGGGTGAACATTTTGGGGAGTGATGGATGCAAAACTGAAAAAATGCACCTTTATTTCCAAATAAAATATTGCAACTACACATTCAATAACCATTAATTATCAATTTATTACTGTGTTGGTAATAAGGCAGTTTTTCAATCACTGCCTCACAAGTAAGAGGCCTGGGTAGTGGCAATTTAGGAACAGTAAGGGTGCATACTGTTTATATGCTGAATATGTAATACGGAATACCACTCTGAAGGCTGAAACTGATGAAGAATTGTAGAACCTGATCATGAATGTCAAACAAGAAAGTGCCAAAGCTGGTCTACTGATTAAAGTGTACCCAGGCCGAAGCTCGGGTACAAAATTGGATACTTACCTAAGGTGAAGGAAGCCTCAGGATCCTATTGAGGCTTTCTTCTCTACTGTAAGGACCCCCATCACTGAGCCCCCTCCCCCTCCCGAAGATTAGCGACAATGCACTGTCACTTATCATATCGAGCCGCACAGCTCCTCTTCTCGATTTATGGATGTGCATTAGATGTGCGGGACCGCCCGCGCATGGGCAGTAAGCCAGAGCAGAGGGCTCCATGCTACTGCGCATGCAAGAACGTGTAATACGCATCTATGAATCAGGAAGTAGTGCTGTGTGGCCCCAATGTGGAAGGGGTCGCGTTCAGCAACAGGAGGATTCAGACAAGCGAGGGAAGCTTCAACAGGATCCCGAGGATTCCCTCTGTTCAGGGTAAGGACTTGTTTAGAACCCGAGCTTCGACGCGGGTTAACTTTAACATCAAGAAAACTAAAGTCATGTAATTTGCTCCAATGAACCATCTACAAATAGATGGGGAAAAAATAGAAATAACAGATTTCATCTTCCTGGGACCAAAGATCTCTGGAGATGGTGTCTGTAGCCATGAGATAAAGAGATGATTGTTACTTGGGAGGAAAACTATGGCAAATTTGAACAAGATACTAAAGGATAAAGATGTCACTTTACAAATGAAGAACAGGAGAGTTAAAGCTATGGTCTTCACAGTAGTAACATATGGCTTTGAAAGTTGGACTATAAATCAGGTCATTCATAGAAAAATGGATGCTTTTGAATTGTGGATGAGGAGAGAGCTACTGAGAGTTTCCTGGACTGCTAGAAGATCTACCAGTCAATACTGAAAGAAATAAGGCAAGAGGGTTCACTAGAATACTACTATTAAAACTCTAATACTTCGGTCACAAAATGAGAAGACCAGAATCTTCTCAGCGCACAGTTGAGTCGATCTGCCAGGTTGATTGCTGGGCGACGTCAGGGAGCATCGGAAGCCACTGTACACACACTGGATTCTCTGCAGAAACAGTCATATCAGCCGCCTTGGACAAGTTCCATCTAGCGTGCGTAGAAGGCTGAAGCCTGCATATTAGTTTATTTGGGGTTGACAAGCCCACTTTAATTGAGTCCTCTGCAAACTCTGCTCCTAATTAACTTGTTAAGGATGATGCTAGTTGAAATCTACACCCTGTTTTGATGCTGATGTGGCTGCCAGGGCATAGGTTTCAGCTCACCGATGCTGCACATTCTCACCAAACTCGCCGCTGTTTCCCCGCTTCAGCTTACTCGCTCTGCCGTCTCTATAACAGCAGAGCCCTGTGAGCCAGTCAGGAGCCGATTTCATTGGCTCCTGACCCTGTTTATCAATGTAAGCAACTCCCATTGGCTTACATTGATAGATATGGCCTGGAACCAATGAAAGCGGTTCCTGATCAGCTTACAGAACTCAGCCGTCATAGAGACGGCAGAATGGGTGGCCTAAGGTTCCCGGCATGCGGCGTGGACAGCGATTGCGGCGGCGATTAGTCGGTATTCCGCCGTTTCTTTTACCAGTGGTCTCTGGTCCTTAAGGAGGCAGAGACCGCTGGTACTTAAGTGAATAACCAGACAAAATAAATCCTTCAGAAAGAAAGCAAATTATGTTTCTAGAAAAGTGCATTATTTTACGGGGCAAATTATGATTTTTATAAGCAGACCCCCATAGTGTTTCCACCTCACCTGGAAAATTGTCTCCTTCAACTGACACCTCGTTATGGTCCTCACACATCTCTTCATCTTCAGGCTCAACTTTGATAACAATCAAGTTACCACTCTAGAAAAGTCAAAAAGTTAGAGAGATTTAAGGTCCACCTAAATCCAGACCTTTACAAAGCAAATTCTAATAGTAGCAACATCGATAAGCAAGTGTGAACAGGGCAAAAAAACATGTGATGGACAACCACCAGGGGTAGTATAGTAAACACCACTGCCAGCAATCTTCCAGGACAGATACTGTGAGGATAATCAGATGCTGCTTAGTTGATTGAATAGCAGTCTATGCTACGTACTCCTTCCCTTATCCCACATGAGGTAGTGAGGGAGGTACTGAAAGGTGGTGCTAATAATTTGCTACAGTTGTCTCCACAAGAGAGAGCAGTGGGAGGAGCTGGACAGGGTGAAGTGATCTGCTTTGTGCTATGGAAGCAGCCACCACTCTCCTAGCAGCATCATGTCTTGTGCAACAAGTCATTTGGGATAGCATCTGGAATAGCTGCATCAAATATGCCAATAGTATAAGCAATAGTATAGGTTCCATACTCGCCAATACGAACAATGAAACATAAAATAAAGAAAACTCAATGAAACATATGGGAGGGTGAACTTTGCGTTTAAGTAGGTAGTTTTTAAAGTATGTTTAAATGACCACACACACATACACGCACGCACACACACATCCATTTCCCAGTATTTGTATGCCTGATTACGCAGCTCTGTTCACAATGCGAAAATGTATGACATGCAAACAGGATTTAGCAGACTCAGATGATGTAGGAGGAGTAAAGAGAATTGTTCAGGCAAGACATTAGCAAAAGCAGATGAGTCTAGTCTGTATTTCCCTGAAGCTCCAAGAGCAGAAATCAGGACCAGACAAAGGATAGAAGACACTCAAACAGCAAAGTGTGAAAAACTATTTATAATAATAATAATAATAATAATAAGATATTGGTTTTCAGCCTGTCCATGTGAAAGGCAATACTTCTTATTTCTATCTATCTTATTTCTCTGACTGAAGATAAACTTTAAAGTAGGGACAAGCCTAATAGTAGGGGAGGAATTTCCAGAAAATGGAAGCAGCCTTGGTGAAAGTCTTGTAGCCATCCACTGGAAGAAGTTATGAGTGAAGACATTAGTCGGTAACTGGAGGAAAAGAGCGAGCAGTTAGTGGGAGAGGAGCACCATATGTGGAGAGGCGAAGAGGATAGAAAGAGCATAAGCTAGATGTATGGTAGTCTCTAGGGACAGCAAGTGATCTAACATTGGATATGTTTGCCCAGGTGAAAGCAGCAAGACCATGAGATGTTCAGGATATGAGGACTGAAGACAAATAAAGTTATGAGATCAATAAAGTCTAAGCGAAAGTCACACTGACAACGTGGCTTGCAATTTAGTAAGACTGTACCTGATTATATCGCTGAAGGTCGCTATCCTCTTGCATAGAACTCCGGGAATAACAAGGATTGTCCCTGGTCCCTGGTGAACTTCTATTTCTTCGTCCACCTGTAGGAAACGCAAATTGGTTAGGTGCATAGTTGTTATGTCTTTATATCAGGGGATAGGTGTATCCAGGTGAATCCTCCATATTGCTCTCCAGAAATAATAATAGGGATGCTAATTTACAAAGATGAGGCAAATTTGTTCAATTTGCATGCAGATTGGAATCTGGCTAGTCCACAGCTGCACTTCATTGTTCCAGTTCCAAGGCTGCATTCAATTTGCAACAAATTTTGCACCAACTTAGAAAATTAGCATCTAATTTATCATCTCTACTGTTCTCCCCTTTATGTGAAATACTACTGAGGTCTCTACTTACCTGAAGATGGGAGGGGGTGCTGATTCTCCATCATAATGATTAACCATGAAGTGTTGGTCTGCAGAAAACAAATTTCAGTTGAAGAGGTACTGTAGTGAAAGTAACACTTATTATAGCTTATTATTTTTTTGTACAATATTTATAATTTAGTTAATGTTTGCCTATTGTAAAAACTTTCCTCACCCAGAATTACCGGTACATTCTGAAATTTATTACAGGTGGCGACATTTTTAGTCCTGTCAGGTGCAGCTCTGTGGCACATTTGTTTCTGAGAATTCGGAAGCCAGTGAAAAATGCTCTCATGCGGTTTTCGATAGTGACTTTTCCATTGTCTATGAATAGCTGTGAATGAGTACTGAATCATTGTTTTACCTCTTTCAATGTAAACATTCTCTTCTAGGGACACCAAGAGGCAGAGATAGCCTTTTAGTGTCTGAGGCAAATGTGAAATATTACATAACGATCTCAAGCACTGCAGGTAATCTAATTAGCAGAATTTGCAGAAACCATGGCGGACACCTCCATGAAACCGAGCCAGCATAATCTGCAGCATAATAGGGTGAGATGACACTGTGCGCAGGAGAAACAATGTTTTAGATCGTGTCTGTGTGGGTTTCCTCTGGCCACTCTGGTTTCCTCCCACATGTAAAAAACATACAGATAAGCTAAATTGGCTTCCCCCCTAAATTGTTCCAAGACTATGATGGACATATGACCATGATAAGAATTAGATTGTGAGCTCCTCTGAGGGAAAGTTAGAGACCAGACTATATACTCTGTACAGTGCTGCAAAAGATGTCAGTGCTATATAAATAATAATAAAAAGTTGGTATCCTGAATAATTTACTACATTTAATATATGTCATTTCTGTGCATCTTTCATAATAATAAAAACTGAGTTTTAAAAACCAGCATGCATCATTGGTCAAATGGTGAGACTAATCTGGGATCTTATTTGGTTCTCCAGTAATGCAGAGACGCTCAGGCATTTGAGGGCTATCCAGTAGAAGTAGAAATATTTTCTCAGACTATTGGCTTTATGTGACAGCTCAGCTTCAGGCATGATTAGGTAGGTCAGATTTCATATTTTTGATGCCTGTAAGAATCCTGAGGAACAGTATTCTAAAATGCAAAGCCAAAAAGAGTGGACTATCCCTTCACTTTAAATCTTAAAGGGCACCACACAATGAGAGAATGAGATGAGAGAAAGACCTCCAAAATGGACCTCTGTACTCTTAAGTATAGAAACACTTCTTGTGACCCAAACCCTTCAGTAATAGACAAGACAAGACATAGTACATTTATAATGCGCTTTTCTCCTGGCAGACTCAAACTGTCAGGAACCGGCCCGCGGCACGCCTGCGTATACGGTTCCCGACTGCGGGTTTGACCAGATTAAGCGGGGAACAGCCTTATTTAAGCTACAAACAAGGCTGGAACCCCTCAAACACTTCCCACTGCCACCACTAGCTGTTCGCTAGACTCTTCCACTCTGCTGTTGAGTCCTCAGCGCGCACTCCGCGTTTTCGTATTCGGGTCAGCTTTGCGCTTAGGCCGAATACGGGAATGCCACGCACCCACACACACACACACAGTTGCAATCTTACACTGTCGTGAAGCGAAAACCCACTAACAGTCGTTCCGAACGATACTGTTAGCCACTCTGCTGTCGCTACTTGCACTGGCGTTGTTCGTACGTTGGGTCAGCTGCGCGCTTAGGCCAACGTATGACAAACGCCCCCACACAAAATGCAATTACAATTTCATACGGTAGTGTTGCTCAAGCGTACAATTAGGCATGAACTTATACACGGTTACACTTCAGTATCCTTTAGGCTATGAGTGTTAGTTTAGTACGGCAGAAGTCAAGCTTATTAAATAATAATTTAATATTCCAGAAAAACATAGAACAGTGCAGAACTTAATATATACAAAAGATTACAAAAAACAAAGTAAAAATAGTTACAAGATAAAAGTTACAAAGATAACACACACGGATATTTGCGTAAAATAAAATTGGGGATTAAAAAAACGTTACCAACTTGAAGGTCTCAACGTTGTCGGCAGGAGCATGCCGCTTGTTCGACCAGAAGTCGAGATCAACTCTAGCTATGTGCTAACTCCAAGAGCAGATACCGGTGGCTTTCCTGGGTCAGCTTAAATAGTCTGAAGTGTCCCCTGGGGCATTTAATGTCCAGCCCCCAGGAACTAATGCACTTTCCCCGTTTCTGACATCACCGAACGCTTGTCATAATCTTGAGAACAACAAATATCCTGTTGACATGTGTTAGTCTTTTCCTGACTAGGCTTGCTTTGTGTATTGAGACAATGGGCCGTCTCCTGAGTTCAAAAAGCCAGGCAGATAATCCCATTAGCAGAAACTCAAAGCCCTTCATATGGTCAAGACAATACCCACTTCCTTGCCTATTGAAGGGGACTGGTCCATTCACTGAAGACAATGGCAGCTGTCTACACTAATACAAAAGATCACAGCATACAGTTCCTCTGGACAGCCAGAAACAGGTAATGAGGTTCCCTTTGTCTGTCTATTGACACCACACACAATCACATTAATAGTCCATGAAGCTAGCTGCCACTATCTTCAAGTCATACTGGCTGACCTCCACCTCTGAAAGATATACAGCAGACATAAAAATGATAGAATAGGTTTCTGTACTCCCTAATATCATCAGCACCTCAATATATCTCCACACCTCCGCCGTTAACTTGGTGCAAGGCAGATGATCTTCCCAGTTCATCCTGCCTGCACCTACACTGTTGGTTCTGCCTGACGGGACAGCCCATCAGCATTCCCATGATTGCTCCCCTTCCGGATAGCGCTGGCAGGTGATTCTAACGAATCATCCTGCCATAGCCTACATTGACGGCCTGGCCGGGTGGGGTAACCCTTTAGCATCCTCAGGAGGGTTCCCCACCTGTCAGTTAGCTCCAAGCTACACGACTGGAAAGCTAGGTCAGGTTGCTGCAATGTGTCGTTGCCCTTGGCAACCGGACGTAACCAACCAGGGGAATGTGGGTCAGTGACGACCGTGAATTCGCGACCATAGAGACAGTGCTGCAGCTGGGGGAGGGTTCCAACCGTCGCTACACGCACTTTCTCTATAGTGGCAGGAGCTATCTCTCGGTCCCTTTGGGGAACGATTCTCTGCCGGGCTGCCTCCTCCACTTCGGACAGCTCCGAGGGAATAACTTCCCAGAACCCTCTCAGCCCGCCCCTCCCAGCTGGTGACCTGCTGGCTAGCCCCCAGAGCTCTTCCAGGCTGCTGTCAAATCGAACAGCCCCAGAGAGCTCAGTGCTGCCTGTCACACATTCTAGGAAGGCTGCAGACGGAGAGGCTCCTGGGCCCTCAGAGCCAGGTTCCGAAGTGGATGTTGCTGACCCAGCAACATTTGTCACTTCAGTGGACAGTCCCTCTGCTGTAGACTCGCTAGCGCTGCGGGTTACCACGGCAGCCGAGGGAGCGCCCACCTTACCCATATCATAAACCACATCACCTTTGGTCTTGAAACCATCTGAAGGGGAAGGATCTGGCCTGGTGCCATCTGCCCCTTCAGTGGACAGTCCACCTGCTGCAGCCCAGCGATTACTCCTGCAGCTGACGGAGTGTCCACATGACACACAGCATTATGTAGCACAACACATATGACATCAGCATTATCAGCCCTACATATATTGTCATTTGGGACATCACATAAAACATCAACATTATCTGCAGTATTACACCCATTGCTACTCAGCCCTTCACCCGTAGCATCAACAGTTCCAGCATCGATTGCATCGATAGTCCGTGCGTCATAAATGACATCATCCGGTTCTGCATTCCTTGTATCAACATGTCCCACTCCAGGCCTAGGCACTGGAGAATCACTAGGGCTGGCTTCTAGTACACAGTCCATAGCCCCTGGGGCCTCACCAGCACTCCCCACTTGCCCAGCATTATCACACAGTACCTTGCAATAGTCCTGAACTTCTGCTGGGGAGGCGGGCTCCACAGGGTTTGGAGCAGGCTCATACCGGGCCACTAACCGTCCCAGGTCAGTACCCAGCAAAACGTTGGTGGGGATTTTGTCAGTTACCCCAACTTCTTTCAGTCCGCTGCCGGCCCCCCAATCCAGGTGGACCAAGGCGGTGGGTATTGCTGGGGTGACACCCCCAATTCCTCTGACAGCAATCATTTTCCCAGGTATGTACTGCTCCAGGTTCACAAGCTGGGGATGTATGAGAGTCACTTCTGCTCCAGTGTCTCTCAGCCCAGTGGCAACTGTACCCCCAACCGTGACAAGCTGCAGATTCTCTGCATAGCCAGTGGCATTCCTGGTAGCACACAAAGCCGTTGGGACTTCACTGGCGTTTGAAGCCTCACTGGATTTTGGGGCCTCCCTCTTCCTCTCTGGGCAAGTCGTGCTGATATGACCCACCCTGTCACATACAAAGCATTTCCGAGTGTCAGGTTGCTTGAATCCCGGAGACAGCGGTGCTTGCCTCCTCTGGGTGCTGGGTGACCCAGGTTTAGCAATCTGTTCTCCTCTCCAGCTGGGCGTAGTAGTCCTCCGGGACTCAGGTGCTCTATGGGCGGTGTAGGCATCGGCCATTTCCGCAGCCTCATCCACTGTCTTGGGTTCTCGATCCAGCACAAACAGCCGGACCTCAACAGGACAGGTGTGTAGGAACTGGTCTTTTATCATCAGCTCCTGCAGGGCATCCAAGGTTTTGACTGACAGTCCTTTTACCCACTGCTGGAAGGCAGTGCGCAGGTTGCACGCGTGATCCAGGTAACTGTCATTAGGACCTCGCTGCACTGTCCTGAAACGTTTTCGATACACCTATGGCTTTCTTAATTGCCTCAAAGTCTGTTTCTTCCTCCTGGGGGAGACTCACAAACGCCTCCAGGGCCTTGCCTCTCAGCCCTGGTGTGAGGTATCTTGCCCACTGCTCACGGGGCACCCCATACTGCCGACAAGTCCTTTCAAACCCCTGTAGGAAAGTGTCGATGTCAGAGTCCTTGTCCATAGCGGGGAACTTATCCAGGGGGATTCTGTGGACTCGCTCACCTTCGCGTTCTGCGGGTCCAGCAGACCGGTTCTGCTGCTGAAGTTTAGCCAGCTCCAGCTGGTGTTGCCGTTCAGCTCTCCCCTCCTTTGCCCGGCGTCTTTCACTCTCGGCCTGGCGTCGCCGTTCAGCTCTCCCCTCCTCTGCCTGTCGGTGCAGTAGGATCAGCTTTAGGCGCAGTTCAGGATCAGCCGAGTTCAGTAGCTGTAGATCAGCTTCCAGAGATGGCATCTCCCTGCTCGGTGGATCGTCCAGGACATCGTCTCCACTCGCATTCTGTGGCGGGAGCGATTCCTCCTCTGGCGTGTCGTGAGCTGCATCCGCTGACGTTGAAGCACGGGCTTGCTCTGCCTCATACTCCTCGAGGGCACGAACCAACTGCACCTTCGTCTGGCCGCTCACCGTCTCGATGCCTTTGTGCTCACACAGGTTGAGTAGCATCTCTTTGTTTTGCCTTGCATAGCTGGATGCTTTCTGAGCCATCGTGTTGCAAAAAAGAAAAAGAAAAAAAAGGGGGGAAGGGAAAGCAAAATACCACGTGTGTATCTTTGAACAAAAAAAACGTATATAGATTCTGCACTGAGTAGACTTCTGTAGGCTAGTTGCTTCTAGCAAGCTTCCAGCCTTTAGTACTCAGAATAGCGAGCTAAACTGCGTACTAATGTACTAAACGATTCCACCACTGCCAGCCAATTATGTCAGGAACCGGCCCGCGGCACGCCTGCGTATACGGTTCCCGACTGCGGGTTTGACCAGATTAAGCGGGGAACAGCCTTATTTAAGCTACAAACAAGTCTGGAACCCCTCAAACACTTCCCACTGCCACCACTAGCTGTTCGCTAGACTCTTCCACTCTGCTGTTGAGTCCTCAGCGCGCACTCCGCGTTTTCATATTCGGGTCAGCTTTGCGCTTAGGCCGAATACGGGAACGCCACGCACCCACACACACACACAGTTGCAATCTTACACTGTCGTGAAGCGAAAACCCACTACCAGTCGTTCCGAACGATACTGTTAGCCACTCTGCTGTCGCTACTTGCACTGGCGTTGTTCGTACGTTGGGTCAGCTGCGCGCTTAGGCCAACGTATGACAAACGCCCCCACACACAATGCAATTACAATTTCATACGGTAGTGTTGCTCAAGCGTACAATTAGGCATGAACTTATACACGGTTACACTTCAGTCTCCTTTAGGCTATGAGTGTTAGTTTAGTACGGCAGAAGTCAAGCTTATTAAATAATAATTAAATATTCCAGAAAAACATAGAACAGTGCAGAACTTAATATATACAAAAGATTACAAAAAACAAAGTAAAAATAGTTACAAGATAAAAGTTACAAAGATAACACACACAGATATTTGCGTAAAATAAAAATGGGGATTAAAAAAACGTTACCAACTTGAAAGTCTCAACGTTGTCGGCAGGAGCATGCCGCTTGTTCGACCAGAAGTCGAGATCAACTCTAGCTATGCGCTAAGGCTTGCTTTGTGTATTGAGACAATGGGCTGTCTCCTGAGTTCAAAAAGACAGGCAGATAATCCCATTAGCAGAAACTCAAAGACCTTCATATGGTCAAGACAATACCCACTTCCTTGCCTATTGAAGGGGACTGGTCCATTCACTGAAGACAATGGCAGCTGTCTACATTAATACAAAAGATCACAGCGAACAGTTCCTCTGGACAGCCAGAAACAGGTAATGAGGTTCCCTTTGTCTGTCTATTGACACCACACACAATCACATTAATAGTCCATGAAGCTAGCTGCCACTATCTTCAAGTCATACTGGCTGACCTCCACCTCTGAAAGATATACAGCAGACATAAAAATGATAGAATAGGTTTCTGTACTCCCTAATATCATCAGCACCTAAATATATCTCCACACAAACCACCAGAGCTGCAGCCACTAAGACATGCTCTATAGGCAGTAGAAGTGTTAGGGAGTCTTGCACAGGGTCTTTTCACTGAATAGATGCAGGCTTACTGAACAGGAAGAGACAGGATTCAAACCCTGGCCTCCTGTCTGTGTCAGACAGAGCTGTGGAGTCAGAGCAACTTTTGAGTACCGGGAGTCGGTGGTTTCATAAAATAAAGAGCCGGATGATTTCTGTACCAACTCCACAGCCCTGGTGTCAGAGGCAGAGCCCTTAAACAGCCACCCTGTCTGACTGAACATAAAGCTGAGGATCCTATGCCACTTCTCTCTGGTATAAGTTAACAGCCACTTTAATCACTTCCATAACCACTTTATCTCATAGCTCTCATTCAGACTGCAAAACTACATACATTCCTAGATTCATGCCATGTTTCTGTATAAAAACCTATGCATCTCCTCAGACTTCTTGATTAATACACTCTTTTTGTATCTTATTGTGTAGCCTTAGCAGCCACTAACCGCATATCTGCAGATATTTAACAGAAAAATAAGTCACAATGTTTTAGGATAAAATTCCAAATGAAATTGAACTTGCACAATGCAGACCTCATCATATTATTTTATAATGTGAACTTGCTAAAATCCTTCATTGTGATAAATTGTACCTCCTTTCTTTGTACTGAGCAACCCACACTTTGCTTCCTTCAGACAACATGTAGTGTAGCCTGTAGGTAACTGACAAGTAAGGAAATTCACGGCACCTCCATCCAGTATACAAAGAGTGCTGGAAACCCCTTTGCTGATTTCACTGCCCTCTGTAGAATACAATGAAATTAAAAGAAAAAAATAAAGAAAGGACACAGAACGAGGAGAAAAGAAAGAGAATATTAATTACCACCTCCTCACCGTGCAGCCAGCTCTCAATTCAACAGGGCTGCTGGGAGAGGGGATGTTTCCTTCCTTGTACAGCAAAATGGCTGCTGCTGGCACCAAAACATGTTTATGCATACATTACTTTTTTTCTTTATTAGGTCAGTTTTCATTTCCGACGAGTTAGAAAAAAACTGTGCAAATATAAACAATAAAATTTAACCAAGCCCCAGCTTTCTTAATGCAGTACTAGAAGAATGCACTACAAGAAGATGGCCGCCGCACGTATTGAATGGAGGACGGGTCACTATGGATCAGGAAACAGCTGGTCAGAGGTGGACCGCATAGAACGGAAGTGCTGGGGCCATAGGGGTGAAGTAAGAGGCGCTTGTGGGTTCTGTAGTAAATAATAATGTGAATTGTAAAATCTGAAATGTCATGTGGAGAGACAGCTGAGCCACGCTGATGACTTTATATACTGGACCGGCAATATTATAAAATATTAACATTTTAATAATAATGTTAAATAGGTATTTAGCCATGGTATATGGGTATATGCTTATAATCTATCTATCTACTGTTTATAGTACATATTTTTGTATATATTATATAATTTCTTGCTTGCATGAATATACAATGCAAATTGTGTGCATCTTGAAAGCAGTACATGGGAAAAGGTGCCTGGAAAAAAAGGGTGCCAGATATTGTCACTAGTGGAATATCTGTAAAATTACCAATATAGTACTACTTAATTCCAATAGTAAAATCCTGGTAATCTTCAACCCTCCCTCTACTGATGCCTAACCTTAACATAGTGGTGCCTAACCTTACCCCCTAAGGGCTCCCACACTCCTAACATGAAAGAAAACCCTGCTGCAAAGCAGCAATTAGTAGCAATAGAGACTTGGGCACCTGGAACGCCTGATAAAATTTATTTATAGCCGCAATTTGCATAGTGGGTAACCCCCAGCCAGGTGTTTTATGGGGCACCTCCAGGTGCCCAAATGTTTGTGTATAGCTGCTAATCTCAGCTTTTAGGATAGCAGCCTATGCCGGTGCCCTTCTTTCCAGGGTGCCTTAGGCGCCCTTTTTCCATGTTTTGCTTGAAACTGGGTCCATCATCTTTAGCATCTGATTGGTCCAGTTCCAAGCTGCATCCAGTTTGCATGCAATCTGGAATTATGACCATCTCAATGACTATCTTTAATAATAGTATTATAAGATATGTAGCACAATATCTTATTTATACACAGTGTGCAAAGTGCAGTAAGGTTAGGTTAGAAAGGCAGCACGTGGTGTTGCCCATAGACACCAATCAGATTGCTTTTGTTTGTTTAGGGACAAGATTCTCCTTCAAAGTATCCAAGGACCAGATCCTTCTTGGATGTCATCAGGTGCCAGATCCTTCTTGGATGTTATCAGGTGTCAGATCCTTCTTGGATGTCATCAGGTACCAGATTCTTCTTGGATGTCATCAGGTGCCAGATCCTTCTTGGATGTCATCAGGTGCCAGATCCTTCTTGGATGTTATCAGGTGTCAGATCCTTCTTGGATGTCATCAGGTGCCAGATCCTTCTTAGATGTTATCAGGTGCCAGATCCTTCTTGGATGTCATCAGGTGCCAGATCCTTCTTGGATGTCATCAGGTGCCAGATCCTTCTTGAATGTCATCAGGTGCCAGATCCTTCTTGAATGTCATCAGGTGCCAGATCCTTCTTGAATGTCATCAGGTGCCAGATCCTTCTTGGATGTCATCAGGTGCCAGATCCTTCTTGGATGTCATCAGGTGCCAGATCCTTCTTGAATGTCATCAGGTGCCAGATCCTTCTTGGATGTCATCAGGTGCCAGATCCTTCTTGGATGTCATCAGGTGCCAGAACCTTCTTGGATGTCATCAGGTGCCAGATCCTTCTTGGATGTCATCAGGTGCCAGATCCTTCTTGGATGTCAACAGGGAACAGTTCCTTCCTGGACGTCTTCAAGGACCAGATCCTTTCTAGATGTCATGAAGGACCAGATCCTTTTTGGATGTCATTAAGGACCAGATCCTTTTTGGATGTCAGAGTGTGCTCCTCCCCCCCCCCCCCCCCTTTCAGTATATACAGTAGAATCCCGCTATAGTAACCTCTGATATAGTAAACCTCTGGATATAGTAAACTCAGTCCTCAGGTCCCAGTAAATGTGTCTGTATCAATATACAAGGTATGACCAATTTTGAAATAGTAAACTTCTAATATAGTAAACTATTTTTTCTGGTCCCTTGGAGTTTACTATAAAGGGATTTTACTGTGTAGCCATTGGGTGACCCCCATTCAGTATTGGTCCCATGAGTGGCCCCTCATCCACTATGCAGAGCTGCAGGGAGCCTGTAGATTACTCACCTTCCGTGAACCGGTCATGTCTTGGAAGTCTTCCTCCTGTAGTGTGGGGGGGGGCTGCAACTCTATGCTGATATTACTATCTGTCGTCATGTGATAGACGACTATTTTGGCATAGTGATGCAGCCCCAGAAGGGCAGGAAGCTGCTGCCACTGGATCTTGGCGAGGTAAGTGATCAACATCTCTGCTACAATCCCTGCACCAGGCACTCCTAACGGTATCCACGAGTGTAGGTCGAGTTACCACTAATTCAGGGGTCTCAAATTCGCGGCCCGCGGGCCATTTGCGGCCCTCGATACAATATTTTGTGGCCCTCGCCGGCAAAAGCTTCCTTATAGTTCGCTTCAGTGCTCCGAAGTTATCCGCCGCATCCCCGCCGCTAAACGAGGGCTGCAGAGCCCCCAAATCGCCCGGGGGGCAATCCGCCGGCATTTCCTGGAAGGGGCAGAGCTTTCAGCTTCAGCTCTGCCCCTCCTGACGTCAATCGCCGCACGGATCGCCGCCTCTCCCCGCCCCTCTCTGTGAAGGAAGAGTGAGAGGGGCGGGCAGAGGCGGCGATGCGCCGCGATTGTTAAATTCCTTATGCGGCCCAGCCTCGTCCTGACTTTGCCTCCTGCGGCCCCCCAGGTAAATTGAGTTTGAGACCCCTGCACTAATACCTGTAAAACGTAACCCGAGCTACACTCGGGGATACCACCAAGGAGGTTAATAAAATAAAAGATGGTGAATCAGTATTACAGACAACAATTGAAGCAAATAAACCACTGTAGAAAATAAATTAGATTACCATAAAGTAAGAATAATGAGATTAATTTTGGTCTGGTCCCAATTTTAAAGTCCAGCTGTTAGAATTTTCTTCACAGCATAAGATGACCAATTAAGAAGCCAAAATCTAGGGCTTTGCAAGGTTCCTGTAGTTGCCAAGTTCACAGGCTGAATTTTCAGATTTCCAGCCAATTGAAGGAGGGTTTGTGCTGAAATAGGGGCAATCAGCTTTCAGAATTATTATAACAAATATGAAAGGTCAACAACTTCTCTCCATGTCTACTATTCAGTGTCTGCATAGTGTATTTTCTAGCTCCCTGCTGGGCTGGCTTAATTCTGTAATGCTATGTACACGCTGGAATGAACTCGGCTGTGGCGAATGATAAAGAACGCCTCGGCCGAGAACAGTGGGTCGCACCAGCGTGTGTACAGCAGCCACCCAATGCCCAACGTCTGCTCAAGATCCACAATGCTGGAACTTTAGGAATCCCCCCGTGCCCAAACATTGCCCGATCCCATTGTTCTTCCTACTCCCCTGCACGGCGCTCATTCTCCCTTCGACTCCCTCAATAGCAACAGACCCGTCACTGGCCTGGAGGCCCGTCACTTATCTATACAGCATCATGTACTGATCCCTACCGGGTGTCAGAAATCCCCTGGTGTGAACGGGGCTTTAAAGGTGATAGTTACTGAAATAACTTTATTGTTCCAGCCATAAAACTTGTTTAGAGAATCCCTTTAAAGCGGTATCGTCACCATAAAAATCAAATTTCAACAGCAACTGGTCTGAGTGTATTAAGTGATAAAGATGCTAAGCCTGCATTCAAAACTTTTTCTGCTGTTATGATTTGGAGTTATCACATACTTAAAGCGGAATATAACCCTGCATTTCAACTTTGCTCTAAAACATTATTTACAGCATATTATATGCAAAAAGCATTTTTTTTTTACTAGACCAGCATTGGAAGGGTTAAACACAGAGGTTTTAAGTTCCGAGCAGACGTTCAGATAGTTACATTCTATTTAGTTATATGTATATATTTAGAAATGTTACACACTCTTTGGCTGTCTTCCAACTCCTTCTCTGTGAGAGAGACGAGTCACAATAAACACTTAGATACATGTGTGTAAACAAAAAGTATCTAACTCAGCTTCGGATGCGTCTGCAAAAATCTCCAGGGATTTTAAAGCCCTGTGTAACCCTTCCAATGCTGGTCTAGTAAAAAAAAATGCTGGTTGCATATAATATACTGTAAATAATGTTTTAGAGCAAAGTTGAAATGCAGGGTTATATTCCGCTTTAAGGAACACTGGCCCTTTAGTAGTCGTGCCAAATAATTGCATGCTGGGGGTTCTTTTTATCTATAATCTATTCCTCCTCTTCCCTTTATTTCCCTGCCAGATTCTTATCTGAAACCTAATCCCCTACTCACTTGTGTTTACAAGCAAGGCTGAGGCGACTCAGCGATTGGAGGAGACAAGAAAAAAAGTAAAGGGCAGAAATTACATCACGAGTTAGCCTTAACTGTGGGCAAAAGGCATGGCCCCCACCATGAACAGAATTCTCGTAATTTACTATATAACATTCACTGAAATCAAAATGTGGACAGTACAATACATGTGTTATGTAAGTAGATCAAGTATTTATCTACTTATATATGTGTTTTTTTTCCCTGGCATAGTATCGCTGATCCTAGTCTCCTTTTCTCTCTAATCAGATAAGTGTTTGGCTAGCTGATCCCCAAGGACCTGTAAGGACGGGGCACTTGTTATAAAGCTAAGTACACACGGCCATGTGGCTTGGGGATCTCCGCCGATAACGAACGACTGTTTCCTGATCCATACAGGCTCTGCTGTGAACAGTTTCAGGGTGGCCACTAATGATTCAATCTTTTTCATCCAATCTTACCAAATCTATGTAGTAGAAGAGTAAACTGATGGAATATATTAATTGGATACTATAGGCAGTTCCCTTATATTAGATAGAAATGGTAAGATTGGATGAAAAAGATTGGATCATTAGTGGCCAACATAAGTCTGTTACTCCACCAGCTGAGGCTGCAGGGGCCTCAGAGAACCTCACAGCTCTGAAACACAGACGTCTCCAGCAGGGCGCGGGGCATCAGAGGTTTAAAAGATAAACACAGCCGCAGAGGGGAGGAAAAAGAACAATAAAGCTGCTTGTTCTACCCCACATGTGAATGGACTGTGCCAGTAAATGGACGCCCTGCACAAACCTTACATGCGTAATGTGTCCCCTCTGTGTACAGCAAAAAATCCATGTACGTTTTTGTAATTAACAGACCTCTGCTGCCATAGATATTATTTATATAACTAAAAAGCTTTAAATTCGCTGTAGTGCCCCTTTAACTGAACAAAAAATTGCCCAGTTACCTACCTCGGGCTTCTTCCAGCCCTCTGAAGGCCTCTTGGTCCCTTCCAATCATTCCCTGCTCCATCGTTCCTCTGCTATCTTCCTACATAAGTCGGGCCACTGGCCACCCACTGTTCATGCGCACACCTCCCCATCGCACTGCCCCAACCGGGAGAATTCTGTGCATGTGCAGTAGCAATTTTTGGCTCCTGTCTACAGGAGCACATTGGAGGAGGTGCAGGGCTACACATTCAGGGTTTGGAGGTCAACACTGGAGAACTAGGCAACACAGGATTACAGCAAGGGAAGGATTCGGAGGATTGAAAGAAGCCTCAGGTAAGCAACTGCCCATTTTTTTATTCAGTTAAAGTGTCCTTTAAAGAAACACTGTAAATTAAAAAAACTCCTCTGGGGATACTTACCTTGGGAGGGGGACGCCTCTGGACCCTAATGAGTCTTTCGTCATCCACCTCTCTCCCTCTGTTTCAGCACTGGCTCCCTCGAAACCACAGTCAACAGCCTGTGTTGGCTGTGGTGCAGTAGCGCCTGCAATATTTACCTTCCCCGTCTCCAGCTCAGGTGCAGTAGCGGCTTTCCGATGGGCTCAGGTGGAAATAGCCAAGGCAGATCGGGTCCACTCTACTGCACAGGAGACTTGCGCCTGCCCAGTAGAGCGGACCCAATCGGGCTCAGCTATTTCTGCCCGAGCCCAATCAGAGAGCTGCTAATGCGCCTGCGCTGGGGAAGGTAAATATTTAACTCCCCCGGTGATCGGGGACTTCAAAGGAGGGAACAGAGAGATCCAGAGACTCCTCGTTAGGATCCAGAGGTAAGTATCAAAAGAGGGTTTTTTTAAACTAGAGGTTTTCTTTAACCTATTCCTGCCACACTACAAATAGATTTTTAATAGATGCAGTATGCGGGGGGAGGGGGGTGGCACACTACCAATGCACATTCTATATGGGGGTGTTGGCACTCTGTCAGTGTGAACTCTGCATAGGTGTAGGGAGGTGGCCATGCCCTTGATGCTAGGGATGAACAATGAGATGCAAATTCTTCCAAGTTGATGCAAAATTTTATGCAAATGTGTGAAGTTTGAAAATGGACCAATCAGTTTAAACCTGGGTTTAAATTGATTGGTCAATTTTCAAACTCCATACATTTGCTTAAAAATTTGCACCAACGTGAAAGAATTTGCATCTCATTGATCATCCCTACTTGATGCATGCTTACTCTGGGAGGGAGTGGTGGATTGGCACAATGCCAAAGCAAGCTGTACCATGGAGGGCTGCAGTTGTGGGTTGGGTAGCAGATCCAGCCATCTACAGGTTAGATTGGTGTAGGCAAGGGGTCCATAAATTAAGTGGGTAGCATATTGGGTACAGGCCATGAGCAGAGTATAGGCGTAAATCTAACAAAGCAAGCCCACATAAATCTCTAGGTCATCTGCTTTGCATACTCTATTTAAAAGTGTGTCTCCTGCATGCACAATAAAAAGACACACAAAAATAATTTAATGAAGTCATATTTGCATTTATAACTATCTTTGTGCGTCACATTTGTTAGAAAAATCATTAATACAAGACTAGAAAAACAAAAATCTCATTACCATTAACTGCACAAGGTACAAATTAGATCTACATTCCATTATTCTATTTTATCATTCAAAAAGGAAAACGGAGCTAGTGTCTTCTGTTGCAGAGTTACCGTGAGCAGGGCAGCCATCAGGGGGGGACAACTGACACTGCAGTGAGGGGCCCAGGGCTTCTGGGGGCCCTGAGCCCCCCCCCAATGCCCTGGAAGGGCCCCATGTGCTGGCTGCAGGCCTCTGTGGCTCACTAACCAGCACACCGCGTTCCAGCACTGAGAGAAAAGTGACATCAGCGCTGGAACGTGGGAAGTGGATGAGTGAGCCCGCTACAGCAGACTTTCTATACTGGGGCACCACCTATATCTGGCTACAGGCTACCTATACTGGGCCACCACCTATACTTGGTTACCGGGGACTACCTGTATTTTGCTAGTATTTGACTCCACCCACAACATGTCATGGTCACGCCCACTTTTTGCTGCATCACGCTTTGCATGCTGCTTTCTTCAGTGTCAGAAGCCATGCACATTTTTCGCCACAGCACACTTCACGCACGGACACGGGAGTGGGGTGGCTAGTGGGCGGGTACAGCAACCAGTGGGTGGGCCCAGGGTGGGGATGTGTGAGGGGCCCCAAAATTTCTGGTGGCGGCCCTGACCGTGAGGTAGAGAAAGCATAAGACAGCTTGATGCGCCTGGTGATGTAGATCTCCCAGCATGCTCTTGTTAGGCATAATCACATGACCAGGAACCCAGCCACAGATTGTTTTCTTTTCTTTTTATTCATCATAAAAGGGTACATCAAACAAGTGAATGAAATTCCTGAATATAAAGTCCACGTACAGGTGAAACTTCAAAAAATTAGTATATTCTGCAAAAGTCCATTTATTTCAGTAATTTAACTTAAAAGGTGAAACTAATAAATGAAATATAAGCGTTACATGTAAAGCGAGATATTTCAAGCCTTTATTTGTTATTAGGTTGATGATTATGGCTTACAGTTGATGAGAACCCCAAAATCAAAATCTAAGATCATTAGAATATTGTGAAAAGGTTCAATATTCCAGGCTCAGAGTGTCAGACTCTAATAATCAGTTAATTCATTCAAAACACCTGCACATATTCTAATTTTTCAAGTTTGATCTGTATGTGGCGTAATGGCAGATAAGGTTACCAGCCCCAGTAACACCTGAAAGTTGGTAGCATGTGGTAAGAACTAAATAAAAGGAGTTAATCCGGGTGCCCAGGTTGTATTGTATAACTTCTGTAAGGGACCATTCACACTACAAAGTAGCAAAACAGAAGCGCTTAGTGCTACCGTTCTGCTCGGGTGATTTTACCGCGATTAGCGTGGTAAAATCACTGTACACTCCCGCAATTCCCAACGATTGCCATCAGTGTAACTTGATCGGCAAAATGCTGCAGCTAACACGTTTTGCTATTGCTGTTAATCGTGAAACGCCCATGATTGGCGGCAATGAGATCACTGCCATAGTGTTATAACAGGTTGTTACCTGCTGTGCCTTTGAGAAAGCGGCAGTAGCCGCGAAACGGCTGTTAGGCCGGTATTTCCACCCTTCACTTCTGGTGTGCCTGTTATGCCTACGTGATGCAATAAACCTTTAATAGCAGAACCGGTGCTCCATCATCATTCTTTCCTCACTTGAGGGTTATAATTGCGCTAGCAACTTAAAAATCGCCTGCTAATCGTGGTAGTGTGAATGGGCCCTAACTATCTCTATAAACACAACTGGCCTGACTGATTTGACTAAGTGGTGCTTTACTGTGGGAAATTCAAACGCCAACAACATTACAGGACACCTGTACATGCACTTGATTTTCAGCCAACAATATCAGAAAATTATATAGTAAAGAAAGTACTGTATGAACATACACTATTTTGCAGAAAGTACTGGGACACTTGCTTTTACTGGATGCCTGCTTTTACACCCACATGAACTTTAACTACATCACATTCTTAGTCCATAGGCTTTAATATGGACATTTTTTAAGCAGCAGAGAAATCAAAGAAGATTTCCCTTATGCGCAGGCAATGTTATCTTAAAAACTCCCTTTTATTCATCCTTGTCATTTAAAATTGTTGATCTATAAAGACACACATAGGTTGACGCACGTATTCAGCATGAATGGCGCCAGGAGGTACAGAAGATAATGGCTGCTTGAACAGCTTTAACCCTTCAGCGGAGGCTTTCCATACGGTTTAGAGGTGTGTTTATGGGAATTTTGCACTATTCTTCTTGTGCAATAAGCTATTAACATTTTATATTTCTTGGATTGGGTAAAGAGAATCCATCCTGCAGCAGTCTTAAAGAGAACCTCCGGACTAAAAATCTACTCAGCAGAACTGAAAAGGCTTGGTGTTTCTTTAACATTTTCACAGCATCAGAATTTTGTTTTTCTTACCACAGCATCATTTTTAGCTGTATTTTTAGCTAAGCTCCACACATTAAAGAAAACTGCCCGGGCTTTTTTTCCCTGCTGCTGTGCAAAGCATGATGGGATTTCCTATGTTGTTATTCACGTTGCCTAGCAACTGGGAGGGGTGATCAGCACACAGGACAGTTGGAAATATGTCTCTTGCTCCCTGTCACCTCCTTTCAACCAAAAAGATGGCTGCCCTCATGAAATTAAACACTTGCCAGTTCTTTTAAAACAGGGTGGGTAAGAGATTATATTACCTATCTATTTTAATTAACATAACTAAAGTAAATTAATGACAGTGTGTTTGTTTAGGCTGAAGTTCCTTTTTAAAGTGAACCGAGCACCTTTTTTTATCATTCAGGACATTTCTATAGCACATGAAAAATGCATGCCGACAATCTGTTTCATTATTAAAATAAACTTTCATTTTACCTTGTATTTTACAGTTAAAGTAGATTAATTACCCTGTTTCAGCAGGGCTGCCCGGCCGTCCCCGGCCGCAGAGCTTTCAGGTTCCTAATTGTTTTATTGGGCTAATTACCAAGAGGTAAACAATGCTATTAGACAACAAAGGGGGTTAGTAATTAGGACTGTTTCTTCAAAGACCTAGTTTGTGTCAATGTGTCAAGATAGCATCTCTGACTTCTGTAAATAAGGAATGTGAGAAGGGGAGGGGGGGAACATGGCAGCTTCTATGCCAGGAGAGATTCCATTGAAAGAGAATGTGCTCAGTTCCCTTTAAGATGTGTACACACCTTTGACGGATGTTGCCCATCGGGGATCAGGACCTGATACCCTTGGATGACATCGCTGGGCCTGGGCTGCACTCACCCGTGTCAGCTGTGTAGCTGACAATGCGCTGTGTTGCTATACATGCAGGGCAGGAGGTCAATAGAGGGTCAATGCGCGGCACGTTTGTGACAACACACAGCGGGCAGGGGAGCGGCCCGAAAAATGGGATTGGCATCGCTGGGGGTGAGTAGTTCCGTCTGGTGAATCGCTCATGGGTTGGTAGTCGCCTGCTGCCGTACACACACCTAATTATCGGCTGAGGTGGTCATTATCGGCGGTCGTTATTCTGAGAGCAGGGGATGGATAAAAGAAGGTCAATAGTTTACATACTTTTTTTTTTTAAGCTCTGGGGCTCTTGAGATTACCATTGAGTAGAGACAATACAACTTTAAGTCTACTTTGTACATGTTTGAACATAAAATAAAGCCATGGGGTATCTAAAAAAGCAATTTTGAGGAGTAGGAGAAATTATACAATTATTTATTATTGTTATTTATCTCATCAGTTTATTTTCATGCTAGGTTCACTTGTTCATATTCTATATTCTTCTTGCTGGTGTCAGATTCTGCATATTTTCAATAAAGTTAACTTTGCAGAGGCACACTCTTGGTTTTAAAGCACAACTGACCTGAGAGGGACATGAAGGCTGCCATATATGGCATCCTGCTGATGTTTCATGCATCAGTAGTGCTTGAATCACGCACCTGAAACAAGCATGAATCTAATCCACTCAAACTGATAGTCGAAATGAAGATAATCTAAAAATAAAGAGTTTCACTTACCTGGGGCTTCTGCCAGCCCCTTGCAGCCGTCCTGTCCCGTGCTGCTCTTCAACGATCCTCCGTTCCCTGCTGCCAGTTAGCTTCGTTACTTGTAAGTCGAGGGGCTGCCAAGCGTATTCTTTTATGTGTTCCCATCTGCAATAGCAATATTGTGGACTGGAACAAGAAGAAGGATACACGTGGCCAGAGTCGTGCAGGCGCAGTCATGGGCGTCCGCAGAAAATTTTCCAGGGGGGGGCAAAAAGTGGGGAGTTAAAAATTTGGGCTGGTAAAATGGAGCTACGTCATGCGGCGCGCGTAGCGCGGCGCGCCGAAAAATGGGTGTGGTCATGAACCAGAATGTGGGTGTGGTCGTGGGTGGAGACAAGTTTACATGAACTAAGCAATGGTGGGACATTAGATTAGGACAGTGGTGGCGAACCTTTTGGAGGTCGAGTGTCCAAACTGCAAAGTCACTTTACTATCACAAAGTGCCAACAGCAATTTAAACTAAATACAAACGTTTTAACTCATACATGAACATTATGGAAAATTAAGTTGAAAATAAACTGTGAAGATAAACAATTTCATCCATCGTACTCCTGAAAAAAATTATTCATTTTTTTTAGAACCTCCCAGTTTCATTTTCTGTTTTAAAAAGCAGAAAAAGTAGGTTTAATGCTATTGTCTCATATGATGATGATTCAGCTTTTTCCATAGTCTCGCAGTTAGCAATCATGTGACCCCCAACAAGACAAATTCAGCAATCATGAGGCCCCCCCCATCAAGACAAATTCAGCAATCATGAGGCCCCCAACATGACCAACTCAGCAATCATGAGGCCCCCAACAAGACAAATTCAGCAATCATGAGGCCCCCAACAAGACAAATTCAGCAATCATGAGGCCCCCAACAAGACAAATTCAGCAATCTTGAGGCCCCCAACAAATCATGAGGCCCCCAACAAGACAAAGTCAGTAACCATGAGGCCCGCAACAAGACAAATTCAGCAGTCATGAGGCACATAAATAGACAGCTTTTCACATAAATAGGCAGAATGCCCCCTTAATATGTAGACACCTCTCACCTGGCAGCAGTTCCCCAAAATACACTCAATCTGACAGCAGTGGTTCCCCAAAAATAGGTAGCCCCAGGTCTATAGGTGTCCCCAGAATAGGTGGCCAGCGGTATAGATGTCCCCAGAACTGGTAGCCAGGGGTAGAGATGTCCCCAGAACAGGTAGCCAGGGGTATATGTGCCCAGTATATGTAGGCAAGGGTATATGTCCCAGTATATGTAGGCAGGGGGTATATGTCCCAGTATATGTAGCCAGGGGGATATGTCCCAGTATATGTAGGCAGGGGTATATGTCCCAGTATATGTAGCCAGGGGTATATGTCCCAGTATATGTAGGCGGGGGTATATGTCCCAGTATATGTAGGCAGGGGTATATGTCCCAGTATATGTAGGCAAGGGGTATATGTCCCAGTATATGTAGGCAGGTGTATATGTCCCAGTATATGTAGGCAGGGGTATATGTCCCAGTATATGTAGGCAGGGGTATATGTCCCAGTATATGTAGGCAGGGGTATATGTCCCAGACAGTATATGTAGGCAGGGGTATATGTAGGCAGGGGTATATGTCCCAGACAGTATATGTAGGCAGGGGTATATGTCCCAGACAGTATATGTAGGCAGGGGTATATGTCCCAGACAGTATATGTAGGCAGGGGTATATGTCCCAGACAGTATATGTAGGCAGGGGTATATGTCCCAGTATATGTAGGCAGGGGTATATGTCCCAGTATATGTAGGCAGGGGTATATGTCCCAGACAGTATATGTAGGCAGGGGTATATGTCCCAGACAGTATATGTAGGCAGGGGTATATGTAGGCAGGGGTATATGTCCCAGTATATGTAGGCAGGGGTATATGTCCCAGACAGTATATGTAGGCAGGGGTATATGTCCCAGACAGTATATGTAGGCAGGGGTATATGTCCCAGACAGTATATGTAGGCAGGGGTATATGTCCCAGTATATGTAGGCAGGGGTATATGTCCCAGTATATGTAGGCAGGGGTATATGTCCCGGTATATGTAGCCAGGGGGATATGTCCCCAGAAAAAGTGGCCATGTGTGCAGGAGGAGGGGAGCAGCGGAGAGAAGAGGGAGAGCTATGGGCACTCACCTTAGGGGGCTCTCCCTCCCTCTCTCGCTCTCCCCTCCGGAGTCCGGAATGAAGTGTGCAGCGGCTGGCAGCGGTGGGCGGAACTTACCTCCTCTCGTCGCACGCGCCGGATGGATTAGCCGCTACTCTGGCCTGATCCAGACCAGAGTGCGGCACCAGAACTTCCGGCGCAGGAGCGAGAGGAGGTAAGTTCCGCCCACCGCTGCCAGCCGCTGCACACTTCATTCCGGAGGGGACAGCGAGGGAGAGAGAGACCCCTAAGGTGAGGGAAGGGGGGGGAGACGTCCGCCCTTCCCCACTGTGCCCATAGCGCTCTCTCTCTTCTCTGCGTGTTCCCCTCCTGCTGGCTGCACGGGCACGCGGCCAGGGGGGGGCAGCGGGCGGCCAGGCTCGGGCAGATGCCCGGTTTTGCCATATGTGCGGACGCCCATGGCAGGGGTATATGTCCCAGACAGTATATGTAGGCAGGGGTATATGTCCCAGACAGTATATGTAGGCAGGGGTATATGTCCCAGTATATGTAGGCAGGGGTATATGTCCCAGTATATGTAGGCAGGGGTATATGTCCCGGTATATGTAGCCAGGGGGATATGTCCCCAGAAAAAGTGGCCATGTGTGCAGGAGGAGGGGAGCAGCGGAGAGAAGAGGGAGAGCTATGGGCACTCACCTTAGGGGGCTCTCCCTCCCTCTCTCGCTCTCCCCTCCGGAGTCCGGAATGAAGTGTGCAGCGGCTGGCAGCGGTGGGCGGAACTTACCTCCTCTCGTCGCACGCGCCGGATGGATTAGCCGCTACTCTGGCCTGATCCAGACCAGAGTGCGGCACCAGAACTTCCGGCGCAGGAGCGAGAGGAGGTAAGTTCCGCCCACCGCTGCCAGCCGCTGCACACTTCATTCCGGAGGGGACAGCGAGGGAGAGAGAGACCCCTAAGGTGAGGGAAGGGGGGGGAGACGTCCGCCCTTCCCCACTGTGCCCATAGCGCTCTCTCTCTTCTCTGCGTGTTCCCCTCCTGCTGGCTGCACGGGCACGCGGCCAGGGGGGGGCAGCGGGCGGCCAGGCTCGGGCAGATGCCCGGTTTTGCCATATGTGCGGACGCCCATGGGCGCAGTGGCCCAACGGTGAAACCGAAAGTAGCTGGCGGTGGGAGAATGGAGGACCAGCGCGGAACAGTACGGCTGCAAGGGGCTGGCAGAAGCCCCCAGGTAAATGAAACTCTTTATTTTTAGATTATCTTCACTTCTGCTTTAATTTAAACATCTGATTTGTATGCTTGTTTATTGTCTATGGCTAAATGTATTAGATGCAGAGGATCAGCAGGACAGCCAGGCAATGTGCCTTGTTTAAAAGGAAACTGATATGACAGCCTCCATATCCCTCTCTTGTCAGTTGTTCTTTAATAGTGTTTTAAGGGTTAATATTGTTTTTTACAGAAGTACAGCTTACGTATTAGTACACCACCCACTCAGTTGGGCGCAGGGCGAGCCAAATGATCTTTCACCCTGCTGCTACTGAATCAATACTATTCCCCCTCCGAGTCGTAGCAACTCGGAGGGAGAAGGGATTTGGGCTCCAGCGATCGCCAGAACCCCAAATTACCCTTACGCAGGGTGCAGACTATAGCACTGCAGCTACAGCCACGCTGTCATCTGGCACCACGCACCTCCGTGCATACACCCAGATAACCTGCCTCGGAAGTTCAGCATATACAGGTTTATTTAAATTCTTCCTACAGACCATCTTTCTACAGAAGTTGACTTGACAAAAGACATGCGCAACGAAGCGCAACTTGGCCAGGCTTTCGGGCTGAATTACGGGGGACCGGAGCCACCTGGGGATACGGTGAGGGACGAGCAGCTTTAAAGGGGCTTAAGGAGGCCCCAGGTAAGTATGGTACCTGAGACCCTTCTTGTCTCAGGTACACGTTAAACTGTATGGAGTGTGCAGGTGCAGCCAGATCCCAATCGTGGAATACCAGATAGCAGTTTGGAAACCCTCCAGTCGCCCAATCCTTTGGGCTTTGTCAAGGCTGTGCAAGCCTGAATTTCAGCACATAGGAGGCCGGGGTCAGATTAGCATATGGGATTTTATCGATATTACTAAGTGGGATTATTGGTCCCTTGACACTTTGGACAGCATTTTTTTAAAACTGTGCACACAATAAACTATATAGAGTGCCCTATAACTTATTTTCCTGTCATTGTACAATTCCTAAGGGAGCTTTGTCTGTTAATTAACAAGTAAATAGTTCTATTATAAATGATATATTCTATTTTTACATTATAGACCTCACAAAAAACCTTGCCATCTTCCTACAGAGGTAGACCTGGCAAATGACCCTGCCCTCTCTCTATGGAGGTAGACCTGGAAAATAACTCTGCCATATTCCTACAGAGGTAGACCTGGCAAATGGCCCTGCCCTCTCTCTATGGAGTTAAACCTGGAAAATGACGCTGCTATTTTCCTACAGAGGTAGACCTGGAAAAGGACCCTGCCCTCTCTCTATGGAGGTAGACCTGGAAAATGACTCGGCCATCTTCCTACAGAGGTAGACCTGACAAATGACCCTCCTATTTTCCTACAGAGGTAGACCTGGGAAATGACCCTGCCCTCTCTCTATGGAGGTAGACCTGGAAAATGACTCTGCCATCTTCCTACAGAGATAGACCTTTGCAAATGAATTTCCATATTCCTACAGAGGTAGACCTGGCAAATGATCCTGCCATATTCCTACAGAGTTAGACCTGGCAAATGGTACTGCCCTTTCTCTATGGAGGTAGACCTGGCAAAAGACCCTGCCATATTCCTACAGAGGTAGACCTGGCAAATGGCCCTGCCATCTTTCTACAGAGGCAGACCTGGCCAATGAACCTGCCATCTTTCTACAGAGGTAGGCCCCGTAAATGACTATGCCATGTTCCTAAAGAGGTAGTTTTGGCAAATAACTCTGCCATCTTCCTACAGAGGTAGACCTGGCAAATGACCCTGCCATCTTTATACAGAGGTAGACCTAGCAAATGGCCGTTGCCATGTTCCTATAGAGGTAGACATGGCAAATTACTCTGCCTTCTTTCTACAGAGGTCGGCCTGGCAAATGACCCTGCCATCTTTTTAACCCTTTTTAGAAGAACAGCAGAAGTTCACATTTTGTGCTTGTAGAGATAACCTCATCCCCCTACCATTCAGCAGTAGCTTAAAATATCATTAACAATCACATTATTAACAATGTCACGCAAAAACCTTACTGCCTGTCTTAAAAACTCAGAACAGAGCTTCTTGTAAAATGTGCTTCTACTGAAATGAGTTCCTCCACTCACCAGACTCAGGGCCGGCCCGCCCATGAGGCGGGGTGAAACTTTTGCCTCAGGCGGCACTTCTGGGGGGGCGGCACCCGCCCGTCCGTGTGTGTGGGGGGCCGCCCGAGCTGGAGGGGACAGCGGGCAGGAAGGGGGTATTGGGCCTAGCGGCGGGGAGGGGGGTCGGACCCCCCCCTCCCTCGCCTGGGTCCCCCGTCCTCCGCTCCCCTCCAGCTTTAACAAGGTCCGTGCTGGCTGCAGCTATTTGTAAGAGGCAACGGGCGGGGATTACTCACCTCTTCCTCGTTCCAGGTCAGCGTGCGCTCCACTGACGTCACTTCCTGCTACGCCGCAGGAAGTGACGTCAGTGGAGCGCACGCTGGCCTGGAACGAGGAAGAGGTGAGTAATCCCTGCCCGTTGCCTCTTACAAATAGCTGCAGCCAGCACGGACCTTGTTAAAGCTGGAGGGGAGCGGAGGACGGGGGACCCAGGCGAGGGAGGGGGGGTCCGACCCCCCTCCCCGCCGCTAGGCCCAATACCCCCTCCCTGCCCGCTGTCCCCTCCAGCTCGGGCGGCCCCCACACCCACGGCTTGGGGGGGGGGGGCGATTTCTTTGAAAATTGCCTCAGGCGGCAAAAGGTCTAGGGCCGGGCCTGACCAGACTATCTCTCACTTATAAGCACAGATTCCAGCAATTAGACTAAATATAATCACATCTATGTACATCCACATTTATATACAACAATAGAGCATTTTTTTTACCCCTTCCCCCTTTGCTCCCTCCCTGACCCTCCTCTTTCACTATCCTCTAATCACTACTACTTCTTTGTTAATATAAAAGAAAATTTAGGAGAGGTAGACAGAGGTTATTGAATGACTACTATCCTGAAAAATTGAAAATGTATACATACAGTATAAATAGTAAAATCTGACAAGTTTTAAACAAGTCCATCTCCTCATGGGGGATTCTAAGGGTTTCCTTTATTTTTAAAAGACCTTACTGAATGGCAATTGCTTTGTCCAACTGCTAAACACAGTATGCAAACAAGTAGGGAGGCCTGCTGGTATTTTTCTATTGAACCTTTGCAGGGAGGGCTTTTATAAAGAACAAAGGGAATACTGAGATTCCCCTTAAAGAGAACATAGTGAGACCCCATCCGTTTAGGCATAATACCTGAAGAAGTGGGCCAGACCAGCGAAATGCATTGTTCAAGTATCAATACAGTCCCGTTGAATAAGAAATTTTGTCAGGTACTTCTGTGAGGTACAGTGGCGTACCTAGGGAATATTTTTACAGACAACCCCCCGCCCAACAACCAATTGTTTTGATAGGAAAGTTGCTCCTAGAAATAGGCTTTTTTTCTTACTAACTGTGTGGCAGGAAAAAACACAAACACTTCTGAGTGAAAGGAACAGATGAAAGGTTCAAGATTTGGCTGAATGGGAGATGAAGACACATTTTAAAAATCAGCTGTCATTTACCTGAGACAGTCAAAACTTTAAATATAGATCATTAACCTCTAAAACCAAAATACGGCAATGAGACCCCAAGAAAGTCTTCTTTCGGAATAGGTCAATATATACAGTTGTTTACTTCTTCAGTTTATTTTCATTTTAGGCTTGCTTTAATGTCAATGTACATTCTGTAGTTTCAGTTTGTATTTAATTATGACGGTCTCACCTCATCTGGATCTCAGCCTCTTTTCTCATGTACCATCTGATATATGTGATGAATAATTATTATATCTCTCAGTTATTACAAATGGAAAAAAATAATTTATAAGAAACTGATTCTTGCTAGAAGAAAGGTCAGACCGGCACCATCCGTAGTATTTTATGCTCTTTTAATGCTCTTTAATGATACAAAACAGCCATGGTAGCGACGTTTCGAAGTATCACCTCCTTTTTCAAGCTAGGCTGAATATCAATGACAATATAACACACACTCTCAACTTGTTTAATATAGTGTATAATAGCTTGGAAACACCAATTTACTCTGGAGTGCTGCCAGATTGGACCGAGGCGCATCCATTTTGTTTAAAAGAAGCTGTGCTTCACCATACCTTCATATTAAGAAACTGATTCTCTAACTGTTTCGGCTACATGGACTAAACATGCTTTGACTTCTCTTTGTTCTATGCATAGTGCTGACAACACCAGGAAGATGGCAGCTCCCACGCATGGAAAAAGCAGGCTGCAGAAATGATGTATGGGAAAGAAGTAACAGCAGAGACATACCGTAGTAAATATGCTAGTTCAAGAAGCAATAACTCCATCATATGTGAAGAATGCAATGACCCGCCTATATAAACAGCTCACCAATCCTGTCATGGTTAAAGGATACCACAACTGAAATGTGACATAATGAGATAGACATGTGTATGTACAGTGCCTAGCACACAGATAACTATGCTGGGTTCCTTTTTTTCTTTCTCTGCCTGAAAGAGTTAAATATCAGGTATGTAAGTGGCTGACTCAGTCCTGACTCAGACAGGAAGTGACTACAGTGTGACCCTCACTGATAAGAAATTCCCCTTTTTTTACCTCTTTCTTGCTCTCAGAAGCCATTTTCTGCTAGGAAAGTGTTTTATAGTTGGAATTTCTTATGAGTGAGGGTCACACTGTAGTCACTTCCTGTCTGAGTCAGCACTGAGTCAGCCACTTACATACCTGATATTTAACTCTTTCAGGCAGAGAAAGAAAAAAAGGAACCCAGCATAGTTATCTGTGTGCTAGGCACTGTACATACACATGTCTATCTCATTATGTCACATTTCAGTTGTGGTATCCTTTAAAGAAGGAGGAAGGAGCAGCTTCAACACCCCCCCCTTCCCTCCGTGTCTCGGTGCACCCCCCTCCAGAGCTCCCAGAAGCTCAATCTAGTGCCTGGTACTTAATCACGCAACAAGAAGGAAGAGATGCCGGGCACTAGAGCGAGAGGTGAGCAGAGAGGACACACAGCCTTGGACTCTGGAGAGGAGGTGAGAGAAGTAAGGCTGTTGCTGCATCTATACTCAGTGTTCCCCAACCCTGTCCTCAAGGCCAACCAACAGTGCATGTTTTGTGGAAATCCATCATCCATCTGATTTTATTTTTTACAGTTAGTGGGCTTTGAGGATAGGGTTGGGGAACTCTGTTTTACATTATAGAGTGAGCTTCAGGGAGCACAGGAGGGGGGCCACAAACACCAGGAAAGATGCACAAGGGGATTAGAGGTGGCATGGGGAACTAATGGAAACAAAGAGGGGGACAGAAAGAGGCACAGGGGGTTGTAAGGTGGCACAGAGGGGGGCACAGGGGAACAGAGAGGAACACTGGAGGCAAAAGGGGATAGAGGTGGCATAGAGGAACACAGTGGATGCACAGGGGGAAAGAGGTGACACAGATGACGATACTGAATTCGAAGATGGATTAAAGGAGGAAAAGGGGACACTGAAGGCATGGGGACAGAGGGGCACAGTGGTGGCACAGATGGGGATTCTGAAAGCACAGGGCACTGAAAGAGGTGCAGGTGGCACAGAGGGGGACACTGGAGGTGCAGGGGGACAGAGGTGGCACAGAGCGACACAGGGGAGGCACAGGGGGGCAAAGATGGCACAGACAGGGATACTGAAGGCACAGGTGACTGAAAACGGTGCAGGTGGACACAAGTGGGACACAGGGGACAGAGGTGGCACAATGAAGGAACAGGGGGGCACAGACAGGGACAATGGAACAGAGAGGGACACTTAAGGGAAAGGGGAGCACAGATGAAAAGGTAGAACAGTGTTCCAACTTACAAATGGATGCAGGTAAAGATAGAACGTACAGTCCATATCTTGTTCGTTAATTGGGGACTACCGGTGGTTTTACCACATTCTGGATTACCACCATTAGTTTTCAGAAATCATGACAAATCTTCAGTAATTTAAAACCTTGAGCGATGTTGTGCAATGGCGGTAGACTTGTCTGGTCTTTCAACAGTCGCAACATTTTTAGGCAATTTGTTGTTTCTGGACTGCCATACTGGTTTTAGATCACCTTTGGTCACATTTACAACATCCATCATTATGGATTTGACATGTTCATTGTTCATTGGCTCGTACACTTTACGCACCTGCCATTTTTTTTGTAATCTGGAGTATACTAGTCTTGTTTGGGGAGTTCCAGCTGGAGCACCTGTTCGATTAGGTGTCTTCAAAACAGCCTGAGGACGATTTGTGTTTCTATTATTAGATAAAATTGCTAACTTGGTTCTAGCCTCCATAGAATTCATTGGATAGTGATGTTGTTTGCTTCTGTACTTTAACACCAGGCTGTGAAATGACTCAAGGGCTCCCGTACGGCAATAAAAAACTAAATGTTTCAAATCCCTGTCCATCTGTGGACAGAGGATGACATCCCGTAGGGCTATGTAAGCCAGACTTGGTTTGCTAAGCCAGGGTCGACAACCGTTATCTCCAGTTAGCTCACCATGCTTACATCCACTTTCTACGTCTCCATTCCTCCACTGATGAATGTTGCACACATGGTTTAAAACACCATGCCAGCGATCACGAAACACTTCAATGTTGCCCTTACATGTCCTGCTGCACCAATAAAAGTGATTAAGAATGGGGCCTATCCAGTCCAGAATGATTTCACAGCCAGCAGGTCTTGAGGCATTTAGTAATTTTTTCTTGATAGACTTGCTGTAGTGCCACAAGTCAAACTGATGGTTGATGTCGCTGTAATCAGTTCTCATTAATTTTTTAATGCCTGGGTGACTGTCGGTCCCGATCATATGAACATCATATTTCTCTTCTCTAATTCGGTCAACACATGTTTTAAACCCAAGCTTTTCCATCGCTACGGAGGACGTGGTCTGAGACACTTGTACAGCCTCAAAGTCCAGGATGAGGGAAGTCTGCATATCCATCATGGTATACACGCAATATTTAGCATTATAGCCAGGGCTGTCGCATTGGCCATCTCCAATCAAATACAGTGGTTTATGGCTAATTATCGAGGACACTCGCTCTTTTTCTAGAAGCCAGTTGTGATCGATTGCTCCGAAAATTGCTTCATTTTGATATTTATAAAAAACATATGGGCTAAAAAAATTGATATTCATCAGATCAAACATTTCTTTTACTTTTGTATATGACGAACCGCTGCAAACGATGGCAGATGCAAGTAGTAGGTTTCCCACTGCAACACTCCGGATGCGTGGCTGACTTTGCCACAGCAGAAAATTATGGCCGCCTGCACAGGTCGCAAAGACTTTTAAAAGCGTTCCCATTATTCTCTTATCAAATCTTTTCAATCTTTGAAGACAACAATCTACTTTACAGTAAAGCTTCCCTAAAAGCTCATCAAGGCAGGATTCAAAAACTATGAATTTGCGTTCCGTAACCACAGTCTTCTCACCCATGGTAATTTCACCAGCAGGATCCTGTTCTGTATCTGCACAATCAGAGTCACTTAGTTCACTTAGATGAGGTGCGTAAGAGACATCAGAAGGTATTTTTTTCTTTTTACAGATTGGTTCATCTATTGATGAGGTTTCAGAGAAAGAAGTAATTGCTGAATCGGTTTCAGAGAAAGAAGTCAACATTTCCATTCTAGATTCTAATATGACCGGTGAGGGAGGTGCCTCAATTTGTATATCGGCTCCCAGGTCTTGAAAATCGGTTAATGGTGAAAACCATAGAGATGACCTCTCTGGGTGTGATTCAGCATTAAAACTCATCTCTTTGTTCTTAGCAGGTTGACGTGACGTTGTATTGGTAGCAGAGGATTTACAGGGCGATCTAACATTCCAAAGCTGGCCTGCAATGGAAAGCTGATTCGGGATAGCTCTAGGAGTATCTTCTAACATGGATGAAGAATATTTGTCTTTACCAGGAGTTCCAAAAATTTTTTCGTAAGCTGCAGGATAACATCTCCAAGTATCTTCTAAAAAGTCTGAAGAACGTGAATCATTTCCATGATCTCTGTTGTAAGTTATAGTGGAAAGTAGATCAGAAAAGTGATTGGAGGGAGAGGTCCCAATTTCTTCCAAAGCGTAGGAAGAGTTTAAGTCAGGTCCAGGATCTCCAACTATGTCTCTGTAGCTTGCAGTAGAAGGGTTATTAGGTGTGGAATCATGTCCATAATCTCTGTATATGTCATTGCAAGTTACATTGGAAAGGAGATCAGAAAAGTGATTGTAGGGAGAGATCCCACTGTCTTCCAAAGCGCAGGAAGAATTACAGTCAGGTCCAGGATCTCCGTCTATGTCTCCGTAGCTTTCAGCAGAAAGGTGATTAGGTGTGGAGCTCCTAATATCATTCAAAACATACGGAGTGTTTGAATCATATCTATGATCAGTATATACGTCTTTGTAACTTGCCGCCAATGAATAGGATTCCTCTGCAGCTAAAGGTGAGAAATCATTTTTATCTGTTTGGGAGGATGCATCCACATAAGACTTTCTGTAATGATGGCAGGTGCAGAAACAGAGTTTAGGCAAAACACTGAAGGTTTTGGATGACTCTGGTGATCTTCTATAAATCCTTATAACACTCATAGTACTATTCTCACGCTTTAGATTAGGGGTAACACGGGGCCACGATTTTCATTTACAGTCCTTAATACATTCGTTGTTGGCGGATAAGTGTGTAGCACTCATCCTAAACGTATCTTCTCGTTTATCCTCCAATATTTACAGGACTGCTCTCTCCATAGTTTCTTCATCTAGACCTCCGACCATCAGCCAATGCTTTATGGCATCTATTTAGAAACTGATGAAGGATTACAGGAAACGTTCACCCCTGTGCCATGGGGGCAACCTCTAACTATGCACTTGGGTATTTTCCTACATGAAAAACAGAAAAAAAAGTTTACTTATTGTAAGGTGGCAACAAGGGGCGTAGCAATAGGGGGTGCAGAGGTAGCGACCGCATCGGGGCCCTTGGACCAGAGGGGCCCCAAAGGGCCCTCCTTCAACTACAGTATTAGCTTTCTATTGGTCCTGTGCTCATAATAATCACTTCTATAGATACTTTGAATAGTGGTAATCATTAACACACTGTCCCCCATCCCCTTCTTGCACCTCTGACACTGTAGTTGCCATTGGCAGGTTTTGGTGCGCCGTATCAATTGTTATGTATAGAGTGCTTGGGGGCCCCATTGTAAAACTTGCATCGGGGCCCACAGCTCCTTAGCTACGCCACTGGGTGGCAAGGTAGTTCGTATTGTTTAATTCAAATTGTGCTAACTGAAAAAAAAAATTTAGCCCCAAGAATAGATAACAAATAGCACTTAAAGTGTACCAAAGCTGAAGCTCAGGTACAAAATGAAATACTTACCTAAAGTGAGGGAATCCTCTGGATCCTATTGAGGCTTCCCTCCTTCAGCTTGTCGATGAACACAGCCCCACCCCCCCTGAAGACCAGCAACAAGGCATTGTCGCTAATGATATCGGATGCATCCTGCATCGTGATCGCCCAGTAGTCGTGCGAGCCTGACCACGCATGGGGAGTAAGTCAGAGCCACAGGCTCCTTGCTACTGTGCATGCGCAGATGGGCTCGCGTGGCTATGATGAAGCAAGAGCAGCTGCACGGCTACAATGTTAAGTGGGGACGCCCAGTAACGGTGGGCTTCAGACCACAGAGCGAAGCCTAAATAGGATCCGGAGGCGTCCCTCACTTCAGGGTAATGTCTTATTTTGAAGATTATTTTAAAAGAGATGTTCCACACTCATGTGAAATATCATTTAAGTAAACCTTATGAAAAGAAATGTAGAAGTCGTGAAAAGATTTCACAAAACTCTTTCACACAGTCAGCAGGTTTAGTTCACACGATTTTTTAAAACCTCCCATGGGTTAGATATGATAAAAATTTTGATTTGATGTCCCCTTTTTTCCTGATCTACAGAGAGTGACTTCTTAATCCTGATTGGGGACAGGCAGTGGCATAGCAATAGGGGTTGCAGAGGTTGCTACTGCACAGTACAGCCCGGCGGACGTCCGATGACGTCAGCGCGCCCGCGTGGGACGCAGAAGAGCCCGTCCATGGAGCGCAGAAGAGCCCGACCTGGCAGCCGGCCTGGCCAGGTCGGGTCGGCCACCGAAGACGACCGGGAGCCTCTGGAGCGGCGGCGAGGGCACCTCCTGCCTGCCACGGGCTGGAGGAAGCCCCAGGTAAGTGGATATGGATTTTTCTTTTTTTCAAGGCGTCCCTGAACCTTCCCTTTAACTACTTACTTTGCAATGTATGAATTTATTTTTTACCCCTTTTCATGAAAGTTCCTCTTTAACCTGTTTACGACCGCGTCACGCCGATGGGCGTGAACGGGGCAGCAACCCTAGGACCGCCTTACGCCAATTGGCGCCAAGTCCTGGGGCGGGGTTTTGCAGGCCGATGCACGCACCTCCCCTTGAAATGAGTCTCCCAGCAGCGATTGCCGCTAGGAGACTTTTATTTACTGTGTACAGCGCTGTGATCTACGGCAGTGCTGTACTGGGGAGGCAGGGAAGCTTATGACAGCCGATCATGTTGATTGGCTGGCGGAGGGAGGGTTAGAAAATGAAAGCAAAAAAAAAATATTTATTAAAAAATAAATAAAAATCGTGGGAGTGATCACAGCCCACCAACAGAAATCTCTGTTGGTGGGCAGACAAAGAGGAGGGGATCACTTGTGTGCTGAGTTGTGCGGCCCTGCACCGAGGCCTTAAAGCTGCAGTGGCTTAATTAGTAAAAAAAATGGCCTGGTCACTAGGGGGGTTTAAGCCCGTGGTCCTTAAAGAGACACTGAAGCGAAAAAAAATTATGATTTGTATGTGTAGTACAGCTAAGAAATAAAACATTAAGATCAGATACATCAGTCTAATTGTTTCCAGTACAGGAAGAGTTAAGAATCTCCAGTTGTTATCTCTATGCAAAAAAGCAATTAAGCTCTGCGACTTTCAAAGTCGTGGAGAGGGCTGTTATTTGACTTTTATTATCTCAACTGTTCCTGGACTATTTACTTTTCCTCTGCCAGAGGAGCGTTCATTAGTTCACAGACTGCTCTGAAAGAAGACTTTTGAGAAACCCCGAAGCTGTTGGTGAAATGTTGGCCAAGATTCTTGAGAAAGTCCTAAGGCCTCATCCACATTGCAACACAGATTGGCTGTATGATCATAATGCAACGTCATCGACACCGCTGATCTCATTCACTACAGTGAATGGGTAAGCGTTGCGCTTGGCCGAAAAATGCATGCAGCAGTGCGATAGAGTATCACACCGCTGCGCAGCTCATATGATCTGAATGGCAGAATTGCTGTCTATGCACTTCTGCCGTTCTGGCGTGTCGCACACCATACGCACTGCCATTTGCATTTTGGCAGCGCGTATGGTGTGCAACATTAGATGATGAGAATGAAGCCTAAGTTGTGGTTGAAACATTGGCCAAGTTTCTTGAGGTAGCCCTGAGTTGTGGGTAAGATGTTGGTCAAGATTCTTCAGAAAGCCCTAAGTCGTAGGTGAAAAGTTAGCCAAGATTCCTCCTACACCTGTTTGTCAATGCTTATGCCTGGTTGTAAGTTTGCTGATGCTTGTCTTGTTGTCTTTTATTGATTAAGAAGAAATAAAGCAGAATTTGGACCATCCTTTCTCCTAAATCTTAAAGGACACTGCACACATTAATTTCCTTGAGAAAAAGGTCTTCCTACAAGGCTCACTGCACCCATACGCCTGTTGATCTGCCTCAAGCTCGACCAATAGAATAGTTTTCAGCATGAATTCTACTGAGAATACTCCTAACACTGCTATCGCCTGCCAGCCCCCCCCCCCCCCCTCCCCAGTGTATATGTCACCCACATGCCTGTGATGAGTGCTGCAGGATTACATGTCACGCTGGTGCGAATCTTCGCCTCCTCCGATGTCTTTTGAACTGCCACTGTAAGTGGACGTACCACATGACACCAGCGCATGCAGCAAGTCAGTACATATGTTGGTGTCACATTGTTTAGGCATTTGCAATGACAATTCAAAAACACACTGGAGGAGGTGAGGATCTGCTGCACTGGCATGACAAGTGAGCCAGCAACACTCACCGTGAGGGGGGGGGGGGGAGGCACAGACACTTGGAGGAGACCGGATGAATGGTGATTAACAAAACATTCAGCATTTTACAAAGCATAAGAGGGAGAAAGCCCTTCCCTTGCGAGCTTAAAGTAAACCTGAGGCAGCATAAAAAAAAAAAATTAAAAAAAAAGATACCTAGGAAGAGGAATGCCTCTGGATCTCACGCCATCCTCAGGACTACCGCGGCTGCCCAGGACCCTCCTGAAGTTCTTGCTCCTCTTCATACATGAGCGTGGCCATACTGTGCCTGTGTGAATATGGCACTAACTTTTAGGAGGGTCTTGGGCTGCGGGGGTGGTCCTGAGGACAGCGCATACTTGCAAACACTGGTTCGCACAACAGCCAGGATACTTGCACAGGTACCGTACAGCCGCACACCTACACACGGCGGGGAGCGCGGCCAAATGAACATATACGGCTGTCCCCACAAACGTGGGGTCCAGGAGGATGTGGAAAGCCTATATAGGATCCAGAGACTTCCTTCTTCTAAGCTAAGTCCCTCATATTTTCTTTAACAGCTGAATGTGGAATCCCATAGGTTATGCTCGTACACGCAATGCAATTTTCCATCAGATCGATGGGTTGAATTGAAATTTCTAATATGTCTGATCTGCTCCCAACTGATAACGCCATCAATTTTCACATCACTATTGCACAAGTCACAAGTCAATCCCGATATTGATTGGGAGCAGATCGGACATGTCAGAAATTATCGGTTGTTGATCTTACGGGAAATTGCATGGTGTGTATCTAGCATTAGATTGTATGCTAGTTGGAGGGTTATAGACAGCTTCTTATAAGGTAACAGCCACTCTAACCGCTTTCATCTCCACTTAATCTGACAGCTGGCATTCCAACATCCTCACTTCAGAGGTAGGTGACCGCAGTATAGGCTAGATAGGTAAGTTCCCCCAGTATAGGTTAAATAGGTAGGTGCCCGCAGTATAGGTTAGATAGGTAGGTGCCCAGTAGTATAGGTTAGATAGGTAGGTACTCCCAGTATAGGCTACACAGGTAGGTGCCCCAGTATAGGTTAAATAGGTAGGTGCCCTCAGTGTAGGTTAGATAGGTAGGTGCCCTGAGCAGGGCCGGATTTAGGACAAGGCCACCTAGGCCATGGCCTAGGGCACCACAGGAGCAAGGGCACCAAAGCAGCAGGATAAACCGCTGCAAGCTTGCACATGCTGCAATGCAGAGAGATCAGGCAAGCACCTGATCACCGTACTCTGCTGCTAGCCACCTGTGCAGCAGCCATCTTGCTCTCTGTGCACGTTAGCATTGTGGCCGGCAGCTATGGACTTGGGCAGCATTGGAGACGGAAAGGAAGAGGAAGCTTCTGCACTGGAGACCAGTGGAGAGATGAGTAACACTGATGGCTGCTGCGGCGTGAAGGCGAGCTGGCTGCCTATATTGAAGAGGAGGAGAGGGATTAAGGGAGTCATCTGGCTACCTATACTGGATGGAAATGGGGGAGGGGTCATCTGGCTACCTGTACTGGGAGATCATCAGGCTACCTGTACTAAAGGGAAGGGGGGAGGGGTCATCTGGCCACCTACACTGAAGGGGGGCAGCTGGTGACAGTGGCCTTGTGCGGTAAAGAGTACAAATCCGGCCCAGGTCCTGAGTATAGGTTAGATAGGCAGGTGCCCCAATTATAGGTAAGATAGGTAGGTGTAGGCCTGAACAATTTTAGGAAAAAATTGAATTGATCAATTTCTGTCTGAAATTGCGATTTCAATTGGATTCACAATTTCCTTCAAATCAAGGTTTGTTCCCCCTCTGTCCCCCGGTCTCTCTTTGTGCCCCCTTTGTCTCTGTATGCCTCCTCTGGGTCTCTCTCTTTGCGTTTCTGTGCCCGCTCTGTTTCTCTCTGTGTCTCTCTGTGCCCGCTCTGTCTCTGTGTCTCTCGGTGCCTCCTCTGTCCCCCAAGTTGCATCAGTTCTGGACATAGCTTCAAACACGAGTCCAGCGATGGCCGTCTATCCAATTCACCTCCTGCAGGCGCCGGGACGTTTAAAGCTACTTCTTCAAACTTCCCCCATGTGGAAATGACGTGATTCTGAAATTGTGATCTTGGTGATCACGATTTCGGTTTAAATTCAATTTATCTTTCAGGCCTAGGTAGGTGCCCCATATAGGTTAGATAAATAGGTTCTCCCCCAGTTTAGGTTAGATAGTTGGATGCCCGTTGTATAGGTTAGATAGGTAGGTGCCCCGCAGAGGCAGGGGGAGCGGGCATAGTAGTTGCAACTCAACTTCCGCCACCAATCCCCCGCAGCCTGGCAGTTGGCTGATGGTGTAATGGTTAAGGGTTCTGCCTCTGACACAGGAGACCTGGGTTCGAATCTCGGCTCTGCCTGTTCAGTAAGCCAGCACTAATTCAGTAGGAGACCTTTGGCAAGTCTCCCTTACACTGCTACTGCCAATAGAGCGCGCCCTAGTGGCTGCTGCTCTGCTCTGGCGCTTTGAGTCCGCAAGGAGAAAAGCGCAATATAAATGTTATTTGTCTTGTCTTGTCTTGTCTCTATCTCCTTTCTCTCCCGGCATCTGTCGCATTGGTAACAGCGCCCCCTGTGATGACATGCAGTCACGTCATCCCAGGGAGGTGCTGTTACCAATGCGACAGACTAGTTACAACTGAGTTGTAACTACTATGCTCGCTCCCCCCACTGCTGCTCCCCCTTCCCTGCCTCTTAATTACGCCAGGGGCGGGCCCCCTACTGACCACGGACCCTCGGTCCATGCCCGAGTGCCCTGATGGTCAGTCCGCCGCTGATTTCAGACTTTAGTTGCTATACAACTAAGTAAGCAGAGCTCCCAACCAGGGGCGGACTGACCATCCCCAGGTGAGTAAAAAATAGATGATATATTTTGCTTTTCGGAAGTCCTTTACAGGTGTCCTTCTTTGTTATCACAAAATGTTGAGAGGTGTGTGTAAGTTCCTAGATTTAAGTCATTTTTCTGTATGAAATCCCATAACTATACCTCCTTTCTTTGTAATAAGCAATCCACACACCTCTGTAGAATAATTAAATTATGAAAAAAAAAAAACAGAATGAAGAGAAAAGAGAATAAATGATTACCTTCTCCTCCTGCAGCCAGATCTCAGCTCAGCAGGGCTGCTGGGAGGGGGGGATGTTTCCTTCTGGCTACAACAAAATGGCTACTCCCAGCACAGAGGACATGCTTATGAACACAGTGATATTTTTTTCTACTAGGTCTATTTCCTTTTTGACCAGATAGTAACCCTTAGACTGCCAGCTATGTTTTGTTTACGCAGCCACATGCGAGTGCCAGTTCTGTTTGTATTGTATTTATTAAATATCTTGCCTAAATCTACATGCAGAAAAGTTCATATTAGTCAGTAGGATTGTCATTGAGGTTCAAATAAATTTGAGATTATTGGCAATTATGCTAATTATTGTGAAAATCTGTTGTAAAATGATCTAATCAAATCTTGCAGTGAAAGCATTTGACTGGTAATTTGCAAACTGCATTGATTCACTGTGACATTTGCATAATTCTGCTTCAACTTAGAATTATTTGCATATTATTTGAGTAAAGTAGATAGTTGGCGCTGAGCCAAAACTTTGTACTAAATGCTTTTTACGCACACGTTCATTGGTGCATTGAGTTCTGTAATCAGATGTCCCACTTTACCCGGTACAGTACAAGTCCCAGATGTTCCACTTTACCCAGTACAGTACAGGTCCCAGATTCGGGGTCCTCTATACTTGGCTCAAATTTGTCCTGTGTAAAGTCTGGGGTATGCCGTAGGACTCCTCCTGCCCTCCTCTGATCCGCCCAGTCAGTGTCCAACCCCTGCTGCACACATAATACCTCCACCCCAGCGTGCTGTCATTGTCTATGTGCCTCTCACACATACACAACGGCAATGTGCTGAGAAGAAGGAGGTAATGTGTGTGCTGTGTCTCAGCAGCCCGGTCATAAGGGATAGAGGAGGACACTGCACATGGCGCGGCACACACCCCATCCAGCAGCAGCTCTCCAACCCTACCCAGTCTCAGTAGCACCCTCCCACCCAGCCTCACCCTTCCACCCCACCCAGCAGCACCCTCCAACCTCTCCTTGTAGCACCCTCCACCCAGTGTCACCCTCACACCCCATCCAGCAGCACCCTCCAAACCCACCCAGTAGCACCCTCCCACCCAGTGTCTCATCCTCCAACCCCACCCAGTAACATTCAGTGTCACCCTCTCACCCCACCTAGCAGCACCCAGTAGCATCCTACCACCCTAACCAGTAACACCCAGTGTCACCCTCTTACCCCACCTAGTAGCACCCAGTGTCAACCTCCAACCCAGTGTCACCATGCTACCCCACTTAGCAGCACCCAGTAGCACCCTCACATCCTACCCAGTGTCACCTTCCTACCTCACACAGCAGCAACCAGTGTCACCCTCCCACCTTATCCAGCAGCACCCAATGTCACCCTCCCACCTCATCCAGCAGCATCTATTGTCACCCTCCCACCCCACCCAGTAGCACCCAATGTCACCCTCCCAACTCACACAGCAGCATCCAGTGTCACCCTCCTATCCCACCCAGCAGCTCCCAGTGTCACCAGGCAGCAGCACCCAAAGTCAACCTCCCACTCAGCTGCACTTAGTGTCATCCTCCTACCCAACAGCACCCAGTGAGGGAGAACGTTTAATGCATTAATGTCTGAGGTAACATTTGCTGCCTTTCATATATGTGGGGTAATGTATGTGCATTACACAAGTGTTGGAGGTAAGGCTTGCCACATTTCACGTTTGCTGCATTTCATGTGTGGGAGGTAACATTTGCTGCTTTTTAACATGTGTTGGAGGTAATGTTTGCTGCATTTAATGTTTGCTACATTTCATGTGTTGGAGGTAACGTTTGCCACTTTTATTTGATGGTTATAGCAACTACTACTTTAGGGTTATTGCTACAGCATTTGGCATTTTGTGTTTGATGAATGCAGTCTAATTTGAGTTACGGTGTTACATTACAGTTAGCTCCGCCTATGTCATGCCATGGCTACAGCCATTTTCACCGTGGCGCACCCGCCTGTCCCACTTGCCTAGAAAAATCTGGTCACTGTATTGTTTCAGCATAACAGCATTCAGTAACGCAGCTTGCTGCACTACAATGCACCACCTATGCGGTGGGTGCGCTGCCGCACAACAGAGTGTGGCATGGTAGTGCACTGCATGCAGTGTGTTACTGTGAGACGTGCACGTTAACGGTTACAGTGAAGCATACTTTTCATTGACTGTATGCTTCACTGTATGTGACGCAATGTGTACAGCATGTTCTTTGGCTACCTACATGGGAGGGCGGCTCTTTTTCTACCTATACTGGGAGGCTTATACAGTACTGGGGGCTGCATCTAGCTACCTATAAAGGCCAGTGGGTCTACCTCTGGCTAATACAGGGGCCCACCTCAGGCTAGCTATACTGGGGGCTACCTAATAGTGGGGGGCACCTCTGGCTACTGCATCTCAATAGCGTGCCTGAGTCTTGGGGGGGAGGGCAATTTATACATTCTCGCCCTGGGAGGTAGAAACTGCCCTGAACCAGAACCCCAATATAGATTATCCACCTCCCTCCCCATCTATCATCTGAGAGAAAAAATTATGAGAAGATTCTGGAGGTCATCAGTAAGATGATTGGCTTATTTATGATATTTATTTCTGTGTAAGATTATGGACCTGTGAATTGCTTCACCCCATACTGATCCCCCCCCCCCTTGTTGACCCCCTGCCCCTATTGCTAGCACCTAGTTTTTTTGCCTTCTCCTACCCTGATTTACTTCATCCTGATCACAACCTCACATTTGACTAGTGTTGTGCACTACAAGTAGGTAGCTACTCATAATCAAAATTTAAATTAGCGCTGCCTGCGGTAGAGGAGAGGTTTAATTTACTCATGCCGCTGAGTTAGCCGATGTATTCCCCATCGTGTTCCATGTCACTCCTTTGCTTCTTTTTACAATCTGGAAGAAAAAAGCATGGGAGCAACGTGAAGCGCATTGGCTAAGGCATGGGTAAGTTAACCCCTCTGTCGCAGGCAGGGCTATCTAATTTAAATTCCAATTATGAGTAGCTATGTACTTTTAGCTACTTGTAGGGCACAAAGCTGCTTCTACCTGCCCTCCATATTTTCTTTCCTCACACCAACCTGATTGATCTCTCTCAACTTTGGCTGCTTGCTCAGTTTTAACTACCCCTCTCAATTTATACATCTCCCCCAGTTGTTTTTCCTCAGTTCTAACATCCTCCTTCCATCCTCACTCAACACTCGCTTAACTTATACTGTGAGTGTGTGATATATATATATATATATATATATATATATATATATATATATATATATATATATATATATATATATATATATATATATATATATATATATATTATTTAGAGGGGGGCCCAAATCTGCTATTTTGCTTAGGGCCCCATTCGGCCTTAAAGCGGATCCAAGATGAAAAACTAACTATAACAAGTAACTTGTCTATATATGTTACCGAACGTCTAGATAGTTCACACAGCAATCTATCTAGCTGCAAACAGCTTTAATAGAATATGATTGATTATTCCTGTGATACAATGACAGCAGCCATGTTGTTTGTAAACATTACACAGAGGCAGGCTTATCTGCATCTTGAGCAAAAATTCTAATCCCCCCCTCCTCCTACCCCTCTGCCTCTGAAATCTCTGGCTAGTAATAACTTCCCCTCCTCCTGCCCAGACTGAGCTCCCATGAGCCCTTGCTACTGTCTGAAAGTGCCTTGGCTCTCTGAAAACCCGTGGGCGTGGCTTGTTTAGTTTATAGGGAATTAGAGTATTAAAACAAAAAAGTATTTGGCTTGAGGAATGCCCTATAAACAATAGGAAAGGAACACAATTATGCAATGAGTATAAGTTCATCTCGGATCCACTTTAATCCGGCTCTGAATAGCAACACTTACATATTTCTTTTGCTCACCTAATCTATGGTTCCTGCAGAATTAAACAGACTTCCTCTCAATCGCACTGCTACTCTAGAGCAGGCTTTCATAAGAAGATGACAGTAGATAAAGCATTTGCAAAAGGAGAATTTGGCAAGAAACATGGATTAGATAATGCAAATTGTCAATACTACAGATAATGCACAGGCAAGCGGGGACATGAGGGGGAAATGTAATAAACATAATGTCCACAAAGAGGCACGTGGTGACAATAGAGCAACTGTCATGAGTTATGGTAGTCCAGTGATTCTAATTGGTGGACCAATTTTGGACAGTATATATGTACTTTTTCTACATATTATAAGCGTAGAAAACGTCAAATTTATATTTTAACCACTTCACCACTGAGGGGTTTTACCCCCTGAGCACCAGAGCAATTTTCACCTTTCAGCGCTCCTTCCATTCATTCGTCTATAACTTTATTATTACTTATCGCAATGAAATGAACTATATCTTGTTTTTTTCGCCACCAATTAGGCTTTCTTTAGGTGGGACATTATGCCAAGAATTATTTTTTTCCAAATGTGTTTTAATGGGAAAATAGGAAAAATGTGGGGAAAAAATAATTATTTTTCAGTTTTCGGCCATTATAGTTTTTAAATAATGCATGCTACTGTAATTAAAACCCATGAAACGTATTTGCCCTTTTGTCCCGGTTATAAAACCATTTAAATTATGTCCCTATCACAATGTTTGGCGCCAATATTTTATTTGGAAATAAAGGTGCATTTTTTTCAGTTTTGCGTCCATCCCTAATTACAAGCCCATAGTTTATAAAGTAACAGTGTTATACCCTCTTGACATAAATATTTAAAAAGTTCAGTCCCTAAGGTAACTATTTATGTATTTTTTTTAATTGTAAATTTTTTAATTTTTTTTTAATTACAAAAAAAAAAAAAAAAAATGGGGAGTGTGGGAGGTAATGAGTTAATTTTATGTGTAAAAGTCATTTATTTGTATGTGAAAAATGTGTAGGGTGTAGTTTACTATTTGGCCACAAGATGGCCACAGTAACTTTTTGTTTTAATGCGACCTCCAAGCTTCCTTCCGGAAGCTTGGAGGAAGAATAAGGAGGCTGGACACGTGAGTTTTTTCTCACAATGATCGCGCTGCCCATAGGAGAGCAGCTGATCATTGCGGGGCTTAGATCAACGAACGGGAATGGATTTTCCCGTTCATTGATCTCTGGGCGAGCGGGCGGCGGCGTGTTTACTAGCGGCGGGCGGCGTGTTTACGAGCGGGAGCGCGGGCAGCGTCGGGAACGCGGAAAGTACGTGTTTCTCCGTCCCTGGTTTTTAAAGGATGGAAAAAGGGGCGGAGAAATACGTACGCGCGGGGGTAAAGTGGTTAATAAATATGTTAATTGCTGTATTATGTTTTATTGTTATAAATTCTGTTATATAAACAAGATGTTTTTAAATTTACAGATCTTACCGAAAGTCAGTGTATCGTGCCTTTACTGGCTGGGTCCATGGAGTGTTGGGTCACAGCAATCGAAGGCCTATTCCTGCATGTGTTGTAAACAAAGTCAGACAAGCATTCCCTGACCCTGTCTGTGTTTACATGGGATACAGAGAACATCGAGATGGTGCAGCTGAGCACATGGTCACTGAATAATATTAACCCTCCTGGCGGTATGAAAAATTCCGCCAGGAGGCAGCGCGGCAGTTTTTTTTTTTTTTTAAATCATGTAGCGAGCCCAGGGCTCGCTACATAATAGCCGCTGCTCAGCAGCATTCCCCCGCCCGCTTCGATCGCCTTCGGCGATCTCCGATCAGGAAATCCCGTTCAAAGAACGGGATTTCCTGGAGGGCTTCCCCCGTCGCTATGACGACGGGGCGGGATGACGTCACCGACGTCGTGATGTCATTGGGAGTCCCGATCCACCCCTCGGCGCTGCCTGGCACTGATTGGCCAGGCAGCGCACGGGGTCTGGGGGGGGGGGGGGGGCCGCGCGCCGCAACGTATAGTGGCGATCGGGCGCGGGGCGGCGGCGATCAGTGTGCTGGCGCAGCTAGCAAAGTGCTAGCTGCGTCCAGCAAAAAAAAAAATTAAGAAAATCGGCCCAGCAGGGCCGGAGAAAACCTCCTGCGCTGCCAGGAAGGTTAATATCAAATGTTGTAGTTTAATACTTCATTGGTATTGTAATTTTTTTTTCACGGATATATATAGAGATATATATATATATATATATATATATATATATATATATATATATATATATAGATAGATAGATAGATAGATAGATAGATAGATAGATAGATAGATAGATAGATAGATAGATATATATATATATATATATATATATATATATATATATATAATATAGTTTTTTCAAATATTTCAATAAACAGTTATGTTGAGTATCAAATTTGTATTTCATTTTGGTTTTTACATAGATAATATGTTTATTTTTAACTTATAAAAATCATGATTACTATTTGCACATTTTTGTTTAATTCGCATATTACATTATGCAGGGCCGGTTCAAGTAACAATTGGGCCCTAGGGCAAAATTAGTCTGGGGGCCCCCCAACAGACACCCCCCGACCAAAAAGCGTAATTAGAGGCCCTTTTTTGCAGCCAAATTTTCCTCCTGGGCCCCTGAGCTGGCTGCTGACCCTCCCCCAATCAACTCCCAACTTAACAAACTCTGCAAAGTCCCTGGGGAGCAACAGTTAAGATGGGGAGGGACACCTTGGGGGCCCCTACAGGCTCTGGGGCCCTGGGGCAATTGCCCATTTTTTCCAATGGTAGCTCCGGCCCTGACATTTTCTATACTATATTTTCCAATGAAAAGAATCACTTGTTCAGGGTTTTACCATCCGTTTTCAGCAGTTTTTACTGGGTGCACCTGGTCTTCACTTCCTATGTTGAGGGCAGCTATATCTGACTTTCTTTCCTTGGGGAACCTATGCTTACCTAAGTATGCTGATGCTACCTACATACATATACTGAGGGCAGCTACAGTGGGTTGCAAAAGTATTCGGCCCCCTTGAAGTTTTCCACATTTTGTCCCATTACTGCCACAAACATGAATCAATTTTATTGGAATTCCACATGAAAGACCAATACAAAGTGGTGCACACGTGAGAAGTTGAACGAAAATCATACATCATTACAAACATTTTTTACAAATAAATAACTGCAAAGTAGGGTGTGCGTAATTATTCGGTCCCCTAAGTCAATACTTTGTAGAACCACCTTTTGCTGCAATTACAGCTGCCAGTCTTTTTAGGGTATGTCTCTACCAGCTTTGCACATCTAGAGACTGAAATCCTTGCCCATTCCTCTTTGCAAAACAGCTCCAGCTCAGTCAGATTAGATGGACAGCGCTTGTGAACAGCAGTTTTCACACAGATTCTCGATTGGATTTAGATCTGGACTTTGACTGGGCCATTCTAACACATAGATATGTTTTGTTTTAAACCATTCCATTGTTGCCCTGGCTTTATGTTTAGGGTCATTGTCCTGCTGGAAGGTGAACCTCCGCCCCAGTCTCAAGTCTTTTACAGTCTCCAAGAGGTTTTCTTCCAAGTTTGCCCTGTATTTTGCTCCATCCATCTTCCCATCAACTCTGACCAGCTTCCCTGTCCCTGCTGAAGAGATGCCCCCCCTGAGCAAGATGCTGCCACCACCATATTTGACACTGGGGATGGTGTGTTCAGAGTGATGTGCAGTGTTAGTTTTCTGCCACACATAGCATTTGCATTTTGGCCAAAAAGTTCAATTTTGGTCTCATCTGACCAGAGCACCTTCTTCCACATGGTTGCTGTGTCCCCCACATGGCTTGTGGCAAACTGCAAAAGGGACTTCTTATGCTTTCTGTTAACAATGCCTTTCTTCTTGCCACTCTTCCATAAAGGCCAACTTTGTACAGTGCATGACTAATAGTTGTCCTATGGACAGAGTCTCCCTCCTGAGCTGTAGATCTCTGCAGCTCGTCCAGAGTCACCATGGGCCTCTTGACTGCATTTCTGATCAGCGCTCTCCTTGTTCGGCCTGTGAGTTTAGGTGGATGGCCTTGTCTTGGTAGGTGTACAGTTGTGCCATACTCCTTCCATTTCTGAATGATCGCTTGAACAGTGCTCCGTGGGATGTTTAAGGCTTTGGAAATCTTTTTGTAACCTAAGCCTGCTTTAAATGTCTCAATAACTTGATCCCTGACCTGTCTTGTGTGTTATTTGGACTTCATGGTGTTGCTCCCAATATTATCTTAGACAACCTCTGAGGCCGTCACAGAGCAGCTGTATTTGTACTGACAGATTACACACAGGTGCACTCTATTTAGTCATTAGCGCTCATCAGGCAATGTCTATAGGCAACTGACTGCACTCAGTTCAAAGGGGGCCGAATAATTATGCACACACCACTTTGCAGTTATTTATTTGTAAAAAATGTTTGGAAACATGTATGATTTTCGTTCTACTTCTCATGTGTACACCACTTTGTGTTGGTCTTTCATGTGGAATTCCAATAAAATTGATTCATGTTTGTGGCAGTAATATGACAAAATGTGGAAAACTTCAAGGGGGCTGAATACTTTTGCAACCCACTGTATGTATATATACGGATTGCACCTACATATGTATTCTAAGGGCACCTAAACAGGACTTCCTATACTGATGGCACCTACACCTGATGGGGGGGGGGGGGGGGTAGTACACCTGGCTAACTAACATGTACTGAGCAAGAGTGTGTGTTTGGAGAGGACCTTTGCACCAATGCAAAAATTTGCAGTCTGTTTCGGTGCAATCATTTCAAATGGGGGGATAATAGTTTCTCTTATTTTGTTTATTAATATACCACAAAGATTATAGGCTTCATTTTTAAGTGTATTTACTAGGGATGAGACGACGAATCCTCAAATCCCTCGAATATTAGGAAATATTTGGGATTTGTGGATTCAAATCCCGACGTTATTTACCGCTCGTCGAATCCACCGAATTCCGATGCTGCATCACCACGCATCCGCCGCTTCACCCACTCGCAAGTGTCCTCCCCCACTCCCCACAGCCTCCTCCGCTTGCCTCCCTGCATAAATAAGGAGAAGCAGCCTCTCACCTCCAGTGTGAAGCACGGAGCGGCAGACCTCCTGCAGTCTTCCTTATTCCCCCTAGTGACCGGCTCTTACTACGCATCATCAGTAAGAGCTAGAGATGAGAAGTCCGGATCTTTTCAATGATTCGGATGATTCGAATCGAATCATTGAAAAGATCCGAATCTGAAAAGAACCGAATCTCGAATCATTTTACTAGTGAAGCATTCTGGGGGTGAAATGACTGGCAGGTCAGAACTTTCCCTGCAGTGGACAGAGAAGGGTAAAGGGGGGGGGGGGGGGGGGGGACAGACAGAGAAGGGGAGACGATGGACAGAGAAGGGCAGGGAGTGGGCAGAGAGGAGACAATGGACAGAGAAGGGGAGGGGTTGGACAGACAGAGAAGGGGAGAAGATGTACAGAGAAGGGAGGAGGTGGACAAAGAGGGTTGAGCAGAGAGCAGAAATGTTTTTTTGCACACATTACCCACATGTTGCAATCATATGCTTTAAATATATTTCACCTATATGTGCATCTGTATACTTTGAATGCAAACGTCTCACAGTGAAAGAATGCATTCCCCAAATTTAGGGAGAGGTCAAGTGCAGCTGTTTAGAGCAGAGTGCAGGATGATCATATTGCACTGCAATTACAGTGCCTGCCCTGTCATTCTAGCCCAGCACGCTTTCTGCAAAGTTACTGAGCTGTGCTTCTGAGCCAAAAGTTTCCCATGTGTTCACTATGCACAGCTACGGAACAGACGGCCTAAGATTAACAGCACATTACAGCCAGTACGTGTGCACTACACATATCTGGCAGTAGCACCCATGTCCCCTCTCTCATCTACCTGTCCCTGCAAGGCTGGCTCCCCTCCAACTGAGCGATCCATCTCTGCTCTGCTTCAAGGACCCCCTGCCTGCTGAGAGGGGGGCGTGCCACTCCTGGCTCCACCCCCTTTGTGAACCAAATCATTCATTTTGATGATCCGGATGATTCGACTCACAACAAAGATCCGGATCAAAGTACTGAATCAATCATGATCCGGACAACACTAGAAAGAGCCGGAGCGGGGAACAAGGAAGTGAAGGAGAAGTCTGCCGCACTGCACTCCACGCTGGAGGTGAGAGGCTGCTTCTCCTTATTTATGCAGGGGGGCGAGCGGAGGAGGCTGCGGGGGGAGGGAGGAGGATATGTGCTACCTATACTTAAGCCCCCTTACCCAGCTACCTATACTGCAGCCCCTCATAGCCTGCTACCTATACTGAAGTTCCCCACCCCATAGCCTGCTACCTATACTGAAGCCCCCATAGCCAGCTACCTATACTGAAGCCCCTCCCCCATAGCCTGCTACCTATACTGAAGCACCCCCATAGCCTGCTACCTATACTGAAGCCCCCTTACCCAGCTACCCATACTGAAGCCTCCCATAGCCTGCTACCTATACTGAAGCCCCCTTACCCAGCTACCTATACTGAAGCCCCCCATAGCCTGCTACCTATACTGAAGCCCCCTATACCCTGCTACCTATACTGAAGCCCCCTTACCCTGCTACCTATACTGAAGCCCCCCTATACCCTGCTACCTATACTGAAGCCCCCTTACCCTGCTACCTATACTGCTGCCCCTCATAGCCTGCTACCTATACTGAAGGCCCCTATAACCTGCTGCCTATACTGAAGGCCACTATACCCTATTCGTGATTCAAAAGGCTCGAGATATTTGAGAACCTTTTTAGATTCGTATTCGTATTCAAAGAAATTGTGGATTTGTCCCATCCCTAGTATTTACATACATTTAGCACTATTCGTAATTTTCTGTTATACATATGTGATGTGTCACAGAGATCAAAGCATGTGGCATGAGTTTTCATTACTTCAAAAATTATGGGAACCACTGTCCAAGTATGTTTTTGAAAAAAATACATTAAAAAAATATTCTTATTTTGGTGGGAAACATGGTAGCACAATGTGGTCCATCCTCCATCTTGTGCAGCTAACAGACATGTCTTACCTCTTTTGTACGAGCTGTTTAATCACATGACATAAACACATGGAAGTGGAGACCCTTTAGGCAGCATCACTGATCAAAGGAGAAAAAAAGGTTTGTAGACAGAACACATTTATGTAAAGAATTTGAAAGATATTGTACATATGCTGCACTATTCATCCTAACGGCCCGTTCACACCAAAAATCGCAAAACTCTATCGAATACCGCTAGCATTTTGCATGACTTATTTTGCTGCAATTAACGTAGATAAATCATTGGAGACAGTATAGTTGTGGGAGCGATCGCAATTAGCGGTTCTATATATGCTAATTGTGATCGCTCAATCTCCACATAAACGCTGCTGGTAACGCGTTAGTGAATACTGCTAATTGCAAAATACGGACGATTGCGGAAGTTAGAATAATACCATAGAATAACGTGATAAGCGGTTTTAAAAAGCGGTAGTGGTTTGCGTTGAGCCGGGAATTGCACGATTCCCACTGAGATGTGAACGGTGCCAAAAGAATAAAAACAACAAAATGGGAGGAGCGCTTCGTAGTGTGATACCTTTTAACACATTAAAACTGCGCAAATACAAGAATGCACTTACTAGATATGTGCGAGTGACAAGCATGTGCAGGTATCGTCAAGACTCGTTTCGGTGTATCCACCCCTTCGTCAGTTAACTGACGAAGGCGTGGATACGCCGAAACGAGTCTTGACGATACCTGCACACAGTCACTTCGGAGATCGATCTGATGTCCATATACCATCTGGCCCCAGGTTCCACTCCTATGAGGGGACGGTTCTCTTCTAGGCTACATGCCTTATTGAATGCTTGTCACTCGCACATATCTAGTAAGTGCATTCTTGTATTTGCTCAGTTTTAATTTATTAAAAGGTATCACACTACAGAGTGCTCCTCCCGTTTTGTTGGTTTTATCTCTCAGTAGTTCGCTCACAGCCGAGCATTAAAGGAGCTGCCATTGTGTGATCCTTGCTGGCCCACATCGACTTTTTTCCTGCAGTAGTGCAAGATTTCACATCTCTACTCTTGGTGTCAAAAGGATGTTGTCCATAGGGGTAATTGTGGAAATGTCTCTACCCCAAACCCCATAACACTTTACTTGTATTTACTCTAAGGCATATGTGAATGTACAATAATTGAAAAAAAAAATTTTGTTTGAGAGTAGCAGAAGAGGAATACAACTGTATTATGGCCGCCATCCTCAATATCAACGACCTGATGACACAATCTGCGGAATGAAACAGACAAAGGGCTTGATTCACAAAAGGGTGCTAACTTAGCACGCCAAAAAGCCCATTAGCATGGCCAAAGGCCTTTAGGGCGCTAAAAGTTTTGTGTGCTAAATTAGCGTATGTAAAGTTTAGCGCTGCGTGTTGCATGCACAAACGTCGCCCTGGGTGCGCCCAAAGCATCACACAGCGCGTCGTTTCTGGCGCACCAGGTGAGACGTTTCGGTTTCACACGCACCGCAAAACTTTGTGCGCGCTAATTTAGCGAATAAAACTTTGAGCGCCCTAAAGGGTTTTGGGCGCGCTAATGGGCTTTTTTTGGTGTGCTAAGTTAGCACCCTTTTGTGAATCAAGCACAAAGTGTTCTGTTGCTTCCAAACTCCTACTCAGATTATAACTTTTCATATCTATATTATTGTGTAGTGAAGTATTAATGCATTTTATGTCATGTAATTAAATTTTTTAAATATATTTTTGTGAACAAAAAAAAATGAATAAAAATTCAATGTATCTTATACGTGAAATGCAGAGCATCCATCACCTACTAACTAGTATCGATAATAAACGCCATCACGCAGCCATGTTGGGGATTCCCTGGCCTGTGTGTGCACGCTTCACTGCTCTTTCCCCCGTGTCTCCATGACCAATGCACAATTGTAGAACTGGTTCAGTCAGCCGGATAACATACTGCATTGCCGCAGGGATTATAGGCATCTGTGTCCTGTGCAATGCAAACTAAGCCGTGTCTCACTTAGTGCAAATCGGGCATCCGACTTCCGTATCGCATGCCTGTGGAAATTACAGACGTCTGCAAGTATGGCTGTAGTGAAAGGCTTGTACTTAGGACGCTATCGTTACAAGCCTTTCACTAAAGGCAGACTTGCACTTGTGACAGATGTCTGCAACCCACTAGGGCAAGCCTTACTGTAGCCGGCTGCCTAATTTGCACAAGTGGACCAGATACACAGTAGATAGAGCGGGTATGCGGTGGAGAATAGCCAGCATTTCAACAGGAGACAGATGCCTACAATCCCGGTGTCCTTGTGGGAATTTAATCCAGCCGCAACAAACACATTCTACAATTATAGTAGGGGGTATGGAGACAGAGGGCAGAGTGGCCACTCTTGACAACAGGTAACAAAGGGCACACAGGAGTTGACATAATGGGACATAGTTGGGCACATAAGGGATAAAGCAAGGGATAAAGCAAGGCACATAAGTGACATTGGAGTTAGAACAATATTGGGTGATAAAATGTACAAGATCATACAAGCATATTGATGCATCAGCTTTAGTATATAAATATATAAATAAAAAAAAAGTAAAATATATATATATATATATATATATATATATATATATATATATATATATATATATATACATATATATATATATATATATACATATATACATACACACACACACACACACACGATCTTCTAAAAAAATTAGCATATTGTGATAAAGTTCATTATTTTCTGTAATGTACTGATACACATTAGATTTTCATATATTTTAGATTCAAATACACACAACTGAAGTAGTTCAAGCCTTTTATTGTTTTAATATTGATGATTTTGGCATACAGCTCATGAAAACCCAAATTTCCTATCTCAAAAAATTAGCATATTTCATCCGACCAATAAAAGAAAAGTGTTTTTAAAACAAAAACAGTCAACCTTCAAAGTGCCAGTGGTTTTGGCACTGTGAGCAGGTGCCAGCAGTGCTGCTTCTCTGTAGCCCAGGTCAGGCGCTTCTGCCGCTGTTTCTGGTTCAAAAGTGGGTTCATGCTTCCATCTGCTGAAAAGCTTTATGGAGATGAAGATTTCATTTTTCAGCACGACCTGGCACCTGCTCAGTGCCCAAACCACTGGTAAATGGTTTACTGACCATGGTATTACTGTGCTCAATTGGCCTGCCTACTCTCCTGACCTGAACCCCATAGAGAATCTGTGGGATATTGTGAAGAGAAAGTTGAGAGACGCAAGACCCAACACTCTGGATGAGCTTAAAGGGAACCTTAACTGAACGGGGGTTAGAGAGTTTCACTTACCTGGGGCTATTACCAGCCCCCTGTAGCAGTCCTGTGCCCTCGGAGCCGCTCTGGAATCCTCCGGTCCCCTGCTGTCACTTAGTTTCGTTTTTGACAACTCACCAGTCGGCCGGCCGCCATGCGTATTATTGGACGCATTCCCTACTGCAATTAGCGCTGTTGCGGACCGTATTTTTGTACGCGTTGCGGTCCGCAACAGCGCTAATTGCAGTAGGTAATGCGTCCAACAATACGCATGGCGGCCAGCCGACTAGTGAGTCGTCAAAAACGAAACTAAGTGACAGCAGGGGACCGGAGGATTTCACAGCGGCTCCGAGGGCACAGGACTGCTGCAGGGGGCTGGTAATAGCCCCAGGTAAGTGAAACTCTTTAACCCCCGTTCAGTTAAGGTTCCCTTTAAGGCCGCTATCGAAGCATCCTGGGCCTCCATAACACCTGAGCAGTGCCACAGGCTGATTGCCTCCATGCCACGCCGCATTGAAGCAGTCATTTCTGCAAAAGGATTCCCGACCAAGTATTGAGTGCATAACTGAACATAATTATTTGAAGGTTGACTTTTTTTTGTTTATCAGTACATTACAGAAAATAATGATCTTTATCACAATATGCTAATTTTTTGAGAAGATCCTGTATATATTTTACCACTTTTATTTTTGACTCTACACCGTCCAGTGCTGCATATCACAGCTCCTCTGCTCCTAAAAACAAACCACTAAAGTTGTTCAAGTACGGTGGGTGGCACTGAGAAAGAGACAAGCTGCGGTACGCAGAGCAGGAAAAAGAAAGCAAGAGGTGAGTTATTACTTCCCTGCTCTCTGCCTGACACACATGCTGCGCACATAGCTGGAGGGAGAGTTGATAGGGGGGGTCACAAGTTAGGGAGTCTGGGGATATGACCCCCCCCCTCTCCATCACTTTGTCCACTACACCCTCTAGCTCAGGGCGGTTTGCCATACATCCAGGACAGTGGCTGTAAGCTGGGTGGTGGCAGAACAGGCACAATCTCTGGTCCTGCCTTGGCTCCTCAAGAAGACAACACAGTTGGCGTAATAGGTTTGATATCCCTGAGCCTATGTAGGTGCATACTTGCACCGGATACTAGGAAGACTATTTCCAACCAATTCAAGAAAATTAATGTAAATTTAGCTAAACAATATACAAATACTTTCCAATTAAAAAACTATTTTTTTTTTAAATAAAATTAAACTTTTTAATAAAAATTACAACAAAAATTGTTAAACAGAATAACTATGAGAATAACAAACCAATTTCTAAAATTCAAAAACAATGGTAAGGACTAACAGATCAATAGAATTTTCTACAAAATTTATTATACATAAATTAGATGTTTCGAATAAACAAATGGTCTATTTCCTCATGAGGAGAATTTGAAAGACGCGGATTCAAATTTCAAACAGGTTTAGACGAATGTGCTCTGCATCATCGGCAGTGTTGGACATACCTTATGCTGGGTACACACGGTGTGTTCCCGCACTCGATTCCCACGGTGCGTTCCCGTCGATTCCCGGCGCTTGATTATTTTCGATTCGCGTTTCGATGGATGGTTTGGTTTATTTTGCATACTTTACATGAGAATTGACCTAACAATCATCAAATGCGATCGGAAATGCTCGGAAAAAAAATCGAGCAGCCGGGAATCGAGCAGGGCATCGAGTGCGGAAAGGCACCGTGTTTACCCAGCATTATGCAGAAATCCTATGCTGTTCACCCCCTCTCGCAGTCTTCCTGGTTATACTGCACGGCATACTTCCTGGTTCATGTATGTCTCAGGACATACAGGAAGTAGGCCATGCAATAGAGCATGCAGGAGACAGAGTGGATAGACAGGCATAGCTAGACTCGTGGCGGAAGTTATGCCCGGCAGTAGCGCTGCGTGGTGGACAATGGGCACAGAGAAACAAAAGGTCAACAATGAGAGACAAAGTGGACCCAGATAGAGACTAAGAGGGGGCACAAAGAGAGACACTAAGGGGAAACAGACAAAGGGGCCATCACTAGAGAGACAAAGACAGACACAGAATGGGCACAAAAAGAGACATGGGGACACTGAGGCACAGAAGGGTGGGAGGGTGATTTATAATTGTAGCAAAATCTGAGTTCAATTTAAAATGACAAATTGAATTAAAATTGATCTATTACATATATTCCTAAAATCGTTCATTGCTACTATCTGTTAATTCTGTTAAAAAATGTAATAATAAAAAAACTTAAGAAAACATAAAAACACCAAAAATATTCTTGTATGTAAAATTATAAAAAATAGACCCCTTTCAAAGTTGTAGGATGTACACAGCTGTCAGACATCTAATTAAAATACATAATCTGTTAAGATGAGGTTCCAAATCAAGATTGTCTTTTGCTAAGTAGTTCTGTGTTGTCTGGCATCGGTATTTTAGCAAGGTTTTCAGGTAAACTGTCAGACCTGGACACCCATGATGAAGTAAGCGATCCCTCGTGCAGTTGTAGGGTATCAATTAGAATGTCATTTAGGTAATCAAATTTGCGTTCTTCATAGATATTCCTTGTTGACCACTTCCCTTTACCTTTTGGGGCATAGTATTTGACCGGTTTAGTTCCAACTTCTCCACTGCGTTTAGATTTCTTTTTGATAACTGCCTGTTCTTTGTCAGTATTGTAGTTGTTTGAAAGAACTGCAAGAATTGTTCTTGCTTGCATGCCGTCATACCCAAAATGAATGCATTTTGTATGGTATTTCAAAACCGAGCTGTGAAACACCTCCAATGGCCCAGTGTGACATGACCACGTGAGATGTTTGAGGTCCATGATAATGTCATTGCTCTCAACAATACTGCAAAGTTTATCGTAAGCAGGGGTGCTTATGTGAAGCCAGTTTCCGTTTTCCAGTTCTTGTTGTGATAGAGGAGGATGAGAACATTTGTGAAGAACTCCATCCTCATACCACTCATGTTCGTTCCGAACATGATGAAGTACCGACAGCCAGTTTTGTTTGAGTAAATGTTCATCGTTTCTGCAATTTTTCACACACCACCAGAAATGGTTGTTTATCTTGTCTATCCACTTTTTTAAATCACCACATCCTCCTTTCCTGCTTCCCTCACAAATTTTTTGGGATACATTTTTAGCAAAATGCCAGACATCGAACTGATGATCGATGTCTGGGTATTTTTCCCTCATGTATTTTCGAATGCTTACATGTCGGTCAGTAGCCAGATGTTCAATGTCAATGTTGTTCTCCACTACTCGACTCATACATTGTTCAAAACCGTATTTTTCCATGGCCGCTAAAGATTTACACTGCGTGACTTGAACAACTTCAAAGTCAACAATTTTTTTGGACATTAGATCCATCATTGTATACACGCAATACTTTGCATTGTGCCCTGGGCTGTCACACTGCACATCTCCTCCAATTGTGACCGGTCTTCTTGCGATTTGACGAACAACAGAGTTTCTTTCCTTTTCCCAAGCGTTATGAATTGCTGGAAAACAAAGTGTTTTTTGATAGTGATGAAAAGTAACCTCCGAAAAAAAAAGTAAACCAAATACTTTACAGAAATGAGCCATTTTTGAAAAATTTGAACCAGAACATATCACGGAAGCGGCTAATAAAATGTTCCCTGCATAGTTTTTTTTTACCTTGGGTTGTGACTCGAAAATTTTAAACCTATGTCCGTCCTCACAAACTCCACGAACAATAATTGCGGAACCTTGAAGTTGCTTGTTGACACTTGTTACAGTTTTTTGACATGACTGATCATATTGACATTTAACCTTTTTCAGAAGCTCGTCCAAACAGGATTCGAAAACTACAAATTTTCGCATATCGACATAATTTTTGAAGATATTAGATTCGGTTTCAGCTGTTTCTAGATACAGATCTTGCTCATCTTTAACGATGATCATCATTTCAGAATCAGTTTGCGTTTCATCTAAACGATCGTACTCCTCTCCACGAGATGGTGTTTTTTGATCGGAAATGGCTGAAATGTCTGTACACATCATTTCGGAGTCATCATGTTGAGTTGTAGGTGGATTTATTGTTGTACTGTGAGCTTCTATTTCTCTATCATCTTGCTGTTCCTGGATTAAAGGTGTATGCCGTAAACTGAACTGTGGTGGCCCAAAAGAGATTGGACTTTCTTGGCGTGAGGACAAAACAAAGGGGGAAGCTTCAGAAATCACAGTTACATCTTTCAATGGTGTGGAGAAAAATTGTGAAGACAGTGCATAAAGTTGTTGTAAATGTTCATTTTGTATTACTGATTGACCTTGAATAGCAAAATCCATTTGTAAATCTTCCGTTTGTGTGCTAGATTCAACTAATGTTATACCCAATGTCAGGGAATTTTGGCATTTGGAACATATTTCAGAACTTTCGCCGGTCTTTAATGGTTTTTTTTTTGGAGGAGGCCTCTTTTTCCCAGATGATAACACCCACTGTTCATCTATAACTAAATTATTTTCAACATGTGGGAAAACGGATGGTAAAGCCAGTCTCTTTAGTACTTTTCGAGTGCCTTTATAATTATAGCTATCGATTGTAAAGTGGCTTGAACAAATCCGGAATGAGTCATTCTTCTTGCCTTCAACTATTTTATCTATGATACTGTCAATGTTGTTGAAAACTTGTCCAGTGTTCTCCAACCAACGTCTGATTGCAATCGGTTCACTTGGAAAAACATGTAGAATTATTCCTTGTTGTGTCAAATTTTGAGCAGATGTGTGAGGACAACCACTGATTATGCAGCTCGGCATGATTGGTATAGCTGTAAAAAAAATATTTGAAAAGAATTAAAAAAAATATATATATAAGTTAAAAATTATTACAATTAAAAATGGAATAAAAAATACTATATTCTACTATTTTGTTGTAAAAATTCCTACAGCTTTTTCTTCCAGGGACACGTCATAGGTATAAGGAAAAGTACTGAATGCTGAATGTAGCCGATCGGTAGGGGGTAGTTAATTGGGAATGAATGTGGGAAGAGTTGATGGTGATCGGACAGGCAGTGCTGTATCACAAATAATGAGAAGTCAGGTTGGTAGTGTACAGGTCTTTAAATTTTGGTGAATATCACACTGCCTGGACGAATGCCTCCAACTTTTCACAAATTTCTTTGCGGCGGAGGTGGAAAAAAATGGTGAAATCAACCTGCAGGCCAAGCAGTATAAAACGCGTTCTTTTCACACATAACAGAAACCAGAAACAATTCTTCACTTTGATCAGCAACATCTGATTACTGCTGCGTGAACAGTAAGTGGATTTCCTCAGCTTTTCAAAGCTCCTACACCAACAATAAGTACTTATTATACTCTCCACATCATGCACTTTCCATGTCCACCATGCCACCCCTGTTTCTTGCACTTTGCCTGCTTTGAGACCCATGTTATCCGCCTCTAACATCCTTACCATGCAGTGACTACAGTCCTTTACTGCTGCCCATCCTGCTCCTATACAAAATTTCTGTACAATATGGACTCCTGACTCGAAAACTTCCTCTCCTTGTACATTTCCATTATCATCCTTGTGGCCTTTATTATTCACATGAACAATCATTACTCCACCACCAGCCTCTCAATCCCCACCTCAAAAATAAACTTTACCTCTCATAAGGTGGCCATACATTACAACGATTATGGGCAGATTCCACCAAGATACAAATGTATCTCTAATCGAATCTGATTAGAGATAAATTTGTCTCTAGTCGAATCTGCCCATACACTACAGGCCGATTCCCGTCCGATTTCAGCATGAAATCATCAGTGAATCGACTGAGCCACCGCGTCTGTCCCACCACTACCCCCACAATGTATAAATGTATGTAGTGTCATTCATTTATACATTCCCTGTCCTGTAGCAGCTTCCGCATGGTGTCCGTCCATCTTGCATGGTAAGCCGCATACACATTAGTGTCTGATGTCAGACGCTATGCACCTTCTTAACGTCAGACATATCGCCGCGAGCGTGTATGCATAACCCGGCAAGACGGAAACCGCATGGAGGCTGACACCGGACAGGTAATGCATAAATGCACTACACTACATACATTGCAGCGGCAGGGGTTTCGTCTCGTTGATCGTTCGGAATTCGGCCGCCATAACCGACCAACTTTGGATCAACATTTTCCAGCATGCGCGACCGACCATGTGGCCAATTTCGGTCCAGACATTGGTTGCTTTGTCTGTTGGGCATGCACTTGGCAAGATCAACAATTAGCAACGCACGATGCGCCGATACCGGACGTAGGAGCCGGAGGAGCAAGCCACAATACCGGGACCCAGATAGTGCGACACCGCCCCTCTGATGAGGCCCACGGATAGCTAGGGTCGAAACGGCTGTAAGGACAGTCACCCTGGAGAATCCCTGAGCATCGGTGCTTCCATCCAGACCCTCACCTGCCACCACAAGGGTCACGCAAGTATAGCCTGCACTGCAAAAGTCTACGCTCCCTGCATGTCATGTGCTTTGCAATCTGCTTTGCTTATGCTGAATATTGGGCATGTTTTGAACTGTATGGTCTGAGGATCAGAGTGTATTGTCACAAGGTGCTTGATGCATAGCAGTGACTTTGAAGCCTATTAATGTGTGAATAAAGTGGTGACAGTTTTTTATCCTGATGTGCTTGCCAAGCCAGTCTCTTCCCTTTTTTTGAAGATCAACTTTCAGCCAATTCGATTATAATAATCAAATTGGATGGTTGATTGGTTGGTTGGTCGGCCAGTGTATGGCCCCCTATAGTACACCAATTCCCCTACACACCACACTACAACAATATTGATCACATTCTCTCAATATCACCCACCCTGCCCATCCTTCACCCTCTCAGAAAATCAACTTATAACTTTTTACCAATTTCCCAATCCTTAAGCAACCACACCCCTTATTCCCTCCTAGATGGTGGAAAGGAGATCTGAATAACCTTGGAGCACAACTGCACTAAACAACCTCCTTGACTTTCTTGCATCCACACTCAACAACCTTATCTGGCCCAAAAAACGTGTTGCCTAATAAAATAATGCACTTTTAACAGCTCTAGACATTGCTACCCCCCCATCTTATGCACTAGACATTGAAACCAATTGAACAAAACAATTCAATTAAATCTTATTAATTGGTTTGTTCGCTGTATTTTTTATTTTTTTTATTAATACCCTAAAAGTAGACAGACATTTATGTGTTTTATAGGCATATTATGCTGGGCATAGATGGTATGTTTCTTGTTATCAATCGAGCTTCTGCTGGCTCGATTGAGAATATCTGACGTGTCCGATCACCGCGGTGGACCGATTCTGCGCTTGATCCTCGCGGGCAATAGAAAAAAACGAGAGGCTGATAAGAAGCGCCCACGGGGACGAGCGGGAATCGATCCACGTGCCCGCGCGGACAAGCGGTGACGTGCCGGCATCAAGCTAGCGGCTCGATACCGGCGCATAAACGTACCGTCTATGCCCAGCATAAGACTGAGACAAGTATCTCTCTGATGGAATTTGGTAAGAGAGATCTAACAGTTGACCATAATCCACATTCCAATTCCTGATCAATTAAATGCTGAAATCGATTTGGAATCGGCCGATTGTGTGTCGCATCCGCCGGCCCGACACTGTCCCCTCATAGTGTATATGTTCCTCCATTCCATGTGTAAAGTATACATAAAATTTCTGCAGCCTATGCTTGTCCCTCACTGGCCCCCATTCTTCCTCCTCTGCATGCATGTGCGCCCTACGTGGTTTCCTAGTAAGACTGTGTGTGTTTGACGTCACACAAGCACCCTTACTAGTAAACCACGCTGTACTTACGTGTATGCAGAGGAGGAATCACAGAAGCCAATAGGGGGCAAGCGAAGGCTGTGGACAGTTTATGTATACTTTGCACGCAGCACGGGAAAACATTTTCAATAGGTAGGGGCACAGCGTTGAGTGTTCAGTCACGTTCGTCTATAGTTGGAATATAGAAAGACGTTCATGAAGCCCAATTAATCCAGCATGTTGGCCAGGCATCATGCAGCATGCTAGATCGAGAATATGAACAATTTTTATGTACAGAAATTGGTAGCATTTTAGATTATGCATGCATTTTTCGATACCGATTTTAAACCAATTCAATTATAATAATAGATTTGGATGTTTGACCGGATGCCAAATCGCCTGAGGTATGGCCATATTTTCCACAAGTGATTGAAATCTGAATGCAAAATAAATGGCCCTTAGTGTGAAACAATAGCGTTGCATTTTTGTCGGAATTTTCATCCTGCATTGTTTCAATTGTGATAATGTACACTATACAGAGAACTGTAGCTAAAACACATTCAGAAACGCAATAGTTGGATTTAATTTCATACTTGACTGCAGCTAATCTGTGGATGCGATCAATCAATATATAAATGTTATTGTATGTACAGAAAAATTACAATAATAAACTTCTGAATGTTTGATTGAGCTACTGAAATCAGTAGGGTAGTTGAGCTCGAACACATCAAACTGGTGGCAGGACAACAATTTTGTTCTGCAGTGTAGTTTGTGAAAGCACTAGGCCTCTTTTTCAATTGGAAAAGTTATTACATTCAAAATTGAGCTGCAGTGCAGTCATGTAAGAAATAGATCGTCACTAGTGCTCTTGCAAACAGGGCAGCCATCGAGGGGGGGGGGGGGGGGGGGATAGGTATGGGGGTGGTAGACAACTGAAACTGCAGTGAGAAGCCCAGGGCTTCTGGGGGCCCTGGGCCCTCCCAAAGCACTGGAAGTGCCGTATGTGATGGCTGCGGGCCTTTGACTTCCTAACCAGCACACCGCGTTCCAGCACTGAGAGAAGAGTGACTTCAGTGCTTGAACGTGGGGAGCAGATGAGTGAGCCCGCTACAGCGGACTTTCAATACTGTGACACCACCTACAGTATATCTAGCTAGCAGGCTACCTATACTGGGGCTGGAACCACCTATACCTAGCTACCTATACTGGGGCTGGAACCACCTATACCTAGCTACTTATACCGGGGCTAAAAGCACCTATACCTGGCTATCTATACTGGGGCACCACCTAGACCTGGCTATCTATACTGGGGCACCACATATTCTTGGCTACCTATACTGGGGAACCACCTGTACCTGGCTACCTCTCCTGGGGTACCACCTATACTTGGCTACTTATACTGGGGCGACTATAACTTGCTACCTATACTGGGAGAACCTGTACCTGGAAAACTTATACTGGTGCACCACCCATACCAGGCTACCTATACCGCGGCACCACCTATAGTTGAATACCTATATTGGGGGCACCTGTATCTTGCTGGTCTATACTGGGGCACCACCTATACCAGGCTACCTATACTGGGGCACCACCTATGCCGGGATACCTATACTGGGGGCACCTACACCTGGCTAGGGCAGGGGGATAAGCTGAGACAGAAGGGGACAAGAGGTTACACAGGGGGATAAAAGAGACACAGGGGGACCAGAGGCGGAAAAAAGAGGCACAGGGAGAAAAGAGATGAGACGTAACATGAGGCACACAAAAGAGGCACAGACTGAGGTGAGACAGAGGGGGACAAAAGAGGCACAGGAAGAAAAGGAGGGGGACAAAAGAGGCACAGGAAGAAAAGGAGGGGGACAAAAGAGGCACAGGAAGAAAAGGAGGGGGACAAAAGAGCAGATAAAGGCTAAAAACGGACCTCCAAGTTCCTATCTCCAAGTTCATACCTGTATCTTGCTAGTATTTTGCTTCACCAATAACATGCCATGGTCAAGCCCACTTTCTGACGAATCACGCTGTGCATGCCGCTTTCATCAATGTCGGAGCCATGCACCTTTTTTGCCTCAGCGCAGTTCGTGGGGTGGGGTGGCTAGTGGGTGGGCAGAACAACCAGTGGGTGAACCCATGGGGGGGTGGGGGGCCCAGGCATGATAATGTGTGAGGAGCCCCACAATTTCGGATGGCGGCCCTGCTTGCAACTGTGAATGAGGTACGGCAAACAGTATAGTGAATCTCTGAGCTGTGGAATGGAATGGACTGTTTTTTTTTTTTTTCCAAGTACTGTAATGGTACACTTACTTTTGCAATCCATGGCCTTGATTCACAAAGCCATGCTAACTCATTGCATGGTTCGAGCTAGCGCTTTGCGTGCGATATAAAGTGCGTAACGGTTTTCGTGTGAAATTGTGAATTTATCGCATGCAGACGTAAATTTCAGCGTGAACATGGCAGAGTCTGCCCACGTGAAATTCGCAATTGCACGCAAAAATTCTAGATTGACCACGAAAACCCCTACGTGCATTTCCGCGCACGAAACACTAGTGCGACCATGCTATGAGTTAGCACGGCTTTGTGAATCAAGGCCCATGAGTGATTTGAATCTGATTGCAAAATGCAGGAAACTGCATTTGGTGAAAGAGCTCTTATGCTGGGGATACACCATACAATTTTCTGTTAGAATTTTTCTGTTATGCTGGGCATACATGGTACGTTTTGTACCGTGTAATCGAGCCCCTGACGGCTCGATTGATAATTTCCGACGTGTCCAATACCCTGCCGGATCGATTACACGCTCGATACCGGCGGGCAGGACAAAAGAATAAACGAGCGGAAAATAAGCCGCCCGCGGGGACGAGCAGGAATCGATCCGGGCGCCCGCGGGGACGCGCCGATATCGAGCTAGCGGCTCGATTACATGGTACAAAACGTACCGTGTATGCCCAGCATAAGATTTTCTGTTAGATTTAATGTAATTAGATTATTTTCTGTAGAGACTGGACATTATCTCCGATGCATGGTCTTCTGGTTATCTCCTGCTGAGCAGAACAATGCCTAATTGCTAGGCAGACAGTTGGTTATAGATAATTTCCAACATGTTGGACTTTATCTATCTGGCAGGTAAATCTAACAGAAAATCTAACATAAAATTGTGTGGTGCATTCCCAGCATTATGCGGAGGATACACGGTACGTTTTGTCTTCTTGTCTTATCTTCCGCTCGTTTCTTCTATTGTCCTGCCCGCCCGTATCGAGCACGGAATCGATCCGGCGGGGTATCGGACACGGCGGAAATTCTCAATCGCGCCATCAGCGGCTTGATTGATTAAAAAAAAAAAAAAAAACCATACCGTGTATCCCCAGCATTGGGGCTGGAAACCCACTAGAGCGATTTTGTGAGCGTTTAGAGAGCGATTCAGAACGACAGCAATTTCACTGAACCTTCAGCTAATGTTAATAGATGGGCCGAATTCCATTGGAAGAATTGTGATTACCAAAATCGCAAACGCAGGATATGCAGCATTTTTAAGAGTTCGTTTTTTTGCATTACCGTTTCTGCAATGTAAGCTATATAAACGCTGGAGTAATCGCTCATGAATCGCTATGCATAGTGATTTGCTAGTGTTATTGCATTACCGCACACTTTGAGGGCTGGAACCCACTAGAGCAATTTTATGAGCGTTTAGGAAGCGATTAAAACTGCTAGCAATTTCTCTAAACGCTCAGCTTATGTTAATAGATGGGCCACATTCCACTGCAGCGATTGCGATTACCAAATAGCAAAACACATGACATAAAGCATTTTTGGCGTTTAGCGGTTCTGCAATGTAAAGTATAAAAACACTGGCGTAATCGCTCTTCAAAACCTGCACAGAGCGATTTTGATAGCGTTTTGAAGTTACTGCACACTGTAACAAAATTAAAAATTAATTTAAAAGAACCAATCAGAATTAAAATGCTAATCGCTACACAACCGCTGGCAAATTGAATACACTTTTTAAAATTGCTCCTGAAAACGCTCATGAAATCGCTTACAAACCGCTCATACAAAACACTATCGATTGCTATTACGTTTTGTAGTGGGTTCCAGACCTGAAAAGAATTAAAATTAATTGAGAGGACCAGTAAGAATTAAAAGCGATAAGCACAAATCGCTACACAATCACTGGCAAAACGCTTAGGGCCCATTTCCACTGGAGCGGAAACTGCTCCGAATCCGCAGAGTTTCCCCGCAGGCAAGTCGCGCAGGGAAACTCTGCCATAGGAAACTATGGCGCCGCCGGACGAATCGCTTACCCTAGCAATTTGGCCGACACTGGCCACAGATTTCATGCGGGAGGCTGCGAATCCCATAGCTGTGTATGGCACGGCTTCTGGGATTCGCCTGCGATCCCGCACACCCGGAAGTGCCGCAGCGCGTCTCACTGTCGCGTGTGGCAACAAGTGGAAACGGGCCCTAAAACTTTTTAAAATTGCTAATAAAAGCGACAAAAAAGGTTAAGAAATTGCTTACAAAGAGCGCATTAAAAACGCAAGCAATTGCGATATAGATTTGTAGTGGGTTTAAAGCCTAAGGCCCTATTCACACGAGAGCATTTTGCCATTGATTTTTGCAAAACGCTCAAACGCTAGCGCTTTTTAAAGCGCTACTGTAATAAAACCCTATGGGCCCGTTCTCACTTGGATGATTTGCGGTAATAGCCGGCGATTAACGCAAATCGGCAAACGCGTAGCCTGCACCATTTTCATGCGAGTTCCCTGCGACCGTGTTTCTGTGCTATAGAAGCGCTAAACACGATCGCGGGAAAATAGCCACATTGTTCAGTGATTTTTTCCGCTGAAAAATCACTCCCGCCCTTGCAAGTGTGAATGGGGCCGTATTCTAATTCTACTACATGGTAATCATAAATGCAAATTGCGTTCATATGGAAAATTTTGCACGCAATTTTAAAATTGTACAGCGATCATGGGTAACCGATGCTCAAAACGCCAAGTGTGAAATAGCACTCAGTATAAATTTTGGTGAACACAATTGAAGCACTATTGAAAGTGCGTTTCACATTGGAGATTATGCCAACCTGCAATTCGTCAGAGCAAACTAAATAAAATATACTGTGTACATATAATTAATAAAAAAAAATGCTATCATAATAATTAATTGTAGAAATAAATCATGCAATACTTATATGCATAGTAAAACGTTAATAAAAAACCCAATTTTTGGGAGGTACATTATTAATGTATAAATAATGTAACGTTATATACAAAAAAATCATTTTGAATATAATATATATTCAATAAAATTGACGCACTGCAATAAGTTGTAATAAAACACTGTCCCTGGATCGCTGGCTATGTGTGTGCACTAGAAAGCAGGTGTGTGCGTGCACCACGCGCAACCATCGTGCACGCGCGCGCACGTAGCCAAGATGCTATTGCTTGCGCAGCTCAGGAACTTGCAGCGCAGCCGGCGAAATTAGGACCCATCGCAGGAGGGAGCTTGCTACGGATTATGATCCTGGGTCATTGCCGACAGGGGAGACTGATGGGGAGGATTGCCAGACAATGGAGGGCTGCAGGAGATAAAAGACACTGCAGTAAGTGTCTTAGTAGAGCACTGTATCATCCTTTATGTTTAAAAAGTTTTTTTTTTTACTTAAAGCGGAATATAACCCTGCATTTCAACTTTGCTCTAAAATATTATTTACAGCATATTATATGCAAAAAGCATTTTTTTTTACTAGACCAGCATTGGAAGGGTTAAACACAGAGGTTTAAAGTTCCGTGGAGAGATATGCAGAAGTTCAGATAGATACATTCTATTTAGTTGAATGTACCTATTGATAAATGTTACGCACTTTTTGGCTGTCCTCCAAGCTCCTTCTCAGTGAGAGAGAGTGAGTCACATTCAACACTTAAGATACATTTATGTAAACAAAATGTATCTATTTCAGCTTTGGATGCGTCTGCAGAAATCTCCAGGAACTTTAAAGCCCTGTGTAACCCTTCCAATGCTGGTCTAGTAAAAAAAAAGTTGAAATGCAGGGTTATATTCCGCTTTAAGTGCCTCTTTAAGGTATTTTTTATCTTACTGCTGTATTGCCGGAGATCCGTGGGAGGATGATTTTGATCCTGCTTTCCCCTTGGTTCTCCCTGACATGCTGTGGGGTCGCTAGATGAGGGATGCTCGGCTTCCCACTCTAATTTTTGCCTTGTAGATGAGGAGCTCCTAGAGAACGTGTCCTCACGGCAGCATGGCAAGCTTCGCCCCTCTTTGATGGTGGTTCTTGAACACTTATCTTCAACGGTGTCGAGTAATGAGTATGGATGTTCAACATGACTTTCAGAAAAAGACGATTCATGTAAATTTGAAAAAGAGGATTCAATGCCTCTATTGTCATCTGTCTGTGTAGAAGAATCAACAAACGTCTTGGGAGTTCCATTTTCAATGCTACGCTCACATTCAGCACAAACTGGTTTTTTTTTTTCCTTTTTTTGACCTGCGGACATAACACGCTCCTCATCTATATAGATATTGTCTTCTGCAGCTGTGAAGATGGTAGGTACGGCTTCATATTTCAATCTTTTAAATCTCTTTTTTTTCCCAGTCTCAGTGTAACAGCTTTGATCAAAATGTTCAGAGCACATTCTGTAAAGATCAACTGTTTTACTTTTTAAAATTTTGTCTGCTACTCCATCCTCATTCTCAAATTTGTGTCCAGTACTCAGAATCCATTTTTTTATCCCGGTAATATCGTTTGGAAATACATGCATTATTACTGGTTGTGACGATGAAGGTTGACCAGTTTTGTTGGAGCAATTCTTTATGATGCATTTTGGCATTGTACAGGTATCTAAAAAAAAAAGAAAATAAAATTGAATAAAATACAATTAAAAGGTAAACATGATGTAAGACAGATATGGAGGGTGACATATTTCGATCCTTGGAAATTATGGCATGTGACTTGCAGCTATGTTTATCTTTTTTTTTTTTAATACCGGGAAAAAGCATAAAGCTAATACATTCACACTTGAGTTAGTACCTGTGTTCCTGCATGCTTATGTCCTGGCAGTCGGCATGAAAGTCCTGCGAATGCGCAATTCAATATTAGAGAACCGCAAATGCGCAGAACTCTCAATATGCAAAATCACACATGCCAGCTACACGTCATCATGCCTCGATGTACAGTGCTGTATTTACCATAAGACACTGTGTAGACACTTGCCTACAGGCACATGATGATGGAAAGGCGCCTCCCTCCCTGTTCCCTATTCAGAGTCCAGATGAAAGTGTAAATGATAGCTTACTCACCCTGCTCTCACCATTCCACTGACAATATCTCCCATCAGTCAGGGGCACCTCTAGCTACTTAATATTGAGGGTACTTCTGGCTACCTAATGCTAAGGAACACCTGAAGCTACCTATGACAGGCAGGGGAAGTAAGGGAGAAGTGACAGCTGGGACAGCCAGCACACTTGTGGTTTGGTTCTGTAGGTTTTTGTAGGTTATTGGATAACGGAGTCTAGGGTGCCAGTTAATCTGTTCCTATAGGCTCCTGTGAGGTAAATCCAGGTTTTTCGATGACAATCCAATTGTTCATCTCACTCCCCCGGCCAATGTGTGATTTTAATTAAGTGCGGCTTATTGTCCTTCCGTGTACTACACACTAATACGGATAGCAATAAAATGTGTCGTCAACTCCGCAGTTGACAAGGTTGTGTGTATCTAGGCAGGTGCGTATCTGGGTAACATAGCGCCTATGGCAAACACTGAAATTGCGCCACCCCCCCCCCCTTCCCCAGTTAGACCACTTTGCCCCATAATAACAGCTTATTTTCTTGCAATAGAAAAAAAAACCCTTTGAGATAGACTATGGGAGGGGAATGACCTGATTGAATACAAATAGATTTATAAAAGTACAAAACTTTATTAAACGTCTTGCAAAAAAACTTTTTTTTTTTAATATAAAACCACGCATGACAACGGATCACCCAAACCCTCCCACCCTCAAATCCACATACCCACCAAAAACTACCCACAAAATCCTTCAAAGGAATTGCATCTCATGTGCACATGGATCTAAATAAAAGCTGCACAGCTCAAAAATACTAATAGTCCATTATGACATAGGCCCAGTGCACACCAAAACCGCTAGCAGATCGTCAAAACGCTAGCGGTTTTGGGAGCAGAGAGCAGATATTTGGCCGGGTGCACACCAAGTGGATTTTGTATGCGATCCACCAGCCGCATCAGCCAGTGAAAACGCTTGACTATTGTATTTCAATGTGTGATGCACACCGGCGGTTTGAGGTTTTTTAGCAAACCGCAAACGCGCAGCAGGAGGCGCGTTTGCGGCTTGGCAAAAACCTCAAACCGCCGGTGTGCACCATCCCATTGCAATACATTAGCCAAGCATTTTTCCAGGCGGATGCGGCCGGCGGATCGCTCCAAAAACCGCTCGGTGTGCACTGGGCCATATATAGGAGGAGATGAAGAGTATCCACAGGATTGCACTTAGTTTCCAAAAGAAAGTGTGGGGAGATCAGGTGTCATGCGTCCTCTACTCCAAGCCAAAAATGATCGCACAGTTCAAATGTTAGTATCCAGAAATGATGCTTGTAGTATATGCAGTAGATACAATGAAGAAAATATACTGTGACACAGGTGTTGCGCTGATAATAGTCAGACCACCGCAGAGGCGTATCTGGGTAGTACGCCGCCTATGGCAAATGCTGAAATTGCGCCCCCCCCAACACACACAAAAATCAGTCACATGCCATCAGATAATTCATCAAGTAGTCACATGCCGCCAGATAATTCATCAAGTAGTCACATGCCGTCAGATAATTCATCAAGTAGTCACCTGTTGCCCAATAAAAATAAAGTTGTAACAGTCAACCACACCAGATAAAATAATTAAGTAGCCAGGTGCCTCACAATAAACAAATTGAATAGACAGATGCCTCAAGATAAAACAATTTAGAAACCAAGTCCATCCTGGATACATAAGTTAAACAGCCATGTTCACCAAATAAAAGAATTAGGTAGCTATGTGCCCCTAGATATCAGTATTAGGTAGCAACATGTGCCCCTAGATATTTGGTAGCCATAGCAGTCCCACAATTGCTACCTGGGTGCTTGCTGGGGCAGGGTGCAGGTTGCAGCAGGGTGAAGCAAGGTACAGGTTAGAGCAGGCTGCAGCAGAGTGCAGGGTGCTGGTTGGGGCAGGGTGAAGGTTAGGGCAGACTGCAGATTGCTGGTTGGGGTATATTGCAGCGGGGTGCTGATTGGGGAAGATTACAGCAGGGTGCAGGATGTGGCAGATTGCAGCAAGGTGCTGTTTGGAGCAGGGTGTAGATTGGGTCAGGGTGCTGGTTAGGGCAGTATGCAGGCTGGTGGCTGGGGCAGGGTGCTAGCTAGGGCAGTGTGCAGGCTGATGGCTGGGGCAGGGTGCTGGTTATAGGGCAGTGTGCAGGCTAGTAGATGGGTGCAGGGACAGGGTGCAGGCTGAGTGCAGGGACACAGGGTGCAGGCTGGTGGCTGGGTGCAGGGACAGGGTGCAGGCTGGTGGCTGGGTGCAGGCTGGTGGCTGGATACAGGCTGGGGGCTGGGCGCAGGGACATGGTGCATGTTGGTGGCTGGGTGCAGGGACAGGGTGCATGCTGGTACCTGGGTGCAGGGACAGGGTGCATGCTGGTGCCTGGGTGCGGGCTTGGTGCAGGTTCAGTGTGCAGGCAGATGGTTGGGTGCAGGGACAGGGTGCATGCTGGTGGCTGGGTGCAGGGACAGGGTGCATGCTGGTGGCTGGGTGCATGCTGGTGGCTGGGTGCAGGGAAAGGGTGCATGCTGGTGGCTGGGTGCAGGGACAGGGTGCATGCTGGTGGTTGGGTGCAGGGACAGGGTGCATGCTGGTGGCTGGGTGCATGCTGGTGGCTAGGTGCAGGGACAGGGTGCATGCTGGTAGCTGGGTGCAGGGACAGGGTGCATGCTGGTGGCTGGGTGCAGGGACAGGGTGCATGCTGGTGGCTGGGTGCAGAGGCTGGGTGCAGGGAGCAGGCTGGTGACTGGGTGCTCTTCCAGACCTCAAACTGCGGCGCCCGGTTCGTCAGATAGTGCTAGGTCTCCTCCTGTTGCCGCCCCTGTAGCCTGTCCCCGATCCTCTTCTCATGGAGATAGACCTCAGATCACGGCGACCACGTCAATGCTGTATCTTGGTGCGGTCCCCGCCGCCTGTCCCCGATCATCTTCTCATAGTGACATACTTCAAATCACGGCAACTGCAGAGTCACAGCCCGCGCACGCTACCCGCTCTCACTGTATTCAAAATGCGGAAGTGACGTCATAGGTCAATGATGTCACTTCCGCATTTGGAATAAGTTCAGTGCGGGTAGCGTGCGCAGGCTGTGATTCTGCAGTTGCCACGCGATCTGAAGAATAACGTCAGTCACTAATGATCAGGGACAGGCGGCGGGGGTAGGGTGCCACCGTGAGGGAAGGCAGTCGGCAGTGACATTGGAGCAGGCATGGTGCCCATGCTACATGGGCGCCCATGGCACCAGCCATGCCTGCACCCCTCTAGATCCGCCACTGAACCACCGCCTGACAGGTCTACTCAGCAACTACTGCTTGGTCAGCCAGTTAGTCTTCATTAAGTCAGCAAAAGCAAGCTCAAAGCAGAGTTCATGCAGGCAGCAGACTGTAGATTGTTAGGCACAAGCATATGCATTAGCAAGTTCGCTATAAGCAGAGGTTAGCCAAACTGAAGGTAAATACTTCACTGTGTAGGCAGGTGCATTAGACTGCTGCTGTCACATAGCGTCCAGGCTGCTGGTGAGCGATAGGGTATGCCCCATTGGGCTCTTACTGTTTCTGGTGACTGATGGCTGGAAGGATTTCGCCGGCTACTACCGGCTTTTTCAGGAGGCGTGTCCCAACCCTTCTGACATGCCACCTATGTATAAGCTTCGTTCTGTAAAAGTAAACGATCCATATTCCCCCCCTCTAAGTGAACCGTGAATCCTATCCAAACCAACGAATCGCAGAGAATGGTATTTACCACCATGAGCTGTTTTGAAATGCTTGGCCACTGGGGTGAGATTGGTAACACTTGAACTATTTATACTAGTAATATATGTTGTGAGATTCTGGACCGAAACTCGTTTTTGGTCTTCCCCACATAAAATGCCCCACAAGGGCATATCAATAGATAGACCACTAGAGTAGTACCACAGTTGACAAAGGGCGAGAAAGACCAATCCCTCCCACTGGGCAATGTTACGGGTCCCCCCAATATAAGTAGCCACCACACTATAAGTAACCAGGGCTAGCATCCTAGTATAGGTAGCCAGAGCTAGTTAACCCAGTATAGGTAGCCCACAGCTTAGGTTGCCCTCCCAGTATATTTAGTTAAAGGTGTATCCCCAGCTCAAGTAGCCTTCTTTAGCATAAGTAGTGACAGGTGTCCCCCCAGTATAAGTAGTCCCCCAGTATAGGTAGTGCCAGGTACTCCCCCCATATAATTAGAAGGCCCCTGCCAATATATGTAGTGAGACAGGTCTCCCAGTATAAGTAGCTCCACCCCGGTATAGGTAATGAGAGCTGTCCTTCAGCATAAGAGCAGGTACATATGCCCAAGAGAAATCCCCCAGTATGGTAGTGGGGCACAAGGAATGAGGGGGCAGCCATGGTGCTGTGGCGCCTGTACCCCTCTAGATATGCCTCTCCAGGCCTAGCGATATTGTCAAAAAGGAAATTGGCCCTAGATCGACGACGGGCAACATTTGTAAGTATTGTGTATGCAGTCACACACATAAATTACAAATTGTAAAGTACATGACATTTTCATTATAGTACACGACACGACACAATGCACATGATATATATAATACCACTCTTGCAGGAGCAAAATTAAAAAATTGACAAATACTCAAAACACAGTACATTTGACAATTACCTTAAATTTGAAGATCCTCAGATTTGTGATCTTCAACAAAAGCGTAAATCAGGTCAATAATACAAAGAATACTGGTTTTCATTCAAAATGTAGGTCCATGCAGCAATCGTAAGAGTAATCAGGTTCAAGCAAAAGGTCGGTCCAGGCAGCAATCCTAAAAGTAATCGGGTTCAGGAAAAAAGTCGGTCCAGGCAGCAATCCTAAGAGTTCTTGGGTTCAGGAAAAAAGGTTGTTCCAGGCTGCAATCCAAAGAGAAGGTGGGGTTGAGGGAAGGTCACAATCACTTGAAAAACAACGTAACCGAAATGGTTTGTGCAGTGGAAATAGAAGATTTCTATGCCAAACTAACACCAGAAACTCCAGGCACATTACCCTGCAATAACGCAAGGTGTGAGACCTGCCCTTATATCTTGTGCACAAGCCAAATACAAATACCAAACTCACAGAAATATCATCAAATATCAGACCAATTTTCCTGTTAGTCATCCAATGTTGTATGCATGATACACTGCATGAAATGCCCCTCAAGAGGAATCTATATAGGAGAAACAGGACAAAAACTGTGCATAAGAATGAACCATCACCGCTTTAAAATTAATGAGGGTAAAATGGAGACACCAGTGGGCCAACACTTCTGTGAACCAGGACACAGCATGCAAGATTTCAAAGTACTTATTCTTAAGGGTAGCTTCAAAAATGAACAAGCAAGAAAGATTTCTGAGTACAAATTTATGAAAAATGTCTCAGACATTAACAGAAGGGTTAAATTGTGGAAGGGGATTCATGACTCCTTATTTAACATGACTGACTTGGCTTCATGATCTTCAGAAACCTGCTAGATTTCATGTTTGCTTGCATGAGCTCACTGGCTCCAGCCTGCTGATCACCTGACATCTAACAGCTAAACAGCAACCAGCACAACTGCCTCTTCATGTTTGCCATTTACCTGCATCAGTGTTTTACTACAGCTAACATCTGGAAATATGCCTGAAGAAGGGGACTAGATCCCAGAAAGCTTGCTTTATTTAACTTTATCAGTTAGCCATTAAAAAGGTATTACTTTTACAAGACTTTGTTTTTTTTCTACATACAGTATATGCCAAACTAAAAAATTGCAAAATTCTACCAAATGGACATCTAAAGTGCAGCTGTAGCTTTGTTAGAATTTGGTTTTCTGCATGGCAAAAATCTAATGATGGTGAAAAGTACAAACCTAAATTTAGTGGCCTATGCAAAAAATTTGAAACTTGGTGAACTTACCTTTTTTTATATGAGCTGTTCTCAATTGTCACTCTTCTACGTTGCAGCATGATCCATTTCTTTAGGCTGACTGTAATTCTGTGCAATCCACGCTAATCCTGGGCTGGTTGGATGTGTTCCACCACATAGCCTACAAGGAAAAGCTTCCACATCACACTTCCTTGACAACCTTGCCTCCTGGCTCCCACACATCATCTTCTCTGACCTTTGCCATCCTTGGAGATTTCAACATTCCCATCAATGAACCCAACAACTCTGTCGTGACCCAGCTACTCACCATAGCCAACTCCCTTTGGCATAGTACAACACACCAACACCCTCACCTACTCTGCAGGTCAAATTCTTGAATACTTACTAAATCCACCACCATTACAGACCTTGGCATCACACCTTTCCTGCCCTCAAACCAACATCTTCTCACCTTTAATCTCTTCACAGAAGGCACCTCCAAACTTCCCGACCACCCACCTGGTCAATGACCAAGGGACTTACGTTAGCTCAACCATAGTGACATAGCTGATCACCTTCATGACCTCTCCTCCTCTCTCTTACCACCCAAACCTGTCCTAATATTGCTGCAGCTCAGTATCTTCAAACCCTGTCATCAGGCCTAGAAAAAGCTGCTCCCCTAATATTCTACAGCAAACGCCCCCTGACCACCAGCCCTGGTGCACCACCCATACTCGCAACCTCGAGAGAGTAGCATGCATTAGAATTGTTAAGACATCAGCACTTCCCAAATGCAATAGGCATGCAATAATACAGGAAAATTGTATTCAAATAAACCAGAAAGAAAAGAGCTCCTGACGAAGTAGTCACGTGGACCACGCTACGCGTGGATCGCTTCTGTGCCTCCCTCTGCCTGCAACTATCGCTGCCATATTCATACCTTGCTGGGACCCTGGGCTGGTTTCTGAGCATATCATTTCACTTTCCTTCGGGTCCTAACCTGTTCCTTTGAGCACTAGCACTGGGTTATCACAGGCAATTATCTCATTAGTCCAACCCGGGTCGTTTGCTCACATTTGGGGCTCATTTTTTTAACCCCAATTTGGGCTCTTTTGCAGCGCAGGTATTCATTACAGATCAGAGGTGAGGTTTATATTTATGACATTATCATGTGTCTATATAGGTGTTCTCTAGTGGTTTTTACCTTTTTAGATGTTTTTATGGAATGGATTTTTCTATTGTTCAATAAAAGTTGTTATCTTATATACTTAATTGGTGGTGCAGTGGTTATGTACAGGTCCTTTTCTTTCTGGTTTACTCGAGAGAGTAGCAAGCGCCACTGAACGGACATGGAGGAAAACTCGTCTTAATCAGGAATTCCTACAGTACAAGGCTAACCTGCAACATTTACAGACTGCCCTTGCTGATTCGAAGCAGGAACACTTCACCAAGCTCATCAAAACACTAGCTTCCAACTCCCGATGTTTCTTTTCCACTTTCAACTCCCTGCCTATATCCACACCCTACCCTCAATTTCCTTCCTCTCTCCCACAGATTTAGCCACCCACTACAATAACAAAATTGTCTCCATACATTAGGAAATATTCAGCCTTTAACCTTCACCTCCCAAACCCTCTCATCCAACTCCTCCTCCACCATATCCTTCCCTCACCTGCTTCACTACTACTAACATTGAGGAAGTCAACCACCTACTGCAGACTTTTCATACCACCACCTCCCCACTTGACCCGTCCTTTCTGAGTAACTACATCTTTACTTCTTGGATTTGAACCCAGTCACCCAGTGATAACTGCCCTGTTTATCCTCTCCCTATCCACAGGCACCTTCCACTCTGTCTTCAAGCAGGCCACTGTACTGCTAACCCTGCTCAATATACCCTCCCTCAACCCAGCACTAGCCTCCAACTACCACCCTATCTCCCTTCTCCCCTTTGCCTCAAAACTCCTTGAGTGTATGGTTCACAAACGCCTGGTCCAGTACCTAGACGCCAACTCCCTACTGGACACACTGCAATCTGGATTTAGGCCTGCCCACTCAACCAAAACAGTGCTCACCAAAGTGGTCAATGACCTTGTCTAAGCTAAAGGTGAAGGAAAATACTCCATTCTTCTCCTCCAAGACCTTTAAGCAGCTTTTGACACAGCGGACGCTCCTCATGATCTCCTTCAATGAGTCCTCATCCAACACCAACCACCACTCGGTGGGAGTGCCCCAAGGCTCAGACTATTATATATAGTTGTCACCCTAGACTTTACACTCTCCTTTACCCCGCACACCCAAAGCCTCACAAAGTCCTGCAACTTCTACCTCCATAATATCTGCACTTTCCTGACCTCTGTCACCAACAAACTTCTCATCCATGCCCTAATAATTTCACACCTTGACTACTGCAATGCCCTTCTGCCTGGTCTCCCTATGGACCGAATTGCCCCACTGCACTACATCATGAATGTAGCAGCCAGAATTATCCCATCCTCCCATGGCTCCAACACGGCGGCTCCCCTCTGTGAATGCCTCCACTGGCTTCCTATCCAGTCCAGAATCAGATTTAAAGATACTGGGTCTAGAATACAAAACTGTTCTCCCCAGAATTTTTTTTCAGCCGGGTGGCATGAAATAGTATCTGGGTGGGGCGAGATGAGAATGCAGGGCCAGTGCTTCTGTGAGCAACTCTGCTTACAGCTTAGGAGGAAGTGAGCTGATGACAGCCGGGTGGTCACCAAAACTAGCCGGGTGGAGTACCCGGCTAAAAGTGCTTGGGGAGAACAAGGTGCTCACTCCTCTCCTCCAATGAATTTTGACTGATGGCCCTCCCACACCACCCAGTCCCATGTACGACTCCAGGACTTCTCATGAGCTGCTCAAACACTATGGAACTCCCTACCTCCCTCCATTAGGTTTGCACCCTCCAACATCTTCAAGAAAGCCATCAAAATGCACCTTTTCACCTTTGAATTCTGGGCCCCTACCATTCATCTCCCTACCTCTCTCAATTGTAAGCCTTCGGCAGGGTCCTCCTCCTTGCGTCTCCTAACTGTTCATGCACTTCCATTACCGTACACTCATGCTATGGTTTTGAGTCAACTCGACTTGACTTATCGCCGTGTGTATGTAACGGCCAGAAGCAGAAGTCTGGCCATTTCAGCTGACCAGGCAAAATGCAAAGTGGCTGTCTCACTGCGGCCAATGTTAGAAATGATAAAAAGATTTCACAGATTCCCGGCGGCCACCTTATACTCTATGCTCGTCGGCTCCGATTTCCCAGTGGACACCTAATTACTGTTTCAATGTGTCAAATGAAGCAGACTTTCCGGCTCTGGCTCCTCTCCCTGTCCCCCTCCTTTTTATCTCTGGCAGCCGGGGACACTGGAGTCCCCCCCCCAGAGTCATTCATTGCGGCAGGGAAGCAGGGATTCCTGCCGCTCATTTAGGCAGAGCGGGTGGTGGCAGAAGCAATGAATGCCGCATTCCCGCTCTGCTTCACTGCCATGACGAACGACTCTGGGGGGATGCCAGTGTCCCCGGCTGCCAGAGCTTAATAGGAGGGGCAAAGGGAGAAGAGCCAGAGCCGGAAAGCTGGCTTCATTTGACACTTTGAAACAGGAATTAGGTGGCTGCTGGGGAATCAAAGCCCAGAAGCCGGCTTCATTTGTCAGAGAGTATTAGGCGGCCCCGGGGAATGCAGAAATCTTTTTTTTAATTTCTAACATCAACCTCTTGCTGACCGCGTCACGCCGATGGGCGTTTCCGCGGCGGCAGCCCCAGGACTGCCTAACGCCGATTGGCGTAAAGTCCTGGGGCTCTGTTTTGCAGGAGATCGCACGCAGGCTGCGAGCACATCTCCTGCTTGGGGGGCGGAGCTCCGCCCTGCCTTCAGTCTCCGAGTGGCTATTGCTGCTCGGGAGGCTGTTACACGGCGTGATCGCCGTCTATTTACATGGTGCAGCGCTGCGATCAGCAGCAGGGCTGCACTGGGGACAGCCGTGTGACACGGCTCTCCCCCTGAGGGAAAAGAAAGCGATCGGCTCTCATAGGCAGAAGCCTATGACAGCTGATCGCAATAATTGGCTGGCTGTGGGGAGGGAGGGTGGGTATTTAAAGAAACAGGTTTTTTTTTTTTTTTTAAAGCCAACAATAATATTTATTAAAAAAAAAAAAAACATGGGGGAGCGATGAGACCCCACCAAAAGAGAGCTCTGTTGGTGGGGAGAAAAGGGGGGGGGATCACTTGTGTGTGGTGTTGTGCAGCCCTGCAGCTTAGCCTTAAAGCTGCAGTGGCCTATTTTATTAAAAGTGGCCTGGTCACTGGGGGAGGGGGGGGGGGGGGGGGTTAGCACTGCAGTCCTCAAGAGGTTAACAGTGAGATGGCCACTTCGCATTTTTTAGACTTCGGGTTCTGTCCATAACGAATATATATATATATATATATATATATATATATATATATATATATATATATATATATATATACACACACATACATATACATACACACATATATACATACATACACACATGCTCATATACACACACGTGTTCAAAATTATTCAACCCCCACTGAAACTGAGTGTTTTGGCCAGTTTGACATTGATTTTGATCATTTCAGACATCTTGTTTTTGTATTTATATAAACATTTTTATCTATATAAATTAGACAAACAAAATTAGAACTGTTTGGGACCATGGGTCAACGCTATGTTTGGAGGAGGAAGAACAAGGCCTATGAAGAAAAGAACACCTTGCCTACTGTGAAGCATGGCGGGGGAAGGGGGGGGGGTTTCAATCATGCTTTAGGGCTGTTTTGCTTCTCAGGTACAGAGAAGCTTCAGCGTGTGCAAGGTACCATGAATTCTCTTCAGTACCAGGAGTTATTGGATGAAAATGTGATGCAGTCTGTCACAAACCTGAGGCTTGGGAGACGTGTGTGGACAATGATCCCAAGCATACCTCCAAGTCCACTAGAGCATGGTTGCAGATCAAAGACTGGAACATTTTGGAGTGGCCATCACAGTCACCAGACTTAAATCCGACTGAGAACCTCTGGTGGAACTTAAAGAAAGCAGTTTCAGCGTGCAAGCCTAAGAATGTGACTGAACTGGAGGCTTTTGCCCATGAAGAATGGGCTAAGATACCCATAGATCGCTGCAAGACACTTGTAACAAGCTATACTTCAAGTTTAAAAGCTGTTATAACTGGAAACGGATATTGTACTAAGTATTAAGAATGAATGTCACTTGGGGGTTGAATAAAACTGATAATGATGTGAGCACAGAAAATACATTTGTGGTTATTTCATTATAAATGTTATGTTATATTTGTCTGACTTACAAGTGCCTCTTTGATTTAACTGTAAACAAGATGACTGAAATGATCAAAATCAGTGTCAAACTGGCCAAAACACTCAATTTCAGTGGGGGGTTGAATAATTTTGAACGTGTGTGTGTGGTGTGTGTGGGTGTATATACACATATACAGTGATTTGCTAAAGTATTCAGCCCCCTTGAAGTTTTCCACATTTTTTCATATTACTGCCATAAACATGAATCAATTTTATTGGAATTCCACGTGAAAGACCAATACAAAGTGGTGTACACCTGAGAAGTGGAATGAAAATCATACAGGATTCCAAACATTTTTTTTTACAAATAAATAACTGCAAAGTGAGGTGTGTGTATTATTCAGCCCCCTTTGGTCTGAGTGCAGTCAGTTGCCCATAGACATTGCCTGATGAGTGCTAATGACTAAATAGAGTGCACCTGTGTGTAATCTAATGTCAGTACAAATACAGCTGCTCTGTGACGGCCTCAGAGGTTGTCTGAGAGAATATTGGGAGCAACAACACCATGAAGTCCAAAGAACACACCAGACAGGTCAGGGATAAAGTTATTAAGAAATTTGAAGCAGGCATAGGATACATTTTTTTTTTCCAAAGCCTTGAACGGAGCACTGTTTAAGTGACCATTCAGAAATGGAAGGAGTATGGCACAACTGTAAACCTACCAAGACAAGGCTTGTCTTGTAAACTCACGGGTAGAACAAGGAGAGCGCTGATCAGAAATGCAGTCAAGAGGCCCATGGTGACTTTGGACGAGCTGCAGAGATCTACAGCTCAGGTGGGGGAATCTGTCCGTAGGACAACTATTAGTCGTGCTCTGCACAAAGGCCTTTATGGAAGAGTGGCAAGAAGAAAGCCATTGTTAACATAAAAGCATAAGAAGTCCCGTTTGCAGTTTGCCACAAGCCATGTGGGGGATACAGCAAACATGTGGAAGAAGGTGCTCTGGTCAGATGAGACCAAAATGGAACTTTTTGGCCAAAATGCAAAACGCTATGTGTGAAAACTAACACTGCACATCACTCTGAACACACCATCCCCACTGTCAAATATGGTGGTGGCAGCATCATGCTCTCTGTGCTTCTCTTCAGCAGAGACAGGGAAGCTGGTCAGAGTTGATGGGAAGATGAATGGAGCCAAATACAGGGCAATCTTGGAAGAAAACCTCTTGGAGTCTGCAAAAGACTTGAGACTGGGGCGGAGGTTCCCCTTCCAACAGGACAATGACCCTAAACATAAAGCCAGGGCAACAATGGAATGGTTTAAAACAAAACATATCCATGTGTTAGAATGGGCCAGTCAAAGTCCAGATCTAAATCCAATCGAGAATCTGTGGCAAGATCTGAAAACTGCTGTTCACAAACGCTGTCCATGGCTCCGCCCCCTTTCCGAATTTGAACCCGTCACTCAGTGACTAACAGTACCAGGTTTGAAGCATCTGCTATTAACAGTGTAAGAATGGCAGCAATGTAAATATTACCTTTGAAAATCAACAGGTGAATTTTAATTGGCTGTTGTAGGCTCCCCCCACTCTCTTGAATATTCATCCCAGTCGTCCAGTGACCAACTGTGCAAAGTTTGAGAACCCTGCCAGTAACAGTGTAAGAATGGCTGCAGTTTATATTTTCCTAGTGAACTTTATTTTTGGCTCCGTCCACTATTTGTAACCTTGACACACAGTCACTCAATGACCAAGTTTGTGAGCTTTCAGGTTCCTGGCATCAAAAATGTGTGAGGCTAGATTCACAGTGAGAAGTTGCGTTTTGATGCAACGCTAAAGTCGCACCGCAAACTTACAACGCAACGCGCCCAAAATGTCGCAATGCAGCGTTACCGTCACATACAGCAGATACAGTAGAAAATACAGGCAATGAAAAGTATGCTTCCAAGTCATTACTGAGCATGTGCAAACAGTCCAACGCAGCTAATAACGTGTATAACGCACAGCATGCAGTACTTTTACTTAACGTGCAGCGTTAGGCACCAACGCAACGTGTGCACTGTGAACGAGGTATTGATTTTTCATTGCAGTGAGGTATTCTGCGTTAAATGCTGTTTTAACGTGTGACTTTAACGTCCCACTGTGTCCCTAAATGGAAGCAGTTTATCCACCAAGAAAGTCTGATTGGCTGGCTCCACCCACTTTCCTGAATATTAATCTCATTCACCCAGTAACCAAGTGTGCCAAGTTTGAAAACCCTGCGATTAACAATGTAAGTGTAATGGATTGCGGAGACACCGCCGCGCGGTCTGACAGCGAGGCGGCTGGTTCCGCGTTCAGACCGGCGGTTTCTCCGCAGCAGCATGCGTCTGGTTTGTTTGAGCCTAGTAGTGCACACAGATGGAGAGCAACGTGCGCGCGCTAACAGGCAGGCCCTTTATGCCAATAGGAGAGGGATTAGCTGATCAGGACGATCAGCTGATCCCAGCGCAGTAGGTGATTGGCTGAATGGGACTGGGCGGCGCTGAGGAGCGCTCTGCTATATATACTTCTTGCTTGTCAGTTGCTGGTTGTCTGCCGTTGCGAATGCTTATGTGTTAGCACTCAGACCATAGTCAGATCCCTCAGTGTATTAGAACCAGGTGACCTGGGAATTCACACTTAGCCAGATTACTGTGTTATTACTGTGTTATACTTTAGACCAGTTCCAGGGTGTAGAGACCACGGACCTCACACCCAAGATTAGGGATACTGTGTCATTGCTGTGTTATTCTTTAGACCAGTTCCAGGGTGTAGAGACCACGGACCTCACACCCAAGATTAGGGATACTGTGTCATTGCTGCGTTATTGTTAGAACAGTTCCAGGGTGTAGAGACCACAGACCTCACACCCAAGATTAGGGATACTGTGTCATTGCTGCGTTATTCTTTAGAACAGTTCCAGGGTGTAGAGACCACGGACCTCACACCCAAGATTAGGGATTCTGTGTCATTGCTGTGTTATTCTTTAGATCAGTTCCTGAGTGTTGAGACCACGGACCTCACACTCTAGACTAGGCCTCTGCTTGATATCTGTTATGACCTATTGCTCTCTTGACCCTTCTCCTGCTCTCTGATTCGGTACCTTCGCATATCTGATTACCTGTTGCCTACCCTGCCTGTCTCTGGTTACCGAATCAGCCTTCTGTCTCTGTACCTTATCTGCTCGTGTGTTGCCGACCCGGCCTGGCCGACCCTTCTACCTGTGACACCCCCCGGTGGGGTGTTCAGTAGTTGCAGGGACTCCCTGTCCCTCAGAGGGACCCCTCTGCAATCCAGTTAGGGACTCTATCCCATAGGAGTCCTTTGACTGCAGTAGAGTCTGACTCCCAGCAGTTCAGGGAATCACTGGCTCTCTGGTTATCTCCAACCCTAACTAGGAGATACTCGTTATACGCTCTAGGGTCACCTGCTCCTCAGGTGATCCAGGCTCATATACTGTTGCACCAAACACTTACACTTCATCAGGTGTCCAGAGGTTAGTTATACTTGTATTATTTGTGATTCTGCAGATCATCAATAATCAGGTATATATATATATCTGTATTCTTGGTGATACTGCAGTTCACCAATAATCAGATTCTCTCTGTGTGCTGACACCGATCGTTACAGTAAGAATGGCTGCAGTTTACATTTTCCATTTAAAATGAATGTCTGAAATTTCATTGGCTGTTTCATGCTCCGCCCACTTTTCCTGAATTTGTAACCTCGGTCACCAAGTGACCAACTGCGCCAAGTGTGGGGACTCTGGCTCAATTACTGTGAGAATGGCAGCCTTTTCCATTCACTTGAATGGGTGAAATCTGATTTTCTGTTTGTAGCTCTGCCCAGGTGTGCAGGGGGGACGCGAGACCCCCAGAACATATCATCCCAGGTAGTAAGGGATCTGTATACCAAGTTTCGTTCAAATCGATCAAGGCGTTTTCGCGTGATCGCGGCACATACACCCATACATCCGAATATGTATGTATGTATGTATGTATGTATGTATGTATGTATGTATGTATGTATGTATGTATGTATGTATAGATAGATAGATAGATATAGATTGTTAAATGTTAATACGAAGGATTGATGATAAAAAGGACCGGTGTGGTTTGAATGACATATTTGCATGTTTTGCTTATGAATTCTTTATGGTATGCCTGATTAGAGAGAGTGGGGGCGTCACTAACTAAGGTTTTAGCAGGGGCACGGCTTAAAGATGTCCTATGTTATCTCAAAATGTTGGGAAGTGTGTGTAAGTTCCTGGATTTATGTCATTTTTTTCTGTATGAAATGCTATAAATATACCTCCTTTCTTTGTATAATGAGAAATCCACACAGCACTGGAGAATAATGAAATGATTACAAAAATAACAGGATAAATAACCATTACCTTTCCTCCTCCTCACCGTGCAGCCAGATTTCAGCTCAGCACGGATCCCAGCTCAGCAGGGCTGCTGGGAGGGGGGATGTTGTTTACTTCCTTTTGGCTACAACAAAATGGCTACTCCCAGCACAGAGGACATTCTTATGAACACAGTGATTATTTTTTTTCCTAGGTCTATTTTCATTTCCGACCAGATATTAACCCTTTCATTGCCGGCTATTTTTTTTGTTTGTTTACAGAGCCACATGCCAGTGCCAATTATGTTTGTACTGTATATATTAACCACTTAAGGACTGGGGCTGGTTTCTAAGATCTGTACTGCGTGGGCTCTCCAGCCCACAGCATAGATCATATAAAAGGCAGGGCGATCAGACTTCCCCACTTTTTTACCCACTAGGGGGATGTCCTGATGGGGGGTCTGTTCGCTGCCGACTATCTGCGTGTGGCGCGGGGGAGGGGGCAAATTTCCTCCTCGCTTCCTTTCCCTCCCTCCTATGGGCGGCACAGGACAGCGATCCGTCCTGCGCCCAGTGTTGCCAACTCATCCCTTTAATTACTGACACATCTAAGTTATACAGGTTCTGGGGCTATTTGCACATAATCAGTGCTTTAACTGCATCTACCTAGCCCCAAAACCTGTATAATTCATATGTGTCAGTAATTAAAGGGATGAGTTGGCAACACTGCCTGCGCCGCATCTCATAGGCTTCTGCCTATCAGATGCCGGCGATCCCCGGCCAATCAGAGGGCGGGGATCGGCGATCTCCTTTATGGTGCTGCTGCGCAGCAGCACAGTATGATGTAAACACCGGGGTTTTCTTCCCCGGGTGTTTACATTTAATCTGAGGCTCGCAGGCTGTTCACGGAGACACCCTCCGTGAACTGACATTGAAAGGTCCATGCAATTCCACTTACGACCTTCCGCCGCCTATCGGCGTTCGGCGGTCGTTAAGTGGTTAAATATCTTGCCCAAATCTACATTTATTATTTGCATATTTTTGAGTAAAGCAGAAAGCTGGCGCTGAGCCAAGACTTTGTACTAAACTTCTTTTAGGGCCCTTTTCCACTAGCAGTCGCTAGCGTTCACACTGAACGCTAGCGATTGCTGAATCGCTATTACCAGCGATTCCCCGACGTTTGCGGCCGCGATTTTGCTATGCTATGCACTGCATAGCAAAATTGCGGCAAATATCGCTCCGCCGCGCGTTCGCGTTCCCGTAAAAAAACGAATCGCGGTAGTGGAAATGACCTACCGCGATTCCTATGTTAAAAAGCAAACCGTAGCGATTGTAAAATCGCTAGCGGTTTGCGTCTTTGCGATTCAGCCAGCGCAAACGCGCTGGTGGAAAAGGGCTCTGACACCCATGTTCACAGTGGTGCTTTGCTTTCCGTGACCAGATGTCCCGTTTTACCTGTGACAGGTCCCAGATTTGGGGTCCTCTATCCCAGGCTGAAATTTGTCCTGGATAACGTCCTGGGTTCGCCACGGGACTCTGCGCAGGAGCAGTAGATGCCGACCTGGCGAAGTCAGCATCTGCACCGGAGGCGACCCCCGGGCGAGTAGCTGGGAGCAGAGCTGCGGCAAGGGCACAGGATGGCTGCAAGGGGCTGGAGGAAGCCCCGGGTAAGTAGATTTTTTTTTTTTTACCACCTCGGACAAGCTGCTGAACTTTGGCTGTGCACCTTAGATGCTGGATTTAGCTGCTTGGAACTTCTTAGCTTTACAGATTGCTTGGTTATACGATTGCACAGAATTGCTTTCAGATGCTGGATTCATCAGATGTTACAAAAGCGCTACTTATGCATGCATACAGCTAGCTTAAAAGGGCCCTATTTATTTCCAACTGTCCTTTTTGCAATGGGTACCCTGGATGTATGAGTGGGTTGCGTGGAACCGCACAGGCATATGCTGGCGACTGTATGCATGTTCATGTTCTTTTGCATAAAGATAATTTTTTTGCATTTTGGCAAATGAGTGCCATTTTTTTTTTGGGGGGGGGATAAAACTAATACACTCAGTAAGGGCCCATACACACTTGAGCGTTTTGCTGGCGATTTCGGCAAAAAGCTCAAATGCTAGCGCCTTTGAAAGCGCTAGTGTAATAAAAGTCTATGGGCCCGTTGTTACTTGGGCGATTTGCACTAATCGCCGCACATCACCCAAAATCGCAAAATGCAAATGCGTAGCCTGCACCATTTTCAGGCGATTTCCTCGCTGCACAGTCCAGTGATTTTTCCGTGTGAAATTGCGGAAAAATCACTCCCGCAAAACGCCGGCAAAAATCGCCAACGTTTTGCATTTCTAAGTGTGAATGGGCCCTGAGGGCTTGCTCGCACTATCAGCATTTGCTGATTTTTTTTTTAAGCGCTGGCGATTTACCAATTTGCCCTAAAAGCGCTTGTGTAATGATTTCCTATGACATTGTTCACATTTAAGCGTTTCGATATCATTGAAATCTCATATGCGCTACATATACCATTTTCTGAGCGCTTTGGCTAAATGGAAGGTATAGGATGAATGGGACTGACGTCAGGAAGTGAAAAAAAAAATCATTGCTGAGCAAAAGCGCTTAGAAACGTGCTTTTGTAAGTGCTTTTGTAAGTGCAAATCGTGGGGGAAAAAAAATAAAAAAAATCATAGTATAAATTGCTCAGCGCTTGCGATTTATAATGTGAACAAAGCCGTGTGCGTGTTTTTATAGGATGTGAACTAACACGCTATGGATAACCAGAGCTGGACAATACGTGCAGTTCCAAGGATTAATACAGACAATTTATGCTAATCAATATAAACTCTGTTGTAATCAGTGTCAGGGTTAGATGGGCTTTAAAATGCACCTTGCACAGGAAAAATAAAGATGTCATATGAGATTGTACACTAAGTATACATATGCCCAGTTATCTCATCAGTGCAGATCATGTGCGGAAGTGCAGAATTATTTATGGCCACTTCTTGTTTTCACCTTCTATAGCCAAACCAGGGAGTAGAAACATTATTTAACACTAAACGTGTAGTGCTGATTTGCTGCGGTGACACAAAAGCACTTCAGTCAATAAGTGCTGTGAAACCTTCCGGTTCTGTGCACAGTGCTGGCATGGCCACTTCCAGGCATAGCCGGCCTTTGACCTGAGCGACTGGAGCGGTCGCTCAGGGCACAAGCTTCCAAGGGGGCGCCTATAGCTGGTTACCTATACTGAGGGCACCTACACTTGATTTCCTATACTTGGGGCACATATAGCTGGCTACTTTTACTGAGGGCACCAACACCGGGCTACCTATACTGGGGGCCCCTATGCCTGGCTACCTATGGGAGGGATGGAGACCTTCAACTGACTTTCTATACTGGGGCACCTATGCTTGGCAACCTATATTGAGAGTACCTACACATGAGATCCTATACTGGCGGCCCCTATACCCGGCTACCTACCTATACTGAGTCTGAGGTCGTTTTTTTTTGGGGGGGGGGGGCGCACTGCGGCTATAACGCCTGGTGCAAATTGTTGGTGCTGTGCTATCATTCTAAGTGGGGGGAGGGCTTGTTTTTATTAATATTCCTGAAAGATTCTAGCCTTCATTTTTAAGTATATTCAGGATAATGCACTCTTTCCATCCATTCGTGGTTATTAATAATATTTTTTCTATTATACATATGTGACATGTCACGGAGATCTGAGCATTTGGCGTGATGTGTCACGACGTCAAAAAGGCTGGGAACCACTGTCCTAGGAGATATCTCAGGAGAAAAGGTGAATTGCATATGGGTGGGTGTGTGGGTGTGCGTACGTGGAAAGAGGATGAAGGGGGCGGGGGGGGGGGGGGGCACAAAAATCAGCTTTTGCTCAGGGCGCTGTGAAACCTAAGGCCGGCCCTGCTTCCAGGCAAGGGAAAAAATACTGAGACTGCAGAAATCAGGCATGGAAGGAAATAACAATGAAGACATACTGTGATGAACACATCTCTTGCTTCAATATGCAGATGCCATATTTGTTTGAAGTATGTATTCACAAAAGATTAATGGGAGCTACAATCTTCCTGGTGATGTCAGTACTACCCGCAGAACAGGGAGAATTCACAATATTTTAAAGCCTGGTGTCTAAACTGTTTACAGACATAATGTGAATATCTGAGAATTATGTTTGCCCTTTCATTTCAACGCACTTATTTGTGGAGTAAGGCCCCATTCACACTAGAACGTTTTGCCGGCAATTTCGGCAAAACGATCAAGCGCTATCGCTTTTTAAAGCGCTAGTGCAATAATAACCTATGGGCCTGTTTCTACTTGAGCGATTTGCGTTAATCGCTGGCGATTAATGCAAATCGCTCCCCAAAAAATTTGTATCCTGCACCATTTTCAGGCGATTTCCCAGCGATTGCGTTTAGTGCTATAGAAGCGCTAATCGCGATTGCTGGGAAATCGCCCCAAGTGTGAATGGCGTTAATCACCAAAAAACGCCAGAGCAAAACGCTAGCAAATGCGCTAGCGTTTTGTAAGTGTGAATGGGGCCTAAGCAATCAAAATTAGCTGCCAGCTAGGTTACTGGTGGCTTATGGGTTTTAATTATTAGCACAGTTTCCACTTCCTAGACCAGCAGAGATTTGTTGGTCATGATCATGTGTTAAACCAGGAAGTCATCACAGCAAATCTATCAGCTGATCAAACTGATCACATGCTTCTCCATGAGTTCTCCAAAGCTGGGCCATCTCTAGTTAGGAGCATTTTCCTCTCATCCAAACTTCACAATATGCATATTGTATATATTATTTATACATTGGTGGTAAAGTAACCTATTTATTGCCATCTGTGAAGGGAAAAAAATAAGTTTAAAAATAAATGTAAGTTGTGATGTTCTTTGTGTAGCAATAAAATAGAAATGATGAGAAAAATTCTGCGGTCACTGAATGACATCAACAGAGAGCACACCACAAGTGGGGAGTGACTGTATCACTAGCAGGGAGTGGCCACATCACAACTGGGGAGAGGTCACATCACAAGTGGGAGGGGAATTTTTTTTCCTGGGAAATATATGCAGATAAGGATCTCCAGGCTTATTTTAATAGGAAAGGTATTTGGTAAGAACTGTTCGTCAACAGTTTACTGTTCTTACTGGTATTTCAATAACACTTGAAAGATGGCATTGATGATCCACCACCACTCCCAATGCATACAGACTCACCAGACCAAAAGACCTTAGACATAGGACAGCATACATCTTGGGACACTAGGCTCTCCCCCACCTCACTGACTACCAGGGCCAGATTTACCATAAGGCACTGTAGGCATGCGCCAACAGGCACCTGATGATGGAAAGGTGGCTCACTCCCCTTCTCCAGTGCCTCCCTCCTTCCATACGCAGAGTCCTGATGAGAGTAGAAGTGAGAGGTTACTCACCCGGTTCTCAGCATTATACTGACGAGATCTCCCTTTAACTGGGGGCACCTCTAGCTACTTAATACTGAGGTTTCTCTAGCTACCTAATACTTGGAGGCACCTCTAGCTACTTAATATTGAGGATACTTCTGGCCACCTGATACTATGGGGCACCTGTAGCTACCTGAACCCGGCCAAAGTAAGGGAGAAGTGACAGCTGGGACAGCCAGTACACTTTCTTGCAGTAAAGTCTGGTGGGGGTTTGTAGGTTCATGGAGGTCGAAGTCTGCGGTGCCAGGACATCTGTGCCTATAGGCTTCTGTGAGGTAAATCTGGCCTGCTGACTACACTGTAATCACTTGACTTCTTCTGCTTTATCCTCTTCAATTCATATAGAATCATACCTTGCTTGCAGCAATACCTCAAAGTAAAAAGCCTCTAATAGCGTAAAACAATAACATTTTATTGACTGTAAAAGTTGTGCACTTACAAATTCTGTAGGTAAAAATCGCAGTTTTTGGAATGGGCTCTACCTGTAAGCTGGGCACTGGCTGTCTCTGCAGGAAGTCCCCCTCTGTGGTCAGCGCCCAATGACCTCCGGGACCACTCCTCTCCGTGCTTCACGTGTTTACGGTGTCTTAATTCCGCATCCAGACCCGCCAGGCATATGGCTTTGCTTCTTTCTCTTCTTGCTTGCTTCTGTTGTCGCTCTGTAGTTGGTCTTCATTTCCGTCTTCTAACTACTATCCATAATATGCTGACTATTTATTCCAGGGATGCTCAAATCTGAATTCGGGTGAATCCGGATAGATGCTATCAGGATTTCACCCAGTAAACCTATGCGGGCTGTGCGGGGGGGTGTCAAACTTACCTGTCTGACGTCTTCTTCGGTCTGTCCCTCGGCGCCTCCCACGACGCGGGCCACGCGCATCACGTGACCACAAACACTTCCTCCTTCCACCCGGAAGGAGGAAGTGTTTGTACTCACGTGACCGCCGCATGGAACGCATCGTGGGAGGTGCCGAGGGACGGCCCGAAGAAGCTTGAACCCCTCCCCCCCCCTGGTTTACTGGGCGAAACCTGGATAGCAACTATGCGGATTCACCCGAATTTGGATTTGAGCATCCCTACTTTATTCCTCATTCTATGAGCGGTTTCTCTCACCACCATTTGATTTTTCACAGATACCATATTCATCTCTCTACATCAACTCTGTCCTCTGTCTTTTCCCTTCAGATTCTCGCAGGTTTTTTTTTCACTGCACTATCTCTACCTTCTAAGAGGAGAGGGTCCAAATTTGGAAAGCCACCACACACTCAACCTATGGATATTCCTAGTATACCAACCGGGGAGTAGATCCAGGAACCCCTGACTCTCAGGAGCAAAAAGTTCACATCAAAAGTAATTGAGCCAGGACACCACGTGGATTTATTGCAGCAATACTGATTTATGGCATAACAGCACCAGAGCTACAACAGCATGATGTTTTGCTCAACCAAGCTTGGTTGAGCGAAACATTATGCTGTTGTAGTAGCTCTGGTTCTGTTATGCCATAAAGCAGTATTGCTGCAATAAATCCAGGTGGAGTTTCGAGTCAGTTACTTTTCAGAAGAGAGGAGGGCCCCATCCAGATCAGGTAAGAGTACCAAATCCAGCACACTGTGCTGCACGAGCCTTCCAGTGTGAGAGGTGACACACTCCCAATGCACGCTCTCCGATGAGGCGATGGCACTCAGTCATTGTGAGCTCTGCATAGGTGTATAGAGGTGGCCACACCCTTGATGCATGCTTACTCTGAAAGAAACTCCTCGGGCTTCGGCAGAAATAGCCAAGCCCAATTGGGTCTGCTCTACTGCGCAGATGCGAGCAGTCTGTGGCTCGGCCCTCGCAGTAGAGCCCACCTGATCAGGCTGTTTCTTCCAGAGCCCGAGCAGACAGCTGGTGTGCCTGCGCAGGCAGGCCACTGTGATTGTTATCGTTTGTCTGCGGGTCCGAGCGCTGGATCGGGCTGGCTGCGGAGGACGTGGAAAGCCTCATAAGGTTCCAGAGGCTTCCCCATCCTGAGGTATCAGTTTTTTTAATACTCTGAGTTACAGATCCTCCACAGGTGTGGGATGGGTAGCAGATCCAACCGTCTGCAGGTTAGATGGTCAAGTGGTCCACAAATGGAAGTGGGTAGCCTATTAGGTACAGGTTCTGAGGCATCTGCTTTGCATACTCTAACATCATTTACATTTTATCTCCTACATGCACAATAAAAAGACACAAATAAATCATTTATTAAAGTCATATTTGCATTTATTGATAATCATCATCTTGGTGGGTTCACATTTGTAAAAAAATAAAAATATCATTAATACAAAACTATAGAAACATGTCATTACCATTAACTGCACAAAGGTACTACAGTAATTAGATCTACATTCCCTTATGTTTATTTTTTGCTCATGATTTTCATTTTGTTAGAACATTTATTTTCAGAGTATACTCTACTACCTATTTCAGCATCATTCCCTTGTTTAGTCTAGGCATGCTAATGCTAATGTAGTCCTGAGTCAAGGGGGGCATCTTATATTAAGTCTAAAGAGAAATAGAGCCAGACTCTTTTGTTGCAGTTACAGTGAGGTAGAGAATGCATAAGACGGCTTATGGCTCCTGGTGATGTAGATCTCCCAGCATGCTCGTTAGGCATAATCACATGATCTCCTGCCACACATTGTTTTCTTTTCTTTTAATTCACTATTAAAGGACACAACAAATAAGTGAATGAAATTCCTGCATTTCTTCTTGCGTTTCTCCTTGTGTTCCTAGCTTACAATAAAAATCGCAAAACATAATATCCGAAAAATTGCATAATAAAGTTTTTTGCGCTTTGCAATAATTTTTCAGTATTAAATAGTGCTTAGGGTACCTGATCTACATACTTGTTCAGGGTTTATGGATTAAAGTATTAAGCTTGATTCACAATGGTCAGTTGCAGTGGTCAACTGCAGTGGAGACTGGACATAGACTTTAATACAATGCAGCGAGTTAGAATAACTTCACTCAGTTATAACACAGAGATGTGAACAGGCCCACAAAGGTCCTGTTCTGGACTTTTTTGAGTTTTGCTGCAAACTTGTGAGGATGTGCCCCCCTGATTTGGAATGATCGCACACCACCCGACAATTTGCACGGCACGTTATAGCTGTGGTGTGACCAAAAAATGCCCTCAGTATAAGTAGGTTGCTAAGTATAGGTGCCCGCAGTATAGGAAGCCAGATATACTGTAGGTGCCCCTATAAAGGTAGCTAGGTATAGGTGGCGCCAGTATAGAAAGCCAGATATAGATGCCCTCAGTATAGGTAGCCAAGTATAGGTGCCTCCAATATAGGTAGCCTGGTATATGTGCCCCCAGTATAAGAAGCCAGGTACAGGTGCACCCAGTATAGGAAGCTAAGTATAGGTGCCCCCAGTATAGAAAGTAGGTGCTTCAGGCTGCTTCATGGGAGGTCAGAGAGCAAAGAGAAATGGGATACATGGCAGTGACTGCAAGCTAGATAACTAGAGATTAAGGTGTTGGGGGGGGGCACATGTTCACTAATTTTTGTACAAAGACTAGCTATTCAGGTTTGGAGACTCAGCAAGAAAGTGCACAAATACCAGGACTTTCCTCCGGAGACTCCCTTGTTGTCCAAAGTTTCACTTCCCCACCTGCGTGCTCTCCTCAACCTCAATTTCTAGAAGACAAGAGGGGTAATCACATTGGCTGGCCTATCCAGTTTCAAGATTCTACTATGCCTGGCCTATAAAACTCTGCACAAAACCTGCCCTACTTACACCTCGGAATTTGTTCCCAGGTATACACCAGCTCATCCCCTCCGGTCCTCCAACGACCTTCGCCTAACTGCCCCACGCATTTCCCACTACCATGCGCGCCTGCAGGATTTCTCAAGAGCCGCACCCACCCTGTGGAACTCCCTTCCACCGCCCATCAGACTTGCTCCCTTCTTTTAACACATTCAAGCAAGCCCTCAAAACCCACCTTTTTAAGATGGCCTACCCACCCCCTATCACACAGTAACTCTCTACTGAATATTTATTCCACAGCCCTATCAAGTGTGTCCACCTCCCCTCCTTAGATTGTAAGTCTTTGGCAGGGTCCTCCCTTCCCTAGAGTACTCTACATAATCGTAAGCTCCTTTCCTATGATCCCCTTGTACTTGTATTACTGGGCCTAACTAACCAACCCAAAATTGCCTGATCATGTATCTTGTACCCTGTTTTCTTTGTATAACTTTGTCCTATGTTGGATAACCTTGTCCTATGTTGTATAACCTTGTTACATCTGTCATCCTTTGTATCATTGTATGTATTTATTGTCCAGCGCTACGTAATATGTTGGAGCTTTATAAACACAATACATAATAATAATTCTATGGAAGAAATTAGTAGTAGGCACCAGGTGCCTGGCTCAGCAGCACTAAGGGCATTTCAGCTCAGATAAGCATTGAAAGCTCAGTTTGTCACAGGTATTTTACACATCACTAACTATCCACTGATCAGGGTCCTCGGAGTTCTAGGGGCTCGAGGCCTTATATCTTATTTGTACATGCATATTTTGAGTGCTAAGGAGCATCAAGTGGTTTTAGGGGTTGCTAAATGGGAGCACAGTAATATTGTTATTCACTCGCACAGTAATATTGTTATTCACTCTGATGTCCGGTTTTCCTCAACTGCAGCGCACAACCAGCTCATTCAACCTTATGTTGTCCATCGGGAGTACTGGATTCCAGCCTCCATGATTGCTAAACAGCTGAGAGACAACACTGACTTCCCTAAGTGTGAAGTGTTTGATGCAGATTTAGTTCTTCTTATTTGGTCGTGCCCTGTGGTGGAGGAGACCTTTTGGTGACAGGTCATTTAAATCTTATTTGATGTCAGAAGTATGCTACTTTAGACTCTAAGGTTTGTCTTTTTGGTCTGATGCTTGAGATCAAGGGACTACATCCTCTCAGAACATTTGTAAGCAAAACACTATTTTTAGCCAGAAGAAAAACATTCTAAGGTGGTTCTTCCCTGATCAGCCCCAACTGTCTCAATGGATATCTCAGGTATTGGAGGTCATTCAATTTGAGAAAATTATGTAGTCTCATCTCAGTGAAGTTCTGTGAGATCTGCCAAAACTAAACTAGTTAGATTCCCAAAAAACAGTGTAGGGAATCCTGATTGGTCCTAATTTTGTTAATGTTCTTTTTACAGAGGTAGACCTGGCAAAATAGCCTTCCATGTTCCTACAGAGGTAGACCTAGCAAATTACCCTGCAATCTTTCTACAGAGGTAGACCTGGCAAAAGACCTGGCCATCTTCCTATAGAGGTAGACCTGGCCATCTTCCTATAGAGGTAGACCTGGCAAAAGACCTGGCCATCTTCCTAACAATGTAAACTGTCATCTTTTTACAGAAGTGGACCTGACAATAGACCTGGCCATCTTCCTACAGAGGTAGACCTGGACAATGACCCTGCTATCTTTTTACAGAGGTAGACCTGGCAAAAACCCTGCCATGTCCCTACAGAGGTAGACCTAGCAAATGACCCTGTCATTTTTCTACAGAGGTAGATCTGACGAATGACCGTGCCATCTTCCTACAGAGGTAGACCTGGCAAAAAACCTGGCCATCTTCCTACCGATGTAGACTGTCATATTTGTACAGAAGTGGACCTGACAAAAGACTTGGCCATCTTCTTACACAGGTAGACCTGGCAAATGACCCTGCTATGTTTCTACAGAGGTAGACCTGGAAAATGACCCTGCCACCTTTCTACACAGGTAGACCTGGCAAAAGACCCTGCCATATTTTTAACGAGGTAGACCTGGAAAATGATCCTAGCCTCTTTCTACAGGGGTAAGCTTGGCAAATGGCCCTGCTATCTTTCTATAGAGATAGACCTGGTAAACGACCCTGTTATCTTCCTACAGATGTAGACCTAACAAATGACTTGGCTATCTTACTACAGAGGTAGATCAGGCAAATGAGCCTGCCATCTGGCAAATTACACTACCATATTTCTATAGAGGTAGATGTGGCAAATGACCCTAGTAGATAGTAAAAATCTGAAAGCTCTGACAAGTATTGGACTTATAAATAACAAACAACTTCTGAATATTGTACTGAAGGGAAAGACATAATATACTGTACAGGGTCCTAAGGACAGCCCTGTACAGTACAGCAATATAAATATTTGCTCAAGTAGCAACAGGTAATGTATCGATTTTAAAATAAAAACCTCCCCAACCAGGTTATGTGGGAGGTACTAGTGTGAACCACATCGGGATGCTGGGGTCCTTGCTGATCCCCCATCTCCTCATGTGTATGTCTCAGGGAGGGGTGCAGCTATCCAGCACAAAGGTGGGACTAGGAGAGCGTAATACACCTGGGTGAGTAGATAATTCCGAGGGGCAGTGTTATCAACCACCTCAGGTCCTAAAGACATACATAGGATGCAAATATATACAGTGACAACTTTCATATTTGCACCCTATGTATGTCTTTCTTAGTATGTTGTTTGAGCAACTGCTGTGAGTAGTATTGCACAGGACCTGAGGTGGTTGATAACACTGCCCCTCGGACTTATCTGCCAAAAGGAGTATTTGAAGGGCGCTGCTGTTATTTTCAACTGAACTGATATATCCTCCAGCTGCCTGGTCCTCATGGTATGGGGTGTCCCTTTAGCCCCTGCCAAGTATCAAAAAGAATAAAACTAGAAGAGGACGGCACTGGTATATACGTTTCTAAGTGACTTTATTGAGGTTAGAAATATATTGAGTCAATGTGCATGGACTCTAAAAAATATATAAGTATCTGACTTATCTACTCACCCAGTTGTATTACGCTCTCCTTGTCCCACCTGTGTGCTGGATAGCTACACCCCTCCTTGAGACCTTTAAGGTGGCCACTAACAATCCAATTTCTAGCGACAAATCCATCGAGCGATCAAAAATTCTGATCGGAAGTGAAATATTGTAATACATCGTTCACTACACCATCAACGAACCAATCTTTGCTTCCTATCTATCATAACCAACAAGAAAATCCATATTTTGGTTCGATGAAAATTCATTCAGCCGACATTTTTTTCACTCGATTGTGCCCACCAACTGAGATTATTTACAACCAATCTGATCAAAATTTCTGATCGCTCGAACGATTTTTCGCTAGAAATTGGACCGTTAGTGTCCACCTTTACACGGGGAGGTGGGGGATCAGCAAGGACCCCAGCACACCTGTGTGGTTCACACCAGTCCCTCCCACATAACCCGGTTGGGGAGGTTTTTATTTTAATATCGATACATTGCTGTCACGGAACAGTCGTGAGAAACGTGGGCGAATTGGAAGGACCATTACAGGAATCAGAAATGACATCCCTGGGGGTTTTTTCTTTTTTTTTCTTTTTTCTCTCTTTCCCTCCTTCCACCAAAAGGGCCTTAGCCATCTGGAGAGAGTCCCTGGCTATAAGCTGTGCTGATGGCCCATCCATCAGGTATAGGTGACAAGCACCATGACAGAAGCAATCTAGAGTGGAAAAACTCAGACACTCGGGCTCCTTCCCCAGCAGGGGAGCCGACATGTGGCTTGCTGCTGCCAGCTTCAAAAACAACCTCACCTAGGGATGACCTGCTGTCAATCCCAGATGCAGATCATATTCCATAAACTGCTATATGTGTCATATTTTCTGTGTTGCCAGGCTGGCAGACCCTCCAAACTAACAGAGCATGTAGGGCCCTGTCTGGCGCTGGTTCTGAGAACATTTCAGAACATTCTGAGGTAAAGACTGTCAGTTAGGCAGTTCGAAAGTGCCCTGATGATACCACAGGGGTCCCACCCCTCATGTTTGGTATCAGGCTGCTGGGTAAATCGAGGCAGACCTGAAAATATTAGTAAATCTGCCCTGACCTGTACGGTTCTGTGAGATAGAGCCCATATGTGGTTAAGACATGATTTCTTGTCCCCAGGACAAGGGGAGGACTCATCTCATGTTCTAAGGGGGTGTGTGGCCCTGCCCTCACTCCCTCCTACTGGATCAGGGGCATAAGAATGGCAGAGGAGACAAACTCAGGGTCCTCCACCCTGAAACATCTTGAACTCATCTGTGCCAGCTTGAGGATATGCTGGCATCCACCTGATCTGAACTCTGAACTTTGATTGAAACCAAGAACTTTATGATTCTTCCCACAAAAAGGACATCTTTCCAGGAACTAAGTATTTTTTCTCCCTTCTTTTATTTTTCATACTGGCTATTACTGTTTTAATAATTGTTGATTTTAATAATTGTCTGTATATATTAATTATTTATATTGCCGTGAATAAACGACTTTATCAAAGTCATTCACTGTCCGCTACCCTGCTTATCAGCCGCACAACTGAACCAGACCTCTGGAGAGACGCTACTACTATTGTATTGTGGTTAACTAGACAGAATAGAGTGTGTTTAACCGTTTTTTATTCGCAGGACTAGTCAGTCAGTGGGCTCCTCGGTCCCATGGTAACCGAGGTGGTGGCAGATACCCTGAAATCGTGTAAAGTTGTAATTACCCATATCTCACGGGCTCCCTTCTGGTTTGTCTGCGGTTTGTCCCAACGGTTCCTGCGCATTGACTGCGACCAGAGTTCGCACGATCCGTGCGCTGGCACCGTTTGGAAGGCCATTTGCGATCTGACCACCAGGGCTCCTGTGACAATTGCCTGTTGCTACTTGAGCAAAAAATTATATCTCTGTACTGCACGCCCTGTACAGTACAGGGATATAATTTTTTTTCTCCTTAAGACCCCATATATTATAAGCATTGGACTAGTTTATGAGGGATTATCAGGGTTTCCTTTATTTTCTAAAGCACTTACTGAATGGCAGTACCTCAGTCCAACTGCTAAAATAGTGTGCAAACAAGTAGGGAGGCCAGCCGGTATCTTTGTATAGATTTCCAGTAAGGGCTTTGGTAAAAAAATAAAAGGAAATACTGAGAATCCTCATAAAGAGAAGGACTAGTCAAAAACAAACCACAGTGAGACTCCTGCCAAATACGCGCAATACTTGAAGAAGTGGGCCAGTACCCCGAAAACGAGTTGTTACGTGACAATAAAATCCAGTAGAATAAGAGATTGTGATACAATTTACCTCCAACCTAATTATATGTTTTTGATTACCTACTTGGGCACCACCTAAACAAGTGCTCCTAGAACTAGGCTGTGTTCTTTTTTCTTACTAAAGGTTTAGAATCCAGGGTTCTAAATAACAGGTTGTCTACAGTTGGGATTTTTAACCATTAAAAAAATGTGGGAAGAGGACAAAATATACAGTTGTCTACTTCTTTAGTTTGCTTTAATGTCAATGTACATTTAGAAATTTCAGTTTGTATTTAGTTCTGAGGGTCTCAATGACCTCATCTGGTTCTACGGAGCCTCTTTACTCATGTATCATCTTTTATTTGTGGAGAATACTTATCTCTCTCACTTATTACAAATTAAAAGAAAGGTATAAAAAGAACTGATAAAAAAACTGATTTTCTGACGTTTAACCAATTCCAGCTACAGAGAAGGCTAGACATGCTATGACATCTCCTTGTTCTATGCATAGTGCTGACAACACCAAATAGATGGCAGCTCCCATGCACAGAAAAAAAAAATAAAAAAAAAGGCTGCAGAAATGTGGTATGGGAAAAAGTAACAGTGGAAACATATTGTAGCAAGCAACTACTTCAAGAAGAAGAGAACATCATCATATTTGAAGAATGCATTAAGAAAGGATTGTTTCAAGTAGTCTCATCACATTCTAGATTACAATTAGTTCTGAGAAATCAGGTTTCAAAACCTTGAACGATGTTGTGCAATGGCTGTAGACTTGTCTGGTTTTTTAACAGTTGCAACATTTTTAGGCAATTTGTCTACTTTGGACTGCCATACTGGTTTTAGAAGACCTTTGGCCACATTTACAACATCCATCATTATGGTTTTGACATGTTCATTGTTTGTTGGCTCGTATATTTTACGCACATACCATTTTTTTTGTAATCTGGAGTATACTAGTTTTGTTATGGGAGTTCCAGCTGGAGCACTTGTCGATGTTTTCAAAACAGCCTGAGGACGATTTGTGTTTCTATTATTAGATAAAATTGCTAACTTGGTTCTAGCCTCCATGGAATTCATTGGATAGTGATGTTGTTTGGTTCTGTACTTTAACACCAGGCTGTGAAATGACTCAAGGGCTCCCGTACGGCAATAAAAAACTAGATGTTTCAAATCCCTGTCCATCTGTGGACATAGGATGACGTCCCGAAGTGCTATGTAAGCCAGACTTGGTTTGCTAAGCCAGGGTCGACTAACGTCATCTCCAGTCAGCTCACCATGCTTACATCCACTTTCTACGTCGCCATTCTTCCACTGATGAATGTTGCACACATGGTTTAAAACGCCATGCCAGCGATCACGAAACACCTCAATGTTGCCCTTACATGTCCTGCTGCACCAGTAAAAGTGATTAAGAATGGGGCTTATCCAGTCTTTAATGATTTCACAGCCAGCAGGTCTTGAGGCATTTAGTAATTTTTTCTTGATAGACTTGCTGTAGTGCCACAAGTCAAACTGATGGTTGATGTCGCTGTAATCAGTTCTCATTATTTTTTTAATGCCTGGGTGACTGTCGGTCCCGATCATATGAACATCATATTTCTCTTCTCTAATTCGGTCAACACATGTTTTAAACCCAAGCTTTTCCATCGCTACGGAGGACGTGGTCTGAGACACTTGTACAGCCTCAAAGTCCAGGATGAGGGAAGTCTGCATATCCATCATGGTATACACGCAATATTTAGCATTAAAGCCAGGGCTGTCGCATTGGCCATCGCCAATCAAATACAGCGGTTTATGGCTAATTATTGAGGACACTCGCTCTTTTTCTAGAAGCCAATTGTGATCTATTGCTCCAAAAATGGCTCCGATTTGATAGTTAGAAAAACTCTGGGAGCCAAAAATTTTTATATTCATCAGATCAAACATTTCTTTTACTTTTGTATACGATGAACCGCTGCAAACGATGGCAGATGCAAGTAGTAAGTTTCCCACTGCAACACTCTGGATGCGTGGCTGACTTTGCCAGAGTAGAAAGTTGTGGCCACCTGCACAGGTTGCAAAGACTTTTAAAAGTGTCCCCACCATTCTCTTATCGAATTTTGTCAATCTTTCAAAACAGCAATCTACTGTGCAGCAACGTTTCCTTAAAAGCTCATCAAGGCAAGATTCAAAAACAATGAATTTGCGTTCCATAACCACATTCTTCTCACCCGTGGTAATGTCACTTGGCTTATCTGAAGCATCCAGTTCTGAGTCTGCATAATCAGAGTCACTTACTTCACTTAGGTGAGGCGCATATGAAGCATCAGAAGGGGTTTTTCTCTTTTTAAAAATTGGTTCATCTATTGATGAGGTATCAGAGAGAGGAGTTATTAATGGTTCATCCACTGGTGAAGTTTCAGAGAGAGAAGTTAACATTTCCACTGTAGATTCCAGTATGACCGGTGAAGGCGGTGCCTCAATATGCATATCAGCTCCCAGGTCCTGGAAATCGGTTAATGGTGAAAACCATAGAGATGACCTCTTTGGGTGTGATTCAGCATTAAAACTCATCTCCTTGTTCTCAGCATTTTGACATGGCTGAAGTGACGGTATATTGGTAACAGAGTATTTACAGGGCGACCTAACATTCCAAAGCTGGCCTGCAATAGAGACCTGATTCGGTATAGCTCTAATAGCATCTTTAAAAAAGAATGAAGAATATCTGTGTTTTCCAGGAGTTCTATATTTGGGTTTGTAAGTTGCAGGAGAAGATCCTCTAGTATCCTCTGAAAAGCCTGAACAATGTGCATCATATCCATGATCTCTGTATATGTCGTTGTAAGTTATAGTAGAAAGGAGATCAGAAAAGTGATTGAAGGGAGACGTCCCACTGTCTTCCAAAGTGCAGGAAGAATTCAAGTCAGGTCCAGGATCTCCGTCTATGTCTCTGTAGCTTGCACCAGAAAGGTCATTGGAGGGAGAGGTCCCACTGTCTTTGTCTATGTCTCCGTAGCTTGCAGCAGAAAGGTGATTAGGTGTGGAGCTTCTGATATCATCCAAAACATATGGAGTGTATAAATCATATCTATGATCGCTATATATGTCTTTGTAACTTGCCGCCAATGAATAGGATACTTCTGCAGCTAAAGGTGAGAAATCATTTTGATCTGTTTGGGAGGATGCATCCACATAAGACTTTCTGTATGAATGGCAGGAGCAAAAACAGTGTTTAGGCAAACCCGTAGAGGTTTTGGTCAACTCCTGTGATTTTCTATCTTTCATAGTAGTGTTCTCAGGCATTAGAGTAGGGGTAGCATGAGGCCACAATTTTCGTTTACAACCCTTACGGTAGGACTCTGCAGTGAAATGTGTGGAGCATATCCTAAACCTATCTCCTCGTCTATCGTTAAATATTTCCAGGACAGCGCTCTCCATAGATTCTTCATCTAGACCTCCGGCAGTCAGCCATCGTTTTATAGCGTCTATGTCTCTTGGAAAATGATGAAGGACAACATCGGGAAATTCCGATTTCATGCCCGTGCCATGGGGACAATCTTTAACCACGCACTTGGGCATTTTCCTACATGCTAAGCAGAAACAATAATGATTATTGTAAGATGGCAAAGTAGTTTGTAAAGTGGAATTATACTCCCCAAACTAAAATTTCAATAACTTCTCTTAGTTACGGAAAGGAACATTTGAAAGCATTTCCAAGTATAAAACTATGTGTAAAATTGTTTATTTTCACTTCAGAGAGGAGAAAAAGCTGGCTTATCTCTGGTCCCTTGACAAGGGCAAGAATCTCCCTGCGCCTGGGTCTTTACTTTGCCCCTCTTCCATTCCCTCCCTCTGCTGAATACACACATCACCCTGGCAACACAGAAAAGGAGGAGGCAGAGTGAAGACACAGGCACAAGGAGGGCTGGTGCACACCAAAAAACGCTAGCAGATCCGCAAAGTGCTAGCAGTTTTTGAAACGCTTTTTCTTATTTTTCTGTAGCATTTCACCTAGCATTTTGCGGTTTTGGGAAGCATTTTTGGTGTAGTAGATTTCATATATTGTTACAGTAAAGCTGTTACTGAACAGCTTCTGTAACAAAAACGCCTGCAAAACTGCTCTGAACTGCCGTTTTTCAGAGCGGTTTGCGTTTTTCCTATACTTTACATTGGAGGCAGAAACGCCTCCACAATCCAAAATCTGCAGCAGCCCGGGAGTATGTGTTTCTGCAAAACGACTCCCGCTCTGGTGTGCACCAGCCCATTGAAATACATTACCCTAGTGTATCTGCAGCTGCAAGCGGATCCAAAAACGCTGCCGAACCGCTCTGGTGTGCACTAGGCCAGAGATTCTTGCCTTCTTGCTGAGGAACCGGAGATAAGTCGGCTTCTACTGCTCTCTGCATTAAATAAACAATTTTCCAGAGAATACTTGGGAATGCGTTTAAATGTTTTTTTTTGGTTTTTTTCAAGTAACTGGGAGAAGTTACTGTTTTAGGACTATATATATATATATATATATATATATATATATATATATATATATATATATATATATATATCTATATATCTATATATATATATATATATATATATATATATAGATATATATATATATATATATATATATATATATAGATATATATATATACACATACACACACATTTTACCCCTGAAAGTGGCCATACATTGGTCGATTTTTTAATCCGATCGATTATTATACCCGTTAAATAAATCAAATGGATCAAATATCGAGCTGTCATTTTGATGTAGAATCCATTCTTATCGACCGATATATGATCAATTTCTTAAAATGATATGATTGAGTATGTCGGGTTATTTCAATCAATGGAACGAGTATCGAGAGCTTTTCATTATGTATTCGATCAACCTTTACTCGATCAGATTGATGAAGGTGCTTATTTTGTGATTAAAGGTGCAAAAATTAACAAAAATGGATTCTAGTATATGGTTAAAAAAATTGATTCATGTTTGATGGATTCATTTATTTTGAATCGATTCTAAGAATCGATAGGTCAATCGATCATCCTATATTCGAACAGTGTATGGTCAGCATAAGAATAAATGAAAGAGAGCACTTAAAAATGATGTTCCACACAGGTGAAATATCATTAAAGTAAACTTGAAACAATGAAAAAAAAATAAAAAGCAGATGCTTACCAAAGTAGAGGGAAGCCTCTGTATAGTCCAGAGGCTTCTTTGAACCTCCTTGACCCTTCTGCTGCTGGCTAGGACCCTCTTTACCTCTGTGATCGCACTCTCATCTGTATATGAGCACGGTCGTACTGCATCAGTGTCAGTAAGATTTACACCTCGTGCGCGGAGGAAAAAGCCATGAACGAGCAGCTTTGTGCCACTGTGCAGGCGCCAACCAACATGTTTGACAATTTTGTCAAATGTGTTATAGAGGAACCCAGTGCTGCAACGAAAGGGTTTACCACGAAAGGACAACTGTAGTGAGAAGTACATGGAGGCTGCCATATTTATTTTCTCTTAAAGAGACACTGAAGCGAAAAAAAAAAATGTATGATATTATGATTTGTATGTGTAGCACAGCTTAGAAATAAAACATTAAGATCAGATACATCAGTGTAATTGTATCCAGTACAGGAAGAGTTAAGAAACTCCAGTTGTAATCTCTATGCAAAAAAGCCATTAATCTCTACGACTTTAAAGTTGTGGAGAGGGCTGTCTTCTGACTTTTATTATCTTAACTGTAAATGAACAGTTTTCTTTTTCTCTGCCAGAGGAGAGGTCATTAGTTCACAGACTGCTCTGAAAGAATCATTTTGAATGCTGAGTGTTGTGTAATCTGCACATATTAGAGAATGATGCAATGTTAGAAAACACACTATATACCTGAAAATAAAAATATGAGAATATTTTCTTTGCTGCTAATCTTCTAGTAATTATTCATAGTACACAACCAATTCATTATATCATATTTTTTTTTTCGCTTCAGTGTCTCTTTAAAGCGGACCTGAACTTAGAAGTCCTCTCCTCTCTAAAAGATAACCTTAAAACAAAAAAAAAATCTCTTTGTTACAGCTGTTACTGTTACAAGTCCTAAAATAAATCTGCAGTGTTTCTACTTCCTGATTCATAGTAGCAGACATATTGCTAACATCCAGTGCTTTTTCAAATGAGCTTATTGCCATCTCTGCCATGGCAGTCATGTGACACAGGGGAGAGATCCGATTACAACTTGTGATTAGACAAAAATGAGCGTGAATTAGACAGGCTAAACTCTCTAAATACATATAGGTAGCATTTCTCTGTGTTTTCCTTTTGTCCTGTGCAAGAGTTCAAGTCCACTTTAAACAATACCAGTTGCCTGACAGCCCTGCTGATCTAATTGGCTGCAGTAGTGTCTGAATAACACCAGAAACAAGCATGTGGCTAGTCAGATATCACAATAATGTCAGAAACATCTGATCTGCTGCATGCTGGTTCAGGGTCTATAGCTAAAAATATTCGAGGCAGAGGATCAGCAGGGCTGCCAGGCAACTGGTATTGCTTATAAGGAAATAAATATTGCCATATCCCTCTTGCTACTGTTATCCTCTACGGAGATTGGAGAAGCCTCTGGACAATCCAAAGGCTTCCCACTAAAGAGGTAAGTATCTAGATTTATTTATCTTTTATCTTCTTTTATCTATGCTTTAAGCACCAGGACCCCATAGTACATTTCAAATACAATCTTATACATTATTTCTTCTGCCTCAGCATGGAAACGAGCACCATGCGCCATCCACATCTCTTCTAGCTGCATGATAGGAGGAGCATGTGACTGTATACCATTTACAGTGGTCGGATCTATTCACATAGCTATATGCGAAAAGACCCAGAGTGGTGGCGTGGCTTAGTGCCAACAAAGAAGTATATCTCCACAGCCAGACAGTTCAGAAGAGATGAGCTACGTGGGTGCTAGTTTTGGGCTAGACTTGGAACTGTATAGCTCTAAATGGTGGCTAGGGTGAGCTTTAACCAGTGTTTAAAAACTATAACCACAACCCCCACCCCCTCAACGTTTTTAAAAAATTGCCCTTCAAAAGCTATAATTTGCAAATGATACTCTCTGTAGACAGCTGGCCGACTTACCTATGTCAAGAGGTTTGAAGATGAACAGATAATCTGCATAACAGGTCAAAGTATGATAAGTTTACCTAAAAAAAGCAAAAAACAAAACAGTGTCTAAATGCTGACTAGGATAAACTGTTAATCAATGGTTATATTCAAAGCTTAAATTGCAGTGTTGGCTATTATGGATCCTTTTGTTTAGTTCCTCTTTAATACAGATATTCTTTTAAATTGGTGTGCGCTTTGGCGAAATTGCATTTGTTGCACATTAAATATATTTCTTTTTTTTAAACATATTTATTATTTTTATCCCAACAAGTAAGTGTACAGGAGATATTACACATAAATTTGGAACAAACAGAGCCATTTCCAAGATATGCAGCGCATTAAGTCTTACTCATAGTAAACGATTGTTTGTTCCCAGAATATACAATTATTGAATTCTTTGTCCCCTATTAACCCCCCCCCCCCCCCATCCCCTTAACCCGCCCCCCCCTTCTGTCATCTCTGAGAGCCACTTATCAGATAGATTATCTCCTATGCGATATCTAGACGACCCAAGGACCCCTGCAAATGTTCTATAAGATACCATTTGGTATATTTGAAGTGATCATCAATGGCATTGTATTTTTTTTTTTGTACGTTTGAGTGCAATTTGTGTTTTTGCATGGCAGGTCTGCTTTTTTTTCTGTGTGATAGACTGGGGGGAGGGGGCTGGAAGAATCCCCAGATAAATTAAACTCCAATTTCTACCCCTGCCTTGTGTATCCTTCAAATGCATCTCAACACCTATGTATAAAAACATAAAACAAACCTCCCCATAGAGTGGGCCATTGGTGGTGTGGAGGCACACTACTTACTTAAGTGGAGGCCACTCCCCTTACACCTCCCTTCCCCATCTATATGGGATCCCCAAGGAGAGACATAGCTGCAGCATCTTGAAGGTCCTGCTGGTGAAGAGAGCATGGCTAGAGATGTAGTCCTTTGGTTTAAGTACATCTTCCGATATGCGTTGCGGCGGTCTGAGGTACATGATTTCCCCGGGAGCTTGAATATGCGGTTCTCCCTGGGGAAGATGGCAGATCCCATTTTGACAGGTTGCTAGGGGAGCTGCACCATAGGTAAGTAATGCCAAACACTACCACCAATGTCCCACTACACTGCTAACCTTCCTTATGGGGAGGTTAATTTTATATCTTTTCATTTATAACCTGTAGGTGCTCCGGTCCTTTTAAGTAGCTTTGTCAGCTATTCTCAATTGTTGTGGCAATTAATTCAGAAATTCATCAATTAACTCATAAGGTATATAAACCGCAACATTCCTGACAAAGCCATGGAATGCTGAAACACATAGCAACATCACTGGCACACGGAGGTCTGCTGCTGGAGCCTTGGTTTGTAACATCTGGGATGGCCAGAGCTAGTGGCCACAACACTGCAGGAGGCGGCAGACACAGTTGACGGGCATTTGCCCTTCTTAAGCCTATTTCTGCTCACTTCTAGTAAGTGTAGCTTTTAAATTGTTACAGATCTCTTATGCTATGCACACACAACTATTATTTCGGACATGATCGATCAGCTCCCGATCAATTAAGGGATCGACTCGTGCCTGCGCAGTACAGCACATTCCACTGGGATCGGCTATTTCCACCAGCGCCTGAGGGGAAGCTTGTACCATGCCTGTGCAGGAGCGTGGATTGGCAAATATTGCCGCAAGCTAAAGCTCCTACTAGGCCTGTACCACCAGATTTTCGGGGCTTGACATCGCTGGATCCCCGAAGAAGAGGAGGACGGGAAGCCTCTTTAGGATCAAGAGGCTTCCCCCTACCAAGGTAGGTACTGCCCAGGGGCACTTTTTATTTTCTTTACAGGATTTCTCTAAACCTAAACCTTTTTGTAGATTTTCAATACAAAATAAAACTTTGGGATTCTAAAGAAAACAGTCCTGGGAGGATAGGTACAATTATTTATCTCAAAGCTTATTTTTAGTTCAGGTTTGCTTAAAAGTGTACATGAGGTGGTTTTGTAAGTAACAAATTAGACACAAAGGCATGTTTCCATCTGAAGGACATGCCTCTGGCCCCCCTCCCCCACTCTCAGACTCTCTTGTACCGCACTAGACTCACCCTGACAACCCCCCCCCCCCCCTTCCCCCACCAGAATCTACTGACAAGCAGATTGGCAGTAGACTAGCAGGGTATGGTGCTTCTGCTTAACGCCCCTTCCCAGCCTCTCAGGCCATCTCATTTGCTCTTCGCCGCCTATTCCCCGCCTCTCCCCTGCCCCTTCCATGTCTCACATAGCTCTGTGAGCACAGAGCTGATTCTGCAGCATTGTGACCCCAGGGTCATTTTTTTCCCACAGAAACAAAACTGCAGGATATCGAGCAAAAGGAGCAGCGGTAAGGGGCTCTATCTGATTCAGTCAGTCCTCTGGATCAGGTAGTATCCTTTTTTTTTTTTTACTTTATTTACCGGCTCAGGTTTGCTTTGACACCCGAGGTGACATGTGACATAATGAGATAAGCATGTGTATGTACAGTGCCAAGCACACACATAACTATGCTGTGTTTTTTTTTTCTTTTTCTACCTGAAAGAGTTAAACATCAGGAATGCAAGTGACAGTTTCTCGGCAGGCAGTTTATTTTCACCTGTGGTGTCTTTAAAAAGAGAGTCTGAAGCAAGAATAAATCTGGCTTCAGACCTCATAGATAGCAGGGGCATGTGTGTCCCTGCTAAACCGCCGCTATCGCGCCGATAAACGGGGGTCCCTTCACCCCCAAATCCCCTCGGTGCAGCGGGGGAGCGCTTCCTGGTTGGGGCAGGGCTAACCGCCGCAGCCCTGCCCCACGTGCGTCTGTCAGCGCGTATCTCTGTCTCTCCCCCGCCCCTCTCAGTCTTCCTTCACTGAGAGGGGCGGGGCAGAGGCGGCGATGCGCCGCTGATAGACGCGACTGGAGACAGGGCTGCAGCCGTTAGCCCTGCCTCCAGGAATGACCAAGTCTACGACCAAGTCTTGCGGGGGTGGGTTTGGGGGTGAAGGGACCCCCGTTTAGCGGCGTGATAGCTGCGGTTTAGCAGGGGCACACATGCCCCTGCTAACTATGAGCTCTGAAGCGAGATTTATTCTCGCTTCAGAGTCTCTTCAAGCAATTTGTAAGGTGTCAATTGATGAAAAAAACCGGCTAATGTATTATTCTGCACGATCCCTCACTTTACAGCATTTTTTTCAAATGGTACTGTATGAACAGTGAAAATGAAAATATGTCAGCTACTCTACCACCTACCTTCTGCTGTTTCAAGAAATGCCTCATTTGTTTTGGGGACACGTCTCTTCCTCAGGACCACATCGCTGAGGTAATGTTTGCTTTGTACAAAACTGCAGTTTCTTCTGCTAAGTCAACCACACGATTACATTTCAGCTGACATTACTCCCGCAGGAAATCTCTCATTATCGCCATCTGAGATGTCAAGGAACTGGGTAAACTCTGCATGGACATCAAAAATGTCACCAAGACAACACTAAACAAAACAACAAACTCACAAATTTCAAAACGCTTACTCATGTATTGCTTTTCACTGATTTACATAGCTTTGCTGTCAGTTATTACGGAAGAGTGGTGAGGTGAACTGCATTTAATTTAGGATTTCGGGCGGTGGGAGGAGCATTACAAGGAGGCATCAAGGGGTCGGTGATGAGGACCTGGGGACTTGTGATCTGCAGCAGCAGATACAGTGGTTTTCAAAAGTATTCGTCCCTCTTGTAGTTTTCCACATTTTGTCACATTACTGCCACAAATCAATTTTATTGGAATTCCACGTGAAAGACCAATACAAAGTGGTGTACACGTGAGAAGTGGAACGAAAATCATACAGGATTCCAAACAGTAAAAAAAAAAAAATAACAGCAAAGTGGGGTGTGCGTAATTATTCAGCCCCCTGAGTCAATACTTTGTAGAACCACCTTTTGCTGCAATTACAGCTGCCAGTCTTTTAGGGTATGTCTCTACCAGCTTTGCACATCTAGAGACTGAAATCCTTACCCATTTTTCTTTGCAAAACAGCTTCAGCTCAGTCAGATTAGATGGACAGTGTTTGTGAACAGCAGTTTTCAGATCTTGCCACAGATTCTCGATTGGATTTAGATCTGGACTTTGACTGGGCCATTCTAACACATGGATATGTTTTGTTTTAACCACTTCACCACTGAGGGGTTTTACCCCCTGAGCACCAGAGCAATTTTCACCTTTCAGCGCTCCTTCCATTCATTAGTCTATAACTTTATTATTACTTATCGCAATGAAATGAACTATATCTTGTTTTTTCCGCCACCAATTAGGCTTTCTTTAGGTGGGACATTATGCTAAGAATTATTTTATTCTAAATGTGTTTTAATGGGAAAATAGGAAAAATGTGGGAAAAAATTAATTATTTTCCAGTTTTCGGCCATTATAGTTTTTAAATAATGCATGCTACTGTAATTAAAACCCATGAAATGTATTTGCCCTTTTGTCCCGGTTATAAAACCGTTTAAGTTATGTCCCTATCACAATGTTTGGCGCCAATATTTTATTTGGAAATAAAGGTGCATTTTTTTCAGTTTTGCGTCCATCCCTAATTACAAGCCCATAGTTTATAAAGTAACAGTGTTATACCCTCTTGACATAAATATTTAAAAAGTTCAGTCCCTAAGGTAACTATTTATGTATTTTTTTTAATTGTAAATTTTTTTCGCAGGAAGTACAAGGAGGCTGTGTTTGTTTTTTTTCACAATGATCGCGCTGCCCATCGGAGAGCAGCGGATCATTGCGGGGCTTAGATCAACGAACGGGAATGGATTTTCCCGTTCATTGATCTCCGGGCGAGCGGGCGGCGGTGTGTTTACTAGTGGCGGGTGGCGTGTTTACGAGCGGGAGCGCGGGCAGCGGCCGGAGCGCGGAAAGTACGGATTTCTCCGTCCCTGGGGGTTAAAGGATGGAAAAAGGGACGGAGAAATTCGTACGGGCGGGGGTAAAGTGGTTAAACCATTCCATTGTTGCCCTGACTTGATGTTTAGGGTCGTTGTCCTGCTGGAAAGTGAACCTCTGCCCCAGTCTCAAGTCTTTTGCAGACTCCAAGAGGTTTTCTTCCAAGATTGCCCTGTATTTGGCTCCATCCATCTTCCCATCAACTCTGACCAGCTTCCCTGTCCCTGCTGAAGAGAAGCACCCCTAGAGCATGATGCTGCCACCACCATATTTGACAGTGGGGATGGTGCGTTCAGAGTGATGTGCAGTGTTAGTTTTCCGCCACACATAGCGCTTTGCGTTTTGGCCAAAAAGTTCCATTTTGGTTTCATCTGACCAGAGTACCTTCTTCCACATTTGCTGTCCCCCCACTGCAAACGGGACCTCTTATGCTTTTCTGTTAACAATGGCTTTCTTCTTGCCACTCTTCCATAAAGGCCAACTTTGTGCAGTGCACGACTAATAGTTGTCCTATGGACAGATTCCCCCACCTGAGCTGTAGATCTCTGCAGCTCGTCCAGAGTCACCATGGGCCTCTTGACTACATTTCTGATCAGCGCTCTCCTTGTTCGGCCTGTGAATTTAGGTGGACGGCCTTGTCTTGGTAGGTTTACAGTTGTGCCATACTCCTTCCATTTCTGAATGATCGCTTGAACAGTGCTCCGTGGGATGTTCAAGGCTTTGGAAATCTTTTTGTAGCCTACGCCTGCTTTAAATTTCTCAATAACTTTATCCCTGACCTGTCTGGTGTGTTCTTTGGACTTCATGGTGTTGTTGCTCCCAATATTCTCTTATACAACCTCTGAGGCCGTCACAGAGAAGCTGTATTTGTACTGACATTAGATTACACACAGGTGCACTCGATTAAGTCATTAGCACTCATAGGGCAATGTCTATGGGCTATTGACTGCATTAAGACCAAAGGGGGCTGAATAATTACACACACCCCACTTTGCGGTTATTTATTTGTAAAAAATGTTTGGAATCATGTATGGTTTTCGTTCCACTTCTCACATGTACACCACTTTGTATTGGTCTTTCACTACAATTTTCCTTCAGATCGATGGATCTATAAGATAATTTCCAACCACTCCGATCGAAATTCCGATTGATTTTGCTATCGATTTTGTTACTTAGCAATGCAAAATCGATCGAGAACAATTTGGATGTCTACTCTACACATGATGCAATCAGATCACTGGTCGATCTGAAGGAAAATTGTACCATGGGTATGAGGCTTAACCACTTGCCGACCGCCCCCAGCCGATGGGCGGCGGCAAAGACTGGGCCCAAACGACCGCAATACGCCCATCGGCGGGGGCGGCTGCGGGAGTGGCTATGCGGCGATCGCGTCATTCGTGACGCGATCAGCCGCCGGGGACTGGCTCCGCCCACCGCTCGTAGTAACCCGCCGGCCGTTCGGAAGCGCCGGCGGGTTACTAGCACCCGGATCGCCGCATTTACATTGTATAATAGGCTTTGTAATGTATACAAAGCCTATTATACTGGCTGCCTCCTGCCCTGGTGGTCCCAGTGTCCGAGGGACCACCAGGGCAGGCTGCAGCCACCCTAGTCTGCACCCAAGCACACTGATTTCCCCCCCCTGCCCCCTGATCGCCCACAGCACCCCTCAGACCCCCCCCCCCTGCCCACCCCCCAGACCACTGTTTGCACCCAGTCACCCCCCTAATCACCCATCAATCACTCCCTGTCACTATCTGTCAACGCTATTTTTTTTTATCCCCCCCTGCCCACTGCCCCCTCCTGATCACCCCCCACCCCTCAGATTCTCCCCAGACCCCCCCCCCCCCCCGTGTACTGTATGCATCTATCCCCCCTGATCACCTGTCAATCACCCGTCAATCACCCGTCAATCACCCCCTGTCACTGTTACCCATCAATCAGCCCCTAACCTGCCCCTTGCGGGCAATCTGATCACCCACCCACACCAATAGATCGCCCGCAGATCCGACATCAGATCACCTCCCAAGTGCAGTGTTTACATCTCTTCTCTCCTCTAAACACCCACTAATTACCCATCAATCACCTATCAATCACCCCCTATCACCACCTGTCACTGTTACCCATCAGATTAGACCCTAATCTACCCCTTGCGGGCACCCAATCACCCGCCCACACGCTCAGATTGCCCTCAGACCCCCCTTTATCAATTCGCCAGTGCAATATTTTCATCTGTTATTCCCTGTAATAACCCACTGATCACCTGTCAATCACCTATCAATCACCCCCTGTCACTGCCACCCATCAATCACCCCCTGTCACTGCCACCCATCAATCAGCCCCTAACCTGCCCCTTGCGGGCAATCTGATCACCCACCCACACCAATAGATCGCCCGCAGATCCGACATCAGATCACCTCCCAAGTGCAGTGTTTACATCTCTTCTCTCCTCTAAACACCCACTAATTACCCATCAATCACCCCCTATCACCACCTGTCACGGTTACCCATCAGATTAGACCCTAATCTGCCCCTTGCGGGCACCCAATCACCCGCCCACACCTCAGAACGTCCTCAGACCCCAGCCCTGATCACCTCGCTAGTGCATTGCTTGCATCTATTTCCCCCCTCTAATCACACCTTGAGACACCCATCAATCACCTCCTGTCACCCCCTAGCACACCTACCCATCAGATCAGGCCCTAATTTGCCCCGTGTGGGCTCCTGATCACTCGGCCAAACCCTCAGGTCCCCCTCAGACCCCCTTCCGATCACCTCCCCAGTGCATTGATTGCATCTATTTTCCCCTCTAACCGCCCCCTGAGACACCCATCAATCACCTCCTGTCACCCCCCTAGCACTCCTATCCATCAGATCAGGCCCAAAACATCCTGTCATCTAAGAGGCCACCCTGCTTATGACCGGTTCCACAAAATTTGCCCCCTCATAGACCACCTGTCATCAAAATTTGCAGATGCTTATACCCCTGATCAGTCATTTTGAGAAATTTGGTTTCCAGACTACTCACAGTTTTGGGCCCGTAAAATGCCAGGGCAGTATAGGAACCCCACAAGTGACCCCATTTTAGAAAGAAGACACCCCAAGGTATTCTGTTAGGTGTATGATGAGTTCATAGAAGATTTTATTTTTTGTCAAAAGTTAGCGGAAATTAGATTTTTATTGTTTTTTTCACAAAGTGTCATTTTTCACTAACTTGTGACAAAAAATAAAATCTTCTATGAACTCACCATACCCCTAACGGAATACCTTGGGGTGTCTTCTTTCTAAAATGGGGTCACTTGTGGGGTTCCTATACTGCCCTGGCATTTTAGGGGCCCTAAACCGTGAGGAGTAGTCTAGAAAACAAATGCCTCAAAATGACCTGTGAATAGGACGTTGGGCCCCTTAGCGCACCTAGGCTGCAAAAAAGTGTCACACGTGGTATCGCCATACTCAGGAGAAGTAGTATAATGTGTTTTGTGGTGTATTTTTACACATACCCATGCTGGGTGGGAGAAATCTCTCTGTAAATGGACAATTGTGTGTAAAAAAAAAATCAAAAATGAGTCATTTACAGAGATATTTCTCCCACCCAGCATGGTTATATGTAAAAATACACCACAAAACACATTATACTACTTCTTCTGAGTACGGCGATACCACATGTGTGACACTTTTTTGCAGCCTAACTGTGCTAAGGGGCCCAAAGTCCAATGAGTACCTTTAGGATTTCACAGGTCATTTTGAGACATTTGGGTTCAAGACTACTCCTCACGGTTTAGGGCCCCTAAAATGCCAGGGCAGTATAGGAACCCCACAAGTGACCCCATTTTAGAAAGAAGACACCCCAAGGTATTCTGTTAGGTGTATGATGAGTTCATAGAAGATTTTATTTTTTGTCACAAGTTAGCGGAAATTGATAGGTATTGTTTTTTTTTTCACAAAGTGTCATTTTCCGCTAACTTGTGACAAAAAAAAAATCTTCTATGAACTCACCATACTCCTAACAGAATACCTTGGGGTGTCTTCTTTCTAAAATGGGGTCACTTGTGGGGTTCCTATACTGCCCTGGCATTTTAGGGGCCCTAAACCGTGAGCAGTAGTCTAGAATCCAAATGCCTCAAAATGACCTGTAAATAGGACGTTAGGCCCCTTAGCGCTCCTAGGTTGCAAAAAAGTGTCACACACGTACTCAGAAGAAGTAGTATATTGTGTTTTGGGGTGTATTTTTACACATACCCATGCTGGGTGGGAGAAATATCTCTGTAAGGGCTGGTGCACACCAAAACCCGCTAGCAGATCCGCAAAATGCTAGCAGATTTTTAAACGCTTTTTTTTATTTTTATGAGGCGTTTTGCTAGCGTTTTGCGGATTGCTGCTGCGGTTTTCAGTATAGTAGATTTCATATATTGTTACAGTAAAGCTGTTACTGAACAGTTTCTGTAACAAAAACGCCTGCAAAACCGCTCTGAAGTGCCGTTTTTCAGAGCGGTTTGCGTTTTTCCTATACTTAACATTGAGGCAGAAACGCATCCGAAATCCAAAAAATGCCTCACCCAGGCATTTTTCGTTTCTGCAAAACGCCTGCCGCTCTGGTGTGCACCACCCCATTGAGATACATTGACCAAGCAGATCCGCAGCCGCAAGCGGATCTGAAAACGCGGAAAAAGCCGCTCGGTGTGCACCAGCCCTCAAAGGACAATTGTGTGTAAAAAAAATCAAACAATTGTCATTTACAGAGATATTTCTCCCACCCAGCATGGGTATGTGTAAAAATACACCCCAAAACACATTATACTACTTCTCCTGAGTACGGCGGTACCACATGTGTGGCACTTTTTTGCACCCTAAGTGCGCTAAGAGGCCCAAAGTCCAATGAGTACCTTTAGGATTTCACAGGTCATTTTGCGACATTTGGTTTCAAGACTACTCCTCACGGTTTAGGGCCCCTAAAATGCCAGGGCAGTATAGGAACCCCACAAATGACCCCATTTTAGAAAGAAGACACCCCAAGGTATTCCGTTAGGAGTATGGTGAGTTCATAGAAGATTTTATTTTTTGTCACAAGTTAGCGGAAAATGACACTTTGTGAAAAAAAACAATTAAAATCAATTTCCGCTAACTTGTGACAAAAAAAAAAAATCTTCTATGAACTCACCATCCTCCTAACGGAATACCTTGGGGTGTCTTCTTTCTAAAATGGGGTAATTTGTGGGGTTCCTATACTGTCCTGGCATTTTAGGGGCCCTAAACCGTGAGGAGTAGTCTTGAAACGAAATTTCTTAAAATGACCTGTGAAATCCTAAAGGTACTCATTGAACTTTGGGCCCCTTAGCGCAGTTAGGGTGCAAAAAAGTGCCACACATGTGGTATCGCCGTACTCAGGAGAAGGAGTATAATGTGTTTTGGGGTGTATTTTTCCACATACCCATGCTGAGTGGGAGAAATATCTCTATAAATAGACAATTGTGTGTAAAAAAAATAAAACAATTGTCATTTACGGAGATATTTCTCCCACCCAGCATGGGTATGTGTAAAAATACACCCCAAAACACATTATACTACTTCTCCTGAGTACGGCAATACCACATGTGTGGCACTTTTTTGCAGCCTAACTGCGCTAAGGGGCCAAAAGTCCAATGAGCATCTTTAGGCTTTACAGGGGTGCTTACAATTAGGCACCCCCCAAAATGCCAGGACAGTGAACACACCCCACAAATGACCCCATTTTGGAAAGTAGATACTTCAAGGTATTCAGAGAGGAGCATAGTGAGTCCGTGGCAGATTTCATTTTTTTTTGTCGCAAGTTAGAAGAAATGGAAACTTTTTTTTTTCTTGCCAGAAAGTGTCATATTCCGCTAACTTGTGACAAAAAATAAAATCTTCTATGAACTCACCATGCCTCTCACTGAATACTTTGGGATGTCTTCTTTCCAAAATGGGGTCATTTGGGGGGTATTTGTACTATCCTGGAATTTTAGCCCATCACGAAACCTGACAGGTGCGCAGAAAAGTCAGAGATGCTTGAAAATGGGAAAATTCACTTTTGGCACCATAGTTTGTAAACGCTATAACTTTTACCCAATCCAATAAATATACACTGAATGTTTTTTTTTTTATCAAAGACATGTAGCAGAATAACTTTCGCGCTCAAATGTATAGGAAATTTTACTTTATTTGAAAAATGTCAGCACAGCAAGTTAAAAAAAAGTCATTTTTTTGCCAAAATTCATGTATTTTTTGATGAATATAATAAAAACTAAAACTCGCAGCAGCAATCAAATAGCAGCAAAAGAAAGCTGTATTAGTGACAAGAAAAGGAGGTAAAATTCCTTTAGGTGGTAGGTTGTATGACCGAGCAATAAACCGTGAAAGCTGCAGTGGTCTGAATGGAGAAAAAGGCTCTGGTCCTTAACCACCTTAGCGGTATGGACGAGCTCAGCTCGTCCATTACCGCCAGAGGGTGCCGCTCAGGCCCTGCTGGGCCGATTTTGATAAAATAAAAAGCAGCACATGCAGCCGGCACTTTGCCAGCCGCGTGTGCTGCCTGATCGCCGCCGCTCTCAGCGGCGAAAGAGGGTCCCCCCAGCCGCCCGAGCCCTGCGCAGCCGGAACAAATAGTTCCGGCCAGCGCTAAGGGCTGGATCGGAGGCGGCTGACGTCAGGACGTCGGCTGAAGTCCATGACGTCACTCCGCTCGTCGCCATGGCGACGAGGAAAGCCAAACAAGGAAGGCTGCTCATTGCAGCCTTCCTTGTTACTTATGCTTGCCGGAGGCGATCGGAAGAACGCCTCCGGAGCGCCCTCTAGTGGGCTTTCATGCAGCCAACTTTCAGTTGGCTGCATGAAATAGTTTTTTTTTTATTAAAAAAAAAAACTCCCGCAGCCGCCCTGGCGATCTCAATAGAACGCCAGGGTGGTTAAGGGGCGAAAAGACTGTGGTCCTCAAGTGGTTAAAGGAGTGATCCAATCTGTAAAAAAAATAAAAAAATCCACTTACCTGGGGCTTCCTCCAGCCCATGGCATCCGTCCTGTGCACTCGCCACAGCTCCGGTGGCTCCCGGGCCTCTCCGCTGGCGCAGCAGACCTGGCCTGGTCGGGTTCCCTGGTCGGCTTCTTCTGTGCTCCACGGCGCGGGCCACGTAGTTTCCCCGACGTCATCAAGACGGCACTGCGCCTGCGCAGTACCGTCTTGATGACGTCGGACAGACCACGTGACCCGCGTGGTGGAGCGCAGAAGAAGCCGACCCAGAACCAGACCTGGCGAGGTCGGCTACGTCAGCGGGAGCCACCGGAGCTGCAACGAGGGCACAGGACGGATGCCACGGGCTGGAGGAAGCCCCAGGTAAGTGGATCTTACAGCTTGGATGTATCCTTTAAGAGATACAGAACAGCATAATAACCTTTAAAAAAACATTTGTTACAGCTGATACGAATCCTGAAATAAATCTGCACTGTTTCTATTTCCTGATTCATGGAAGCAGGCATATTGTTAACAGCCTGTGCTTTCAAATTAGCTTATCTGCCATCTCTGCCATGGCACAGGGGAGAGATCAAATGGGGAGGGGGATTAGACAGGCTAAACTCTCTAAATACATAAAGGGTGCATTTCTTTATGTTTTCCTTCTGTCCTGTGCAAGAGTTAAGGACCAATTTAAAGTGGCCAATCACCAACTGCCTGTTCGAATCAATGGCAAGTACAGGTCATCATTTTGATCAAATGTTCATACTTCTGCTCCCTCCCTGATTGCCAACATTCCATCTATCTTCAGGGAAAATCACCCTGACCAGTGATAAGGTGAGATGGTAAAATTCAGTATAACAGTAAGCAGAGCGAGCAATGAAGTTTTACAGCAAATGAATTACCAGAATTTTGGGGTTTGATGCCTAGCCCTAAAACCACTCAGGTGGTGCCTAACCCTAAGACCCCCCCCTAGTAATGCCGTAACGTCCCCCGATCCCCGCTAACAATAATGCAATAAATTTCAATTTAATTGCAGTCGTCCGCTAAATAGCGTAACGGCTTTCTATATTATAATATATAACAATTGTGCCCACGTATACCGATAAACAACAATTGCGCCCATATATACCAATAAATAACAATTGCACCCATTTAAGGTCTTGACTTTTTCAACTGCTCCTACTGTGCTGCTCATCTATATACAGTATCTGTTTTATATAAATCTTTATGAGCATGAAGAAGCAATAGCTTGTTAAATGTGGGGCACATGCAACTTACAGAGAAGCAGGGAATATGGATGATGCCTCCTGCAGAATTTCTCAGCGTTCCACAGCTACTCATAATGTGTTCCAGCTTCCCAAGTACCCCCTTCCTCCATTGTGTCTCCCAGCTTTCCAAAGAGTGTCTTCTAGCTTCCCAATGCCCCAATAGTGTCATACCAGCTTTCTAATGCTCTACTTCCCTATAACTTTCCCTGGTGTCTAGTGGCCCCCCTCCAGGGTTGCCACCTCATTCCTTTAAATACCCGCACATATGAATTATACATGCCTTGTTAGATGCAGTTTCGGCACTGAATGTGTGAGTAGCCCAAGAACTTGTATAATTCATATGTGTTGATATTTAAAGGGATGAAGCGGCAACCCTGCTTTCCCCCCTATATATTTCTATGCTGTCTAGTGGCAGCGACTTCCCGCCCTACACATTTCACTGGTGGCCAGTGGCAGTGACTTCCTCCCCCCCTACACATTTCACTGGTGGCCAGTGGCAGTGACTTCCTCCCCCCCTACACATTTCACTGGTGTCTAGTGAGCGTTGCCACCTCATCCTTTTAACCACTTGAGGACCACAGTTTTAAACCCCCCTAATGACCAGGCCATTTTATGTAAAATGGGCCACTGCAGCTTTAAGGCCAAGCTACAGGGCCACACAATACAGCACACTAGAGATTCTTCCCCCCTTTTCTCCCCACCAACAGAGCTCTCTGTTGGTGGGGTCTGATCACCCCCCAGATGTTTGTTTGTCTATTTTTGTGTTTATGTGTTTTTTTTGTTATTAAAAAAAGGTGTTTTTTTTTTAAAATCATTATTGTAAACCCCCCTCCCTCCCCCTGCCATCCAATCCCCGTGATCAGCTGTCATAGGAGTCAGCCTATGACAGCCGATCAGTTCTGTGCCTCAGGAGGGGACAGCCGTGTCACACGGCTGTCCCCAGTACAGCGCTGCTGCAGATCGCAGCGCTGTACAATGGAATTAGACGGCGGTTTTGCCATCTTAGTCTCGGAGACTGAAGGCGGAGCTCGACTCTGCCCACTAAGCAGGAGATGCACGCGATCTCCTGCAAAACAGAGCCCCAGGACTTCACGCCGGTCGGCGTTAGGCGGCCCTGGCGTGGCGCAGACGGCTACTAAACACAGACACATCTAAGTTATACGGGTTCTGGGGCTACTCACACATAATCAGTGCCTAAATTGCATCTAACTAGCCACAAGGCATGTATAATTCATGTGTGTCCGTATTTAAAGGGTTAAGGTGGCAACCCTGTTCCCTGGTGTCTAGCGGCAGTGTCTCTCCTCCCCCATAAATTTCCCCGGTGTCTAGTGGCTCCCCTCCCCCATACATTTCCATGGTGTCTATTAGCAGTGACCACCTGCCTCCTATACATATCCCTGGTGTCTGGTGGCAGTGGCCTTCCTTCCTACCCTTATGCGCAGTTTTGCTTATGAACATCCACTACAGGCCCTTCCTTTAGTTCATTCAACTGACAGACAAATATTAAAGACTGAGGGCTCGTTTCCACTATAGCGAATCCGCATGCAGGCACCGCATGCGGATTCGCATAGGCAATACAAGTGGATGGGATTGTTTCAACTTGTGCGTCGTGCGGGTGCGTTTTGGTGTGCGGGGTAAATCTGCACGGCAGAGCCGTCAGATTTCGCGTGCGGCTGGAATGCGGGCGAATCGCCCGCAATGCTTTTAATAGAGAAATCGCATGCGGCTTTGTCATGCGGTTTTCCCAGCGATTTCGCATGTACGGCTATGACAATTTACACAGGCAGTGACATGGTTAAATTCGCCTGCTTCTTAGCCATGCAAAATCGCATGCGGAATCGCGGGGAAAACAGCATGCAGAAACGCATCCGCATGCGATTTCGTCCGTGGTGGAATCCAGGCGATTCCGCAACGCAACAGTGGAAACGAGCCCTTAGAGAAAAGGGGCAGGGTGCGGGACCGCAAAAAGACAACTAGCATCCCGAAGAAGTTTAGGTACAGCCAGTAACCTAGCCCACCATGGGCTTAATTCACCAAATATCTCACTTTAGGGGTACTTTAAGTGACATAGCTCTGATTTACCATCACCGTGCAAAGAAAAAGGAAAGTGAATATGAAAACTGCCTGGTTGCACTAAGGAACTCCTCTTTTACTCCACGTTTTTAAGCTTGATAAAGCAGGTTCAATAATATCAGAGTTTCACTGGTACAGTCTATTGCCACACACAATCAGGTTAGCAGACTTAGGAGAAAATGGCAGTCTTACTCTTGTCGACTTTAAAATAACATAATAATGCATTATTTAACCCCAAACAAAAACCCACACAGAAAGCATTATCCTTACCACCTCCGAGCTACACCAAAATGTCTGCCTGTATAATCAGGGGCACGTTCTCACGTCACGTGGAAGGTGTTGTTGAATACAAAGCTCTTGATCTAAGATCTGTCATCATTTTACTGTTTCACTTTCTATAAATCAACAGGTCCCAGGAGACAAACAGTAAATTGTACTATGATAAAATGGCAGTAGTACAGAGAACAATAATTAGAGGTATGAATAGTTGGTTGAGGGGAAACAGTCCATATATGGGCATCACCACGGTAATTGACAGCTGTGGAACGCATCCAGCGGAAGCGCAGAGGCCACACACTGGAAGTGGGATGAAAACAATGCTAACACAGCCTGAGGAAGAGAAGCATTGATACTAGATAGAATGATGCACTGTGGCGCAGGCATTTTCAGTAGCGATATATATGGAGTATAAGGAAAGGCACAAGTATGAAAATAAAGAAGCCTTATCACCTCTGCCGCATTCTAGATGCCTAAATTAAGTGGAGTAATGGTCAGAGAGGTCAGGAAAGAAGGTAGAAAAGAGGAAGCAGGTCAGGCAGTGTGGCAGATGTGATCAGAGAGGTCGTGTCAGGGGGCACACTGATGTAGAGTAAAATAGGCAGACGTTTAGTGCTGAAAGTAGACAGATTAACAAGAACAAAAAATAACTGGAAGTCAGAAAGAAAACCGGAAATACCAGTACAGGGAAATCAGTTTTTCTACAGTATGTACTAATCGGGACTGTAACAGACTCCAGCGAAAAAAGCAGGCAGTTAATATCTGACAGAACCTAAAGGTTGTGGACTAGTCCATCTCCCCATGTGGGAATTCTCAGGGTTTTCTTTGTTACTGTACTGTACTAGCAGTGCATTATGCGTTCCATAACTTCTTAGCTGCTTTCCGTTTGCCATAGTGACTCTCTCATTAGACGAATAAAGGTCCTCCTCTACTGCTTACAAGAACCCAATGAAAACAAACACTTGAGAGCGAATTTACAGTACCTAAATACTGTAGATCGGTGGCCATTTTGTGAAGGCAGTTTTTTTCTTTGTTAGTGATGTCTATGGAATTATTTTATATCGATGAATTAAATACCTATTTATTAACTAGTACAACAGAAACGACTCTGCATATTGCACGACCCCAGTGACCATTAGTTACTCATCACATCCATCCAATTGTAATTATGTTGTCTAATAAATATGTCCTCGGTGTGTAGTAGGCGGCCATTTTGTCGTAGTTCACAGGAGGATCTTCAATAGAAGCACAATTTTGCTAGTGATGGTGTACGGATGGAGTCTGGCAGATGAAGGAGGAGGAGGTAATTGGATACTGCAGAGATACTGCATATATATTATTACTAACAGATGACTGCTGTGTTTTGCAGGATTTCTAGTTGATGCATGGTGGACATATACAGACTATAATTATACACTACTGGGAGTGTTGGTGCAATCTGTGGTGTCACCTATATAAACCCATCTAGCACTCCATCTCCTTTGCTAATCTGTAACCAGAACAACGGTTCTGCAATATGGCTGGCTGCGTATAGGGTTGCCAGGTGTCCGGTTTTAGACCGGACAGTCCGGTACCGGTTTTTGGCCGCTGTGTCCTGTCCAAAAAGGCATGTTAAACCGGACAATTAAGATGTCCGGTTTTATGCCTTTTGCCACTTGCCGCCACCCGTCCGCCAGCGCTGCGCGACCGCTGATTCGCTGCCTGGCTGTCAGTCAAAGGCACAGCCAGCCAGCTTACACGGCGTAAGTTACGCCAGCTTAAGTACCGCCCCCGAGCCCGCGCTTCCCGACGTTGCTACGGCAACGCCAACGCTGCGTTGCCAACGCACGCATGACGTGCGTCACTCACGTCATTTGCAATGCGATTCTGCATCTGCGAAGGAAGCAAGGTAAGGTCAGGAGTCTGGAGATATGGTGAGTGAGTGACCCATAATTCTCTGGTTGTATTTCCGCTCTTTGTGTGCATTGGCTCCGCTCTATCTCCCCTCCGTATAGTCCAGGCGTGACTTTCAATCTCACCTGAGCCCGCTGCTTACTATACTTTACACTTGAATTCATACTATTGTACAACGCAATTTATACTGTTATACTGTTATATTTGTTATATTTGCTCAAAATGTGTACATACATGTATGCGCAGATTTATATTTTAACTTTATGCCTATGTATGTCCACTTTATTGTTCTCAATAAAAATTTTTGGTGGGAAAAAATAAATAAATTTTAAAACTTCCCGCAAGAAATCGACCACTTCACTGTGCAAAAACGCCATAAATGCATTGCATTATTTGCATAGTTTTCCAGTTTTGTAATAGTTTTCTGCTCTGTCTCTTATTATGTGCATTTACTGGTGAAAAGCGGTCTCTTATTATGTGCATTTACTGGTGAAAAGTGGTCTCTTATGTGCATGTACTGGTGAGGACAGTTAGTGACATGGCTATGTACTCTGTAATGTGCTGCAGAAGATGTCAGTGCGATATAAATACTGTAAAAAACATTTTTTTAAAAAGCCCATTGCTTAGCCCCACTCTACATAAAAGTGCGCTTCTGACTCCGCCCCTAACTCCACCCCCTGTCCGGTTTTCTCCATCAGCCGACCTGGCAACCCTAGCTGCATATTACAGGACCATAACATGTGCATTGTATGCTACATAAAGCATGCATACTAAACTACAGAAACTACAATATGCAATTAAGTTCACGCATCTTCTTCCTCTGAAATTATAGAGTTGAAAAGTGCAAACAGAAAAATATTTCTGGGGACATGTAAGGAAAGGTCACCGTCAGTTAGTGCTCCTAAAGGTGTCCATTAATGGTACAATTCATAGCGAACAACCATATTTTCAATAAGATTATTTGGATTGGAAGAAAAGATTGTATTTAGTCGCTCCATGCTACTAAAGAATCTAACTTGCGATTATATATATATATATATATATATATATATATGTATATATATATATATATATATATACCACTACTGAACATATCTATGAAAAGAAATCTGTAACTTTTGTTGTTAAAGGTGCCCCCGTTCACTTGGGATGCACCATTTTCTCCTCAAACTCACTGCAGAGACACCAATTTGCATGTCCCCAGCAGTGTTGTGAACGTTCGCAGCTCAATGCATTCTGGGATGTAGTTCATGACTGAGTACACAGCTGTACCCACAGACACGGACTACATCTCCCGGCATGCATCAGGATCCACGCACAACACTGTCAGAAAAACATGCAAACTCCGGCCACTGCGGCACGTCCGAGGGGCCAGAGGAGCAGCACCTGTAGGTAAGTAATGATTCTCCTCCCAACTCCTATTCTCCCATTGGCACACACAGTTGAGAACCTCCCTTATGGGGAAATTCATTCTAAAAAAAAAAAAAAAAAAAAAAATATAACTATACAATCCAGCGAACAATTGATCATTATCGTTCGGAAACGATCGGTCATGCCCACTAACAGACAAAAATATCTAACCAATTCGATCAGATTATGGAATCGGTCAATTTTTTGGATCAATCCCATTAATTTGATTGAAGTGGATAGCATTTTTTAGTGGGCATGACTGATCAAACATAAAGATTGAATTGGACAATCACTTGTCCATAGGATTGTGTCGTTAATGGGCACCTTTAAAGAAAATGATTGACAAAGTTGAAGATTGATTTGGCCTATCAGCTTCTGTTTTCATGCAGTATGATCTGAATCATCACCAACAGTCACTAAAAGCTGTACAGGTCCGTCTCAAAAAATTAGCATATTGTGATAAAGTTCATTATTTTCTGTAATGTACTGATAAACATTAGACTTTCATATATTTTAGATTTATTACACACAACTGAAGTAGTTCAAGCCTTTTATTGTTTAAATATTGAGGATTTTGGCATACAGCTCATGAAAACCCAAAATTCCTATCTCAAAAAATTAGCATATTTCATCCGAACAATAAAAGAAAAGTGTTTTTAAAACAAAAAAGTCAACCTTCAGGCCTGGTGCACACCAAAAACCGCTAGCAGATCCGCAAAATGCTAGCAGATTTTGAAACGCTTTTTCTTATTTTTCTATGGCGTTTTGCTAGCGTTTTGCGGATTGCTGCAGCGGATTTCAGTATAGTACATTTCATATATTGTTACAGTAAAGCTGTTACTGAACAGCTTCTGTAACAAAAACGCCGGCAAAACCGATCTGAACAGGTGTTTTTCAGAGCGGTTTGCGTTTTTCCTATACTTAACATTGAGGCAGAAACGCATCCGAAATCCAAAAAATGCCTCACCCCGGCATTTTTCGTTTCTGCAAAACGCCTCCCGCTCTGGTGTGCACCACCCCATTGAGATACATTGACCAAGCGGATCCGCAGCCGCAAGCGGCTGCAGAAACGCTGAAAAAGCCGCTCGGTGTGCACCAGCCCTTAAATAATTATGTTCAGTTATGCACTCAATACTTGGTTGGGAATCCTTTTGCAGAAATGACTGCTTCAATGCGGTGTGGCATGGAGGCAATCAGCCTGTGGCACTGCTCAGGTGTTATGGAGGCCCAGGATGCTTCGATAGCGGCCTTAAGCTCATCCAGAGTGTTGGGTCTTGCGTCTCTCAACTTTCTCTTCACAATATCCCACAGATTCTCTATGGGGTTCAGGTCAGGAGAGTTGGCAGGCCAATTGAGCACAGTAATACCATGGTCAGTAAACCATTTACCAGTGGTTTTGGCACTGTGAGCAGGTGCCAGGTCGTGCTGAAAAATGAAATCTTCATCTCCATAAAGCTTTTCAGCAGATGGAAGCATGAAGTGCTCCAAAATCTCCTGATAGCTAGCTGCATTGACCCTGCCCTTGATAAAACACTGTGGACCAACACCAGCAGCTGACATGGCACCCCAGACCATCACTGACTGTGGGTACTTGACACTAGACTTCAGGCATTTTGGCATTTCCCTCTCCCCAGTCTTCCTCCAGACTCTGGCACCTTGATTTCCGAATGACATGCAAAAGTTGCTTTCATCCGAAAAAAAAGTACTTTGGACCACTGAGCAACAATCCAGTGCTGCTTCTCTGTAGCCCAGGTCAGGCGCTTCTGCCGCTGTTTATGGTTGAAAAGTGGCTTGACCTGTGGAATGCGGCACCTGTAGCCCATTTCCTGCACACGCCTGTACACGGTGGCTCTGGGTGTTTCTACTCCAGACTCAGTCCACTGCTTCCGCAGGTCCCCCAAGGTCTGGAATCGGTCCTTCTCCACAATCTTCCTCAGGGTCCGGTCACCTCTTCTCATTGTGCAGCATTTTCTGCCACACTTTTTCCTTCCCACAGACTTCCCACTGAGGTGCCTCAAAACAGCACTCTGGGAACAGTCTATTCGTTCAGAAATTTCTTTCTGTGTCTTACCCTCTTGCTTGAGGGTGTCAATGATGGCCTTCTGGACAGCAGTCAGGTCGGCAGTCTTACCCATGATTGCGGTTTTGAGTAATGAACCAGGCTGGGAGTTTTTAAAAGCCTCAGGAATCTTTTGCAGGTGTTTAGAGTTAATTAGTTGATTCAGATGATTAGGTTAATAGCTCGTTTAGAGAACCTTTTCATGATATGCTAATTTTTTGAGATAGGAATTTTGGGTTTTCATGAGCTGTATGCCAAAATAATCAATATTAAAACAATAAAAGGCTTGAACTACTTCAGTTGTGTGTAATAAATCTAAAATATATGAAAGTCTAATGTTTATCAGTACATTACAGAAAATAATGAACTTTATCACAATATGCTAATTTTTTTGAGAAGGACCTGTACTGTTAATGGGCACCTTAAAGAGAGTCTGAAGCGAGAATAACTCTCGCTTCAGACCTCATAGATAGCAGGGGCATGTGTGCCCCTGCTAAAACGACGCTATCCCGCGGCTTAACGGGGGTCCCTTCACCCCCAAATCCCCCTCCGTGCAGCGGGGGAGCGCTTCCGCATTGGGGCAGGGCTAACCGCCGCAGCCCTGCCTCATGCGCATCTATCAGACGCGTACCTCCGCCTCTCCCCCGCCCCTCTCAGTCTTCCTTCACTGAGAAGGGCGGGGGAGAGGCGGCGATGCGCGTCTGACAGACGTGCTGAGAGGCAGGGCTGCAGCCGTTAGCCCTGCCTCCAGCAGCAGCAAAATCTACGACCAATTTGGTCGTTGATTTTGCGGGGGGGAGGGGGGGTGAAGGGACCCCCGTTTAGCCGCGGGATAGCGGCGTTTTAGCAGGGGCACACGTGCCCCTGCTAACTATGAGCTCTGAAGCGAGAATTATTCTCGCTGCAGTGTCTCTTTAAAGAGAACCTGAACTGAAAATTAAAAGTCAAAATAAACATAAACATGTCATACTTACCTCCAGGGCTGAGGTGAGAGAGGCTCCAGCCTCAGGACGCAGTGCAGGAGGGGGGCACACAATTCGCTCAGCTATCATTCCCCTATTTTGTTTAAAGCAGAGGGAAATTAGAAAAGGGGATACATGAAAGTGACTGCAAGCCAGATAACTAGAGATTTAGGTGTTGGGGGACCTGGGCCACCTCTTAGTCTAATAGCAATCAGTGTGTGATGGCTGGGGTGGGAAGGATGGAGGGGCGCACTTTGGTGTCTCAGCCTTGGGAGCTAGAGGACCTTGTCCCAGCTCTGCTTAAAGGAATACTATCGATGTATGCATTTAATTTTAAATGCTGTATGTTGTAGCACACATTAGGGCAAGTACTAGGAGCAATTTGATTCCTCACACAGCTGTTCCTCTCAGCTGTAAAATCCTCCGTCAGTTTTGGCGTCAGTGTTGGATACAAATGTATCTAATACTGAGCTCACAGAGGGCTAGACCATGTCTCTGCAAAGGGGAGATGCTATCAACTCCTCAGTTTATAGTTTAATTATCACCTTGCTGAAAGAATCTTGTTGATATGGTGGTAAGGGGTTAAAGATTCTAGCAATGTGTGTTTATTATCTTTGCTTCTCTTTACTGATAAAGATACTAATAATGCTAATTGTAGACAGTGGTCTGCCCCTCTCAGCAGCTTGTAAAGTGGATGCAGCCTGGAGTGAATCGCCTCAAGCAGGCAGCCAGTCTGAGTGTAAACACAGACTCCTGGTATAGCTAGTTATATTCCAGCAATATTACAGCTCATTTAGTTACCTGATACCACCTCAGATCAGCCTATTTCTCCTCAGCTCTCCTGCATGCTGTGAGTGACACAGTGAAATATATTTGTGAGCTGTGTGACAGAGTAACCAAGCAGCTCAGGGTGACCCAAACTACTATGAGCTGTGTGAGAAATGAATTTTTAAGCAGGGATAGTGAGAGAGAGACCTGGGTGAATAAATAAAGTGCCCTTAGCACTAGTGGTAATGTGTACACTAATATAGAGTATTAAAAAAAAAGTCGTTTCAATCGATAGTACTCCTTTAACTCCTGTGTAGTCTACTTATCAATCTCTTTCTCCTGTACTGCGTCCTGTTTGTCCTCTGTGATCAATGGAATTCTCTGTCCTCCATTTTGAAAATGGCCATTACCCCATAACAGCTTCCTGGTCAGCACACTGTTAACTGTAACATCGCCCACTTGAGCCATAGGGAAACATGGACATTACCTTGCACATTCAGTTGTAACTGACAGCTGCTGATACTGTATATAACTGACAGCAACTGTTATATTTCAGTTCCGACTAAATATTGTCAGAACTGGAAGAGATTACTGTAAGAAGAAAATGGTAAGCTTCTGAGAGGAACTGACAGTGAAGTAAGTATGTAATATTCATTTGCAGCTACATCATGTGTTTATTTTAAATAATTTTACTCAGTTCAGGTTCTTTTTAAGGCCTCTTTTCCACAGACAGTTAATAGGCAATGAAATGCCTCTCAAACTCTCACAACTGCTTTCTGCTGCCTGGTAACTGCTCAATGCTGCCTGGTAACTGCTCACTACTGCCTGGTAACTGCTCACTGCTGCCTGGTAACTGCTTGTTGCTGCCTGGTATCTGCTCAGTGTTGCCTGTCACCTGCTCACTGAGCACACAGTTCAACTTTCCGTGGAAAAGAGGCCTTACTGTTATTGCCAGATTTGTCACTCATTTAGTGCAGGTGTGTAAAATAAGGAACAATTGTTCTTGCTCTGTGCACTTCAATTCTCGTGCAGGAAAAGGTCAGCTGGGCTGTGTGTAGTGTAGGGTTCTGCAGAGTACAGATTCCAGACCAGAAAAGAAGTGCAAAAGTGCAACTTCTGCTTATAATCAGTGCCAACTGAAGCAGAGAGGTCTTTTTTATATATAAAAACAAATTATAAAAAATATTGCGTAAGTACAATACATATTTATAGCAAATTGAATTTCACTTTAACTTTTGTACAGACTGCATTCATAGTGAGGCAATTGTAAACTGTATGCTGTCATTGTGATGTGAGATGTCTTGGATGGATTATATCTATGTTATTGATCAAGAAGATAATTGGAGTGGATTTGAAATATTTATAAGTACACTTATCCTTTAAAGTGAACCTGATGCAGGATATGGAAGAAAAAATAAATACTTACCTTTAGTAGAGGGAAGCTTATGGATAGTCAAGAAGTTTCTCTCATTATCCTCGACCCTCGAGTGACAGGGGCTTGTCAGATAGGCTCTCATAGCCACCCTCCCGTCCGTGTACGAGTGCAATGTATTGCGCATGCATAGATATGGTCTGCGCCTGTGTTGTAGCATGAAGCCGTCCATGCATGTCTTTTTCCTCCATGCACGATCGGCTTCATGCTACTGTGCAGACACAGACTGACCTTGTGCATGCGCGGTACGGCTGTGCTGGTACGTAGACAGGAGTGGGGCCCCAAACAAGAAGAGGGTCCTGAGCAGCAGGGGTGGGGTTGAGGACAATATGGGGAGCATCCAGAGGCTTCCCACTACTTGGGTAAGTATTATTTATTATTATTATTTATTTATAAAGCGCCAACATATTCCGTGGCAATGTACAATGCAAGAAAACAAACAAGGGATACATAATGATACAGACTGATATACATCAAATATGAACACTGATACAAGATACAGCACTGCTGATTACAATTTTAACATGATGACTAAAATGTATAAATGTCTAACAGAGTGCAAGCAATTAAATTAATAACAGTCCATGACACAAAAGGGTGAGAGCCCTGCCCTTGCGAGCTTACAATCTAAAGGAATGGGGTGGAAACAAGAGGTGGGGGAAGTATACAGTATATGTACAGGCAGTGCGTAATTAGGTTATTTAGTGGGTGCATGGCCTAAGCTAGCGAATATGCTTGTCGGAAAAGGTCGGTTTTGAGGGAGCATTTAAAGATTTCAAAGGTGGGAGAGTAAGTATATAACTTATCACCTTTGCTTCCTATCCGGTAACTAAGGCTGCATTCATACTATGGATGGTTCTGCAACGTGTGTTGTTGCTCTGCGTTGCTGTATATAAACACACTGCCTATATAATTATATGGGCATGTTCACATCTCTGCCTTGTAACAGATCACATTTTCCAAACACACTTTTTTCGAGATAAAGAACACATTACATAGCAATTTTCTGTACACACGTTATCATCCCTATGAAGATAAGACACAGAACATTTATATCACACTTTTTCTCCTGGTGGACTTAAAGAGGAACTCCAGTGAAAATAATGTAATAAAAAAGTGCTTCATTTTTACAATAATTATGTATAAATGATTTAGTCAGTGTTTGCCCATTGTAAAATCTTTTAAATCCCTGATTTACATTCTGACATTTATTACATGGTGACATTTTTAATGTTGGCAGGTGATGTAGCTGCTGCATGGTTTTTTGGCAGTTGGAAACAGCTGTAAACAGCAATTTCCCACAATGCAGCAAGGTTCCCAGGCAGGAAACTGCCAGGAGTAAGTACTCAAGAGCTTCTTGTGGAAGGGGTTTCACCACAATATCAGTCATACAGCGCCCCCTGATGGTCTGTTTGTGAAAAGGAATGGATTTCTCATGTAAAGGGGTATCAGCTACTGATTGGGATAAAGTTCAATTCTTGGTTGGAGTTAAAGAAAACCTGAACTGAAAATTAAAAGTCAAAATAAGCATACACAAGTCATACTTACCTTCCATGTAGTCTACTCCTCAGTGTCTTTCTCCTGTCCCGCATCCTGTTTGTTCACTGTGATCAAGGGAATTTTCCGTCCTCCATTTTGAAAATGACTATTACCCATAACCGCTTTCTGGTCAGCACACAGTTAAACTGTAACATCGCCCACTTGAGCCATAGGGAAACATGGACATTACCTGGTACATCAGTTTTCCTCTCAGCTATAACTGACAGCAACTGATATTTTACTGACAGCAACTGATATAATTCAGATCTGACAAAATATTGTCAGAACTGGAAGGGATTATTGTCAGAAGAAAATGGTGAGCTTCTGAGAGGAACTGATGGTATGGTAACTATGTAATGTTCATTTGAAGTTACCTTGTGTGTTTATTTTAAATATTTTTACTCAGTACAGGTTCTCTTTAAGGGCTGCAGCCACTTAGGGCCCGTTTTCACTATTGCGGAAATTGGGTTGAATCAGCAGTTTCCCCACAGGCAAATCGTGTGGGTGAAACTCTGCCATAGGGAATAATGCTGCCGCCCGCCGAATCGCTTGCCATAACGATTCGCCGACATTGCAGCATTTTTCTATGAGGCAGGGTCAGGGAACACACTACATGTGGTTTTGCCGTAATGGCAAAAAGCGCACAATTGTAAAGGCTATTGAAGTCTATAGCCTTGTGCTGGAAATGCGTGCGCTGCGTCCGTTTGTGCAGGTTTGCATTTTTTTTTCGCGTTTTCTAAACGCACAGTTTTCTGCTATTTCCTGCATGTTGCATGGCAGTACATGCCATGCAAACGCATAAATGCGGAAACGCATGCGGAAAAACTCACGCGTTAGACGCGAACGCAAGACCCGATGGAAACCTGGGAAACGCAGGGAAAAACGGCCCTGCAAGTGTGTTCCCTGCCTCAGGGTGGCAGCGAATCCCATAGCCGTGCATGGCACAGATTCTGGAATTCCAGGAGGTGCCGCCTCCTAGTGGAAACGGGCCCTTAGGGTGCGCTCTATGGGCAACCAGGATCATTAGGGATCCTTGCCTAAAGATTCCTTACTGTTTTACATACTGGCTTGAGCCTGGATTCAAAGTGTTATCAGTACTTCAGCACTGGAATAAAGTCTAATGGCTTAGGGCCTGAGTACACTTTTGCGTTGTGTTGCTGATTTCTGCAACACGTCAGTGTGCGATATGCAAGGACATCAGAAAGGGCGTACAAAGCATTAAAAACATCCTCCAAAGCATATATGATATGCAGGCAGCCACAATGTGGTGAATAAACAGGCATGCCATTATTTAGAAGGACATGAAGATCTGAACAAGGACGTGATGGAGAATCCATTACCCCTCACACCCCGAAGTAAGAGGAGAGTTTAAAGCACACCTGACCCGAGGCAAAGCTACGTAAGGTTAGTACAGAAGTACAGTATGTTCATGCTGGATTCACATATCTCTGTGCGTTGTCCATTCCACTCTTCATTCCCTCTGACCCCACAGTCACTCTCTTTGGCCAGATTTTCAGATAGGATAAGGCAGGCTAGCTGTTCCCTTACATCACCCTCCCATTCCTAGCTCTTCCCAGCCATATTCTCGTCCCTTAAAATAAACTAGTGGGGAGAAAAAGAGTCCCTGGGAGTACTTACCTTCGGGAGGAGAAGCCTCTGGATCCTATTGAGGCTTCCCCCGTCCTCTTCACGCTCCGGGATCCAACGCTGGCAGCCCCCTAATGTCACACACAGCAATATGTACAATCTGCGCTCCTGCGTAGGCGCAGTACAAGCTTCCTCGGGCTCAGGCAGAAATAGCCGAGCCCGATGGGGTGGTCCGCTCTACTGTGCAGGCGCAGCCGACAAGCTTGTCAGGGGATTTCCGGGAGCTGCCAGCGCTGGATGCACAAGGCTGAAGAGGACAGTGGAGGCCTTAGTAGGATCAAGAGGCTTCCTCCTTCTGAGGTAATTACTGTACCTCTCAGGGGCTCTTTTATTTCATTACAGAATTATTTAAAAAAGGAACTGTAATGAAAATAACATAATGAATACAATTGCTTATACTTTGCAGTAATCAGTTATAAATTATGTAGTCATTGTTTGCCCATTGGAAAAGCTTTCCTCTCCCTGATTTACATTCTGAAATGTATCACAGGTGGCGACATCTCTAGTCTTGTCAGGTGATCTCTGTGGAATGTTCATTTGCTGAGAGTTCTATGCTGCTTGCTTGGCAGTTGGAAACAGACATTATTACCCACAATGCAACAAGGTTTACAGGCAGGAAACTGTCTCATAGGAAAGGGGGTATCGGCTACTGATTGGAATGAAGTTCAATCCTGGTTAGGCCTCGTTCACATATAAAAACGCAAACGGAAGCATTTTGCGTTTTTGTGCAGGTTTTTTTTGTGCCTCCCGGCACTCCACTGCGCGCTGTGTTTTTGTAAAAATGCATTTCTAAGCGCATTTTCAGAGCGATTTTGTAAGTCACTCCCTGACACAAGTCAGGAAGTGAACTCTTTGACCCGGAAAATAATGAATACAATGTATTTATTCTTAACCTCCTAAACGTCATGCCGCTCAGGAGCTTTTGCCAGTTTGTGCCCCCAGTATAATTAATTTGATTCCATGCCTGTAAAACCTTTAGCTAGCACTAGGCTAGCTAGTACAAGTGTCTGGCACCCCCCGATCCCCGCCGATCCGCGTTTATACATTACCCAGCCTGGATCCAGCAATCGGCGCAGCCTCCCCGCACAGCTCCGGTCTTCACTATGGGGAGGATCGCACATGACGTCGCCGACGTCATGATATCATGCGCAAACCCGATCCTTCCCATAGAGAAACCGAAGCTGTGCAGGGAGGCTGCGCGATCGCTGTATCCAGGCTGGGTAATGTATAAACGGGGGGATCGCAGGGGCTCTGGGGGTGCCGAACACTTGTACTAGCAATCCTAGTGCTAGCTAAAGGTTTTACATAGGATCACATTTATTACGCATGGGGGACTCCTGGAGCCAGCAAGCGGTATGCCCGACACAGTGTCGGGCATACGGCTAAGGAGGTTAAAAACGCGAACGCAATCGCTGCACAAATCGTGAGCGTTTTGCATTTTTCCTATACCTTCCATTGAGGCAAAATCACCCCAAAAATGGTACAGGCACTGCTTTGCTGAGCGGAAACCAACCTCTCAGATGTGAACTCTCTCATAGGGAATTATTGCACAAGCGCTTTTATGGCGAAAATCACCTGCGCTTGAAAAAATGGCAAAAATGCCCTTAGTGTGAACCAAGGAGGAAGGAAATCGGAGAGTGATAGGAGGGAACATTGCAGCAAGCCTGCCTCTTCCTGTCTGAAAAAAAATTGACTTAGGCCAAAAGTCAGATTTTTCAAGGAGTGATTATGTGAACCAGGGGGAATGAGGAGAGGAATAGACAATGCACAGAAGTATATGGCTCCAGTATGAACATACCTCTGTGCTTACCTTATGTAGCTTTGCCTCAGGTCAACTATCCTTTAAAAAATACACAAGGTCCATGTAGATGCATACATCATTACATATAAAGACATAGAAATTGTGAAAGGTGCTTCTACTTCCAAAATCAAAATATAAAGTTCATGATACTATATTTTCCTCATAGGTAGTGGACTAGTAACACTCCGCTCCTTGGGGACGGGCAAGAAGACTTTTTATTTCACGTGAAGGAGAGAACAGTATGGAGGGTCTACCTAGATAAATGAAGACGCACAAAGAAAAGGTTTTCAGTCAATGTGTGTGTTTCTTACAGATGGATCCAGTAACAGAAATCCACCAGAGAGATGTACAGGTCCTCTTTATTTCCAAGAAGATAACTCAAATCCAGAAGATTATCAGGTATGGGAAAAAGCATTGCATAAAACTACCTCCATGAGGGAAAGGGCATCCGGGGTAATTACATTTTGTTTCATTGATCTCATAAATAGATATGTTCTTTTTATTTCTAAGTTCACCAGTCAGATAAGTGGTTTGTGTCTTGTCTAGGGTGACAGCTTGAATATTGTCAAAGTGGAAGATGTAAATGAAGAGGAATCATACATGGAAGAAGATGAGCTGTATGAGGAGGGCATTATTTCTCCAGATATCAGCACAGGTGAGGAATATTCTCTAACTTTGGAAGAATGGGCGGCATAGAGGATTGCACTCACACCTTGCAGGACTTGGGCCCCTGCTTCCAATCTGGCCCTGGACACTATCTGCATTGGGTTTGTATATTCTTCCCATGTTTTTGTGATGAAACGCGGAAAAGCCGCTGCCTCTCAAGGTGAGGCGACTGTTTCCGCGTCGAGCAGGGCGTCACAACGCGGAAAAAACGCCACATGCCGCATAGGCAGAGCGGCGGAATCCGCATTGGTAACGGTGGAATCCGCATTGGTAACGGCGGAATCCGCATTAGAGGCGGCTCCCACACTCAGTTCACTGGATACATTGCAAAACAGTACTGGTGTGGCTGGGACTGATAGTCCACCTAGATTCAGAGTGACGCGCGCGCGCACAGAGGCAGAGCTTAAATAACAGCCAGAAGGGAGTCAGCTGACCAGGCGGGTCAGCTGACATTTTCCACTACTCTCATTGGTCCAGCAATTAGAGAGGTCCTTGTGTATATATACTGCTGGCTGTTCACTTGCTCTTTGTCTGGCGTTGCAAACACATACTGTACGTGGGAGCACTCAGACCTGTAGTCAGATCCTTAAGTGTGCCGGGACCAGCTGGAGCTGTAATCCTACACTTAGCTAGATTCTGTTGATAGCTTAAAGTACTAGTTTGATTGTGATTATCTGTTATGACTCTTTGCCTGCCTGACTATCCTCCTGAACTCTGATCTTGTACCTTGCCATTCTGATACTCTGTTGCCGAACCCCGGCTCGTCCTTAGACTCTGCTTCTGCCTCCTGATCTTGTACCTCGATATTTCTGATACCCTGTTGCCGAACCCTGCCTGTACCTAGACTCCGCCTCTGCCTTCTGATTCTGTACTTTATCTGTCCGTGTGTTACAACCTGGCTTGTCCGACCTCGAGAACCGACCTTACTATTGGAGGCGGTTCCCCGTCCTGTTAGTGACACTACCTCCTGAGTGTTACTTTCAGACTAACCTTTCTACTGTCAGCCTGACTCCTCCCGCCTTGGAGAGTTCAGGCCTTCGGAAGGAAGCCGTGCAGTACTCCTCACTGCACTGAGGCCAGTCCTCTAAGTGTTACTGTTACACCAAACACTACACTCTACTCAGGTGAACAGAGGTTAGCTGGTATATCGGATTATCGGTGATACTGCAGATCACTTATAATCTGGTATACATCTGTATTCCCAGTGATACTGCAGATCACCGGTAATCAGATCCTCTCTGTGCTTCACCGTTCGTTACAGTTTTCATGGGTTTCCCCTGAGTACTCTGGTGTCCTCCCACATATTTATTTATTTATTGCATTTATAAAGCGCCAACATATTATGCAGCGCTGGACAATAAATAGGGATACATACAATATTTAGGGGTGACATACAGCAAAATGACAATACCTGAATACAAGAAACATCAGATCATGCAGCACAGTATGAGTACAAGGTAATGCTTAGTCAGTCACTGGAGGGGAGCATGGAGATTAGGCAAGTTAGGTTCACTCAGATGCCTAGCATGAGTTCACAGTAATGGAGGTGCAAGATCAGGTAGGACACAAAAGGAGGAGGACCCTGCCCAAAGGCTTACAATCTAAAGGGAGAGGTAGGGACATGAGAGGTAGGGGACCAGAGTTCAGCTGTGTTCACATACAGATACAGTTATTTGCTTCCCCCCAAGACTACACTAGGAACATAAAACAATGACTGACTATGGTATGGATTAGATTGTGAGCTCTTCTGAGGGACAGTTAGTGACCTGACTATATTGTCAGTGCTATATAAATACACATTAATAACAATCGGATGTCTTGCTGGATCTGTCATCATCATGTCAATACATTTAGGCTTTTATCTTCCTGGTAGGGAACCTTTTTGGCTGAGAGAGCCATAAACACGACATATTTTAAAATGTAATTCCGTGAGAGCCATACAATAACTAAATACAAGGAAATGTGTGCATTTTATGCAAAACCAACAGTTTAAAGTGCAATAAGTGTCTGAATTCTTTTTAATAACGTTGTTATGCTGTTGCTAACGGTTAGCAACTGCATAACAACATTATTAAAAAGAATTCAGAGACTTATTGTTTACCTAATGCAGCAATGTTTCACCAGAAATTAATCGTAAAGTGGGCAGCATTTTACCAGAAATTGTAAAGTGGGCAGCACTTTACCAGAAATTAATCATAAAGTGGGCAGCATTTCACCATAAAATAATCGTAAAGTGGGCAGCATTTCGCCATAAAATAATCATAAAGTGGGGAGCATTTCACCATAAAATAATCGTAAAGTGGGCAGCATTTCGCCATAAAATAATCATAAAGTGGGGAGCATTTCACCATAAAATAATCGTAAAGTGGGCAGCAGTGACCAGAAAATAATCGCAATGTGGGCAGCATTCACCAGAAAATAATGGGAGCGGCAGGTTAGGGTGTGGAGAGGTAGGTCAAGGTGCTGGGTGGGCAGGTGATATTGCTTGTTGGGGGGGGGGGGGGGATGGTGAGGTGCTGGGTGGGTAGGTAATATTTCTTGCTGGGGGGAGGGGGTAGTGAGGTGCTGGGTTGGCAGTGTGCAGGGTGGGTAGGTGATATTGCTTGGTGGGTAGTGGGGGTAAACAGGTGAGGTGCTGGGTGGGTAGGTGATATTGCTTGGTGGGTGGATGGGGGAAACAGCTGAAGTGCTGGGTGGGTAGGTGATATTGCTTGGAGGGTGGGTGGGGGAAACAGCTGAGGTGCTGGGTTGGTAGGTGATATTGCATGGTGAGTGGGTGGGGGAAAACAGGTGAAGTGCTGGGTAGGTAGGTGATATTGCTTGGAGGGTGGGTGGGGGGAAACAGGTGAAGTGCTGGGTGGGTAGGTGATATTGCTTGGAGGGTGGGTGGGGGAAACAGGTGAGGTGCTGGACAGGCAGCTGATATTGCTTGGTGGGTGGGGGGAAACAGGTGAGGTGCTGGGTGGGTAGGCGATATTGCTTGGTGGGTGGTGGGGGAAACAGGTGAGGTGCTGGACAGGCAGCTGATATTGCTTGGTGGGTGGGTGGATGGAAACAGGTGAGGTGCTGGGTGGGTAGATGATCTTGCTTGGTGGGTGGTGGGGTGGAAACAGGTGAGGTGCTGGGTGGGTAGGTGATATTGCTTGGTGGGTAGATGGGGGAAACAGGTGAGGTGCTGGATAGGCAGCTGATATTGCTTGGTGGGTGGATGGGGGAAACAGCTGAGGTGCTGGGTTGGTAGGTGATATTGCATGGTGGGTGGTGGTGGGGGAAACAGGTGAGGTGCTGGGTGGGTAGGCGATATTGCTTGGTGGGTGGTGGGGGAAACAGGTGAGGTGCTGGACAGGCAGCTGATATTGCTTGGTGGGTGGGTGGGTGGAAACAGGTGAGGTGCTGGGTGGGTAGGTGATATTGCTTGGTGGGTGGTGGGGGGAAACAGGTGAGGTGCTGGGTGGGTAGGTGATATTGCTTGGTGGGTGGTGGTGGGGAAACAGGTGAGGTGCTGGGTAGGTAGGTGATATTGCTTGGTGAGTGGGTGGGGAAACATGTGAGGTGCTGGACAGGCAGCTAATAGCGCTTGGTGGGTGGCTGGGTGGGGGGAAACAGGTGAGGCGCTGGGTGGCAGGCTTAATAATGCTAACACTCACCAGCTTCTAGTCAGCTTCACCGGAGTTCCACAGCGCGGGCTCGGCTGACAATCACTGGCCACAACTCACTCCGGCCTCCAGTCCCTGCATGCCACGTCACCATGGGGGTGGAGCTACAGTACGCTGGCCGCGGCGGGTGGAGGAGGCGGCGCTCAGCACGCATGTGAGGGAAGGCGGGAGGTGGATATGTAAATGAAGCCCGGGGGGCAGGAGGAGGCGGCGGCGCACACTGAATTTAAAAGTAAACAAAGTCTCTCTGGCCGCTCCGTCACACGTGTTTTAGCGAGCCAGAGAGCCATATGCGGAGTTCAAAAGAGCCATATATGGCTCGCGAGCCATAGGTTCCCGACCCCTGTTATATGATGTCCTACTTGCAAGAGACTTTTCACTAAACCCCCTGCAAGGTAGCTCGTATTTATTTGAACCAGAATAATAGGTGTCCCAAATGCCTACAAGAGGGAACTGGGTTTATACACCTGTTCTAGCATTGTCTAAAGTTATTAAACTACTCTAAAAATTTATCTCTGAGATTGGAATGTGTTGTGAGTTTGCAGGAAAACCACTCCTCTTTGGTAAACTAGAATTACATCCAAGTTTTACTAGTAGTGTAAAGCTGCATCCAATCACGGTCAGCTGGCAGGGAATTCATGATCTGTGTGACAATTCAGGGCCCAACGCTGTATAGACCCATTCTGTTGCTACATAGGGGTGTGGAGTGACGGTGAGCAGTGCACAACAAAGCAAGAGTGGTGAGGCAGGAAAACAACAGTGTTTGACTAATATCTGGCAGGCTGGAACACATCGGGAAGGGTCGGCGCCAATGTACATACAATGGATTCTCGGCATAGGCGGTGTTTAGCGGCCACCTCAGCCAAGTTTAATCTAGTGTGTTTAAGGCCAATGAGCACACACTGCTGTCAGACATGTTGGATGGATGGTTTAATATCTACTATAATTTGGCATATTTCCTGTGTACAGTTAAATTAAACATGCTTGTACCAGATAACTATATCTATTTGCAAAGTCTTATAAGGGCTATGCACGAAGCAAGTATGTTATCGTTTTTAATATGATTTTTGTATTGAATGTTTTTTTTATCATGCACACTGTGTGGTTTGTTCTGAAGCTTTTTTTTTTTTCTTCATTAACCGTTTCCAATTTAATTGAAGCCTTTACCCTGTTTGGGTGCTGTTACCCCTGCCAAGGTATAGATATCAGCTACTCACGCTGCGTGGTCTCGTTGCTCTTACAATTCACACCACTCTGTGGTCGCTACAGCCTGCTTGTATTGACAGAAGAGCTCCATGTGCCGGTCAGGAGCCAGTTTCATTGGCTTTTGACCTTGTGATCACTGTCAACCAATCACAGTAATCACAACTTGTTTGTAGAGAAAAAGTCTTTGGTCCTTAAAACTAACACAAGTTGGTAAAAAAAATTATATATATATATATATATATATATATATATATATATATATATATATATATATATATATATATATATATATATACTACCTGATCTGGGGGGCTGGTTGGATTAGGAGGAACTTACTGCCGCTCTTGACCACTAATCTTCAGTTTTGTTTTTCTTAAAGGGACTCTGGGCAGAATATAAAATGCCATACTGAACTCACCTGAGGCTTCCTCCAGTCCCTCGTAGTCCATGAGGTCCCTCAACGTCATCTGGGCTCCCTCCGTTCTCCCAATGGCGGCTCCATTAGCACGCGACTTGGCCGGGAGTCGTGCACAACTGCGCATGAACGGTCCCGCTCGCATCCCCGTCACTGTGGGTGTTCTGTTTATGTGCAGTTCTCAAAAGAATGAACCACACGTGTAGAACGAGCACAGACCGCACATGTGCATGACTCCCGGCCAAGCCGTGTGCTAATGTAGCTGCCAGCGGAAGAACAGAGGGAGCCCAGAGGATGCTGAGGAACCTCATGGACTACGAGAGGCTGGAGGAAGCCCCAGGTAAGTTCAGTATGGCATTTTACATTCTGTTCAGGTTCCCTTTAAAAAAAATTGGCTGCGTCCTCCTCTAAGAGCACTGAGAGTAGTGGAAGAGGCAGTGAAGAGGTAGGGAATGGGTGGGGGAGAGCTAATGAGGTGGCACTGAGAGTCGGGGGGGGGGGAGTTCCCAGGAGTTCCTTTCCTGCAAGGGACACCCTTTCCCCATTGGGGGGGGGGGGGCAGTGGGTCGCGGGGGACACAGAGAGAGGTGCAGAAGGTACACAGAGGCATGACATTGAGAAGTGAGCATGATTCTGTGTCCCATTTACCTCAGGGTACATTTTAAGGGTCCAGAGACTGTGAATTAAGGATTGTTATCTTTTTATGTAGTCAGATACTGTGCTGCCTCTTTTTCTGTGACTGTAGTATTCTCTTGTGTTAGACGGTCACCAGATATGGTATTTGTGCTGAATTTCAATTGTATCAATAACCTTCCACCCCCAATCCCCCCAAAACCCATCATCTGTTTGTGTTTTAGCTTCACCTTCATCTCTCATTACAGATACCAAAGTTATGAAGATACCAGTAAAAGTTGAGGAAGAGGATGAGGAATTTGTGGGGTTTAAGGAGAAGAAAATTCCACCAGAGATCTGTACAGGTCAGTCAAACCACATTAGGTTACAGTCCAGCACTATTTCAAAGGGAACTCGAGGTGTGGACTTAAATTTAAAAACAAACAAACAATGGGGGTGTTCTTGCATGCTTTCACCAGCTGCCATTGGACAGCTGTCTCTCCATGGCCGCTCCCTCTGCCGCTCTTCCACCTCCCTGCATGCTGAAAGAGCAGCTAGCTCTCCTTCCAGCATCGTGACCTCAGAGGCCACGAAAATGAAAGTAACGGGATGCAGACCACAGGAGCGGCAGAGATGGCGACTACCTGATCCGCCCAGCCCCCCGGATCAGGTAGCCACCATCTCTGTCAGCATGCAGGGACACGAGGGAGCGGCCAGAGAGAGACAGTTGCCCAATGGCAGCTGGGGAAAGCCTGCAAGAACGCCCCTAGTGGGCATTTTGAGCATAAGGGACAATCATTGTCGCCAATTTTAGGCGCCGCAGCACCTCGGGTACTCTTTAAAATTCTGCTCAATAATTTCTCCAAATCTTTCAGATATTACAAGGGACCATAATTAACTTTTCTCCTGATTTTCTCACAGATGTTTTCACACCTTATTAAAGAGCACCCAAAATGTGCTCAACGACAAATGTTAAATCATTAACGTTTAACTGCAATAATAATTTGGTTGTCAAAAATGTATTTTACTCATCCCGAGAAAAATGTAGCTGAAACCCTCGCCCCCCACCGAGATGGGGGCAGGCCAGGGCAACAGAGCTAGGGGATGTTACATAGCTGGGGAGATAAGGAGTTGGGGTGTCCATGGCAACAGAGCTTGGGGTGGCCACAGAGCTGGGGTCTGATCTAGCAAAGCTTTGAAAAATAACCACCACAGCGGTTTTACTGATGAAGGGGTGGGGTTTCAGCTATCTATCTGTTTTTTGGGCAAGTGGGGGAGTAAATTACATTTTTGACAGCTGAATTATTATTGCCATTAAAGGTTAATGATTTAACATTTCTAGTTCAGCACACTGAAATAGTCAATTCATTTCTTATCATTCGTTAAGCTGGCAGCAAGCAAGGAAATACTTATTGATATTACTTTTTATGTTACTTTTTCAGTCGTGCTAAAAACTTATTTTGTAGATGAAATGAAAAATGATTTCCTGGGTTAAAAATATTGTAAAAAAAAAAAAAAAGCAGTTGTATTCATTATGTTATTTTCATTACAGTTCCTCTTTAATATTATTAACTGGTTGAACCTGCTCTTAGTTCCGGGCAAAAAGAAGTTTCCAGGCATATGGAAGATCTCTCCCAGGATCCCCACACCCCCAGCCTCCTCCTGGGCATTGATACGTTGCCAAGGCAATGGCTGACGGGTCTCTTGTAAATGGACCAAACTGCACTGGCCCGAACACACTGTCAGTGGGAGTTTATTTATATGTATTTATATCTGTATGTTACTCCACAAATTAACTGCCAGAATCAAAATAAAAAAGGAGTATCCTGTAATTTCTAGGTACTGAATTATTAGGGGCCTGCTTGCATGCCCCAGTCTTATGCAAGTTGTGTGCAGCTTGAAGTTGGGCCATTCCAAAATGACAGGAAGTGTATTTCATTCGTCCAATTATAAATTGCATTTAGTTTCTACGCAAGAAGGAAACATGAGCATTTCTTAGGCTATCTTAATTAAACAGGGACTGGAAGTCTCAAATATCTGAGCTGACTGCTCTTAAAGAGAATATGTACTCTAAAATTCTTACAATAAAAAGCATACCATTCTATTCATTATGTTCTCCTGGGCCCCTCTGTGCTGTTTCTGCCACTCCCTGCTGCAATCCTGGCTTGTAATTGCCAGTTTTTGGCAGTGTTTACAAACAAAAGACATGGCATGTGATAGGCTGAGAGGAGCTCAGTCTGTGACCCATACAGAGCCTGCACGGGGCGTGGAGAGGGTGTTCATAGCTTCTGCCTATAACAAGCAGAGCAGCACATTCTTGCCTGAGTGCCTGAGCCCGACAAAGCCGTCAGAGGAAAGAAGATTAGATTATATAACAGAGATAATTCAGCCACTGTGCAACTAGGAAAGGCTGCAGTAAGACAGACCACATTAGAACAGGTATAGGAACTTATAGGATAGAAGAAATAAGGCTGAAAATTTTGTTACAGAGTCTCTTTAAGCACCGAGTTTACACTTGCAGATCAGATAAGCGGTAAACAAAGGGTCAGCTGATAAAAGTGCCCATACATCTAATGATGTAAGGGCAGATTAACCAAGAGACAGATCTCTCTCTAATCAGATCTGATCAGAGAGAGATCTGTTTGTTGCACACCACAGGCTGATGCCCGATCGACTTCAGCATGAAATCTCTCATGGATCGGCCTTGCGACACCGCCAATTCTGTCCACCCCAAATGTTAATACCTCCCGGGGCCCGTGCATTATAAATCTCACCTGTCTAGCTGCAGTGACCCCCGGTCTCCTCCACTCTCACCCGAGGGCACTATCACACCAATCGACACTCCGTGGTTGGGCATATACCATGTAGCGCATGACCTCATACACACACGTGACTGGCGGTACTTGGGGAGACAGTGGAGGAGGGCGGGAGTCACAACAGCTGGACAGGTGAGATTTAAAATACATTCAACAAGCAAGAATATGAAGATCCGGCACTGCATCAATTGTATTTAAAAGAGCTTTATTTCTAATTGCTCTTCCAGTTTGCTAAAAAGTAACTTATGCAATATGATCATATAAGGTGCACATACCCGTTGTGGTTAGTAGAGGTTGTGGGGCATGGTGGTAGGAACGGCCCGCCTATTCCTACCACCATGCCCCACAACCTCTAACCACAACGGGTATGTGCACCTGATATGATCATATTGCATAAGTTACTTTTTAGCAAACTGGAAGAGCAATTAGAAATAAAGCTCTTTTAAATACAATTGATGCAGTGCCGGATCTTCATATTCTTGCTTGTTGCATGAACTTGATGTCTATATTTCTCTTGGATCCTGAGCACGCTGTGTTTTGGATGTGTGACTATCCTCTGGAATTAATATACCTCTAAGGCTACATACACACATCAGACTATAGTCTTTGTAAAATGAAAGATCACAGATCAATCTTACCACCCTTCATGTAGTATGAGAGCCATACTCTACACAGTCTATTCTATGGAGCTGAACTCCCCATCAGAAAAAAATCTTTGCAAGATGCTGCACACAAACATGCTGCACACACTCAACAGATCTGTAGCTGCAAAAGATCTGTTCCTGCCAAAAATCCATTCCTGCAAAAAGCAATGATAGTCTATGAGATCTGCAAATCATCATACACACATGATTTAACTGACATTCATCTGCAGATCAGATCCACCAGGATGGATTTTCAGATCTGCAGATGATTGTCTGATCTGCAGATGAATGTCAGTTAAATCATGTGTGTATGATGATCTGCAGATCCCATAGACTATCATTGCTTTTTGCAGGAATGGATTTTTGGCAGGAACAGATCTTTTGCAGATACTGATCTTTTGTGTCTGTACAGCATCTGTGTGTGCAGCATCTTGCAAAGATTTTTTTCTGATGGGGAGTTCAGCTCCATAGAATAGACTGTGTAGAGTATGGCTCTCATACTACATGAAGGGTGGTAAGATTGGTCTGTGATCTTTCAGTTTCCAAAGACTATAGTCTGATGTGTGTATGCACCTTAAGATTGCAAGAAATGTATTATTTTAAGCGCTGTCATAGTGCCAGTTGCTGTGTTTTCAACCGAGATTTAAAATACAAAGGAACTGGGGGAAGGGACATTCACGTTTACAGGGGACAGTGTCCAGGGGTACATTACGTTAGTCGGTCTTCCCAATATCGTTAATGCTGCGCACTTGATCAGCTACATCGGAACAAGATTTTCCAGCTTGCTCAATCAATAGATTTGACTGATTTCGACTCAAAATCGGTCAAATCATGGATCGGGGATGCTTGTTGCGGCATGATTTTCATCTGATTCGATAAACTTTACAGTATCAATTCAGAGGAGTACAAATGTTTATTTCTCACTGCTTCTTACAGATGGCTGTAGCAATAACACGCCACCAGAGAGATGTACCAGCCCGCTTGAATCCCAGGATCTTGAAGAGGAAAATCAATTGGTAGGTGGAAATGAGACCCTTATCTATGTGAATCTTAACAATTATCATGCATTGCCTGCTTCACAGCCCCAACATAGCACACAAGTAGTAGTTACATAGTATAACATTTGTAAAACCTAGCTTATTTGCCATGCTAGAGTCTGCAGGCTGGTCTACTCTCTTCTCCCTTCTGGAGTCACCTCAATATTTCTTAGCTTTGTACTGTGCTTTATGGCAGAGAATGTGACCCATGCTGCCACCGCCATTTGGGTCCTCTGGTGTGCTGACACCACTGCTGGGCTTGGGGACAACATAGGCCTACCATTGGCTAGGTCAAGGGGAATTCTTCTTCGCAATAGGAAGGATTCTCATTGGTCCACCTCTCAGTGAACCAATGAAAATCCTTCCTGGTGCTAGAGAGGATTCTCATTGTTTTTTTTCGCAAACCAATGATAGCCCTTTTTTCGCAAACCATTGATAGTTCTGTCGGGACTTCTATACCGGTGCTTGTTCCCGAGCCCAGCAGTGGTCTGCAGCATGAAGGACTCGAATGGCGAACAAAGACACAGAAGACAGGTGAGTAGATCCGAAACGGAGGGGAAAAACAGTCGATTAAGAAATGACACAGTCTGCTCCCATAGGCTGCAATGATTCTATGAGCATCTGCAGTGTATGCGGGCTCCGAAAAAAATCGCACTGGTCGGGAACGTGCGTTCTGCGCCCTCTGAGTTCTATTGAAATTGACAAGTGTAACCGGATTCTATGCTTAAAGTGTACCAGAAACCACTAAATATAAAAAATCAATATTTATCCGGGGCTTCCTCCAACCCCATAAGCACATGTGAGTCCCTCGCCGTCCTCCTGCGGTCTGTAGTTCAGCTGCGATCAGCCCCGGCAACAGGCTCAGTCCCGTCAGGTGGGCCGTGACTGCAGAAGGCCACGACTGACGCGACTGAGCCTGTTACCGGGGCTGATCACGGCTGAACGACAGACCATCTGAGATTGGCGAGGGAGTGACACGTGCTTATGGGGCTGGAGGAAGCCCTGGGTAAGTATCAAATCCTTATATTTAGTGGTCTCTGGTTTACTTTAACATGGCATCCATTTACACATCCGCTTCTGCCCTGCTGGATTGGAGCGGTTTTGGCACAGTGTAAAAGGGCCCTAAAGTCGGATTTATTATTGGTCACTGAGACAGTTTATAAATTCCTGCACTTCCACATCCTCCCAAAGTCAAGCAGCTGGGAATGCAGACAAGCAAGGTAGCTGTTTTTATATAATGAGGCTTTATGGGAATAAAAAGTAGCATTATCCTTTAAGACTTGTATTAAGCATTGTGGGGAGTGTGCACTGCATGATATGAACATAGACTTAATATATTGAATTCGCTAGTCTGCGAAATCCTGTTTATTGTACATTATACTTTTTAGGCTGCTGACCTGCTTAATATTAAAGTTATTGTTAAAGAAGAAGAAGAGGAAATTCATCCAGAGATCAATACAGGTGATGAACAACTCTCTTTCTCCACCCCTCCTCCCTTGTCTGTGAGTAGAAAATAATGGGGAGACAGCATGTGACTAGTGAAGGAATCAAAAGCCAACCACCTCTGTTACTATTAATGGAATGATCATGTGTGTCTTTTGGGGTGTCAGGAGCTGTCATTCCCTGTTAAGTAATGAGGAGAAAGTGTGTGTGTGTGTAGGGGGGGTTCAGGACCCATCAGCCCCTATTAGAAATAATGGGGAGACAGTATGTGCCCAGTGGGGGAGTCAGGATACATCAGCCCCTATTAGAAGTAATGGGAGACAGTGAGTGCCCAGTGGGGGAGTCAGGATACATCAGCCCCTATTAGAAGTAATGGGGAGACAGTATGTGCCCAGTGGGGGAGTCAGGCGACATCAGTCCCTATTAGAAGTAATTGGAAGACAGTATGTGGCCAGTGGGGGAGTCAGGAGACATCAGCCCCTATTAGAAGTAATGTGGAGACAGTATGTGGCCAGTGGGGGAGTCAGGAGACATCAGCCCCTATTAGAAGTAATGAGGAGATAGTATGTGGCCAGTGTGGGGAGTCAGGAGACATGAGCCCCTATTAGAAGTAATGGGGAGACAGTATGTGGCCAGTGGGGGAGTCAGGAGACATGAGCCCCTATTAGAAGTAATTGGAAGACAGTATGTGGCCAGTGGGGGAGTCAGGAGACATCAGCCCCTATTAGAAGTAATGTGGAGACAGTATGTGGCCAGTGGGGGAGTCAGGAGACATCAGCCCCTATTAGAAGTAATTGGAAGACAGTATGTGGCCAGTGGGGGAGTCAGGAGACATCAGCCCCTATTAGAAGTAATGTGGAGACAGTATGTGGCCAGTGGGGGAGTCAGGAGACATCAGCCCCTATTAGAAGTAATTGGAAGACAGTATGTGGCCAGTGGGGGAGTCAGGAGACATCAGCCCCTATTAGATGTAATGTGGAGACAGTATGTGCCCAGTGGGGGAGTCAGGAGACATCAGCCTCTATTAGAAGTAATGGGGAGACAGTATGTAACAAGTGGGGAAGTCAGGAGACATCAGCCCCTATTAGACGTAATGGGGAGACAGTATGTGGCCAGTGGGAGAGTCAGGAGACATTAACCCTTTATTAGAAGTAATGGGGAGACAGTGTTTGACCTGTGGGGGAGATAAGATACATCAGCCCCTATTAGAAGTAATGGGGAGACAGTATGTGCCCAGTGGGGGAGTCAGGAGACATCAGCCCTTATTAGAAGTAATGAGGAGACAGTATGTGCCCAGTGGGGGAGTCAGGAGACATCAGCCCCTATTAGATGTAATGTGGAGACAGTATGTGCCCAGTGGGGGAGTCAGGAGACATGAGCCCCTATTAGAAGTAATGGTGAGACAGTATGTGGCCAGTGGGGGAGTCAGGAGACATGAGCCCCCATTAGAAGTAATGAGGAGACAGTATGTGGCCAGTGGGGGAGACAGGAGACATCAGCCCCTATTAGAAGTAATGGGGGGACAGTATGTGGCCAGTGGGGGAGTCAGGAGACATCAGCCCCTATTAGAAGTAATGTGGAGACAGTATGTGGACAGTGGGGGAGTCAGGAGACATCAGCCTCCATTAGAAGTAATGAGGAGACAGTATGTGCCCAGTGGTGGAGTCAGGAGACATCAGCCCCTATAAGAAGCAATAGGGAGACAGTATGTGCCCGGGTGGAGGAGTCAGGAGACATCAGCCTCTATTAGAAGTAATGGGAGACAGTATGTGCCCAGCGGGAAGGATTGGGTTTCTGCATGCTAACAAATTTGCAGCAGCATGGAAAGTGGTTGGTTTCTGAGTTTAGTCTGGATCCTAAGTTCACAAAATGCACATTGTGTTTTCCAGGGCTATATTCATGAAATTTTAGTTAAAGAGGAACTCCAGCCTAAACAAACATACTGTCATTAACCTCCTTGGCGGTATGGACGAGTATACACGTCCATTACCGCCGGAGGTCGCCGCTCAGGCCCTGCTGGGCCGATTTTTACCAAATAAAAAGCAGCACACGCAGCCGGCACTTTGCCAGCCGCGTGTGCTGCCTGACCGCCGCCGCTCTGCGGCGATCCGCCGCGAGCAGCGGCGAAAGAGGGTCCCCCCAGCCGCCCGAGCCCTGCGCAGCCGGAACAAATAGTTCCGGCCAGCGCTAAGGGCTGGATCGGAGGCGGCTGACGTCAGGACGTCGGCTGACGTCCATGACGTCACTCCGCTCGTCGCTATGGCGACGAGGTAAACAAAACAAGGGAGGCTGCTCATTGCGGCCTCCCTTGTTAATTCTGATCGACGGAGGCGATCGGAATTATGCTCCAGGAGCGCCCTCTAGTGGGCTTTCATGCAGCCAACTTTCAGTGGATTACTCCTAAAAATATGTGTGTGTTTGTGTTATGAGGTACTTGAAATGATGCTCATGGCATTGGGGGTACCTGGTAAAGACCACTATTAATAAATGAGTGCATGCTCTAATAACATGGAGGAATCCTGGTCTGGATACTATCTGGCCAACTCCATTGTTTGAGGGCCTAGATCCACACAAATGTTTAGCAAAGCTCTAAATAAACATAGTAAATAATGAAAACAGTGGTTTTCAAAGTAAATTGCTTTATTCATTCCAAAATATGGCATCAATAACTCGAGTTGGATATCCTTGGTTTAGATCCTGTAACGATCGGTGTCAACACGCAGAGAGAGAATCTGATTATTGGCAATCTGCAGAATCACCAGTAATACAGATATACACAAGATTATGGATGATCTGCAGAATCACCAATAATCCAGGTATGTCTAACCTCTGGACATCTGAGATATGAGTGTATGGAATAACAGTAATACTTTGAGCGAGAACCACCAGAGGAACTGGAGGTAGGACGGTGAAGGGAATTCACCCCAGACTGTGGGTGAATCCCTATAGGCCAAAGGCTCCCTAGGAGAGGGGCCTGGGCTAGGTTGCAGGATGCCCTGCTGCTAAATGAACAAACTTGCCCTACTGGATGAGAGATACTGGCTCTCTACACCCTAGTGACGGGCTAAGGTAGTGTAGAAACACAATGCTAGTCTTGGGTGTGAGGTTAGTAGTTACAGCACCCTGGAACTAGCATACATAACACTGATACAGTTTCCTAGTCTTGGGTGTGAGGTCCGTAGTCACAACACCCCGGAACTAGTCTATAACATAACATAACATTGACACAGTTTCCTAGGCTTGGGTGTGAAGTCCGTAGTCACAACACCCTGGAACTAGTCTATAGCATAACATAGCATTGAGACAGTTTCCTAGGCTTGGGTGTGAGGTCCGTAGTCACAACACCCCGGAACTAGTCTATAACATAACATAACATTGACACAGTTTCCTAGGCTTGGGTGTGAAGTCCGTAGTCACAACACCCTGGAACTAGTGTATAGCATAACATAGCATTGAGACAGTTTCCTAGGCTTGGGTGTGAGGTCCGTAGTCACAACACCCTGGAACTAGTCTACAGCATAACACAACATGACATGCAGGAGAATCTAGCTCAGTGTGATTTCCCAGGTCCGTCCTGGTTCTAACACACTGTAGGGTCTGACTGAGGTCTGTGTGCTAACACATAAAGCATTTGCAACAGCAGACAACGTGAGACTGAGGGACGAGTGGTTATATAGTGCAGCGCTAATCAGCGCCGCCCAGTCCCTTCCAGCCAATCCGCATTCATCCTCGGATCAGCTGACCAAGGGAGTCAGCTGATCCGTCTCTGCTTCCCATAAAGCTTCTGCCTCTCCGCGCGCGCGTGTATTCCTTAGCCTATGTGCACGGGAAGGCTGAACCAGATCAGACACATGTCGCTGCGTGTAAACCGCCGGACTAGATGCGGAAACAGCCGCCACGCCGTCAGAGCACGCGGCGGCTATTCCGCAATCCTTCACAGATCCTTCACATGACAAAACATTTAAAATCATCCATCCCCTTTCTTCTCTTATGTCTTCCAGATGGACAATACCAGATGTATGAAATATGTAGAAGGAATTTTTCACAAGATGGCACACAAGATTCCACCAACTCTCTTGCCAACAATCATGGTGGCCGGAAAGGGGACGAAGCAGCCTCGTGTTCCAAATGTGGGAAATGTTACAGCCGGAGATCCAGCCTTCTCCGACACATCCAGACTGTTCACTTGGGAGAGAAACCTTACTCGTGTTCAGAATGTGGAAAATGTTTTGATCAAAATTCTAATCTCCTGAAGCACCTGAGGGTTCATACTGGAGAGAAGCCATTTTCATGTTCAATATGTGGCAAATGCTTTGGGGAGAAGTCTAATGTTGTTCTTCATGAGAGGACCCATACAGGGGAGAAGCCTTATTCTTGTTTTGAATGTAGAAAGTGTTTTGCCCAGAAAGCCTCTCTTGATTCCCACCAGAGAACTCATACAGGGGAGAAGCCTTTTTCATGTCCTGAATGTGGGAAACACATCACCAACAAGAGAACCCTCATTAGTCACCGTAGAATCCACTCTGGGGAGAAGCCATATTCATGCCCCATCTGCGGAAAGTGTTTCACGGATAAGTCCGACATGGTTAAGCACAAACGGATTCACACAGGTGATTACCCCTATACGTGTTCAGAATGTGGGAAAGGCTTCATCGCCAGATCTGTCTTCATCGTACATGAAAAGATGCATGCTGGAGAGAAGCCTTATTCTTGTTCAGAGTGTGGGAAAGGGTTTACTAAAAAACAGCATCTTATAGACCATACAAGACTTCATACAGGTGAAAAACCTTTTTCCTGTCCAGAGTGTGAAAGGTTTTTTAGACAGAAATCAGGACTGGCAAAACATCGAAGGAAAATGCACAGGGTAGAAACAGTTACCTGAACATAAGTATAATTTGGACTTAACCACTTGAGGACCGCCCCCAGCCGATGGGCGGCGGCAAAGACCGGGCCCAAACGACCGCAATACGCCCATCGGCGGGGGCGGCTGCGGGAGTGTCTGTGCGGCGATCGCGTCATTCGTGACGCGATCAGCCGCCGGGGACTGGCTCCGCCCACCGTTCGTTGTAACCCGCCGGCCGTTCGGAAGCGCCGGCGGGTTACTAGCACCCGGATCGCCGCATGTAACAAGTATAATAGGCTTTGTAATGTATACAAAGCCTATTATACTGGCTGCCTCCTGCCCTGGTGGTCCCAGTGTCCGAGGGACCACCAGGGCAGGCTGCAGCCACCCTAGTCTGCACCCAAGCACACTGATTTCCCCCTCCCCTGCCCCCTGATCGCCCACAGCACCCCTCAGACCCCCCCCTGCCCACCCCCCAGACCACTGTTTGCACCCAGTCACCCCCCTAATCACCCATCAATCACTCCCTGTCACTATCTGTCAACGCTATTTTATTTTTAAGTCCCTAATCTGCCCCCTACTCCCTCCTGATCACCCCCCCACCCCTCAGATTCTCCCCAGACACCCCCCCCAGACCCCCCCCCCCCCGTGTACTGTATGCATCTATCCCCCCTGATCACCTGTCAATCACCTGTCAATCACCCGTCAATCACCCGTCAATCACCCCCTGTCACTGCCACCCATCAATCAGCCCCTAACCTGCCCCTTGCGGGCAATCTGATCACCCACCCACACCAATAGATCGCCCGCAGATCCGACATCAGATCACCTCCCAAATCCATTGTTTACATCTCTTATCTCCTCTAAACACCCACTAATTACCCATCAATCACCCCCTATCACCACCTGTCACTGTTACCCATCAGATTAGACCCTAATCTGCCCCTTGCGGGCACCCAATCACCCGCCCACACGCTCAGATTGCCCTCAGACCCCCCCTTATCAATTCGCCCGTGCAATATTTACATCTGTTATTCCCTGTAATAACCCACTGATCACCTGTCAATCACCCATCAATCACCCCCTGTCACTGCCACCCATCAATCACCCCCTGTCACTGCCACCCATCAATCAGCCCCTAACCTGCCCCTTGCGGGCAATCTGATCACCCACCCACACCAATAGATCGCCCGCAGATCCGACATCAGATCACCTCCCAAATCCATTGTTTACATCTCTTATCTCCTCTAAACACCCACTAATTACCCATCAATCACCCCCTATCACCACCTGTCACTGTTACCCATCAGATTAGACCCTAATCTGCCCCTTGCGGGCACCCAATCACCCGCCCACACGCTCAGATTGCCCTCAGACCCCCCCTTATCAATTCGCCCGTGCAATATTTACATCTGTTATTCCCTGTAATAACCCACTGATCACCTGTCAATCACCCATCAATCACCCCCTGTCACTGCCACCCATCAATCACCCCCTGTCACTGCCACCCATCAAACAGCCCCTAACCTGCCCCTTGCGGGCAATCTGATCACCCACCCACACCAATAGATCGCCCGCAGATCTTCTCTCCTCTAAACACCCACTAATTACCCATCAATCACCCCCTATCACCACCTGTCACTGTTACCCATCAGATTAGACCCTAATCTGCCCCTTGTGGGCACCCAATCACCCGCCCACACCTCAGAACGCCCTCAGACCCCAGCCCTGATCACCTCGCCAGTGCATTGCTTGCATCTATTTCCCCCCTCTAATCACACCTTGAGACACCCATCAATCACCTCCTGTCACCCCCTAGCACACCTACCCATCAGATCAGGCCCTAATTTGCCCCGTGTGGGCTCCTGATCACTCGGCCAAACCCTCAGATCCCCCTCAGACCCCCTTCCGATCACGTCCCCAGTGCATTTATTGCATCTATTTTCCCCTCTAACCGCCCCCTGAGACACCCATCAATCACCTCCTGTCACCCCCCTAGCACTCCTATCCATCAGATCAGGCCCAATACATCCTGTCATCTAAGAGGCCACCCTGCTTATGACCGCTTCCACAAAATTTGCCCCCTCATAGACCACCTGTCATCAAAATTTGCAGATGCTTATACCCCTGAACAGTCATTTTGAGAAATTTGGTTTCCAGACTACTCACAGTTTTGGGCCCGTAAAATGCCAGGGCAGTATAGGAACCCCACAAGTGACCCCATTTTAGAAAGAAGACACCCCAAGGTATTCTGTTAGGTGTATGATGAGTTCATAGAATATTTTATTTTTTGTCAAAAGTTAGAGGAAATTGGATTTTTATTGTTTTTTTCACAAAGTGTCATTTTTCACTAACTTGTGACAAAAAATAAAATCTTCTATGAACTCACCATACCCCTAACGGAATACCTTGGGGTGTCTTCTTTCTAAAATGGGGTCACTTGTGGGGTTCCTATACTGCCCTGGCATTTTAGGGGCCCTAAACCGTGAGGAGTAGTCTAGAATCCAAATGCCTCAAAATGACCTGTGAATAGGACGTTAGGCCCCTTAGCGCACCTAGGTTGCAAAAAAGTGTCACACATGTGGTATCGCCGTACTCAGAAGAAGTAGTATAATGTGTTTTGCGGTGTATTTTTATACATACCCATGCTGGGTGGGAGAAATCTCTCTGTAAATGGACAATTGTGTGTAAAAAAAATCAAATAATTGTCATTTACAGAGATATTTCTCCCACCCAGCATCTGTATGTGTAAAAATACACCCCAAAACACATTATACTACTTCTCCTGAGTACGGCGGTACCACGTGTGGCACTTTTTTGCACCCTAAGTGCGCTAAGGGGCCCAAAGTCCAATGAGTACCTTTAGGATTTCACAGGTCATTTTGCGACATTTGGTTTCAAGACTACTCCTCACGGTTTAGGGCCCCTAAAATGCCAGGGCAGTATAGGAACCCCACAAATGACCCCATTTTAGAAAGAAGACACCCCAAGGTATTCCGTTAGGAGTATGGTGAGTTCATAGAAGATTTTATTTTTTGTCACAAGTTAGCGGAAAATGACACTTTGTGAAAAAAAACAATTAACATCAATTTCCGCTAACTTGTGACAAAAAAAAAAAATCTTCTATGAACTCACCATACTCCTAATGGAATACCTTGGGGTGTCTTCTTTCTAAAATGGGGTAATTTGTGGGGTTCCTATACTGTCCTGGCATTTTAGGGGCCCTAAACCGTGAGGAGTAGTCTTGAAACGAAATTTCTCAAAATGACCTGTAAAAATCCTAAAGGTACTCATTGGACTTTGGGCCCCTTAGCGCAGTTAGGGTGCAAAAAAGTGCCACACATGTGGTATTGCCGTACTCAGGAGAAGTAGTATAATGTGTTTTGGGGTGTATTTTTCCACATACCCATGCTGAGTGGGAGAAATATCTCTATAAATAGACAATTGTGTGTAAAAAAAATAAAAAAATTGTCATTTACGGAGATATTTCTCCCACCCAGCATGGGTATGTGTAAAAATACACCCCAAAACACATTATACTACTTTTCCTGAGTACGGCAATACCACATGTGTGGCACTTTTTTGCAGCCTAACTGCGCTAAGGGGCCCAAAGTCCAATGAGCATCTTTAGGCTTTACAGGGGTGCTTACAATTAGGCACCCCCCAAAATGCCAGGACAGTGAACACACCCCACAAATGACCCCATTTTGGAAAGTAGACACTTCAAGGTATTCAGAGAGGAGCATAGTGAGTCCGTGGCAGATTCCATTTTTTTTTTGTCGCAAGTTAGAAGAAATGGAAACTTTTTTTTTTGTTGTTGTTGTCACAAAGTGTCATTTTCCGCTAACTTGTGACAAAAAATAAAATCTTCTATGAACTCACCATGCCTCTCACTGAATACTTTGGGATGTCTTCTTTCCAAAATGGGGTCATTTGGGGGGTATTTGGACTATCCTGGAATTTTAGCCCCTCATGAAACCTGACAGGTGCGCAGAAAAGTCAGAGATGCTTGAAAATGGGAAAATTCACTTTTGGCACCATAGTTTGTAAACGCTATAACTTTTACCCAATCCAATAAATATACACTGAATGGTTTTTTTTTTATCAAAGACATGTAGCAGAATAACTTTCGCGCTCAAATGTATAGGAAATTTTACTTTATTTGAAAAATGTCAGCACAGAAAGTTAAAAAAGTCATTTTTTTGACAAAATTCATGTCTTTTTTGATGAATATAATAAAAAGTAAAACTCGCAGCAGCAATCAAATAGCATCAAAAGAAAGCTGTATTAGTGACAAGAAAAGGAGGTAAAATTCATTTAGGTGGTAGGTTGTATGACCGAGCATTAAACCGTGAAAGCTGCAGTGGTCTGAATGGAGAAAAAGGCTCTGGTCCTTAAGGGGCGAAAAGACTGTGGTCCTGAAGTGGTTAATGTCATCATAAAATGATTTCCTGTGACTCTGTTCTCTAATTTTTGTACCAAAATCACTTTAGGCTTCCTGCCTAAGAATATAAACTGTCTGTGCTGTTCTGTAGTACCATTTTAAAGGATACCTGAGGTGACATGTGACATGATGAGATAGACATGTGTATGTACAGTTTCTAGCACACAGATAACTATGCTGTGTTCCTATTTTTCTTTCTCTGCTTGAAAGAGTTAAACATCAGGTATGTAAGCAGCACTTCCTGTCTGGGTCAGTACTGAGTCAGACCACAGTGTGTCCCTTACTGATAAGAAATTACAACTATAAAACACTTTCCTAGCAGAAAATTGCTTTGGAGAGCAGGGGAGATAAAGGGTTAACAGTTCATAGAATTTTAGCTCTGGCATACTCGAATGAATGTGTCATTGAGCAAAAACAATAAAACGGTAAAAACTTCAAAAAGTAGATTGAAATATAAAATACAACTGTGGGATATCTTAAAAAAATCTTTTTTAGGGAAAGGAAGATAGATACAGTTGTTTATCTCATTAGTTCATTTTCACCTCGGGTGTCCTGTAACCTCCCTGGCGGTAACACCGAACGTAGTTCGGGATAAGCCGCGCAGGTTTTCTCAGGCCCTGCTGGGCTGATTTGCTTACTATTTTTTTTTTGCTGCACGCAGCTAGCACTTTGCTAGCTGCGTCAGCACACCGTTCGCCGCCGCCCCGCGCTAAATCGCCACTATCCATCATGCCGCGCCGCCCCCCCCCCCCCCCAGACCCCGTGCGCTGCCTGGCCAATTAGTGCCAGGCAGCGCTGAGGGGTGGATCGGGACTCCCAATGACGTCACGACGTCGGTGATGTCATCCCGTCCCGTCGCCATGGCGAAGGGGGAAGCCCTCCAGGAAATCCCGTTCTTTAAACGGGATTTCCTGATCGGAGATCGCCGAAGGCGATCGAAGCGGGCGGGGGGATGCTATCATGTAGCGAGCCCTGGGCTCGCTACATGATTTAAAAAAAAAAAAAAAAAAAAACTGCTGCGCTGCCTCCTGGCGGAATTTACTAGACCGCCAGGAGGGTTAATATGCTTGATGTCTGTTAGTGGTGGCTATTAAAAAAATGGAACCTTATTGCAGTCACATAGATAATGCAAGACAACACAACAGCAATCCTGTTTGGCTTCCCACAATAAACGCGTCCCACTGATATTTCAGCATGATAACAATTTTGAAGGAACCCACAAATTCCTTCTTGAGATAGGTCCAAGTTGCAGAACTTTGAGTACTATGTTGTTATCATATTTGTTGTCTCATACAGTGAAGAAATGAAGTATTTAAAGAGACACTGAAGCGAAAAAAAAAATATGATATAATGAATTGGTTGTGTACTATGAATAATTACTAGAAGATTAGCAGCAAAGAAAATATTCTCATACTTTTATTTTCAGGTATATAGTGTTTTTTCTAACATTGCATCATTCTCTAATATGTGCAGATTACACAACACTCAGCATTCAAAATGATTCTTTCAGAGCAGTCTGTGAAGTAATGACTTCTCCTCTAGCAGATAAAAAGAAAACAGTTCACTTACAGTTGAGATAATAAAAGTCAGATAACAGCCCTCTCCACGACTAACTTAGTCGTAGAGATTAATGGCTTTTTTGCATAGAGATAACAACTGGAGTTTCTTAGCTCTTCCTGTACTGGAAACAATTAGACTGATGTATCTGATCTTAATGTTTTATTTCTTAGCTGTACTACACATACAAATCATAATATCATAATGTTTTTTTCACTTCAGTGTCTCTTTAATACCATGATGACTTAGCTTTTTTACCCTCTGACCATGAAATGACCAGTTAATAATTGTAGTGGTAGGTTTATTGTAGCTTTGAGAGACAGAATACCAACAAAAGAACCCTCAAAAACTCAGTGCCCCAAAGTCAAAGCTTGACGTGCATTGTAATGAATGAAATAAGTATTTGATCCCTTATGAACCAGCAAGATTTCAGGCTCCCAGGTGTCTTCACTGTATGAAGGTAATGAGCTGAGGTTAGGAGTCCCCTCTGTAAGGGAGTGTTTATAATCCCAGCTTGTTACAGGACCTGTGTAAAAGACACCTGTCCACAGGAGCAATTAATCAATAAATCAATCAGATTCCAAACTAGTCACCAAAGAGCTGTCCAAGGATGTCAGGGACAAGATTGTCAACCTGCATAAGGCTGGACTAGGCTGCAAGACTATCACCAAGCAGCTTGGTGAGAGGATAACAATAGTTGGTGTGATAATTTGCAAATAAAAGTGCAAATTAAATTTGCAAACAAAATGACTGTCAATCTCCATCGATCTGGGACTTCATGCAAGATCTCACCTTGTTAAGTTGCAATGATCATGAAAACAGTGACATAGCAGCCTAGAACTACATGGGGGAACTTATTGCAGCTTGGACTATAGTCACCTTGAAAACAATCTTGCAGAGCCCACAAGGTCCCCAGGCCAGTCTGCAGTTTGCCAGTGCACATCTGAATGATTCAGAGAAGAACTGGGTGAAAGTGTTGTGGTCAGATGAGAACAAAATCAATCTCCTTGGCATCAACTCAACTTGCCATGTTTGGAGGAGGAGGAATGCTGGCCCCAAGAACACCATCCCCACCATCAAACATGGACACATTCTGCTTTGGGAGTATTTTTCTACTAAGGGGACAGGACACCATTCACCTTATCGAAGGGACAATGGATGGGGCCATAAACCATCAAATCTTGAGCAAGCACCTCCTTCCCTAAGTCAGGGCATTGGAAATGGGTTGTGATTGGGTATTCCGGCATGAAAATAACTCAAATGACACAGCCAAAGTAACAAATAAGCTCCTGCTCTAGAAGAAACACAAATGTCCTGGTGTGGCCTAGCCAATCTCCAGACCTTACTTCAATAGAAAATATGTAAAGTGAGCTTAAGGTCCGAGTTGCTAAACTTCAGCCTCAAATCCTTACTAACTTGGAAAAGTATCTGCAAGGAGGAAGAGCCCAAAATCCTACCTGAGATGTGTACAAACCTCGTGGCCAACTACAAGAAACGTCTGACCTCTGTAATTGCCAACAAGGGTTTTGCTACCAACTACTATGTCATCTTTTCAAAGGGGATCAAATACAGTACTTATTTCAGTCATTACAATGCACATCAAGCTCTGACTTTAAAGAGAACCTGTATTGTTAAAATTGCACAAAAGTAAACATACCAGTGCGTTAGGGGACATCTCCTATTTGTTCCTGCAGACAGCTCTGCCTGTGTCTGTAATTCCTCAGTATGTGTCAGCCAGCTCATTTCACAGCCTACAGAGGAGGATTTTTATCCAGCTCTCTTCTCTCACTGATATCAGAGAGCAGAGACGCTGCTGACTTATGTAAATAACACACACACGGAAGTGTGCATAGAAGGGCCTGGAGGGGGGCGTGCATAGCAGATCACACTGAAGAGTTGGCAACCTTCCAGACACAGGGCGACAAGTCCGACAGGGGAAAGATACATTGATTTATTACAGAGACGGTGATAGTAGAAAATGCTGCAGTAAGCCAGAGCACATTAGAATAGGTTTAGGAATTTGTAGGATGGTAGAAAACAGGATGAAATTTTTGTTACAGAGTCTCTTTAAGGCACTGGGTTTTTGATTGGTATTTTGTTGTTATTCTCTCTCTAACAGCTGCAATAAACCAACCATTACAATTATAGGCTGGTCATTTCTTGGTCAGATGGCAAACAAGCAAAACCAGCAGGGGATCAAATACGTCTTTCCTTTATGTTGGGAATACACGATACTATTTTCTGGCCGACATTTCTGTTAGATATTTCTGTTATACTGGGCATACACGGGTCGATCCGGCGGCCGATTAGACGCCGGATCGACCCCCACCGCGTTCCCGCTCGTCCCCGCCGGCGCTTCTTATCACCCGCTCGATTCGCCGCTATTGTCCGCCCGCGAGTGGATCAATTCCGCACTCAATCCCTGCGGGGATCGGACACGTCGGATATTATCAATCGAGCCATAAGGCTCGATTGATGATCCTCCCCTCGACGCGGTGTATGCCCAGCATTAGATTTTCTGTTTATTTTCTGTAGGGAGACTGGACATTATCTCCGGGGCATGGTCTTTTGGTTATCTCCTGCTGAGTAGAACAATGCCTAATTGCTAGGCAGATAGATGGTTGGATAGATAATTTCCAACATGTTGTTGGAAATTATCTATCTGGCAGGTAAATCTTAAGTCCCATCCACACGACACGATTCTTTGTGCGATTCGATTACGATTCTATTTATGATCCGATTAAATCCGACATGTCCAATCGGGATTCGATTTGATTCAATTCGATTTGCCATTGTTTTTGCAATGGCAAATCGAATTGAATCGAATCGAATGCACGCCGCAACGTTGGTACTTTTTTTAGAAATCTACACATCACACTTCCGCGCCGAATTCAATCACTGCAACTCGACGCAGTGCTGCAGCATTAACGTATTTCTTGACCTGCGTCGCGTCGCACCCTAATCTACCAGTATAAAAGTCTTTCATTGCACAGCGGTGGAGTGCAGTAACAATACTGCACTGCACCACTTCGGTGTTAAAGGTCTCAGTGACTGTTTGTCATCAGCATTGAGTGCCAGCTACCTCTGTTTCTTTGGCTTCAGTGTGTACAGGCCTCTATAAAGCAAAGAAATCCAGCATGCCTGATCTTTAAACAGTTATGGCTGAGTGCATTGTTCTCCTTCTTACCCTGCCCACAGGAAGCTGCATCCTCATCACTTATCCCCATAGCAACTGTGTACATCACTCAGCTGTGCCTGAGCGATGGGGGATTGGTTCCCAATCTCTATGGGGGACATTTATTAACAGTGTGTGCGTAGCTTTGTAGCTTTAGCCTCAGTCATCTCCTGGTTCATTGGATTAGTCATGCTAAAGGAATAGCTGGACATTTACTGTATACAACGAAAGATAATTATTCTTATTCATTTATAAAAAAAACCATCATCTTCTGTGGTGCTGTAAATGATACAGCTGAATATTGACACTTCCCCAATTGCCATTAATTGAGTCACATACAGAGGTTGGACAAAATAATGGAAACACTTAACATTTTGGCATCATAATCTTTGAACATGTTTTAAGCAATCAAAACTTGACATATGTTAATTTTTTTGTTTATTATTTTTGTTATTTGATGTTTAATTAAAATAATTGTTTTTTACAGATATTTAAACCAAAGTTGCTTATAATTTATAAAAATAGCAGATCTCTCAGACTTTCAAAGAGGCCAAATTGTTGGTGCTCGTATGGCAGGCGCTACTGTAACAGAAACTGCCCGAATGCTTGGCATTTGAAGAGGTACTGTCTCAAAAGTAATGACTGCCTTTGGAAGAGAAGGAAAAACGTCCTCAGCAAAGCACAGTTGTGGCCAAAAGGTGAAGTTGTCTGAGAGAGACCGTCAGACTCTAAATCGAATTGTTAGAAAAGCTCGCAAGACCACGGCTCCTAAAATCACTGCAGAGCTGAATAAACACCTACAGAACCCAGTTTCCATACAAACTGTTCTTCGGGAGCTGCACAAATCTGGATTCCACGGAAGAACTGCAATTAGAAAACCTCTGCTCTCAAAGATGTTTTGAATGTTTCAAAGTGTTTAGAGTGGTGTAGAAACCACCAGAATTGGTCCCTTGAGTAGTGGAAAAACTTGATTTTCTCTGACGAATCATCGTTTACCTTATTTCCGACCTCCGGCCGAGTGTACGTTTGGAGACAGCCAAAAGAAGCATTTCATCCAGACTGCCTTCTCCCAACCATAAAACATGGCGGGGGTTCTGTGATGATCTGGGGTCCTATTTCTTGGAAATCCGCCGGGCAAATGATTTCCCTTCATGGAAGAACTAACAGCCAAGACTATTTAGGAATTTTGGGTGACCAAGTTTATCCTATGGTTCAAGAACTGTTTCCGGAGCGGAATGCCATCTTTTAAGATGATAATGCCCCATCCATACAGCTAGAATTGTTAAAGAGTGTCACGAGGAACATTCTAATGAAGTTGAGCATCTCATCTGGCCACCACAATCCCAAGACCTCAACATTATTGAGCATTTATGGTCGTTATTAGAGATTCAAGTAAGAAGTTGATTTCCGCCGCCATAGTCTCTAAAAGAACTGGAGGGTGTTTTAATTGGCTAAAATTCATTTGGAAGCAATTCACAATTTGTATGAATCAATACCTCGGATAATTGAGGCTGTAATTGGCGCGAAAGGTGGACCTACACCATATTAAAATGTATTTTGTTGATTTTCAAGGTGTTTCCACTATTTTGTCCAACCCCTGTACCTGTTTACAGGTGGTCTGGTAATCACACATTGTAGATCAGCAGGCATGGAACCTGACTTCAATTACCATCCATTTCACAGGAAACATTCTGAAAGTCATTTGTTAGCCTGGTTTTATGAGACATGTTCTGTAGTGAGTTGTTTTTAACAATAAAGTTTATTGAATTTTGCATATAAACAGGCATCAAACAATGCCCCACCCCCATCCCACAGTCTGCTTTGTATCCCACATCCAAGTAATGTTGCAGGTACAAAACAAATGTCACATCACATTATACAGCATCGACTAACTACTATCAGTCTCATAATCAATCCCTTGGTTCTTGAGGTATTTTAACCGTGGCGACCAGATCCTTTCAAACGTTGCAGGACAGTTTCATAGTGAGTTGTTTACTTGAACCATTTACAGTTTATCAGTAAGCTCAGATCTAGAAACGGCAAAGTGGAAATTCTTCTTTTACAAGCACTTAAAGGATACCCGAAGTGACATGTGACATGATGAGATAGACATGTGTATGTACAGTGCCTAGCACACAAATAACTATGCTGTGTTCCTTTTTTTCTTTCTTTGCCTGAAAGAGTTAAATATCAGGTATGTAAGTGGCTGACTCAGTCCTGATTCAGACAGGAAGTGACTACAGCGTGACCCTCACTGATAAGAAATTCCCCTTTTTACCTCTTTCTTGCTCTCAGAAGCCATTTTATGCTAGGAAAGTGTTTTATAGTTGAATTTCTTTTCAGTGAGGGTCACATTGTAGGCACTTCCTGTCTGAGTCAGGACTGAGTCAGCCACTTACATACCTAATATTGAACTCTTTCAGGCAGAGAAAGAGAAAAAGGAACACAGCATAGTTATTTGTGTGCTAGGCACTGTACATACACATTTCTATCTCATCATGTCACATGTCACTTCAGGTATCCTTTAAGATGACCTTGTGTCTGCAAGACTCCAGCACCTGCATAGCAGTTTGAAGGACCACAGCGGGTAGTTAAATGTTTGGGGTATGAGGGGTAAAACCTCTTCTCTGGTGAAAACTACTGTGGCAAATGACTAATGTCCCACCTTATAGACTGAGGTTCCCTAATGTGCATAGATTGTGCCCATCACTGTTTCTACAGCATTGAGGTAGGTCATTTTTTTTAACCAAGAAAAGGTTTATTTAGAAGCAGATATAATCTTACAACACTGCCCGTGCAAGGCAGAAAAGAGGCACAGCAGCACAATAATAATAATTATTCCAGTATTTGTATAGCGCTTTTCTCCTGTCACAAGCGCTTGCGAGGCAGCCACTAGGGCCAACTCAGTAGGCAGTAGCAGTGTTAGGGATTAACAATAACGTTTATTGAGTGTGAGGGATTCTCGCCCAAGAACTACTGAATAGATGCTTGCTTACTGAACAGGAGATTTGAAACCAGGTTTCCTATGCAGCATAAATAGGCATTTAAACATTATATAGTACAGTCAGGTGTATAGGTAACCTTGGGTGGTACAGAAAAGGTCCATGCTAAGGGCAGGACGTCCAGTGGGTAGAAAAGGGTGGGATTATCTATCAATCCACCTGTCCCAGTTTAAATTACATTTATGGAAAGCTTTTCTATGTAGGTATATCAGTTTTTATATGGAAGAGCTCCCTGGTAGGTAGGCACTTTAGTTGACAACCATTTTTGGGCTATTTCCTGTCTGGCGTAAAATAGGGTTTGTGACAGTACGAGTTTTGTATTTTTATGGAGTGATTCATTAGTTGTCCTAGAAGACAAAGCGAAGGGTCCAACAACACTGGGCAGCCCATTTTATCATGCAGAAATTACACCACCTGCTTCCAATAGACCACAATGTGGGGGCCAAATTAAGTGATAAAGGTATTGATTCACAAAGCTTAAGGTGGCCATACACTGATAGATTTGCTGCAGATTCGACCATCAGATAAATTTCTGTCAGATGCCTGTCAGGTTGAATCTGACAGGAATCTATCTGATGTGTGCCACACACTAGGAATAGATTTCAGAATTAAATCTATTGAAAATCGATCTAAATGCATTACTGCACCATTAGATCCAATGCAACCCGGGGCATAGCAATAGGGGTTGCAGAGGTTGCAACCGCATTGGGGCCAGAGGGGCCCCAAGGGACCCTCCCTTAACTGCAGTATTAGCGCTCTATTGGTCCTGTGCTGGTAATGATCACTTCTATAAATACTTTAAATAGTAGTGATCATTAACACACTGCTCCCCATCCCCTTCTTGCTCCTCTAGCACTGTAGTTGCCATTGGCAGGTTTTGGTGCGCCGTATCAATTGTTATGCATAGAGTGCTTGGGGGGCCCAAAGTAAACGTTGCATCGGAGCCCACAGCTCCTTAGCTACGCCACTGAATGCAACTCTATGGGCCATCGATATTCTGCCAGCAGCAAATCAACCTAGATTTTCCATCCTGTCCGATACATCAAATCGGCTGCAAATCGATCGATCGGCCTTTGGATTGTGCATCGATTTGTGATCGATCACTGAAATCGTCAGTGTATGGGCCCCTTCACTTATATTTCACCTTAACTGTAAGGAGAGTTAATGCATGAGGTAAACAAATAGATAATTCATGAGATAAACAGACAAGGAGAGATATATCATCAGATAAGGACAGATAAATCATGAATGAAGCCCCATACACAAGCTCAACAGCGGTCTTTTATGCAGCACAATTATTAAACAACTTTTGTTGTGAAACAAGTTTAACAACCCAAAAAAAGCTGCTTTGACGTCTTATCAGTCTTGTCAATTGTTTGAACAATAGCAAGCAACTTTTTTGGGGTTGTTCAACTTGTTTCACAACAATAGTTGTTTGATAATTGTGCTGCTGTTGAGTGTGTGTATGGGACTTAAGGTCTTATAAGGAGAGATAAATTGTGAGTTAATAAGTAAGGTGAGATAATTCAACTGAAAAGCTTTCTGAATCAACCCCAAAAACTCTGGGTGGAGGATGTACACTCATTTGTATTTGGAGGGTGCGATATATACTGTACATCAGCTTTATTTCTTATGAGAAGGGAGTAGAGGTTCCCAACCATGTGTTTATACTGACCGTCCTTTATGTCCTCTATGATGTCAGATGTGTAGGTAGTGATGAGATTTGACCCAAACTGGGTCCTGAAAGTGTGTAAAATCTGGGCATATCTAAAATGATATGAGTGAGGTAAGGTGAATTAGATGCAAGATCCTGAAAGGGCGTTGGCTTTCCTCTATCCAAAATCTGACTGAGAAAGACGACACCTCTTGAGGTCCATGGGTGAGAGTCTGGGATGCTGCAAAATTCAATCAGCTTGGAATTTTCCCATAGGGGTGTTTAATATTCCACACATTTGTCTGGGAAATATTTGTGGATGCACTGCCATACTCTAGATGCCTGATCAAGTAGGGTATGAGCGGCTTTTCCTCAAGGGAGAGAGCCACGCAAAGGTTTAAAGCGCAGGAACATCGATGGAGGTCCATCTTACATCCACAGAGTTCGATTGTATGAGGTGTCTGAAGAGAACCACACAGGTAGTTGGTACAGCAACATAATATTTTTGAAAGAAGAGTAGGGCCACTCCTCCCCCACCATTAGGATTTTGCAATACCGCATAGGTATGTTTAGCACGGCCATTATTCCAGACCAAGCTTAATACTAGGAAATGTAGGCGTTTGAAAAAGGCTTGTGTCAAGAAAATAGGAGAATGGTGCATAATATTTAAAATCTTAGGCAGGAGAACTATCTTTACCAAATTCACTCTCCCTGCCACAGATAAAGGCAGTTTGGTCCAGACTCTGTTTTTCTCTTGAACAAGCTGAAGGAGTGGATAGACTTAATTATTATTATTAATAATTATTATTTGAAAATAATGTAATAAAAAAATGCTTAATTTCTATAATAATTATGTATAAATGATTTAGTCAGTTTTTGTGCATTGTAAAATCTTTCCTCTCCTTAATTTACATTCAGACATTTCTCACATGGTGACATTTTTACTGCTGGCAGGTGATGTCACTGGAAGGAGACGCTGCTTGCCTTTTTGGCAGTTGGAAACAGCTGTTATTTCCTACAGTGCAACAAGGCTCCCACAGTGTGATGTCAGGTCCTCAGAGCTGTGAGGCGCTGACATCACACTGTAGGAGGGTTTTTACCATAAAATTAGCCAAACAGAGCCGCGTGATGATCCGTTTGTGAAAAGGAATAGATTTCTCATGGGAAAGGGGGTATCAGCTACTAATTGGGATGAAGTTCAATCCTTGGTTACGGTTTTTCTTTAAGATATCATTAGGGATCTAGCTGTATGGTCACTCCTAGATAGCTGAATGAGGTTACTATTTGAAGGGGTGAGGAGGATGGCGGCAAATCATCTGGTGGTTTATCAATAAGAAGAACCATTTTTTCTTATTTAGCGGTAAGTCCGAATAATAGCCATATTACCTTAAGGGCGAGAGAGAGTGGCCTGGATCAGCTAGGTAAAGGATTAGATCGTCCGCATCAGAGGTGTAACTACAAATCAGGGAGCATCCCAGTAAAACTCTAATGGGGCCTCCTTACTGTTCACAGCCCTTCCTTTGGTGACCCTCTTAGTCCGGGGGCCTGCCTTACATGGGTCATAAAACGAGTGTGGCCATCAAGATCTTCACACCCATAACAAGTGTAGCTACACAAATGTCTGATCTGGAGTATTGGAGAGAAGGAAGGTTAGTAGTTCGGGGGCCCCTCACACCTCTGGTCCCCACTGCAGTCACTGCTCCCCTGTAGTTACGCCCCTGGTCCGCACACATAGATAGTTTTTCATGCAAAAGTTCTGTCTGAAGACCCACTGTACCGGGATGTGCTCTAATGCTTAGTGTTCTGCTGCCAGGGCATGCAACAGAGGTGAAAGTGGGCAACCCTAACAGATCCTTCGCACCAGGGGGAAGAATTTGAGGCTTGTAAAGGATCATCTTCCCTGTCTTCATGGTAGAAACACTTCCCTGATTGTCATGTTACATGTCGCCCACCAGCAGGGAAACAGTATTAACAATCCAAGAATATTTTATGTCTTGTAAAAGTTCATACCTGATGGATGGACTCAACACTGAAGATAACACAAGCTCCCTGCATGCAATTAAGCAGATGGAAACATTTGATAAGCTTGAGGAGTTTTTGTTCCTGCAGCTGGTTCCCAAGGAACCGGGATTTGGTTTCCAGTCACATGGCAGATCTTCACCGAAGGCAAGCTGGGACTAGATGGACATTGTTTGCTGCGAGATTCATTCTTCTCTAAGCAATTTCAAAAACATGACGTGGTTTGTATACCAGCATAACTTTTAGGATTGCAAGTGTTTAGTATTATGTTTGTAGTACTGGTACTGGGGTATTGTGTTCAGACAATTAACTAGCAGTAGATTAAGGCCTGGTGCACACCAAAACCCGCTAGCAGATCCGCAAAATGCTAGCAGATTTTGAAAAGCTTTTTTGTTATTTTTCTATGGCGTTTTGCGGATTGCTGCAGCAGATTTCAGTATAGTAGATTTCATATATTGTTACAGTAAAGCTGTTACTGAACAGCTTCTGTAACAAAAACGCCGGCAAAACCGCTCTGAACAGGCGTTTTTCAGAGCGGTTTGCGTTTTTCCTATACTTAACATTGAGGCAGAAACGCACCCGCAATCCAAAAAATGCCTCACCCCGGCATTTTTCGTTTCTGCAAACCGCCTCCTGCTCTGGTGTGCACCACCCCATTGAGATACATTGACCAAGCGGATCCGCAGCCACAAGCGGCTGCAGAAACGCTGAAAAAGCCGCTCGGTGTGCACCAGCCCTAACTGTGTATATGGGCTGATCTTTGCAAACATTGATCAGTGATTGAGGTGAATATCCATTAATGAGTTTAAAGAATATTAATCATTTCAAAAAAATCTCTGTGTAGATAAGATGGATTCACATGAGGCTCGAGTCCCACTTGTGCGGATGCACTCTGTCCATTTTGCATCTGCTCTGCGCAGTCCACTTTGCATCCACCTGCTGCCCGATATGATCACTGCTCACCTGTCCCGCCGCCGATCGCTCGGTCCCTCTATATTCAGCCTTGAGGCCAGCAGGAGCATAGGCTGCATTACACCAATTCTCCCTAGCAACAGGTAGAATTTTCCTTGGTCCACTATGATCTAAAGAGAATTCTCCCTGTAGCGGAGGATTCCCATTGATCTTTTGCAGCCCAGTGGAGGTCCCCATGCTTCTTTATTGTGTACAGAGAGCAAGTGGCAGTGTATATCTGAGGTGAAGGAGCATGCTGATCCACATGGAGAGTTGGTGGGATTATGTATGTCAAAGGTGTGCACTAATATTGTTTTTTTTTTCTCTTTTTTTGCATGGCTATTGTATTGGTCACAACAAGGAAAGGACGAACAATTACTCCAACTGAGGGGAACATTCTGCAGCAACAAGAGTACTGTAATGGGCAGGCACATGGAAACAACACACGTAGAGAGGACGACTCAGATTGCGAAGTACAGTCTGTCAGCCTGCTCTGAGCTGAAGCAATGTATAGCAACAACAAAAGACACTGAAAAGTTTGGCACTGCTAATATTGATTTATTGCCGATGCACTTGCATTCAATTCTTGTAAAAAAAGTGAAATTCAAGTTCAAACAATTGACATTCAGAATAATACTTATCGTGCATAAGATGAGGGGGGTGTGGGATGGGCAGTGGGTGCCGACTGGTGCACGGACTGACGACTGTTTCGCTGTGGTTGCTTCTTCCGAGGCTTAGATTTGGAAGAAGCTACCACAGCAAAACGGTCATCAGTCCGTGCATCGGTCAGCACCCACTGCCCATCCCACACCCCCCTCATCTTATGCACGATAAGTATTATCCTGAATGTCAATTGTTTGAACTTGAACTTTTTTTTACAAGAATTGAATGCAAGCGCATCAGCAGTAAATCAACGTTAGCAGTGCTGAGGTTTTCACGGTCTTTTGTTGTTGAGGGGAACATTCTCTTTGACCTGCAGTTGAACCATGTTTTGTAATCATCTCCAAGAGGAGAACTGCCCTATTGTGGTTGTTCTGGGTTCATGCACATTTCAATGGATCAAATTCAGTAGCTGCTGCATGTCTAAAGAAAGGGATAGAATCTCCTTTCCTCCAGACGCATTTAATAGCCACTTTTGCACAGGGCTAGGGATAAAGAGCTAATTTACCTAGCTCTTTTTGTTTTTATTATATATTTATATATGTTAATTTGATCTAGTTTACTCTTTTCCAAGCTAAATAAGCCCAGTTTGTCTAACCTTTCCTTGGAAGATGCCGCATTCATCAGTTTGTATGTTAGCAGAGAAAGGAAAAAGTGGGTTTGAGTTACACACGAGGATGTAAATCCAAATACTTGCAGGTTGGGTAAGTTGCAGGTATGGGAATCACCAAAGCATGCAGGTAGCATGCTTTGGGTGCACAGCCCTGCTGATTAATTTGACTGCAGAAGTGTCTGAATAACTCCAGAAACAAGCACACAGCTAATCTTGTCAGAGCTGACAATAATGTCAGAAACATCTAATCTGCATATGCTTGTTCGGGGTCTATGGCTAAAAGTGTTAGAAGCAGAGGATCAGCAGGATAGCCAGGCAACTGGTATTGATTAAAAGGAAATAGATATGGCAGCCTCCACATCCCTCTCGCTTCAGTTGTCCTTAAATTTATAACACAGCACTTACAGACCATGAAAGTAAAGGAGGCCACTAACAATACAATTTGCCGAATGATCGTTTACGAATGATTCTTTGTAGAAACCTAAATGATCGTTTGGGATCACTTATGGACATAACTCTCCTAACCAATACACCTAGCCATTTTCAAATTATAATGGCACTTGGGAAAGTTTCAGCAACACTACAAGAGCAGGTAGCTTACAAAACACCCACTTTTGATTAGTTAGTTGCTGGTTGTTAGCCTTCCATAATGGTGACATTTGTGGCCTTTTTCTGTCCAATTGCTCCTGGTGCTTTGCAAACAAACAATGACGCTGTAACAAAAATAGATCACCGTGGGTAGTTCTCAAATAGTGCACCTGGGGTATAATGGAATTCTGTACCACCAGTTTGTTAGTAAGTGAGGCATAGGTTGTATCATTTTATCCGTGACAAGCTGTAGAATAGATTTTGGTGTGTTTTAAAGCTTGGACTATTGTCACAGAAAACATAGGTAGGGACAAACTCAATCCAACATTAAAAAAATTTAATTTTCAAATTTCTGGTCAAATTTCAGCAAAACACCATAAGTCTATATATACCAAAATAGCAATATCTGAGTAAGGGCCCTTTTCCACTTGGGCGTTTGCGCTTGCGGAATCGCAAAATCGCAAACCGCTAGCGATTTTAAAATCGCTAGGGTTTGCTAAATAACATGGCAATCGCGGAACGTTATTTCCACTAGCGCGATGCGATTTTTACCGAAGCGCAATCGCACGGCGGAGCGATTTTGTACGCGATCGCGATCCAATAGAAAAGATAGGAACGCATGAAAATCGCTAGTAAAATCGCGGTACTATGCGATTTTCATGCGTTTTTTACCCAGAAGCAATGCATTTTCCCACAATTCTTCTTCCTGTTGCTTCCTTTTCCTGTATGGGGCCTAGGAAAATGTCGTGGTTCACCACAGAGGGGCTGCTGGCCAAAATACAGCAGCATCCTTGTTTGTATGAGAAGGGGAGTGAGGATTACAAGGATAATCAGCTGCAGAACAAAGCCTGGGAAGAAATTGGATCCGATTTATTTGATGGCACCTGGGATGATCTGACATCAAAAAGCAAGGCCTCAAAAAGTAAGTGTACACATGTGATGCCACTTTTGCCACCATCCACCTGCCCTGCTACCTGCCCTGTGACCATTCACCTGCCCTGCCACCTGTCATACCGCCTGTAGTGCAACGATCCATCCTGTCAAATCATGTCACCTGTCATGTCATCCACATGTCACCTGTCATGTCAGCAGCTGTGCGACCATGCACCTGTCATACCGCCTGCTGTGCAACCATCCACTGCCATGCGAGGTGGCAGGTCGCATGGCAGTGGATGGTCGCACAGCAGGCGGTATGACAGGTGCATGGTCGCCCTGCCACCTGTCATACCACCTGTTGTTCAACCATTCATCCTGTCAAATCAAGTCACCTGTCATGTCATCCACATGTCACCACAAGTCACCTGTCATGTCAGCAGCATGTCAGCAGCTGTGCGACCATCCACCTGTCATACCGCCTGCTGTGCAACCATCCACCTGTCATCCACATGCCCTGCTGTATGAATGTTCAATGCATTTACATGTTAAAAGTGACACAAGAAATTTGCAAAGAAATAAAAAAAATTTAATACAAAGTTTTTTGTTTGGGGTGCAACAAACATTGAGCAGTTTTGTAAATTCAAAGAAACATAGTTATGTTCAAATGTGGTCATCCTGCCATACTACCGATCCTTGCTCAGAAACAAAATATTCACAAAGTTTTTCTCGTTGGGATAAGGCAGTACTCGTGCCTCTACTAGTTGTCGCAGCGGGTATTTCAGTTAACGGTACAAATGTAGTCTCTTCCACCGGTGTACCCTCCATCGTGATCACGAAATTGTGAAGGATGCAAGCAGCCTTTATGACTGCTATAGCATTTTGGGGTTTTAGATGCATCGCCGTGTGGAACACTCTCCATTTATTGGACATGATGCCGAAGGCGCATTCCACGACTTTTCTGGCTCTACTTAGCCTGTAGTTAAAAATGCGCCTGTCATAGTTGAGAGTCCTCTGGGCATACGGCCTCATTAAATTTCTTGTCAAACCAAATGCTTCATCAGCCACAAAAGTGTATGGATACGCGGGTCCGGTAGTTAGCGGCCAAGGTTTGTCATCTGGGAGAGTTAAGTTGCCACCAAACAGTTTCTGTCCGAAACGGCTGTTGCGGAAAATGCGTGAGTCACTGTTTCCGCCATAAGCACCCACATCAATGTAAACAAACTTACTATCGGCGTCCGCAACAGCCATCAGAACAATAGAAAAGAATTTTTTATAGTTAAAATAGTGGCTTCCACTGCGTGCTGGCATCACTACACGCACATGCTTCCCATCGATCGCTCCCAGGCAGTTTGGGAATTGGTGTTTGCAGTAGAATTTGTCAGACACTTCCTCCCACTTCTTCTTGTCCGGGAAAGCCATGTATATGTTTGCCAATTTGTCCCATATCACTTGGCAAGTGGTGCGTACCACCCGATGAATAGTAGTTACCCCCATGCGGAACTCATAATGCATAGAGGTAAAGCTTTGCCCAGTTGCCAGGAATCTAAAAATGGAAAGAAATGGAGATATATGTAAATTTTATCCTGTAATATACGCTTTGTACTAATGATATACAATTTGTACAGTTGCAGATCTCCGGAGAAGATGGAAGTCTGTGAGGGACAACTACAAGCGAGAACTGGAAAAACAGAAGGAGGAAGCAAAGAGTGGTTGTCGAGCTTCAAAAAGAACGAAGTACAAATACGTTCGCCAGATGGCATTCCTCAAAAATGTTGGAGAAACTGGACCGTAAGTTTTATTTTTCAGTTTTTGGGTTTGATAATTTAATCGTCGAGCCCCAAATCATCAAACTATTTAATTAAATAGACCTTACAATGCCCCAAAATTGTGATGTATGCAATACATATTTTTTTTGTAAAAAGGTATTTTCCTTTCCCCTTTTTACAGTACTGAAGATAGTATATTAGAAGAGGATGACAGTTCACGATGCTCAATGAGTGAAGACACACAGCTTGAAGGTGGTGAAACAGAGAGTACAGAAGTCATTGACATTCAATCTTCCGGGCTCATCTGTTAGTATGGAATCGACTTCTCAAACTCAATCTGGAGCACAACAACCAGCTGCAAAAACTTCCACAACCAAAAAAAAAGGCAAATTACTGAAACAAGATTATGAAAAGCAAATGCTTAGCTCAGTACAACATTTTGTTGAAACTTATAAAGAAAAAACTGAGGAAAGGAAAAAAAGAGATCAGCAGATTATGGAGGAAAGGGGTAAAAAAAGTGCCAATTTACAGTTTTTAATTAGCTTAGAACCGTACTTGGATAAAGTGCCAGCCGGCTTACATCTGTCATGTCGCAAAGCTATTCTAGAGGTCATTGAGAAATTTATTCCAATAGAAAGTTCCGGTGACAGATTTGGAACATATTCCCAATCACTATTGCCGCCTGCACAAACCCACTTCCAACTTCCACAACAGCAACTTCACAACCCTTATTTTGTACCAAGCATTCCACCAATGCATGACAGCCATGCTCCATACCAATCCTCATTTGATAGTAACATAGGTCAAGGCAGATTCAATTTCATGCCTTCTAGGCCTATAGTCAGTACAACCTCACTTGGTGCTACTACTCCACCCACATCAAACCGTCCAAATTTAGACAATTCCAATCTCACTACTTACAACATATTGCAACCAATTGTTACTGCTACCAATGTAAGTGAACCACAGCAATTAGGAAAGCAAAGTTTCGTCAGCATGTTATCAGAAACTACCGAGTAATGTAGGACAACATACAACCCGTTTCAGCACTGATATTTGTTGACAGTACAATGTTCAGATAGTTACGTAACATGTAGTTTACTAAATTTATTACAGCTTTGTGTTAAATTTGTTGTACACTGGCTTTTCGGCCTGCCATGGTGAGGAGGAACATTATCCCAGGGCCTAGCAAGTGGAAAATAAAATGTACTGCATGTGAAAACAGTCAAGAATAGAGCATAAACATGCTGTTCAAACGCACTGTTTTCACATGCAGTACATGACTTTTTTCCCATGTTGCCACTGGGATAGTGATCCACCTCACCATGGCGGTCAAAAGCAACATACAAGTGTACATGTGCATTGTGACCCGCTTTGTCGCTTTTCGGCCTGCCATGGTGAGGAGGAACATTATCCCAGGGCCTAGCAAGTGGAAAATAAAATGTACTGCATGTGAAAACAGTCAAGAATAGAGCATGAACATGCTGTTCAAACGCACTGTTTTCACATGCAGTACATGACTTTTTTCCCATGTTGCCACTGGGATAGTGATCCACCTCACCATGGCAGTCAAAAGCAACATACAAAAAACAACAATATACTGTGTCACGTATGTATACATACCGTAGCGTGATCAACAGTCGTTCAGTCGGAGTCACACTTCGCCGGAATTTTGTATCCTTCCGCTTCAAATCCGAACTCACCAAAGCCAAAAGTTGGTCAAAGCTGTAAAAATAAAAAAGTATATAGTTTGGTATGTGAAGGTTTAAAAAATATGTCAATGTTTTACATGGGTACACTATGACAACTGCAGTTCATTCGCACTTTAAGGAAAATGTCAGTGTTGTAATAAGTGGACTAATAAAAAAAAAAGTGATAACAATTTGAAATGTTAACTGTTACTAGGGAATTTTGGGGGACTTTCATGTTTGAAAGAAGGAATATTACAGTATCTATGATGCAACTTTGCACTACTTTATGTTTACCTGTGTGATTTTCTGAACTTTTAATACGTAAAATAATTATTTTGCCAATGTTGGGAAAAGTACAGTTTATAATAAAAAAAAAAAATTTCACTACAATGCGTGTATTGAATTACTACTAACATTATAATACAACATTGGTACAAATACAAAAGTGAAATGTACTGGGGCACCCATATTAAAACAACTTTGACTATTTGGTGGATTTAAAAAATGCATATGATTAGGCGAAAACAACAGTGGTGTAACTTGATCAACACAGTCAGCACACCCACAGAAACAACATGCAAGGTAAGTATTCCTTTTCCTTACAATAGTAATACTAATCCAAATTTGCACAAAAAAAACTAAACCTTGTATTAAATGTACAGTATAAAAAACATCTTACCTTTCAATGCTCATTCTGGCATATCCAAAAAACTTTTCTGGATGCTGGCGAAGATCCCGGTACAGCAACCAGAATTGTCCTTTCTTCTGTCTCTCCTTGAGAAGAGGATGCACCCAATACCTCCTCCTTTGCCGTCCTCTCCTCAGCACAAGCGACATCAGAATCATAAAGATCAACTCTTCAATCATCCTCCAACTGCACAAAAAACTCTCCCAACTATCAAATCTCTGCTCAAACAAACTCCTCTCAAAAAACCCACAAGACTTTCACTGTGCATTCCCCTTATATAGTGAAAAGGGAGGGCTTAAAATGTGGCCCAGCCAATGGTTTGAAGACACATCATATGTGCTCATATGTGCTCATCCAATTAAAACAGGTATACTTTTACAACCAATGACAATAGGTGTTTTAAAATGCCTAACCTCACACTACAATTTCAAACCACAACACACCTAGTTCAACCAATCAGCATGCACCCTTCCAAAAATCACAAATCACAAAACGCAGCAGTAATGGAAAAATCGCAAATCGCAAATCGCAAACGCAGCCCAAAAAAAGAAAATCGCTCAATCGCACCTGAAAAATTAGGGTAAAATCGCAATCGCAATCGCTGGCGGTTGTGATTTGTGATTGCGATTGCAAGTGGAAAAGGGCCCTAAGCCCGGGTCTCTAGTTTTCAAAATGGTGAGTTTTATGATTTTTATTAAATGTTGTGACGCTCAATGGGCTTTTATAAGAAAGAATGACATTGTTACATTTGTTGAAAAAAGGGTCTTGAAAAAGCCATTGGTGCTGCCCAATTGGTTAACAGTCTGTTGTGTGCCCAAAAAAACTTTCTGAATACGTGTATGGTGTATCATGTTAACTGTGACAAACAAGAGAATAAAATTTGGGGTCATTTATTTTGAGATTACAGAGGCACCAGTAAAGCATTTAAAAAAACTAAAAACAGCTTAAAAATGGGGGAAAAGGGGGGGGGGGGGGGTTGTATGTGCGTGGTACTGGCGGACCCACCTCCCCACAAAAGACACAACAGTATGTATCATATACAAAATACATTTATTACTCCAAATAGCTGCAACTCGTTTCTCAGATCTGATGCCCGCTTCCTCGGGCAAGGTACAAGAAGGAGTAGCTGAAAAAATGTCTATAGGTGTATAGCGCCTCACGTATTTACACCTTTTCGGCTACTCCTTGTACCTTGCCTGAGGAAGCGGGCGTCAGACCCGCGAAACGCGTTGCAGTTAATTGGAGTAATAAATAAATATAATTTGCATATGATACATACTGTTGTGTCTTTTGTGAGGAGGTGGGTCCACCAGTACCCCCCATTTTAAACAGTTTTTTTAGTTTATTTTATGCTTTACTGGTGCCTCTGTAATCTCAGAGTAATTTAAATATCCACCTGGTGGATGGGGTTACTACCCTTTCTGTCTACGGAGAGCAACATCTTAGCCCGAGTGGGGACAGGAGAAACTCCCCCATTTGCGCATAAAGTGGTTGCCTGTGGTGGCAACCCATAGTTGTGAGTATATCTTCTCTTACCTAATTAATTCATATACCAACAATAATACACTATTGGGACTCCGGAATTTTCTTATTTTGTTTCTACATATCAAGGTGTTTTATGGCTAAGGCCTATGACATGTAAATTCTTTTTAGTGACACACTGAAAAAAAATAAAAGTGTTCTATTTTCAAAGTTTTGGTCAAATTTCAGCTAAACAGCATAAATGCAAATGTTAGAAAACAGCAATATCTCAGTTGGCCTGGGTCCCTAGTTTTCAAAATGGTGACTTTTATGGCTTTTCCTAAATGTTCTGATGCTTTAGGAGCTTTGCTAAGAAATAATGATAGTATTACTTTCAGTGAACAAAATGGCCTTGAAAAAAGCCATTGCTGCTACTCGTTAACATTCTGCTGTGTGCCCCAAAAGCTATCTGATTATGTATATGGGGTATGGTATCATTTTAACTGTGACAAGCAAGTGAATAGAATTTGGGGCTGAAGCCTATGTCATGTGAATTATTTTTAGTGACAAACTGTTATTTTCCCATACACTGTACCAAAATTGACTTAAAAACCCCACAAAAATACACTTAAAAAACCCACAAAAGTGACAGAATTGAAAAGAGTATACCGGCACCTTAGGGACTAAGCTTTTTAAATATGCATGCCATACTGTTATTTTTGCAAATAAGGGCTTGCAATTATTGCTAGGGTACAACAAGTAAACAAAAAACAGGACCTTAACCCTTGGAATTAAATAAAACATTTAGGCAACTTCTAACTAGGCAAGTCGAATCTGGAGCTCCAATTCAAATCTGGATCATAATCACGTCATATCCGGATTTTGATTGTGCTGTGGCCGGATTTACTGGAATTCGTGATTGGGGGGGTATCAGAGCAACACTACTTCTCACCAGTGTGAGTTCTCTCATGTCTGACAAGCACCGAGTTCTGTGCAAAACATTTCCCACACTTAGCACATGAATACGGCTTCTCACCAGTGTGAGATCTCTCATGGTTTACAAGCACTGATTTCTGTATAAAACATTTCCCACACTCAGCACATGAATAGGGTTTCTCACCAGTGTGAGTTCTTTCATGAGTGACGAGGTTTGATTTCTGAACAAAACATTTCCCACACTCTGCACATGAAAATGACTTCTCACCAGTGTGAGATCTTTCATGTGTGACTAGGTTTGATTTTTGTACAAAACATTTCCCACACTCTGCACATGAATAGGGCTTCTCACCAGTGTGTGATCTCTCATGCGTGACAAGCTCTGATTTCTGCACAAAACATTTTCCACACTCTGCACATGAATGGAGCTTCTCTCCAGCATGAGATCTCTTGTGTCTGACAAGATCTGATTTAGCTACAAAACATTTCCCACACTCAGAACATAAATAGGGCTTCACTCCGGTGTGAAATCTCTCATGTCTGACAAGGTTCCCTTTGTTACCAAAACATTTCCCACACTCAGTACATGCATAGGGCTTTTCACTAGTGTGAGTTCGCTCATGTATGATAAGGATTGATTTATGCCCAAAACATTTCCCACACTCAGCACACGAATAGGGTTTCTCACCAGTGTGAGATCTCTCATGACTAACAAGATATGATTTCTGAACAAAACATTTCCCACACATGGAACAGGAATAAGACCCTCCACCAGTGGTAGAGCTCAGCTGGGTATGAGGCCCCTCTGGGTTAGACAGGTGAGGGGTGTCTGGGGGAATATTTGGGGTAACCAGGATATCTGCAGGAGATTCTTGTCCAGTGACATCATCATCTGTTGTACAGTCTGTGGATCCAGAGAGACGAGTCTCTGAGAGGTTCCTGATGCCAGGACTACGCGCTGCAAATAGAGAAACATCATCACTTCCTGTTAGAGAATTCTGAGGGGAGGAACACTTATCAATTAGGGATGGTCAGTGAGATGCTGATAATTCCAAGTTGATGCAAAGTTTATGCAGTTTAGAAATGAACAAAATGCAGCAGCAACATAACTTTGCATATAATTAACATGCAATTTGTACCATCTCAGAGTTATTGGCATGTCACTGACCATCACTAGTTATCAGCCTGACAGAGAACTGCTGAAGGTTGTGCTTGTTACAGGCTGCCAAACCCATGACAATAAATTTGCCTTACATGCAAATTTTATGTAGCCTGGAGTTCGGCCAAACAGAATTGTTTGCTGATAAACATAATTAGCTGCATACAAAATTTGCATCATATTTGCAAGCAAGATAGAGATGCTGCGAGGTAGAGGAATTATCCATTCAGGCCATGAAGATCAAAAACTATTGATAAATTTGTAGATGCTTATAATTTTCACACATGCATTCTCCTATTTATAGTATAGCCATATTCCTCCTCCCATTCTTCTGTCCAATGAGGAACCAAACTGCTGCACACTGCAGCTCCTATTGGACAGGAGATCATTGGTGAGACCTCAGAACCAGAAGCTTTCACAGATCACATTGTAGAATGATGGTGAATCTGCAGGGAGAGGAGACCCTAGACAGATCCCACCTTATATCCTGTTACCACTGCAGCTATGCGCACAGGCTAGATGACACTCTACCAAAACAGCCCTAACATTACCTAAAGATAGAGCATCCCCTAATGTGACCAATCTGTGTACAGTAATGTGCAGTGATCATTGTCAGCTTAATACAGGCCAGTAACACTAAGTTATCCCCTACTGTGACCAATCTGTGTACAGTAAAGTACAGTGACCATTATCAGCTTATTACAGGCCATTAACACTAAGTCACCCCCAATGTGATCAGTCTACGTACAGCAATTTATAGTGACCATTATTGCAGGCCAGTAAATGTTTCCCTCAAAACTTCTTTGATAGCAATGAAATGCACTGATAGAGTCAACATAATGTTTTTATTGCACTCTCTATTTCATCGAGTAGTAAGACACATCTTATACATGAAAATATTGCCCATTACAATCCACTGTAGTGCATCACAAGAAATGACTGACAAATGTATTGTGATCACACACCGCTTACTCAGACGCTCTAGCATGGAGCTAATAGCTTTACAATTTCTCTCAGGAACAGAAATTCTATTAGATTCAATATCAAAGAACAATGGTCTTGCAATAGTCTTTAATTGCCAGAGATACTGTTTGCTCATTCATGTTTTGCTCGGAATGTGATAAGTAATAGTGGTGTGATGTGTAATGTGACTACGCAGTATGCCTGTAATGAGGTATAAACACACTATGTACACAGGGAATGTGAGAAGTAATAGGGGTGTGATGTGTGCAATGTGACTGCACAGTGTGCCTGTAATGAGGTATAAACACACTATGTACACAGGGAATGTAAGAAGTAATAGGGGTGTGATGTGTGTACTGTGACTGCAAGGTGTGCCTGTAATGAGGTATTAACACGCTATGTACACAGTGAATGTGAGAAGCTATAGAGATGTGATGTGTAAAATGTGGCTGCACAGCATGTCCTGTAATTAGTTATAAATTCAATTTAGTAAGTGACTCTCAGAGTTGTAAAATCCTCGTCGGATTAGCATAATATTTCTACTGCAAGATGTAGTGGGATACTTCTCAATCATCCATCACCTCCCCTCTCCACAGAAAATAACATAATCCAAAGCCATCAGGTTGTCTGTACTGTTATTGTTGGTAAACTGTCAACTACTAAAATTAATAAATGATTGTTTTAGATTACAAAAATCTAACATGAGTACATAGGATGAATCCATATTTGGCCAGTCTGTGAACAGCAAAAAATCAAAATGAACTTCCGCACACTCATGCAAATCCTCATGCAAATCCACTTACAAAAATCATGCAGCAATCAATGCTGTCCCTACAGCTAAGTTAAAAGCTTGGATCTTCGTTACATAGTTACATAGTTATTTTGGTTGAAAAAAGACATATGTCCATCGAGTTCAACCAGTATAAAAGTACAACACCAGCCTGCTCCCTCACATATCCCTGTTGATCCAGAGGAAGGCGAAAAAACCCTTACAAGGCATGGTCCAATTAGCCCCTAAAGGGAAAAATTCCTTCCCGACTCCAGATGGCAATCAGATAAAATCCCTGGATCAACATCATTAGGCATTACCTAGTAATTGTAGCCATGGATGTCTTTCAATGCAAGGAAAGCATCTAAGCCCCCTTTAAATGCAGGTATAGAGTTTGCCATAACGACTTCCTGTGGCAATGCATTCCACATCTTAATCACTCTTACTGTAAAGAACCCTTTCCTAAATAAATGGCTAAAACGTTTTTCCTGCATGCGCAGATCATGTCCTCTAGTCCTTTGAGAAGGCCTAGGGACAAAAAGCTCATCCGCCAAGCTATTATATTGCCCTCTGATGTATTTATACATGTTAATTAGATCCCCTCTAAGGCGTCTTTTCTCTAGACTAAATAAACCCAGTTTATCTAACCTTTCTTGGTAAGTGAGACCTTCCATCCCACGTATCAATTTTGTTGCTCATCTCTGCACCTGCTCTAAATCTGCAATATCTTTTTGTAATGTGGTGCCCAGAACTGAATTCCATATTCCAGATGTGGCCTTACTAGATAGTTAAACAGGGGCAATATTATGCTAGCATGTCGAGTTTTTATTTCCCTTTTAATGCATCCCAAAATTTTGTTAGCTTTAGCTGCAGCTGCTTGGCATTGAGTAGGATTATTTAACTTGTTGTCGATGAGTACTCCTAAGTCCTTCTCCAAGTTTAATGTCCCCAACTGTATCCCATTTATTTTGTATGGTGCTAGATCATTAGTACGTCTAAAATGCATGACTTTACATTTTTCAACATTGAATTTCATCTGCCATGTATGTGCCTATATAGCCATCCTATCCAGATCCTGTTGCAATATGACACTATCTTCCTGAGAGTTGATGATTCTGCACAATTTTGTATCATCTGCAAAAATAGCAACATTGCTCACTACTGCATCTACTAGGTCATTAATAAATGAATTGAAGAGCACTGGACCCAGAACAGACCCCTGTGGTACCCCACTGCTAACAGTCTCCCATTTTGAGTATGATCCATTGACCACAACTCTTTGTTTTCTGTCCATTAGCCAGTTCCCTATTCATGCACACAGACTCTTCCCCAGTCCTTGCATCCTCAACTTTTGCACCAAACTTTTGTGGGGAACAGTGTCAAAGGCCTTTGCAAAGTCATATCACATCTACAGCATTCCCAATATCCATATTAGCATTCACTACCTCATAAAAGCTGAGCATGTTAGTCAAACAGGAACTGTCTTTAGTAAACCCATGTTGATGCTGAGAAAAAGGGGTTTATCTATAACTGAACTTAATTCCCTTAGGACCCGAGGATGCATGCCATCCGCGCCAGGTGCCTTGTCTATTTTTAATTTATTTAGTCTTGCCTTCACTTCACTTAGAAGATTGAGACTCTTCTGCCTCTGTAATTTTCAACAGTGCTGTTTTTTTGTGAAGACAGAAGCAAAGAAAGCATTTAATAACTCTGCCTTACCTTGGTCATCCACCATTGAGTTCCCACCCTCATCCTTTAGGAGTCCTATACAGTCAACCTATCTTTTTTTAGAGTTAATGTACTTGTAAAACTTTTTTGGGTTAGATTTGATATCCCTAGCGATTTGTTTTTCAGCTTCAATCTTTGCCTGCCCAATTTACTTTTTACAATTTTTATTGCACTCCTTATAAACTTATAAAAATAAAGTCTCTTGCGTAGTCACATACACTGCGTAGAGGTAGCCCAGTGTTGTATGTGTCCTAACTCTGACCTTGTAACATGCATAGCACAAACATGCACGGATTCAGTGCATCAAAACCTATCTAGGGAACAGGAGCACATATCCTTAACGTCCTCCCTGGGACAGATAGTGCATGTAACTAATCCTGCAAGGGAGCTGCTAATACCCACATATGTACTATGGGCACACACCAGCTAAGCTGTGTGTGTGCTAAGATCACTAATAGGGGAAGAGGGAGAGCACTAGATAAAATCCTAGCCACAAAGGATCAAATACAATTTAACAAACACAACATCCAGGCTCCTCACCTTGAGCTAGGACATTTAAACACTTGTAGATTTAATGGGGAGATGCTGGGCCAGAGTTAGGACACATACGACACTGGGCTACCTCTACGCGGTGTATGTGACTACGCAAGAGACTTTATTCTTGTAATGAAGATCCCAGCTTTTAATTTAGCTGTAGGGACAGCATTGATTGCTGCATGATTTTTGTAAGTGGATTCGCATGAGGATTTGCATGAGTGTGCGGAAGTTCATTTTGATGTTTTGCTGTTTTGCTTGCCACACCCCTTCCAGAACCTCCCCATTAAATCTACATGTGTTTAACCCTCCTGGCGGTTTGTCAAAATCCGCCAGGGGGCAGCAAATCAGTTTTTTTTTTATTTTTTTTTTCATGTAGCGAGACGAGGTCTCGCTACATGATAGCCGCTGCTCAGCGGCATCCCCCCAGCCCCTCCGATCGCCGCCGGCGATCGGAGATCAAGAGATCCCGTTCAAAGAACGGGATCTCTTGGAGGGCTTCCCCCGTCGCCATGGCGACGGGCGGGATGACGTCACCGACGTCATCGACGTCGTGACGTCAAAGGGGACTCCGATCCACCCCACGGCGCTGCCTGGCACTGATTGGCCAGGCAGCGCACGGGGTCTGAGGGGGGGGGGCGGCTGCGGCGCGACGGATAGCGGCGGATCGGCGGCGATCGGACACTGCACGCAGCTAGCAAAGTGCTAGCTGCGTGCAGCAAAAAAAAAATTATGCAAATCGGCCCAGCGGGGCCTGAGCGGTGCCTCCCGGCGGCTTACCCCGAGCTCAGCTCGGGCTTACCGCCAGGAGGGTTAAATGTCCTAGCTCAAGGTGAGGAGCCTGGATTTTGTGTTTGTTAGTCTGAACAGGGCCAGTCATAATAACTAAAAGATATTTAGTATGGATTACTCACCTATTCTACCATCTCTGAGAGGGCCCTCTTCTATAGTGGTCCACGTTATGTCGCCCTCCTCCCCAGAAAGCTGATCACTCCTCATGTATGTCTCTTCTTCTTCTTCCTTCTTAATGATACCCATCAAGTCACCCTCCTCCATAGACTGCTGATTACTCCTCACATATGTCTCCTCTTCTTCCTTTTTTATTATCCCCATCATGTTACTCTCCACCGCAGACAGCTGATCATCACTCCTCACATATGTCTCTTCTTCCTCTTTAATTGTCCTCATCTTGTCACTATTTTCTATAGGTTGATGATCATCCCTCACATATGTCTGCTGTTCTAGTTCAGATCTTAGTTCTAAAAAGGATAATAAAAGTTCTGTAAATTATTAGCACTACTAAAAAGAGCACAGACATGATCATCATTTGCTAGGAATTGATAATATCCCATAAGCTGTGGTATGCTGCACATTCTGTACCACTGTCCTCTCTTCCAGTGTGCCTTGCTCATCATCTGGTGCTTCTCTCCTCCTCTCCATGCACACATTCCTGGGAGATAACAGCAGTGCCGGCAGCGGTGGATGGATGATGAGGATGTGAAGAGAGAACAGCTATAGACAGAGGAAGATAGGAGTAGAGGCCTGCAGCTACTAATAGGTTTGGCATCTAATGAACTGGGCAGAAGGGGCTGCAGCTCCATATCCTGACCATACATGAGCCCACCTAACCATCACATACTAACCACAAACATTCCAAGAGCTTTAGCAAGAAACCTTTCGCTGGGCCAGTGCCAATTCCAGGACCGAAGCAGCAGAGGCCACCCAACCCCTCCTCCATCATCTCTGCCTGTCCTACCAGCCACGCCCCTTGTTAACTAGCTCCACCCCCTAGCTGTGACCCACCAGCCATCACCTTTGTGCAGACTCCAACCTCTCCCACTGTGGGACTCCCAACACACTGTCCTCCCATCAGATATACAATGGATATGCTCATCCGGCAGCACCATCTGATCTGCTAGAAAAAAGGACACAATGTGTGCACACACACATCCAGTTTTGAGTGGCCAATTTTACCAATACCATGTAGTATGATGGCAAACACATTTTTAATATTGTGAATAGATTGTGTAGACAAGCTCTTATTCTATACGGTAGTGGTAAGATTGGCCAATCAAAACTGGATGAGGGTACAGACAGACTTTATACCGCTGAGATCTTTACCACCTCCCCGGTACTTACGTATTATACTGTCCAGCATATTTGGGAGCCTCCTGTTAAAAATATTTTTACTTTTCTTGCAAAGTTGAACCATCTTTAGAAAGCTGAACATCTTGGCTTTCATTTGTACCAGGACCCAAGTCGGTATAACACACGTGGTCTGAATAAGTGGGTGGTGAAGGAGGGGTACCCCCTACACTTGGCTGTCGCTGTTACTATTAGAAGCCTCCGATCTCTATATTGGGCGGCTGGAGGCTGGCCCCTTCTTGCCTGCAGAAACGAATCACAGTGACTCCGGTGTAATGTCTGATTGCGCTGCCCGGAAGCTCCCTTCCACACTGAGTAGTACGCATGCTCAGTGTGAAGTTAATGATGCTGCTGGAGATAAAATACGAAATATCTCCGCTCCCACACCTCTTACACTCCCCAAATTTTCAGGGTAGGGAGGGGACCCCCCGAACGACCTCTATGCCAAATTGCAGCCCCCGAGACCCACTGGTTCAGGAGATAGATTAGAGAAATCTATCTCGGGAACCGGCGGGTCTCGGGGGCTGCAATTTGGTTAAGAGGTAGTTCGGGGGGTCCCCTCTCTACCCTGAAAATTTGGGGAGTGTAAGAGGTGTGGGAGCGGAGATATTTAGTATTTTACCTCCAGCAGCATCATTCTATAGGAAATGTGGCCGCACTGTCTCCTACTGCGCATGCGGGGCAGCGCAAAACCACAGGCAGCGTAATCAGACACAACACCGGCAACACCAACTCAGAAACTGTGGAGTGTAGTGATAAGATCTGTTTCCAGGGGCCTGGGCAGGTAATATACTTGCAGAAACAGAACAGCTTTCTGCACAGCAGAACAGAGCAGAGCGCAGGAGACAACGAGGGTGGGATACAGGAGGAGCTGGAATCAACAAGTCTGAGGACAAGATGGGGGATGATAAACAGGAGCCGGAGTTCATCAATTATTAACCTGACTGGCACTAGGCATTAAAGCAGTAGGACCAGCCGCCCACTTAAGAGACCGAAGGCTTCTAATGGTAACAGCGACAGCCAAATGCAGTGGATAGCTCTCCTTCAAAACCCACCAATTCGGAAACCGTGAGTCATACCGAATTGGAACCTGGTGCAAATGAAAGCCAAGACGTTCAGCTTCCTAAAGATGGTTCAATCTTGCAAGAGAAGCAAATATATTTTTAACAGGAGGCTCCCAAATGTGCTGGACGGTATAATACGTAAGTACCCCCTCCCCTTTACCCACTGCAGTCTCCCTTCCACACAAGAACATCGATCACATTAACTAACCCCTAATAAGCTGTTCTGGAGGGGTAAGATAGATGACAACTACCCAAAACGCTGTAATACAAGGGGGTGTAATTACCTTCTGCGACTTCTCTTCCTGCTTTTATATCACGTTATGGTTAAATCACTTCCTGTATTTGGCTTCATTACATATTGCCTGTGCGTTCCACCTGGGAGAGGCGAGCTCACCATCTTGTGGTAAGTAAGCTAACTGCAGCCTCTATCAGTGGAATATTATTACTGTATTATTGTTAGTATTACCAAGCAGTTGCTGGAAATGTAGAGCTGCCATATGGATGTGGCTGAATTATAGGAAGTGCCAGCTTCTAGACTGTGAGGAAGAGGCAGAATTACTGGAGAAGTTGTGAAAGCACATGATGAAGCACAAACGGCAATGGGATGACCACCTGAGGAAAACCAGCACACAAAAGCAAAGCCACACACCGCAGTGGAAGATACCAGGCCGCAATTATTTCTCAAAAAAGGCGATACCCAAACTGTACCGTGATGTTGAAAGGCAAGTGGTGTCATCTCTGGCACACAGCGTTGGGTCAAGGGTCCATCTGACCACGGATGCTAGGTCTGCAAAGCATGGTCAGGCCTGCCCGAAGACTAAGTCAGTCCCCACACAGCATCTCTTCCTGCACGCCGTGTGACTGCCTGCCCCACTAAGTCAGTCCCCACATAGCATCTCTGCCTGCAGGCCGCTTGACTGCCTTTTCCGCCACCACCAACAGGGAGCAGGACTCCAGGTGGATTCCTGAATTTTTAAGGCCGCTGCTAACAGCGGCCGCTAACAGAAACAATAATAATTTTTTCTGGTGCATGTACATGCCTACCTAATTTATCTGGCTGCACTGAGGCTGCAACAACAAAACAAAAGGCATGTACATGTAAATGCGGTATTTCTCCTCATGTTTGTTGTGGCCTTTCAGAATTGAGCCCATTGTGTGTATTTTGGGCTAATGCAGTGATCATTTTAGATATTCATCTGGTTTATATAATAATATGGGGAGTCTTTCTCTTTTGTTTTGCTAAATCAATGTATATGGGTCGTTTGACTCACTTCCCCCATGTGGTGCCCATGGTATTCATAGATAGTGAGGTACCCAATCCTGCTCTATTACTTCTTTTGAAAATTACGTAAATGATCTACCTCTTGTTTTTTTGCCACAAAACCTCCCCAGCGTTCAATTTCCCCAGGATTTATGTGCAACAAAGTGATCCAATTAATTTTCATAAACTTTTTTTTTCCTGTAACTTGCCACAATGTGTCAAGCAAGGGTCTAGTATACAGTGCGTATTGACGTGTAGGCACATCAATACCATTCACAGCATGTTTTGTATTGACGTGTATAACCATTAATACTGCTAGGGAGGTAAAGCTTTTTGTGAGTGATACTGGTTTCCAGTATTTACTTTCTATGCATTTTATAGGCAAATACTCACTATAAAAAGGAAAAAATACACTATTCCTTTTGTTTTAAAATATGCAATGCCACTATAAATAAAACCCACCCATTTTATTTGCCTATTAGTCTCGGCTATCACAACATTTAAATTATGTTCCTAGTACAATGAGTACAATGTATGGCGTCAAAAGATTATGTGGAAATAAAGGTGTATTTTTTTTAATTTTTTGTGTCCTATCAATTGTAAACCCTTATGTACTAAAATAACAGTAATATACCCTCATGACATATATTAAAAAAAAAAGCTGAGTCCCTAAGGCAACTAATTATGGATTTTTTTTAAACTTTTTTTTTTTTGGAAGGGAAGGGGGGCTTTGGAAGTGATTCAATTATATTACAGATTTTTTTTTTTAATCTGTGGTGTGTAATGTAAGCTCTCTTCACTAGATGGCGATATAAACACTCCCTAGATTACGAGGAAGTGTTTAAATTATTTTTCTACTTCTAGTCACATCTTTATTATGAGTGGACATGGCCCCTGATCAGAATCAGAATCATTTATTTCGCCAAGTACAACGGGGTTGTACCCGGAATTATTTTTGGCTCATACAGGGTCGGAGATGGTACAAACACATACATGCGATCCAACACATAAAATTAGGTACAGTATACACAGTAAGCACCTACCTATATATAACGCACATAACCATAGTGAAGGACGCGTGGAGAAGTCTGGAGTGCTGTGTGAGGGGAGCAGCCTGCCAACTATCGACGGCGCTCGCTCGCTCCACAGCAGTTCCAGATGCCCCGCAGTGTCCTGAAAAGAGTGGATAGAGAAATAGAGATGGGATAGCTAAAGAGAGACTGAGGAAGAAGGAGAAAGAACCAGGCAAGAGGAGAGAGACAGAGGCATTTTAGGGCTTCAGATTAAAAAAAAGACCCCTGGTTCCGACGATCAGTCCAAGAGTCCATCCTTGTGGTCCGATTCCCCGATGTAGGAAGGTGGTCAGCTGGTCTTCAGAGCTAGGTGGTGGTGCAGGCTGACACGGTCCTCAACAGTGGCTGAGGTGGTAGTCGGGTGGCCGAGCAGGCTGGGGGCTGCGGCTGGTGGAGACCCTCAATCGAGCTCTGCTGGGGATCTCTTCCATGTGGGAGGCCCAGCAGGAAGCGGCGGTGGTCAGGCCTTCTGTGCAAATGAAGTGTCCCCCATGCTGCGGGTTGGCATCCTGGACTCCTAGGCAGCGGCCCACGTGGTGGAGGGGCCTTGTCAATCCCGGGGTGCGGAGGATGGGTGCTCCTTCAGTGCTGGTGGCGTCCTGGTTGCCCTGGGTAGCGGGGGTACAGTAGTCCCTACGACCCACTCCACGTGGACGCTGAACTCTGGATCAGCAGCTCTCCAGTGAGCCTGCTTAGGTGTGGGGTCTCTGGGGCCTCCTGTAGTGGCGGTGGCTGGAGGGCTAGCTCGGGGCAGCAGTCGGGCAGTCGGGGATCAGACGCTGATCCAGGTCATGGCAGCAGCGGTGGAGAGCTGCTAGTGTGGTCCCGCCTGCAGGCTGAATGCTGGAGCGGCTGCAGGGGGCAGCATCCTGTGGGCCAGCCGGAGCAGGCTCTAGGTGGAAGCAGCATGAGGCTGGAGCAGCGTCTCGGTCCGTCCGAGAGCCGATATGGATGGCGTCAGGGCCAGCGTGGTGGAGAACAGATCGGGCACGTGGGTCTTGATCAGCTGGCCGCCCGATCAGCTGGCATGCCATGCCGCCGCCGTCATGTGGCTGATGTTCAGCGCCGTGGAGAAGCTCTGTGTCACTACATCCTCCCCGGTAGGCTAGGGGGGACCTGGGTGGTCAGCAGATGGTCGCCGATGGTCCGGGGGCAGCGGCGGCAGATTGGCAGAGCTCAGTGCTGCCCTCTCCATGCCTGCACGTGGGCCCCCGAACAGCTGATCATTTCGCCGTCCAGCATATCCTGCGATCCGAGGCTAGTGCAGAGCCGGATCGGCAGTGCCCATGTCCTCCGCCTCCTACCTCAGCAAGAGGTGAAACAAGAGGTGAGTGGAGGAGAGCTTTCCATTTAAAAGAGTAATAAAGGCCGGAGCCCTGTGGCCGAGGCGTCCGAGTCCGGCGCCATCTTCATTACAGGCACTGCAATTGATTTGGGGAAGTCTTGCTTCTCCCCAACCGCCATCACAAAAAACTGTGTGCGCTCCACCGCTTAAACACTGGCTTTGGATACGCGTACAGTTAGACTTACGCGGCCTCTAGCTGGAGGAGTATAGTCATCCAGATAGGCTTAAGGTGTTAATGAATCAACGTCAATGCAATTTATTTCTTACAGTAAGCTTGAATGGTGCAGGCTTCTTTTACTTACCTGGGGCTTCCTCCAGCCCCTAAAGTCTTTCAGGTCCATTGCTGTCCTCCCGTGCATACACTGACCTTTTCTGGCTACAGGAGCATGATCAAGGAGGCGCACTGCTGGGCCAGCACATGCTCAGTAGCATAGCTAAGTCACACACTTTACTGACCGGCACAACGGATCAAGAAAGAGGACTGGGAAGACAGCAATGAACCCACAAGACTTTGAGGGCTGGAGGAAACCCCCAAGTAAGTAAAAGAACACTAGTTCAATACATAAGTAAGACAAAGACAAATAACATTTAGGCCTGAAACACACCAGAGGAGTTTTTCTGAGCGTTTTGAGTTTTTAAATCTGCTGCTAATGTTATCCTATGTGTCTGTGCACACTGGAGCAATGAGGTTTTGTAAAAAACCCCATAGCATTACATTGGGAAGAGCTTTTAGAGGTTTCAAAACCTCTTCCCAATGTAATGCTATGGGTTTTTTTACAAAACCTCATTGCTCCAGTGTGCACAGACACATAGGATAACCTTAGCAGCAGATTTAAAAACTCAAAACGCTCAGAAAAACTCCTCTGGTGTGTTTCAGGCCTCATATTGCGCTTTTCTCCTGGCGGACTCAAAGCGCCAGAGCTGCAGCCACTAGGACGCGCTCTATAGGCAGTAGCAGTGTTAGGGAGACTTGCCTAAGGTCTCCTACTGAATAGGTGCTGGCTTACTGAACAGGCAGAGCCAAGATTCGAACCCTGGTCTCCTGTGTCAGAGGCAGAGCCCTTAACCATTACACCATCCAGCCACCACTAAAGTATAAAGTATGGTCAGTGCGGCACTCACTGTTTAAAGTGTACCAGAGACGATTAATTAAAAAAAAAAAAAAAAAGATTTATACATACCTGGGGCTTCCTTCAGCCTCATACACTCGGTTCGCTCCCGCACCGCCGTCCTCAGTCTTCTCCAGCTCCGGTATGGGGTCTGGGGTCCTGCTAGTTCAGCCAATCGGGGCCAGTCTACGCAACAGGAAGTGGGCTCTTTACGTTTCTCTCCAGCACCTGCTGGAGAAGACTGAGGACGGTGGCGTGGGAGCGATCCGTGCCAATGGGGCTGAAATCTTTTTTTAATTACTTGTCTCTGGTTTCCTTTAAGGCTTCTTGCACACCAAGACGTTGCATTAGGTGGCACGTTAAGGTCGCATAACGTGCACCTAACACAACGTATGGTGCTGCAAGAGCCGACGGTAGAGTGAGCCGCGTTAGGCGGCTCGAGTCCTATAATGTCTCCCAGAGTGGCGCTGATTGGCCAGCGGGACCACGTGATGCGGAGCGAGACACTCCGCATCACGTGGTCCCGCCGGCCAATCAGCGCTCCCCCAGTGCAGTGAATATTAAGTAGCCATGTGCGCGGCTACTGTAGCTGGCTCTCCCCGCCTCCTCTCCACCCCCACTGCGCATGTGCAAACAGTCTAACGCGGCTATAGCCGCTCCAACGCCGTAGCATGCTGCACTTTGCACAGAACGTGCAGCGTTACATGTAACGCAACGTGGGCTGTGTGAACAGCCCACTTGTGTTACATTGCTGTGCGTTGGGGGAGCGTTACAGGCGCACTAACGTGCGCCTGTAACGTCTTGGTGTGTAAGCAGCCTAAAGGTGAACAAGATAAAGGTTGGAAGCGATCTCATCATGTATAGGCGCTGGCTCCCCTCTCTTTGCTGAAATGGCTCATTGAAGTGCTTCAGCCATGTGGGTAGAAGGAAGGCAAAACATGCGATACACAGAAGAAGAAGAATGCGGGCACCATTCAATGCAAAATGACCATTTACTGTAGTGTCAGTCCAGCAAAATCCAGCTTAAAACCAGAGAGTTGTACAGTTACCAATAGCGGCATGTGCTTGTGTCACTGTGCCTTTAACAACAGTGTAGAGGTGGGTGGTAGGGTACTAGGATAAGTTGGATGGGACTAGCCAGTCATCCTATTGCCCCACCACCCACCTCGGCACCGATGTTCAAGGCGCAGTGACACAAGCACATGCCGCTGTTGGTAACTGTACAACTGTCTGGTTAAGCTGGATGTTGCTTGACTGACACTACAGTAAATGATCATTTTGCAAAGGATGGTGTCCGCATTCTGCTTCTGTGTATCTCACGTAAAAGTACACTCTTTATCTTCAATTCAGGTATCCTTTAATAGTACATCTTACATTACATGCAAAGTAACAAAAAAATATTCAGTATGACCAACCAGTCACACTTGTCCACTTCAATCCATCTACTGTATAACACATTCTATCACAATTACTCAGACAGCTCATTGGTATTCAACACATTATCCAGATGAATAACAATATCAACAGCTTCAATGACAGGAGAGCTACTCAGAGATGCATCAGATGTACTTTCTAGTAGGCTTTATTTGGTTATATTACATTCTAGTAGGCTTTATTTGGTTATATAATGCAGAATTGTTTCCAGTAACAGCTTCCCACATCATTGCACCTGATTGTAACATGAAACCATAAACTGTCTGCCTCTCCTCCCCCTGATAATTTCAAGCCCAAAACACATGTATCCAATGATCTCCTTCTCATTTAGGGGTACAGCACTGAGGCATTGGGGTATATCTGCATGATTTGTTCTGGAGTACAATAGGACCTGGGAATACAACTGGCTTCTTATACCTTATCTTTTGCTGCTTTCATATTTATAGCATTATCATGTAAAATAGTGTCCAATCTACCTCTGTGAGGTCATAACAATATAGATCTATAACATTATCCCTAAACATATTTACACAAATCAATAGAACCTTGGAAGACCCCATCTCAGGCAAAGTGATCCAATCTTTCTGAAAATGAGTCCTGTGTATGTCCAGCTTAAAACAGATCTAAACTCTTGCACAGCGGACAAGGAAAACACATAAAAGGTAGTTGCTTAGTAATTCACTCTATAGCGCATATGCAATGAACTCTTTCTTCTGAGTTTTCTCCTAGGAGTTATGTTCTAACTTAATAATAAAAAAAAGCCTTTTTGGTACTTTTTCAATTGCAAAAAGCTAAAAGTTATCTCCTAGGAGGAAACTCAAAAGAAAAAGTTAATTGCATATCACTATGGTCTTGATTCATTAAAGAGACACTGAAACAAAAAAATATGATATAATGATTTGTATGTGTAGTACAGCTAAGAAATAAAACATTAGGAGCAGAGACATAAGTCTAACATTGTTTCCAGTACAGTAAGAGTTAAGAAACTCCAGTTGTTATCTATGCAAAAGAGCCATTGAACTCCACGACTTTCAAAGTCGCAGAGAGCTCTGTCTTCTGAAGCTTGTTATCTCAACTGTGTCACAGTATTTTCTTTTTTTTCTGCAGAGGACAGTTCAAGAGTTCACTAGCCTGCTCTGTAAAATCATTTAGAATGCTGAGTAGTGTGTAAACTGCAAATACTGTATTAGAGAATGATGCAATGTTATAAAAAAAAAAAAAAACTATATGAAACTGAAAATAAAAAATATGAGAATATTTTCTTTGCTACTAATGTTCTACTAATTATCGGTGCTACACAACCAATTCATTATATCACAATTTTTTCTTCACTTCAGTGTCTTTTTAAGCATATTGCACTGACACAGTGCAAGTTAAATAATCTAGCACGACTTAAATCTAGCGCGCACGCTATGAACGTTACTGGCAGTGTAGCGTGCGCGCCTTAGTAACGGCTAATGCTGCACAACAGTGACGTAGCACGGCCACGATACTTCACTAGCATGGCGGCTACTACGTTATCGTAGTAGCGTCCACGCTAGTGAAGTATCGCGGTCACACTATGCCACTATTGCACGTCATTTACAAGCATTGGCCACTACTTAGAAGTGCACGCTACACTGCCAGTAACACGCATAGCGTGTGCGCTAGATTTATCTGTGCTAGATTATTTAACTCTTGCTATATCAGAACAATATGCTTAATGGATCAAGCCCTATGTGTCTTTAGTGATAAGCCTAATTACCCGACAACAACAATTAATCAGCAAGTATAAATCAGGACTGTTAGCTGAGTTGGAACTGTGCTAAGGTGTGCCGTCGTTCTAGGCTAATATTTAAACAATGGAGGTTAACCCTTTCTGTGCACTCCATGGTACCAGGAAGTAAGCACTGCAGGATTTTTGTAAATTTTCTGTAAGTTGTATTGAATATTTTTTGCCTTAAAGGCAATCATGCTGTTGCTTATTTTTAGAATAGAGAGGAAGTTCTTAGTTTAGGTCAGCTTTAACATTGCTGGAAGATATTCCTCTCATTTTAGTAAACTTCTGTGCATTCAGCTGAAACACTTCATGTTTTCTAGATATAAAACAAAGGCACAGAGAGAAGGAAAACTCCTTTCCTCAGTTCAGTCTGGATGAATGTAAGCTACTTATATTCCCATATCTGCAGCTCACAGTAGGTAGCTAACATGCTATACAGAAATGTCCTGGGGTCTCACATCCTAATTTTCTATTTTCAAATTCTGACTCTGAATCATGCACAGAATCCATATCAGTGTGACATAAAATCTAGTTCATTCAGCTGCCAACAAAAACAAATAATTATCTTTTCATAACTCTAATGTTGTCAGGAGGGCTTGTTCAGCCAGATAAAAGTATTCTGACTTTAAAGCCTGGGACCCACTGGGAACATTTTTGCAGTGCTTATCATTTGCCAACAATCTGCAAAGTGATACACCAGTGGAAGCTTATGGGAGTGATCCCACTCGCATTTGTGATTTCCCGAAAAAGCATCCATAGTGTATCCCTAGCAGTATGTCCTTTTCAGGAGAGACATGGCTGTAGGGCCGCACTATAAATAGTTTTAAAATCAAAATTGCGATTTTTAACACGTATATTTTTCTGCGTCACCCCGTAACCTGCCGCATTCCACGCATAGAATTATAGCGCAACTCACATTCTGCGATTCCCCGCAGCCTCTTTTTACTTCCTCTCCCAGGCATCAGTTGTGTTGGTAACAGTGCTCTCTGTGATGACGTAACCGCATGTAATCACAGGGGGCACAGGTACCAACGCAATGGACGGCTGGAAGAGGAAGAAGATAGAAGCTGACGGTGTCATCCCGGAAGGTAAATTGTTACTATGCTATGCCCGCTCTCCCTTGACGCTACACCTATGATGCCTGGCTACCTATACTGGAGGCACCTACCTAGCTAACCTATACTGGGGGAAACTATACTGACTACTTATACTGAAGGCACCTACCAGGCTAACCTATACTGGGGGCAACCTATACTGGATGCACCAATCTAGCTAACCTATACTGGGGGGCAACTATCCTGGCTACCTATACTGAAGGCACCTACCTAGCTAACCTATACTGTGAGCAACTATACTGGATGCACCTACCTAGCTAACCTATACTGTGAGCAACTATACTAGGGGCATTGTAAATGTGGTGCTACAACTTATTTTGAAGAAAATTGTGAATAAAATCCAAATCACAATTTAAATGTTTTCCTAAAATCATGCAGATTCTGCCTCATTTGCATAGGGAACTTTTACAATGGGAATTATAATTAAACAAAGACAAGTTCTAAGTAGGCTTAGTACTATATACACACACACGTTTATCTCATGTCACCTCAGCTCACAGACTTTAACATACCAATAGTATGAAAGCAATATATAAAATAAACATTGGAAAATAACTCTTATAACACTTTTTACACTCCGTGCATTAATAGAGCTTTTTACCAGTGACATCTCTCATGTTGGACAAGATTTGATTTATTCCCAAAACATTTCCCACACACAGCACATGAATAGGGCTTCTCGCCAGTGTGAGATCTCTCATGTTTGACTAGGCTTGATTTCTGAGCAAAACATTTCCCACACACAGTACATGAATAGGGTTTCTCACCAGTGTGACATCTCTCATGTTGGACAAGGTTTGATTTATTCCCAAAACATTTCCCACACTCAGAACAGGAATAGGGCTTCTCACCAGTGTGAGATCTCTCATGCATGACTAGGTCCCATTTTGTTACAAAACATTTCCCACACTCTGTACATGAATAGGGCTTCTCACCAGTGTGAGATCTCTCATGCTTGACTAGGTCTGATTTTGTTACAAAACATTTCCCACACTCAGTACATGAATAGCGCTTATCACCAGTGTGCAATCTCTCATGTCTAGTAACATGTGATTTCAAACTAAAACATTTCCCACACTCAGCACATGAATAGGGCTTCTCGCCAGTGTGAGATCTCTCATGCTTGACTAGGTCTGATTTTGTTACAAAACATTTCCCACACTCAGTACATGAATAGCGCTTATCACCAGTGTGCAATCTCTCATGTCTAGTAACATGTGATTTCAAACTAAAACATTTCCCACACTCAGCACATGAATAAGGCTTCTCGCCAGTGTGAGATCTCTCATGTTGGACAAGGTGTGATTTACTACCACAATATTTCCCACACTCAGAACATGTATATGGCATCTCGCCAGCGTGAGATCTCTCATGCATGACAAGGTTTGATTTTTGGGAAAAACATTTCCTGCATTTAGCACATGAATAGGGCTTCTCACCAGTGTGAGATCGCTCATGCTTGACTAGGTCTGATTTTGTTACAAAACATTTCCCACACTCTGTACATAAATAGTGCTTATCACCAGTGTGATATCTTTCATGTCTAACAGCATGTGATTTCAAACTAAAACATTTCCCACACTCAGCACATGAATAGGGAGTCTTGCCAGTGTGAGATCTCTCATGTTGGACAAGGTTTGATTTACTCATAAAATTTTTCCCACACTCAGAACGTTTATAGTGCATCTTGTCAGTGTGAGATATTTCATGTCTGACAACATGTGATTTGCGAACAAAACATTTCCCACACTCAGCACATGAATACGGTTTCTCACCACTGTGAGATATTTCATGACTGACAAGATGTGATTTTTGAACAAAACATCTTCCACACTCAGCACATGAATAGGCCTTCTCTCCAGTGTGAGATCTGTTATGTAAAACAAGATGCGATTTCTGTGCAAAACATTTCCCACACTCAGCACATGAATAGGGTTTCTCACCAGTGTGAGATCTCTCATGTCTGACAAGACTTGATCTCCAAACAAAACATTTTCTACACATGGAACATGAATAAGACCCTCCACCAGTGGTAGAGCTCAGCTGGGCATGAGGCCCCTCGGGGTTATACAGTTGAGGGGTGTCTGGGGGAATATTTGGGGTAACCAGGATATCTGCAGGAGTCTCTTGTCCATTGACATCATCATCATCCGCTGTACAGTCTGTGGATCCAGGGAGACGAGTCTCTGAAAAAAAGTTCCTGATGCCAGAACTCTGTGCTGCAAATAGAGAAACATCACTTCCTGTTAGAGAATTCTGCGGTGAGAAACAATGATCAATTATGGATGGTCAGTGAGCTGCTGATAACCCAAGTTGATAAAGTCTTGAAATGAACAAAATACAGCAGCTGCATAAATTTGCATATCATTAGCATAACCTTTGCACCATCTCAGAGTTATTGGCATGTCACTGACCATCACCAATTATCAGCCTGACAGAGAACCGCAGAAGGTTGCGCTCATTACAGGCGGCCAATCACACGACAATAACTTTCATGCAAATGCATTCCATGACAAATGTGATTAGCTGCATACAATTTGCATTACATTTGCATACACGTTATTTGCGTCTCATTGACCCTCCCTACACCTAAAGCATTGGTCACAGATTGAAAAGCAGTAAATTGTAGACCTTGATGAGAAAATGGAAGCCATGTTTAATGCTGGGAATACGTCATTCACTTACTGGGAGGGAGGAAAAGAGTACATAATAACCTTATAGGTGCCCCACAACACATGTAGTGAAGGGCTCACGCATCAGCTGTCCGGCTTCTATGCATTCTAAACGTCTTGTACACATCCTATGGGATGCGTTGCAAGACTCACTACCGCACTTCCTCCTCCCGGCTTGAAGGAGGAAGTGCGGGGTATTGAGTCTTGCAATGCGTCCCATAGGATGTGTGCAAGACGTTTGTTGCCGCATAGAAGCCAATGGAATTCTGGGTAATTAACTCTCCCCCCCCTCCCATGCACACAGCTAAGGCAATTAAGCCTCATTTGAATCACAAATTTGAGTAGGTAACTACTCGTAAGCCCATCACTAACCACCTGCATTAACTTTATACCAGTACAAGGATATATAAAGAAATATTGAAGAAACTCCAAATGGTTTGTATGCAAAAAGGTACAAAAAGTCTTTATTAAGACAAAATGTTCATGTAAGGTATCCTTCAGACAGCATATTCCACAGCAGAGAATGGCAAACATACAGCAGTGATTAACATTGAGGTGACAATGTCGACTTGTTTTGGGACAGACCACTCTCCTTCAGCTCTTGTCGTGTGCGGTTCCAGTGTCTGAAAATTGGATTGAGTGGCTTTGTCTGGCTTTATGTCGTCCAGATGTCCTTTGTAATCATGCATTAACTATACAGATTTGTATCTATAAATGTGGAGGCCTGATGAAGGATCTGTCCTGAAACAAGTCGATGTGGCAGTGATTGACAGCGCCGCTCGAGCAGGCATAGTACAAGGCCGACCCTGAGGTCGACTAGCCTATACTGGGAGCAATTATACTGGCTTCCTATACTGGGGGTACTATGCCTGGCTACCTATACTGGGGGGGGGGGGGGGACCTATAGCTGGCTACCTATACTGGGTGCAACTAGACCTGGCTAACATGGGTGGGGGTGGGGGTGGGGTGCAATTTAGCCTAGAAACTGCCCCGTACTTGGAAAGCACATAATGTGCACATACTGTTTGGTGGCCGCAAAATTCATCCTAAAACCTACTCCTCAACTTCTCCCGTGCATGGAGATACCAAATACTAATGCCTCGCTCACATTGCTAGAGAACTGTGGGGCCCAGAATCAATTAAATGCATTTTGCATTTTTAGAACTTAAAGGAGTCATCAGGCTTTCCATGCCTCCTGCCCCCCCCCCCCCCCCATCTACTTACCCGTGGCTTCCTCCAGCTCCTTCCTAACGACATGTCCCACGACGCAGCTCCGCTCACAGCCCGCGGACCGGTTTTCCCGCCGGTACCGAGGTCTGCCTCGTACTGCGCCTGCGCGAGCGGCGCTGTCAATCATCACCATGATGTCCGCGCTATACTGCACAGGCACAGAACTACTGTGGAAAAGCCTGATGACTCCTTTAAAATCCAAGGCAGAATTTTTAGCATCATACTTCACTTATAGCGGTACAAAAGGACCAAGACCCCTGAATAACCCCAAAAATGACCCCATTTAGAAAACTAGATACCCAAATGTATCCATGGAATGGTAAAATTAGGGATTTGACCATGTGTTCTTTTTTCTGGTCGGGGTGCAGCATTGGGGGTTTCGTTGCTCGTCCCGATATAATTTGCCGTTACCGCCGCGCACCCGACAGACCACGAAGGCCCGACATCTTGCAGCATGTCCGACCGATTTATGTGACCAATTTCGGCACAAGATTGGTCGTATCATCGATCGGCATGCACTTGGCGGCACCAACTTTCATCCGATTCAATTATAATTATCAAATCGGATGGTCGATTGGCCACCAAGTTGCTTGATGTATGGTCTAGCTTATTTTATTTCAAATTTTTTTCAAAAGCGGACCTGAACTCAGAGCTTCCTCTTTGCTCTAAAAGATAAACAACAGCATAATAACCTTAAAACCATGTACCCACGTCGCGATTTTCCAGACAACCTATGATTTTTTGAGCGCCGAGTGATCGTTTCTGCAATATCACGATATGGGTACAGGCACACGACCACGGGAACGTCCCTTACAGTCATGCCGCAATAACGTCTGTCATGGCGGATCAAATCGCTAAGATCCCCAATGACTCCTGCGCAAAGTACCGTGATCGCTTGAAGTCTCGTTCGCTGCTGGCATGTAGCGTCGCGTAACGTCATGCACACCCACCGGCAGGAAGAGGCGTCACTGACGACCATCGTCAAGGGGACGTCGCAGGACCTATCTTAAAAAAAATAAAAATAAAAAAAATAAAAATGTTTGTTACAGCTGATACAAATCCTGCAATAAATCGGCATTGTTTCTACTTCCTGCTTTCATGGAAGCAGACATATTGTTAACATCCTGTGCTTTCAAATGAGCTTATCTGCTATCTCTGCTGTGGAAGTCAGCTGACACAGGGGAGAGATCCAATTACAACTTGTGATTACACACAAATGAGGGGGTAATTAAACAGGATAAACTCAAAACATTTGCAAAGAAGAAAGTAGTAGGTTGGCACTACCTGTGAGGCAGATCATGTGGTGTATGAGCAGTTTCAGTTTGCTCTCTCCCTTGGGATCAGCTTCTAGCGTACTCTGGCACAGACCATCATGCTTGAATGTGGTAGAAGGCAGAGGAAACTGGCACTGCTTCAACGCTGATTTATTTGTATAAAAAATATAAAACAGTCATTGCGTAGCATAGCATAAAAGGATATACCATTGCGGGTGAGAGTTTCGTGGTTGGTGCGGTGGGTGCTGGGCGCTGTAGCCTCACGGCCGTTTCACACTAAGATTGCGTTTCTACAGAGGCCTCCATAGAAAGGCAACCTTGGCGCGAAACGGTCATAAGGCTACAGCGAAATGGCCGTAAGGCTACAGCGCCCAGCACCCACCGCACCGTCATTTCGCTGTAGACCTATGCCTATTTCACGCTAAGGTTGCGCTTCTACGGAGGCTAGTAGAAGCGCAACCTTAGTGCAAAACAGCCGTAAGACTACAGCGCACAGCGCCCACCGCACCAACCACAAAACTCTCACCCGCAATGGTATATCCTTTTATGGTATGTATGGATGTTTTACACAATGACTGTTTATATTTTTGATACAAATAAATCAGCATTGAGGCAGTGCCGGGTTCCTCTACCTTCTACCACATTCAAGTTAAACATACAGGGTGAATATCTCTGTTTTCCTTCTGTCCTGTGCTAGAGTTCAGCTCCACTTTTTTTTAATTAAGTTTTTTTTTACTAACTGGAAATGATCGCTCTATAGAGAACAGAGACCCGGCTACAGTGTACTGCCGAGTCCCGTGGGATGCTAGCGCCGCTGCAGCTGATAACTGACAGTTGCATGCCCTATACATACATTACTCGGTAGTTAAATGGTTAGAACAAATAATTTGCCAAGATATATAAAATCACACATAATAAAGTGTGATTTTCTCACCCACAGGGTCCGTATTCCACATATGGTATTGAAATCCCCACCCCCAGTGTGAAATTGGGGCCGGGAGATATTTTTTTTCCTTTCCAAACCATAGGTGCAAAGGATGCTGGGGGGACTGATGCCATAACTCCACCCCATGCCCTTCTCCCAGCCCACACTACAGTGTAAGGAGATGTGATCTAATCCAAGCAGGCAGACAAACATCTGAAAAAAGAATTATAGCCAACAGACATAATAGGACAAGCTGCAGCAGTTCTCGTGTCTCTCCTCTCTATGAAAACAGATGTAATTTGATCCAGGCAGGCAGAAGGCGGGGGGGGGGGGGGGGGGGGGCAAAGGAGAGAACCAGGCTGGAGGGGAGGAACTGAGGGTGCTGAGAGTGTACTTTGGCAAGGCTTCAGCATGAGAAAGAAGGAAGTGCTGCTGCAGATTTAAATGTTAGTCTGTTCTTTCCACTATGATGTACTAGATATAAACTTTATATGTTCTTCCAACTGTACACAGTGCATAGACTACATATATTGTATGTATTGCCATACAAACCTTTTTTTGGCCAGAGGTCCTCTTTAATGATGGCAACTCTGCAGGGAGCGGAGACCCCAGACAGATCCCCCCTTATCATATTCTGTTACTACTGCAGCTATGGACACACACTAGAATACATTTGGCTAAAATATACCTCCCTACTGTGACCAATCTGTGTACAGCAAAGCACAGTGAGCAATCTCAGGTGTTTACAGACATCCTCTCACTCGAAGACAGGAATAGACAGGATTATCAGCTGCAGTCTGACAATTGTTTTGTGCTGGATCAATGCATCTTCTAAGACAAAACGCGGGCTCCAAGTGTTGAGAAAGCTCGCCATTTGTTTTGGGCTTGCCTTTTACTCATCCTGGCAAAAGAGCCCACTCACAGGATGACACCAACCAATCACAGGGAGCCTGGTCTCTTTCTAGTATGCGCACAGACGTCCACATACAATTACGGGTGTTTATATCAGCACTTAGCAAGCAGGGCTCCTTTCAACTTCACTGGACCTACACCAAATAGACAAGACACAGATCATGTACATTGCACTTTTCTACTGGCAGACTCAAAGTGCTTCAGGGCTGAAGCCACTTAAGGTGTGCTTCACGGGCAACCAGGATCATTAGGGGGCCTTGCCCAAAGACTCCTTACTGTTGTACGTACTGGCTTGGTACTGTACTGGAATCCTCCTATGGAAGGAACTCTAACCATTTAACCACTTGAGGACCAGAGGTTTATACCCTCCTAGTGACCAGGCCATTTTTTACAATTCTGCACTTCACAAATTTTATGGTTTATTGCTCGGTTATACAACTTAGCACCCACATGAATTTTCCCCCCTTTTCTTCCCACAAATAGAGCTTTTTTTGGTGGTATTTGATTGCTGCTGCTATTTTTAAATTTTGTTTTATTCATCAAATAAGAGTTACATTTTGCCCCCCGAAAAAATATTTTTTTTATTTCCCTCCCTCCCCTAAATTGGCTCTAGACTACGCTATGTACACTACACGACACAAACATAAGACATATGTCTATGGCAGGGATTATATTGTAAGCCCCTACGAGGGACAGTTAAGTGACAAGGCTTTCCTCTGTACAGCGCTGCGCAAGATGCCAGCACTATATAAATATTATTTTATATATAAAGAAAGAAAGAAACCAGCCTGCCAGTGCTGATCAGCCGCTGGCAGGCTGATCATTGTGTCCCGTTCTGTTTACAGACGGGAGCTCGTGCAAGCTCCTGTCTAATCTCGCTTCTCATGATAGTACACCATATGGCTTCGCTGAGGTTCAACAGAGCCACTCTGCGGCCGCCAATTGGCGTTAGGCGGTCGCAGAGAGGTTAAGACCAACTATTTGTAAATATGAGGTTAGACCTCTTTGAGTTTCCCTCACATGATTTATAAGTCGAGTAGATCCCTCCGGAGTATAGACGGATCTCAAATGCTCTACCACCCTTTTGCACCTTGGTCTTGTGGTCTTCCCTATATAGTAAAATTTACAGGGACACAAGACAGCATATGTCACACGACCCCCTACTGGCCAGACCACTTAGTACCTGATAATCTGCTTCAGCCCACAGACCATCCAATCTTGTGGATGCAATCGATGTGCCGAAGTAGCTAGAATTGGGCAAACACATAGGTCATGAGGGAATGAAACACAGACAATTTTCTACGCACAATTTTACGGTAAAGGGCTGCTACCACCTTTTTTATTCAGGAAAAGAGGAACCCACTATCTAAGCTCAGCTAAGAAAGAAAGGGTTAACACAATGTATTCTTACTGAAACTGAATTGTGGCTCTTGGTGGTTACCCATAACCTCCAAGCTTCTGAAAGAATGACAGAGACCAGGAGCCCAATGGCGAGATATCAATGTAAAAGGTGGAGCATAAATTCTTCCAAAACTATAAAGCCTGAGGGGTATGAACTAGTCTAAATACACTGGGGGAGGTGCCCTAGGAATATCACTGTATAGACTATAAATTTAGGTAAGAGATATGGGGGTTGATTCACTATAACAAATAGCGTGCCTTATCAGAGTTAGCGTGCCTTATCAGAGTAGCATAGCGAGTGCTACGAACTTATGCCTGCTAATTGGCAATGGCGAGAGCTCCACTCGTCCTGCCCTGAGCCCCTGCGGGTCCAATCACTTTAAAGAGACTCTGTAACAAATTGTTTATCTTTATTTCTTCTATGCTATAAGTTCCTATGCCTTTTCTAATGTGGTCTGGCTTACTGCAGCTTTTCCTAATTGCACAGTAGCTGTGTTATCTCTGTTATATGATCTAATCTTCTCTCTATAGTCGGCACAGTCAGGCTGAGGCAGTCAGACTGGAATGTGCAGGGCTGCTTGTGATTAGCTAGAAGCTGTACACACCCCCTGCAGGCTCTGTGTGACTAACACACTCTGCTTAGCTGAGCCTATTAGAAGCTGGTTAGTTTGTTTGTAAACACTGCCTAAAACTGGCAATTACAAGCCAGGTTTGCAGCAGAGAATGGCAGAAACAGCACAGAGGGGACCAGGAGCACATAATGAATAGAATGGTATGCTTTTTATTGTAAGAATTTCAGAGTACAGATTCTCTTTAAAGGACAATATTCCCGCACTTTGATTGGCCCAATAGGCTGCCTGTCAAGTTTCCTGTCATGTGACAGGCAGCCTATTTGGCCAATCAAATTGCAGGGATAATGTTCTTTAAAGTGACTGGACCTGCAGGGGCTCAGGGCAGGACGAATGGAGCTCTCATCATTGCCCATTAGCAGGCATAAGTTCAGAGTGCTCACTATGCTACTCTGATAAGTCTGAAAAGGCATGTTAACACTGATAAGGCACGCTATTTGTTATATTGAATCAACCCCATTGGCCCTTATTCAATTCCCTTTTTCTTCTACATTTTCTCCTAGGAGATATTTTTCACCTGCTGTTTAAAACAACTTTTTAGCACTCTGCAAATGAAAAACTACCAAATAGTAGGTCAAAACTTTTTTCAAAATGATTCTGAGTATTTTTTTTGCAAGGTGGCTTTAAAGGCATTTTATAGATAAGGAACCTGATTCACAAAGCTTTTCTGTTAAAATGATCTCACCTTATTTATTAACTCACAATTTACCTCTCCTTATCCAACTTAACTCATGGTTTAGCTCTCCTCATCTATTTATCTCATGAATTATATCTCCTTATTTCTTTATCTTATGCATTAGCACTCCTTACAGTTAAGGTGAAAAATAGGTAACCTTTGTGAATCAAGCCCAATGTGTGTGAATATCACCTAGGAGAAAACTTATGAGAAAAAGTACATTGAATAAGGCTCATTGGCCCATATGCAATTAAAGTGTACCAGAGATGTTATATAAACGCTGGCAGTACCACCACTGATCTTCCACTGACCTCTCCATCCCTGTGTTCTCCGCACATTGGTATGATCCCCCTCCCCATGCCCCCTCCTCCATTCCCTCCAATAATGTACAGAGACCATTATCAGCTTATTACAAACCGGTAAAACAAAGTCACCCCCTACCATAAGCAATCTGTGTATAGCAATGTACAGTGATTATTATTAGCTTTTTAACGGCCAGTAACACTAAGTCACCCCTACTGTGAACAATCTGTGTACAGCAAAGTACAGTGACCATTATCAGTTTATTACAGATCAGTAACACTAAGTCACCCACTACTTTGACCAATCTGTGTTGAGTAATGCACAGTGACTATTATCAGGTTATTACAGGTAGGTAACACTAACTCACCACTACTGTGACCAATCTGTGTACAGTAATGTACAGTGACCATTATCAGCTTATTACAGGCTGGTTACACTAGGTGTATCATGTGACTGCAGATTATAAGATCAAAATACCTAAATAGTTGAAGTGTTACATAACTCATTACAGGCATGCTGTTAAGTCACATTACACACATCACACCCCTATTGCTTATCACAGTTCCTCCTCCACTTTTTAGCTCCATATGATCCATACTGTGCCCAACAGGGACAGTTTGTTAGCTTAATTAGTATTTTTGAATATCTAAACTTTATCACTCACCAATGTTTAATCCTGTAAATATGTCTTCCTCCTTATATGCTTTCATAATGTCCCCCTCCGCCATAGACTGCTGATCACTCCTCACATACGTCTCTTCTTCCTCTTTAATTGTCCTCATGTCACCCTCCTCCATAGACTGCTGATCACTCCTCACATAGGTATCTTCTTCTTCCTCTTTAGTTGTCCTCATCCTGTAACCCTCTTCCATAAACTGCTGTTTACTCCTCACATATGTCTCTTCTTCCTCTTTAGTTGTCCTCATCATGTCACCTTCCTCCATAGACTGCTGATCACTCCTCACATATGTCTCTTCTTCCTCTTTAGTTGTCCTCATCATGTCACCCTCCTCCATAGACTGCTGATCACTCCTCACATAGGTATCTTCTTCTTCCTCTTTAGTTGTCCTCATCCTGTAACCCTCTTCCATAAACTGCTGTTTACTCCTCACATATGTCTCTTCTTCCTCTTTAGTTGTCCTCATCATGTCACCCTCCTCCATAGACTGCTGATCAGTCCTCACATATGTCTCTTCTTCCTCTTTAGTTGTCCTCATCATGTCACCCTCCTCCATAGACTGCTGATCAGTCCTCACATATGTCTCTTCTTCCCCTTTAGTTGTCCTCATCATGTCACCCTCCTCCATAGACTGCTGATCACTCCTCACATATGTCTCTTTTTCCTCTGTATGTATCCTCATCATGTCACCCTCCTCCATAGACTGCTGATCACTCCTCACATATGTTTCTTCTTCATCTTTAATCACAGCATTAACATGTAGGAATTCTCCATCCTAAGTGTACAAAATGATTGATAATTTATTTTTGAACACAAATAACAGCACATGCAGAATTAAACAATGTCCTTCAGTTCCACCTACCAGATAATGGTGGGGAATGGTGTGATCTTCCTGTGGACATGCACAGGAATAAAGAGGATCTGTACATCTCTCAGGTCGGTTTGTATTACTGGATCCATCTGTGGGAAACACACACTGATGTATACATTTTCTCTATATGTTTATCAGATGATGGGGGATCTAGGTGGACCCTCCATACTGTTCTCTACTTTTCAAGAATTGAATGTGTCCTCTTACCCGATGTGAGGGGCAGCTGATTCTCCACCATGACATCCTTGTAGAGGTACTTGTGTTTTTCTATATACTGCCACTGCATTATAGAGAAACAGATAGTGACACCTTATAGGATCCTGACACACACAATGATACAAATCACCACCCAGAAACACCCTTTGTTGTTACTGGATAATGGAGAATTCCCAGCACTGCTCACCTCTTCTGTCAGCAGCTCCATCATCTTCCTGATGATTTCCAGAATCTTCTCTTTATTGTGCCTGTCAGATATCAGGGAATGAGGTCGGGGCACAGTGATGGTCACATGATCACCAGACTTCACTGGAGAATAACTCTGTATAGAAACCAAAATTAATGTCACATGACCTTCCTGAATCCCTTTTCACCTCTGCAGTTAGGTGTGTGTATTATTAATAGAGATAAAAGTTGTCATACCACCTCCCAGAATCCCCCTCACCTCTCCAGTCAGTAGATAGATCATCTTCAGGGTGAGATTGAATATTTTCTCGGTCATGTGACTCTGGTACTTGTCCATCCTCAGTGATGTGGTCATATGATATGTACAAGATGCTTTTGCCTATTAATAGATAATAAAGGGAGGATAATCTAGGTTACACATAGTGATGAAGCTACCGATACAGGATCCAACCTCCCCCCTTCTCTCCCATAGGGGCCGTCCCACATTAGGGTGGGATAGCCCAGATCCCACCCTCTTGTCCCATTTCATGCCTCCTACTCACAAAGCGCCAATCTCTGCTGTTTCCCTGGCCCCTTCTGTCTACTACAGCCATGCTTTTCCTATACGCTGGTAACTTTGTGAGTGGCAGGTGAAAAGCAAACCCAACTGCAGTCACTCTCACTGCTGCCACCTGGTGTACCCTGAGCTCTGTGCAGACTAGAGCAGCATTAAAGTGGACCTGAACTTAGAACTTCCTTTATGCTCTAAAAGATAAGCAACAGCATAATAACCCTAGTAATTGGGAATCTAGATTTTTTAAAAAAAGCCACATACTTACCTAAGGAGAGAAAAGGCTCTGGATCCTAATGAGCCTTCCCTCTCCTCTCCCACTGCCCTCGCTAGCTTTCTCATTTAAATCCCCCACCACAGGGGACTTTGGAGTCAAGTCCTCCCAAAGACAGGCAGCTCCATACTGCGCATGAGTGAGAGAGGGCGCTCACACGTGTGCAGTATGGAGCGGCCCGTCTTCGGGAGCACTCAGGCTCCCAATGACTTCTGAAACCTCCCTTCGGTGGCGGAGACAGCAGCATTTAACCAAATTGGTTGAATGCTGCTACGGGGGATCCTGTGCTGGAACAGACACCGGGAGAGGAGAAAGAAGGCTCATTAGGACCCAGAGTCTAACCTCTCCTTAGGGAAGTATCTGTTTTTTTTTTTTAATCTTGATTCCCAATGACTTTAACCTCCGTGGCTCTCTGGGTAATGCGTACATAAGTACGCATTACCGTTTTTGTTAAATATTTTTTTTCGTTCTTGCTGTAGCTAGCAATACACTAGCTACAGCAGTACGCGATGTCCCCCCAGCCCCGCATCCACCCACCCAATCCCCGCCAGCCATACTTACGCGTCCGAGAACCCGCGACAAGCGTGATTTCCTATCGTCGCTTCTCCCGTCACCATGGTGATGATCGGACATGACGTCATCGACGTCATGGGGAGTTCCGATCCTTCCCATAGCGCAGCCTAGCGGTGATTCGCCAGGCTGCGCTAGGCGTTTCGGGGGGGGGGGGGGGGGGGGCAGCCCCTTTAGCGGCGAATCGGTGGCGATCGAACAGAACATGTAGCTAGCAAATTGCTAGCTACATGTTCTGCAAAAAAAAGTAGGTGAAAAGACCCTCCAGGGGCTGAGCAATCCACCTTGGCTCGTCCATACCACCAAGGTGGTTAAAAAAAACATTTCTTTGTTACAGCTGATACAAATCCTGCAATAAATCTGCAGTGCGTCTACTTCCTGCTCCCATTGAAGCAGACATATTGATATCCTGCTTTTATCAATTAGCTGCTCTGCCATGGCAGCCAGCTGACACAGAACATTGGAAGGTATGCACTACCCTATGCTGTCACTTGTGGGTGGATTGTCATGCAGAGCTCCACAGGAAAGCATACAAAGTTGGTTTATAGCTACCTGTGCATTATACTCACAGCATGCTGCATTCCTGTCCTCCCGTCTGCCTCCTCTCCAGCTGGCCTTATCTCCTAACATCCACCTCCCACTGTTAGCATTCCTGTGATGTTACAGCAGTGCTGAAATTGGGAATAAGGCTATCCTACAGTAGGTTGCAAAAGTATTCGGCCCCCTTTGAGTTTTCCACATTTTGTCATATTACTGCCACAAACATGAATCAATTTTATTGGAATTCCACATGAAAGACCAACACAAAGTGGTGTACACGTGAGAAGTGGATCGAAAATCAAACATCATTCCAAACATTTTTTACAAATAAATAACTGCAAAGTGGGGTGTGCGTAATTATTCGGCCGCCTGAGTCAATACTTTGTTGAAACCACCTTTTGCTGCAATTACAGCTGCCAGTCTTTTAAGGTATGTCTCTACCAGCTTTGCACATCTAGAGACTGAAATCCTTGCCCATTCTTCTTTGCAAAACAGCTCCCACTCAGTCAGATTAGATGGACAGCGTTTGTGAACAGCAGTTTTCAGATCTTGCCACAGATTCTCGATTGGATTTAAATCTGGACTTTGACTGGGCCATTCTAACACATTAATATGTTTTGTTTTAAACCATTCCATTGTTGCCCTGGCTTTATGTTTAGGGTCATTGTTCTGCTGGAAGGTGAACCTCCACCCCAGTCTCAAGTCTTTTGCAGTCTCCAAGAGGTTTTCTTTCAAGTTTGCCCTGTATTTGGCTTCATCCATCTTCCCATCAACTCTGACCAGCTTCCCTGTCCCTGCTGAAGAAGAGATGCACCCCCCCCCCCCCCCCCCCCCGAGCATGATGCTGCCACCACCATTTTTGACAGTGGGGATGGTGTGTTCAGAGTGAAGTGCAGTGTTAGTTTTCCGCCACACATAGCGTTTTGCATTTTGGTCTCATCTGACCAGAGCACCTTCTTCCACATGGTTGCTGTGTCCCCCACATGGCTTGTGGCAAACTGAAAAACGGGACTTCTTATGCTTTCTGTTAACAATGCCTCAATGCCTTTCTTCTTGCCACTCTTCCATAAAGGCCAACTTTGTACAGTGCATGACTAATAGTTGTCCTATGGACAGAGTCTCCCACCTGAGCTGTAGATCTCTGCAGCTCGTACAGAGTCACCATGGGCCTCTTGATTGCATTTCTGATCAGCGCTCTCCTTGTTCGGCCTTTGAGTTTAGGTGGATGGCCTTGTCTTGGTAGGTTCACAGTTGTGCCATACTCCTTCCATTTCTGAATGATCGCTTGAACAGTGCTCCGTGGGATGTTCAAGGCTTTGAAAATCTTTTTGTAGCCTAAGCCTGCTTTAAAATTCTCAATAACTTGATCCCTGACCTCTCTCGTGTGTTCTTTGGACTTCACGGTGTTGTTGCTCCCAATATTCTCTTAGACAACCTCTGAGGCCCTCACAGAGCAGCTGTATTTGTACTGACATTAGATTACACACAGGCGCACTCTATTTAGTCATTAGCACTCATCAGGCAATGTCTATGTCTATAGGCAACTGACTGCACTCAGATCAAAGGGGGCCAAATAATTATGCACACACCACTTTGCAGCTATTTATTTGTAAAAAAAATGTTTGGAATCATGTATGATTGTCGTTCCACTTCTCACGTGTACACCACTTTGTGTTGGTCTTTCATGTGGAATTCCAATAAAATTGATTCATGTTTGTGGCAGTAATATGACAAAATGTGGAAAACTCCAAGGGGGCCGAATACTTTTGCAACCCACTGTATATAGTTACACAGTTATTTTGGTTGAAAAAAAGACATACGTCCATCGAGTTCAACCAGAGAACAAAGTACAACACCAGCCTGCTCCCTTACATATCCCTGTTGATCCAGAGGAAGGCGAAAAAACCCTCACAAGGCCATGGTCCAATTAGCCCGAAAAGCTAATTGGACCATTGCCACGCATATAAAACAGAATTTTGGCTTCTTAAAACAGAAGGCTTTGTTAATTTTTCCTGTTGAAGTGAGCATATGAGGTAAGCAAAACAGCGAAGTAAAAATGAACTTCCGCACACTCATGCAAATCCTCATGTGAATCCATTCACAAATCTCATGCAGCAATCAATGCTGTCTCTACAGCTAAGTTAAAAGCTGGGATCTTCGTTACAAGAATAAAGTTGCTTGCATAGTCACATACACCGCGTAGAGGTAGCCCAGTGTCATGTGTGCCCTAACTCTGGCCCTGTAACATGCATTGCTCAAACATGCACACATTCAGCGCATCAAAACCTATCTAAGGTATAGAAGCACATATCCTTAACGTCTTCCCTGGGACAGATAGTGCATCTAACTAATCCTACAGGGGAGCTGCTTGTACCTACATATGTATGATGCAAACACACCAGCAAGCTGTGTGTGCTAAGATCACTAATAGGACTACATATATACCTATCAGTGATCTTAGTAAACACAGCTTGCTGGTGTGTTCGCATGGTACATATGTATGTAAAAGCAGCTCCCTTGTAGGATTAGTTAGATGCACTATCTGTTCCAGGGAGGACGGTAAGGATATTTGCTCCTATACCTCAGATAGATTTTGATGCGCTGAATGCGTGCTTGTTTGTGCTATGCATGTTACAGGGCCAGAGTTAGGACACACACAACACTAGGCTACCTCTACGCGGTGTATGTGACTACGCAAGAGACTTTATTCTTGTAACCTTGTGCTTCAAACTGTCACCGTAGCGATCGCATCCGATTGCTACTGGCACGGGTTATTAATAACCAGGTATAGGTAACAGGTATAGTAGGGGTTAAAACTTAACTGGTGATTTAAAAAAAAAAATCTAATTTTATTGAGATCTTGTCACTTTTTTTTTTTTTTTTTTTTACTTTATTGAATCCTTGTTGTTATTTGCTAGCCACAATCATTCACGTTTCCATGATCACGTGCACATGCGTGGCAATGGTTTGTAGCCTCCCTGGCGGTATGGACGAGCTGAGTTCATCCAGCAAAAACTTGCAAAAAATGTTAATGACGAGCTGAACTCGTCCATGCCGACAGGGAGATTTCCTGTTTCTCTGCCCCGCCGGCTGCATTTATTTCTCATCAGAGGGATTCCCCACAATGGCTGGATGCCTGACTGCATGCTGTGGGTAGCGATCTGTGCTACCCACAGCGTGCAGAACAAGCATCCAGCCACCCTAGGGAATCCCTGGACAGCCAGCGGGGCAGAGAATGTGCAGGGGTTCCCCCTTGTATGCAGCCACAATAGAAGGGGGATCCCCCCACCCGTACAGAGGGGGATCCCCCGCCCGCACAGACACAATAGAAGGGGGATCCCCCTACCCGCACAGAGGGGGATCCCCCGCCCGCACACCCACCATAGAAAGGGGTTACCCCCCCGCCCACACAGAGGGGGATCCCCCACCAGCACAGCCTCCGCATACAAGGGGGAACCCCTGCACATTCTCTGAATCGCTGGCTGCCCAGGGATTCCCTAGGGTGGCTGGATGCTTGTTCTGCACGCTGTGGGTAGCACAGATGGCTACCCACAGCGTGCTAGGAGGGGGGTGGGGGGAGAGGATCGGGAGGGGGGGGACATCTGGCTAACTATACCTGGCTGCACATCTGGCTAACCATACCTGGCTGCACATCTTGCTACCTATACATCTGGGTCTTATACTAACCATTGGCATGCTGATCCCTCGTCGCGTACCTCTGATAGCTTCCCCAGTGTCTTCTTCCATGTCCCTTGGCGGATTTTGCTTCCCCCTCGGCGATCACATGTCCCCCGTTGATTGGCGTTGATGACACCAGGGTCACACAGCGTCATCAACATCTTGCAGAAAACACTTTTCAATAAAAAAAAAATTCAATACAATAACCTGTATTGAATTCAATATAAAAAAAATTGGTTGCAAAAAAAAAAATAAAAAAATAAAAAAAAAAGGTTGAAAATGATTAGAAATTAATTTAAACACTTTTTGCACGGAAATCATGGGGAAATTGAACGCCAGGGTGTTTTTTTAACCACTTGAGGACCTAGGGCTTTCTACCCCTTAAGGACCGGCCACTTTTTTTCCATTCAGACCACTGCAGCTTTCACGGTTTATTGCTCGCTCATACAACCTACCACGTAAATGAATTTTGGCTCCTTTTCTTGTCACTAATAAAGCTTTCTTTTGATGCTATTTGATTGCTCCTGCGATTTTTACTTTTTATTATATTCATCAAAAAAGACATGAATTTTGGCAAAAAAATGATTTTTTTAACTTTCTGTGCTGACATTTTTCAAATAAAGTAAAATTTCTGTATACATGCAGCGCGAAAAATGTGGACAAACATGTTTTTGATAAAAAAAAACCCATTCAGTGTATATTTATTGGTTTGGGTAAAAGTTATAGCGTTTACAAACTATGGTGCAAAAAGTGAATTTTCCCATTTTCAAGCATCTCTGACTTTTCTGACCCCCTGTCATGTTTCATGAGGGGCTAGAATTCCAGGATAGTATAAATACCCCCCAAATGACCCCATTTTGGAAAGAAGACATCCCAAAGTATTCACTGAGAGGCATAGTGAGTTCATAGAAGATATTATTTTTTGTCACAAGTAAGCGGAAAATGACACTTTGTGAGAAAAAAAAAAAAAAAAAGTTTCCATTTCTTCTAACTTGCGACAAAAAAAATGAAATCTGCCACGGACTCACCATGCCCCTCTCTGAATACCTTGAAGGGTCTACTTTCCAAAATGGGTCATTTGTGGGGTGTGTTTACTGTCCTGACATTTTGGGGGGTGCTAAATTGTAAGCACCCCTGTAAAGCCTAAAGGTGCTCATTGGACTTTGGACCCCTTAGCGCAGTTAGGCTGCAAAAAAGTGCCACACATGTGGTATTGCCGTACTCAGGAGAAGTAGTATAATGTGTTTTGGGGTGTATTTTTACACATACCCATGCTGGGTGGGAGAAATATCTCTGTAAATGACAATTTGTTAATTTTTTTTACACACAATTGTCCATTTACAGAGATCTTTCTCCCACTCAGCATGGGTATGTGTAAAAATACACCACAAAACACATTATACTACTTCTCCTGAGTACGGCGATACCACATGTGTGGCACTTTTTTGCACCCTAACTGCGCTAAAGGGTCCAAAGTCCAATGAGTACCTTTAGGATTTCACAGGTCATTTTGAGAAATTTCGTTTCAAGACTACTCCTCACGGTTTAGGGCCCCTAAAATGCCAGGGCAGTATAGGAACCCCACAAATGACCCTATTTTAGAAAGAAGACACCCCAAGGTATTCCGTTAGGAGTATGGTGAGTTCATAGAAGATTTAATTTTTTGTCAAAAGTTAGCGGAAAATGACACTTTGTGAAAAAACACAATTAAAATCAATTTCCGCTAACTTGTGACAAAAAATAAAATCTTCTATGAACTCGCCATACTACTAACGGAATACCTTGGGGTGTCTTCTTTCTAAAATGGGGTCATTTGTGGGGTTCCTATACTGCCCTGGCATTTTAGGGGCCCTAAACCGTGAGGAGTAGTCTTGAAACGAAATTTCTCAAAATGACCTGTAAAATCCTAAAGGTACTCATTGGACTTTGGGCCCTTTAGCGCAGTTAGGGTGCAAAAAAGTGCCACACATGTGGTATCGCCATACTCGGGAGAAGTAGTACAATGTGTTTTAGGGTGTATTTTTACACATACCCATGCTGGGTGGGAGAAATACCTCTGTAAATGGACAATTGTGTGTAAAAAAATCAAAAGATTGTCATTTACAGAGGTATTTCTCCCACCCAGCATGGGTATGTGTAAAAATACACCCCAAAACACATTATACTACTTCTCCCGAGTACGGCGATACCACATGTGTGGCACTTTTTTGCACCCTAACTGCACTAAGGGGCCCAAAGTCCAATGAGTACCTTTAGGATTTCACAGGTCATTTTTGTTTCAAGACTACTCCTCGCGGTTTAGGGCCCCTAAAATGCCAGGGCAGTATAGGAACCCCACTAATGACCCCATTTTAGAAAGAAGACACCCCAAGGTATTCCGTTAGGAGTATGGTGAGTTCATAGAAGTTTTTATTTTTTTGTCACAAGTTAGCGGAAATTGATTTTAATAGTTTTTTTTCACAAAGTGTCTTTTTCCGCTAACTTGTGACAAAAAATAAAATCTTCTATGAACTCACCATACCCCTAACGGAATACCTTGGGGTGTCTTCTTTCTAGAATGGGGTCATTTGTGGGGTTCCTATACTGCCCTGGCATTTTAGGGGCCCTAAACCGTGAGGAGTAGTCTTGAAACCAAATGTCGCAAAATGACCTGTGAAATCCTAAAGGTACTCATTGGACTTTGGGCCCCTTAGCGTACTTAGGGTGTAAAAAAGTGCCACACATGTGGTACCGCCGTACTCAGGAGAAGTAGTATAATGCGTTTTGGGGTGTATTTTTACACATACCCATGCTAAGTGGGAGAAATATCTCTGTAAATGACAATTGTTTGATTTTTTTACACACAATTGTCCATTTACATAGAAATTTCTCCCACCCAGCATGGGTATGTGTAAAAATACACCCCAAAACACATTATACTACTTTTCCTGAGTACGGCGGTACCACATGTGTGACACTTTTTTGCAGCCTAGGTGCGCTAAGGGGCCCAACGTCCTATTCACAGGTCATTTTGAGGCATTTGTTTTCTAGACTACTCCTCGCGGTTTAGGGCCCCTAAAATGCCAGGGCAGTATAGGAACCCCACAAGTGACCCCATTTTAGAAAGAAGACACCCCAAGGTATTCTGTTAGGAGTATGGTGAGTTCATAGAAGATTTTATTTTTTGTCAAAAGTTAGCGGAAAGTGACACTTTGTGGAAAAAAAACCAATAAAAATCAATTTCCGCTAACTTTTGACAAAAAATAAAATCTTCTATGAACTCGTCATACACCTAACAGAATACCTTGGGGTGTCTTTTTTTCTAAAATGGGGTCACTTGTGGGGTTCCTATACCGCCCTGGCATTTTACGGGCCCAAAACCGTGAGTAGTCTGGAAACCAAATGTCTCAAAATGACTGTTCAGGGGTATAAGCATCTGCAAATTTTGATGACAGGTGGTCTATGAGGGGGCGAATTTTGTGGAACCGGTCATAAGCAGGGTGGCCTTTTAGATGACAGGTTGTATTGGGCCTGATCTGATGGATAGGAGTGCTAGGGGGGTGACAGGAGGTGATTGATGGGTGTCTCAGGGGGTGGTTAGAGGGGAAAATAGATGCAATCAATGCACTGGGGAGGTGATCGGAAGGGGGTCTGAGGGGGATCTGAGGGTTTGGCCGAGTGATCAGGAGCCCACACGGGGCAAATTAGGGCCTGATCTGATGGGTAGGTGTGCTAGGGGGTGACAGGAGGTGATTGATGGGTGTCTCAAGGTGTGATTAGAGGGGGGAATAGATGCAAGCAATGCACTGGCGAGGTGATCAGGGCTGGGGTCTGAGGGCATTCTGAGGGTGTGGGCGGGTGATTGAGTGCCCTAGGGGCAGATAGGGGTCTAATCTGATAGGTAGCAGTGACAGGGGGTGATTGATGGGTAATTAGTGGGTGTTTAGGGTAGAGAACAGATGTAAACACTGCACTTGGGAGGTGATCGGACGTCGGATCTGCGAGCGATCTATTGGTGTGGGTGGGTGATCAGATTGCCCGCAAGGGGCAGGTTAGGGGCTGATTGATGGGTGGCAGTGACAGCGGGTGATTGATGGGTGGCAGTGACAGGGGGTGATTGATGGGTGGCAGTGACAGGGGGTGATTGATGGGTGATTGATAGGTGATTGACAGGTAATCAGTGGGTTATTACAGGGGAGAACAGATGTAAATATTGCACTGGCGAATTGATAAGGGGGGGTCTGAGGGTAATCTGAGCGAGTAGGCGGGTGATTGGGTGCCCGCAAGGGGCAGATTAGGGTCTGATCTGATGGGTAACAGTGACAGGTGGTGATAGGGGGTGATTTATGGGTGATTGATGGGTAATTAGTGGGTGTTTAGAGGAGAGTAAACGCTGCGCTTGGGTGGTGATCTGATGTCGCATCTGCGGGCGATCTATTGGTGTGGGTGGGTAATCAGATTGCCCGCAAGGGGCAGGTTAGGGGCTGATTGTTTGGTGGCAGTGACAGGGGGTGACAGGGGGTGATTGATGGGTGATAGGTGATTGGCAGGTGATTGACAGGTGATCAGTGGGTTATTACAGGGAAGGATAGATGTAAATAATGCCCTGGCGAATTGATAAGGGGGGGTCTGAGGGTAATCTGAGCGTGTAGGCGGGTGATTGGGTGCCCGCAAGGGGCAGATTAGGGTCTGATCTGATAGGTAACAGTGATAGGGGGTGATTGATGGGTAATTAGTGGGTGTTTAGAGAAGATAACAGATGTAAACAATACATTTGGGAGGTAATCTGACGGCGGGTTTGCGGGCGATCTAATGGTGTGGGTGGGTGATCAGATTGCCCGCAAGGGGCAGGTTAGGGGCTGATTGATGGGTGGCAGTGACAGGGGGTGACAGGGGGTGATTGATGGGTGATAGGTGATTGGCAGGTGATTGACAGGTGATCAGTGGGTTATTACAGGGAAGAACAGATGTAATGAATGCACTGGTGAATTGATAAGGGGGGGTCTGAGGGCAATCTGAGCGTGTGGGCGGGTGATTGGGTGCCCGCAAGGGGCAGATTAGGGTCTGATCTGATAGGTAAAAGTGACAGGTGGTGATAGGGGGTGATTGATGGGTGATTGATGGGTAATTAGTGTGTGTTTAGAGGAGAGAATAGATGTAAACAATGGATTTGGGAGGTGATCTGATGTCGGATCTGCGGGCGATCTATTGGTGTGGGGGGGTGATCAGATTGCCCGCAAGGGGCAGGTTAGGGGCTGATTGATGGGTGGCAGTGACAGGGGGTGATTGATGGGTGATTGACGGGTGATTGACAGGTGATTGACAGGTGATTGACAGGTGATCAGGGGGGATAGATGCATACAGTACATTGGGGGGGTGGTCTGGGGGGGGTCTGGGGAGAATCTGGGGGGTTGGGGGGTGATCAGGAGGGAGCAGGGGGCAGGGGGGGGGTATTAAAAAAAATAGCATTGACAGATAGTGACAGGGAGTGATTGATGGGTGATTAGGGGGGTGATTGGGTGCAAACAGGGGTCTGGGGGGTGGGCAGGGGGGGGTCTGATGGGTGCTGTGGGCGATCTGGGGCGGGGGGGGGGAGAAAATCAGTGTGCTTGGTGCAGACTAGGGTGGCTGCAGCCTGCCCTGGTGGTCCCTCGGACACTGGGACCACCAGGGCAGGAGGCAGCCTGTATAATACACTTTGTAAACATTACAAAGTGTATTATACACTTTGTATGCGGCGATCGTCGGGTTAACATCCCGCCGGCACTTCCGTATGGCCGGCGGGATGTTGCGGCGAGTGAGCGGCGACAGGCGGAGGCGGAGGATCGCGTCACGGATGACGCGATCGCTCCGCCCATGCCCAAACAAGGACCGCCGCATTTTGTCAATACGGCGGTCCTTGCGGCGTCTGCTTCCCGGCCGCCATTTGTCTATACGGCGGTCGGGAAGTAGTTAATCAGGGATGTAGATTCTATATCCTAGAGCTTACAGCAGCACTAATTAGGATGTAGAATCTATGCCCTACAACCATAAGCAGTTAAGCATGGACACAGCAGTGGGTGATTGCTTAATGTGTGTGGCAGCTTAGCATGGGCGGCAGCTGTTGTGTGTGGGCTGTGCGTGTGATTCTTTTGAGAATCAGGGGTTTCCTGGTGAGGAAAGGAGAGGCAGAGACTGAGGCTAATGGGAGCAGTGAACTGGGGAACACTGTGACAGGTAGAAAAAAAACCCAATGTAAACATTCTGTATGCGAGTGGGGGAAGGGAGCAATATTGTAGTATGGAAATTGCTATATTGGGAAAGAAGTTTCATTTCTTGGGTGGGGGACACTACATAATGCATGGGGGACACAAAGGGCGGACATGGCTGTTATGGGAAAGAAATTGCTTTACTGTGGTGGGGAACATTACATACTGGAAGATAATGGCAATGCTGGGGGACACAGGGTGGACATGGCTATACTAGGAAAGCAATGGCATTACTGTGATGGAAAGAAGGATAATGGCACAAGGAGCATATGGCTTTACTGGGAAAGAAATGGCATTACTCAGGTCACAGACATTACATACTGGGGGATAATTGCAATATTGGGAGACATTGCTATGCTGGTAAATTAACGACATTACAAGGGAAGGGGCATTAAAGAGACTCCGTAACGAAAATTGCATCCTGTTTTTTATCATCCTACAAGTTTTAAAAGCTATTCTAATGTGTTCTGGCTTACTGCAGCACGTTCTACTATCACCATCTCTGTAATAAATCAACTTATCTCTCTCTTGTCAGGCCTGTGTCTGGAAGGCTGCCAAGTTCTTCAGTGTTGTGGTTCTGTGATGCATCTTCCCCCTCCAGGCCTCTCTCTGCACACTGCCTGTGTATTATTTAGATTAGGGCAGCTTCTCTCTTCTCTCTTATCTTTTACAAGCTGGATAAATCCTCCTCTGAGCTGGCTGGGCTTTCACATACTGAGGAATTACATACAGGCACAGCTGTCTGCACTCTGCAGGAAGAAACAGCCTGACACTTCAGTGGAAGATAGCTGCAGGGGGAAAGAAACACACAAATGATCTCTTGAGATTAAAAAGGAAGGGTGTAAACAGCCTGCTTGTGTATGAATGTATTTTCTATGTGTGGACATACTGTACATCAATCTACTTCCTGTTTTGGTGGCCATTTTGTTTGTTTATAAACAAACTTTTTAAAACTGTTTTTAACCACTTTTAATGTGGCGAGGAGCGGCGACACACTGGTATGTTTACTTTTGTGCGATTTTAACAATACAGATTCTCTTTAAAGTGGACCTGAACTCTTGTACAGGGCAGAAGGAAAACAGAGATAAATCCACCTTGTGTGTATTTAGAGAGTTTAGCCTGCTTAATTCCTCCTCATCTGTGACTAATCACAACTGTAATTTAATCTCTTAGCTGTGCAGCTCAAGAATCTTGCTAGCCTCGGCAGAGCAGCACATTTGTAAACACAGTATGTTAACCCTATGTCTGCTCCCATGAAAGCAGGAAGAAGACACACTGAAGGTTTATTGCAGGATTTCTATCAGCTGTTACAAAGAAATGTTCTGCTTTAAAGGTTATTATACTGTTGTTTATTTTTTAGAGCAGAATGGAAGTTCTGAGTTCAGGTCCGTTTTAAAGGATACCTGAACAGAGAGGGATATAGAGGCTGCCATATATATATACATTTAGTTTTAAACAATACCTGTTGCCTAACAGTCCTGCAGATCCCTTTGGCTGCATTAGTATCTGAATCACACACACCTGAAACAAGCATGTGGCTAATCCAGTCAGACTTCGGTCAGAAACATCTAATTTGCATGCTTGTTAAAAAAACAGTTAAAAAAAAAGCATTAGTGGCCAAGGATCAGCAGGACAGTCAGGCAACTGTTATCATTAAAAAGTAAATAATTAAGGCAGCCTCCATGTCCCTCTGAGTTCAGGTTCCCTTTAAATACTAAAGGATCATGGAAATGCTAGGGGTAGAGAGGAGGGTAGCGTCTACTAAGAAGGAAATGGCAGTATTGGGGTCAGGTGACATTAGAAACTGGAGGATAATGGCATTAAAGGGGAACACGGGTAAGACATCCAGGGGCGTAGCAATAGGGGGTGCAGAGGTAGCGACCGCATCGGGGCCCTTGGGCCAGAGGGGCCCTGAAGGTCCCTCCTTCAACCACAGTATTAGCTCTCTATTGGTCCTGTGCTCATAATAATCACTTCTATAGCTACTTTGAATAGTGGTGATCATTAACAGTGTTCCCCATCCCCTTCTTGCACCTCTGACACTGTAGTTGCCATTGGCAGGTTTTGGTGCACCGTATCAATTGTCATGTATAGAGTGCTTGGGGGGCCCCATGTAAAACTTGCATCGGGGCCCACAGCTCCTTAGCTACGCCACTGAAGACATCGCTATAATACTGGATAGAAATGTTGTCTTAGATCCGGGCAGTTACTGAACTGAATTATTACCAAGAAGGTGAGATGACAACCATAATCTATGGCACATGTAGGGGGACCACTACAAAACAAGTCACAATAGTTATATAAAAGTATATGGCAATTACTTCAAGGAGGATGATCAGGATAGTGACAGACGTATTATGACCTCCTCTGTAACAAAGTATGACCACCACAACCTCTGTTCTGCCCAATATAAAACAAGAATCACCTGGCTCTTCCATCAATATCTCCTCTCCACTTGCTAGGCTTCTTTTTCTGCTGTCACTGCGGCTGCCTGCATTTTCACGCTGCTTCATTTCCTTTCTTTGGCTTCATTACTTCCTGTCTGTGCGTTCCACCTGGGAGAGATGAGATTACCATCTTGTGGTAATTAGGCTAACTGCAGTCTCAGTTTATTGAATCACCTGCACTCACTATATACCAAAAATCACACTATTACCTCTTCTGCAGCCACTTCCAGCAACGTATGCCCTCCACTTCGTCTTTGTTACTTTTCATCCTCTATTATCACTTTTTCTTTTGGTTCTATCACTTATTCTTTAGGTTCTTGACTTTCTGACAGAGGGTGAGGTGATGTTTCCATCTTGTGGTGAATAAGCAAACTGCAGTTTCCGTTAGTTGCATAATTTGTAGAAAATAATGGCGATAATAACGAGGAAAAATAACTAGGACATCTCAAGCTCACTCCAACCTGAATTATCGCAAATTCTTTCTGTTTTAGGAAAGCAAACTTTTTTTTTTCTTAACATTTTAGTAAGGGGGCTTTTAGGACCATTGTAGTCCCTTACACACTCCAATGAGTTCTGGGTCACCATGAGCTTGCTGGTTAGTCTGTGCCTCTCGGATTCACAAGCGCTACTCCATAGAGCCAAATTAATCCATGCCATGCACTGATGAGGATCAAACCATCCGAAACAGTCTGTATGCATGTTGGATTATTATGGCTCTGTACAAATTAACAAGCTGACACATCATTGCATTACAGCGGTTCTGGAGGTGTGTTTAGCTTCTAAGGGTACAATGGTTAATTTGCATATATTCAGCAGTGTTGCTCTGGGAGACATCTCAAGCTCACTCCAACCTGAATTATCGCAAATTCTTTCTGTTTTAGGAAAGCAAACTTTTGTTTTTCTTAACATCTTAGTAAGGGGGCTTTTAGGACCATTGTAGTCCCTTACACACTCCAATGAGTTCTGGGTCACCATGAGCTTGCTGGTTAGTCTGTGCCTCTCGGATTCACAAGCCCTACTCCATAGAGCCAAATTAATCCATGCCATGCACTGATGAGGATCAAACAATCCAAAACAGTCCGTATGCATGTTGGATTATTATGGCTCTGTACAGATTAACAAGCTGACACATCATTGCATTCCAGCGTTTCTGGAGGTGTGTTTAGCTTCTAAGGGTATAATGGTTAATTTGCATATATTCAGCATTGTTGCTCTGGGAGACATCTCAAGCTCACTCCAACCTGAATTATCGCAAATTCTTTCTGTTTTAGGAAAGCAAACTTTTGTTTTAGGAAAATTATGATAGAGTGTGATGAGGCGGGAAATTACGTTGTTGTGCAGTGTTATATGATGATGATAAGAATTATTATTATTTATAAACAACTGGGCACAGCATAGCTTGCAGTGAGTCAGTAAGGGCTTGTTCAAACTAGGGGTGTTTTTGACATCTTTTAAGCACTAGTAGTTTTCAAAATCACCCTGAAAGCGCTTGTGCAATGATTCTCTATGAGAAAGTTGACATCTGAGCAGTTCGTATCCGATCTGCTCAGAAAAGCAGTGCATGGGCCATTTTTGAGGCGATTCCGCCTCAATGGAAGGTATAGGAGAACGTGAGCGTTTTTAAGAATAAATACATTGTATTTATTGTTTTCCAGATCAGAGTTCACCTCCTGACTGACAAGCTGAGTGGCTTGATAAAGAGCTATCGAAACAGTGGGCTGTCGCCGCCAAAGCCTATTTTCTTTTACTATTATGTCATTTTAATGGCATTTCAATAAAGAGCTTATTTTTATTCTGTGGTGCCAGCCCTTTTAGTATGCATTAATAGCTTACAAAAATATCAGGATAACAATGTTGAGGGTTTTCATCAGAATATAAATATTTATACATAAAACATACATTTTAATACTTAATTACACCCTTAGACTGCTGCAGACATCTACAGGTGTTTCTGTGCACCATGGATGTCTAAAGTTGGTTTAGTACAAAACGACTTCCGCCTGCTTCGGACATCTAAAGGGCATTCAGTTCAAAGTTTCAGCTCAGTGCCACAGTGCCAACTTTCTACTTGACTTGAAATCTGAAAATCATTATAAGTAGATGCAGAATTATGCAAATGTTACTGCGATTCTATGCAGTTTAATGATGGACAAAGCAAGTGTTCCCACTGCAAAATTTGTATTTTGCAATTTACATTTTACATTCACATAATAATTAGCATAGTTATTTGGGTTAAAAAAAGACATGCATTCATTGAGTCCAACACTACTCTGCACCCTCACATATCCCGGGTTGATCCAGGGGGGAGCACTGTGTGGTTGGAATCAATGCCTCTCTGATTAGATTCTGCTGGTAGAGGGACCGATTATTCTGCCAGTGCCACATCGGGTGACAATCTATAAAGGTGGCCATACATCTGTCGACTTGAAGGCTTAATGACCATCTGATTTGATAATTATTATCGAATTGGATGCAAATCTGTGGTGCCAAGAGCATGCTCGATCGACAATTTGACCCATTTTGGGCTGACATTGGTTGAATGTATCAATCGGACATGCTGGGAAATATGGGTCAGGTGTGCTCGATTAGGTGGGTGGCAGTAACGGCGTGCAATAATCGTGAACACTGAATGCAATGGAAACCTCTGACCACTGTCCCCCCAAATATTCTATCCCCTGGTGTTCAAGCATTTATACTTTACCTTTCACGCAGTCCCTTGATTGTCCACCTTACTTCCGCTTTGGCTCCCCACATGACTACCTGCATATTGCACGTGGGACGCCTGTGTGACATCACACAGGTGCTCTACTTGCAATAATGCTGGTAGTCACATGGGGCTCCAATGCAGAAGTACGGTAGACACTCAGGGACAGCGTGTCAGGTAAAGTATAAATTCATGGCAGCACTAGTAGACCCAAGCCCGTTTAAAAACGGGCTCAAGGTCTTTTTTTTCCTGCCGCCGCCACCCCCGCCTTTCACTGTGCATGCGTGTGCACCTGCCGCGCGCGCCCACCGTGCACCCGCAGTGCACGCCCGCAACTGCCCGCCCACCCACCTCGCTCCCTGGTCCCTCCAGCTGTACGTTACTGCGCATGTACCAGGTTAACAGTGACGCTGCAAAACTGCAGGACGCAGCGACACAGGGAAATTATAGTAAAGGATGAAGGACATAAAACATTTGGGGGGGCAGCGATGAAGTTGGTGAGACAACGGATGGGGATGATTTCTGAATGACTTCATGCTGAAATCGGTTGGGAATTGGCTTGTGGTGTTTGAGCAGCCAACAGATCTCTCTTAGATCAGATTTGATGAGCGAGAGATCTGTCTCTTGGTCAAATCTGCTCATCATCGTTAGTTGTATGGACAGCTTTAGTGCATCTTCATTTAGTGCATAGAACTCCAAAAACACAGGCTGCAGTTATCTTATTCACCACAAGATGGCGATCTCACAGATAGGAAGAAAGGAAGCCAAAGACAGGAAGTCATTTTAATATGTGTGATGTAGGAGTGGAGAGGAGTTGGAAGAGGTAATTGTGTGATCTGTGGTATAAGAGATGGAGAAGAGTTTGGGGTGGTCATACTTTGTTACAGAGGAGGTCATAGTACACCTGTCTCTATCCTGATCATCCCCTTGAAGTAATTGCCATACAATATACTTTATATAACTGTAGTGACCGTTTGCAACATGCGCCATAGATTATGGTCGACATTTCACCTTCCTACTCCTGGTGATAATTCAGTTCAGTTACATCACAGAGATGAGAGAAGTGTATTAAATATAGCCAAGTCTCTTCAGTGCTGGCATTTTCCCCTGTATAGCCTCTTCTGCCCCTAGCACTGCCATATTACTCTGCAATGTAGTAATATGCTCTCCACAATATTGTTGCTTATCTTTCTAAGCTGAGAGAAAGTTCTGAGTTCAGGTCTGCTTTAAAGAAAACCTGTACTGAAAAAGTTACCATGGGGGAGGTACTCACCTCAGTAGGGGGTAGCCTCTGGACCCTATCGAGTATTCCCCCGTCCTCCTGTGTCCCACGACGGTCTCGCTGCAGCCCCCGGAAAGCACAGGCTAAAAAATCCAACAGCCTGTGCAATATTTACCTTTTCTGGCTCCAGCGGGGGCGCTGTTGCGGCTCTTCTGATGGAGATAGGCGAACATAGCCGATCTCCGTCAGGTCCGCTCTACTGCGCAGGTGCAGGAGACTTGCGCCTGCGCAGTAGAGCGGCCCGACGGAGATCAGCTATTTTCGCTTATCTCCGTTAGAAGAGCGGATACTGCGCCTGCGCTGGAGCCCGGGAGGTAAATATTTACATTGCCGCCGCTCCGGGAGGATTTTTGCCGCCGCCGTGGGACCGAGGAGGACGGGGGAAGCCTCAATAGGATCCAGAGGCTGGTCCCACAGCGGCGGCGAAAATCCTCCCGGAACGGCGGCGATGTAAATATTTACCTCCTTGGCTCCAGAGCAGGCGCAGTATCCGCTCTCTGCACGGAGATAGGCGAAAATAGCCGATCTCCGTCGGGACGCTCTACTGCGCAGACTAGCCTACCAGACTACCAGCATTATTGCAAGTGGAGCGCCTGTGTGATGTCACACAGGCGCCCCATGTGCAATATGCACGTGGGGTAGTTTAGACCCCACCTAAAGATCAGGGCAATTTTTACATAACTGACCACTGCAGCTTTAAGGCATAGCTGCAGGGTCGCACAATTCAGCACACAAGTGAGTCTCCCCCCCCCCCTTTTTCTCCCCACCAACAGAGCTTCCTGTTGGTGGGGTCTGATCGCCCCTCAGTTTATTAATTTTTCTAGTATAAATATTTTCTGTTATAAAAATGTATACTTTTTTTTTAAATAAATACATGTTTTGCTGCCTCCCCCAGCCACCCTCCCTCCCTTCTCCAGCCAGCCTATCACAGCGATTGGCTTTGAGGCTGTGATAGGCTTCAGCCTATCACTGCCGATCGCTCTTTTGTGCCCCAGGGGGACAGCTGTGTCACACGGCTGATCGCACCGCTGTACTCAGTAGAAAGACGGCGGTTTCGCTGTCTAAAAGTCGCCGCTCGGAGACTGAAGGCAGGGCGGAGCTCCGCTCCCCAAGCAGGAAATGCAGCCTGCGCGCGATCTCCTGCAGTATCCGGCCCCAGGACCTGATGCCAATTGGCGTTAGGCGGTCCTGGGGCTATCGCCACGTTCACACCCATTGGCGTGACAGGGTAAACATCCAGTGCTTTCAAATGAGCTTATCAGCCCTATCGGAAATAGCAGTCAGGTGACACTGGAAGAGATCAGATTAGACAGGCTAAACTCTCTAAATACAGGGTGCATTTCCTTCTGTCCTGTGCAAGAGTTCAGCTCCACTAACTTCCCGCAGTGTGATTGTGAAGGGGGAGCACAGCACTACAGACACCATACAAGCTGGGAGACACAGAAAAAGCAGAAGAAAAGTGCTCAGGAGGCTGCCTTGGAGACAGACTTTCATTGAACATGCTGTGCATGGCTGTGTCTCCTCTGCCCCCAAACTGAAAGTAAAAAAAATAAGCATGCAGAGGTTTGAATAGGCATCATTTCTCTTGCTCTCCATGTCTCCCCCCAGCTGGGTTTGACCAGCAGCTCCATACTGTTGGTGGGCCTTGAAGGAAATCTGTTATAGAACCCTCCTGTTCCTCTCATGGTCCCTGCGTTCCAGGGCTGGCTCCCCCATTAGCATCCCACCGGTCGGAGACTGCTCTCTGTTGCCGTGGGAGGGAAATCTCTTTTTACACAAATGGACATCTACGCTTATATGTGGATTGTGATTGACAGGCAGCAAAAGTGAAACAGGAAGTAAAAAGTTAACTGTTTTTGTTTACTCTGCACTCAGCCAGACAAGCCAGCGTGTGTGACAGGTGGACTGTATATGCATCACCTCATCCACAGTCACAGGCAGCATCAGCAAGCAAGACAGCCAGCATGTCTCCCCGCCTATCCCAACCAGAGAAGATGTTCATCATCAAAGTAAGTATTTATTTTTTTCCCAGGTCATCTCAGGATAGCACCCATAAGAGATAACCTCTCCACTCCAATCTAGACAGGAAGTAGGGTAAAATATTCAAATTAGCCACAGGGTATACAGTATATGTGCTGCAATCCCACACACTCAGTTTATTTTCTGTCCACTCAGCAGTAGGATCACTGGGCTGGAGAGTGCTATCTGTGTCAGATGGCAGGTGCAGCAGCCAGTGTACGTTCCCCGTTATACTTCAGACCAGAAGGGATCTGAGCAGGGACTGCACGGCTGCATGAACAGCCTGGTGTATTCAGATCTGGAAAATCTATTAGAAAAGAAGTCTGCACACCTGGCAGTCATAAAACAAAGCTTAACCATCTCCCGTCCACCTCATGCCGATGGGCGGTGGAAGAGTGGTGCCTCCAGGACCGCCTAACAACGATTGGACTGCAAAGTCCTGGAGGCGGGGTTAGCAGGGAACGAGCGCTCGCATGCCCGTACCCTGCGGCTGTAAACAGCAGGGATCCATTATCAGCCTGCCAGCCGTGATCGGAGCTGGCAGATGGTAAAGTAAAAAAAGAAAAAAAGACAAACATTTGTACAGCACTGTGATCTAGCGCAGCGCTGTACAGGGGACAGCCCTGCCATTTAACTGTCCCTCTGATTTGCTCACAATATAATCCCTCTCATAGGCTGATTCCTATGAGAGTGTAGTTTAGTGTACGGATCACAGTCTAGGGCCAATTTACGGGGGAACAGAGGAATAAAAGTAATAGTAATATATTTTTTAAAATCAACTTTAATTAATAAAAAATAAGCATTGCAGCAGCAATCAGATCCCACCAAAACAAAAGGTGACTGGTTCAGTGACTAGGCTGTCTTGTAGAAATGTAAAGTATTCATTTTCATAATGTAAAAGTCCTTTTCTTTTTAATATTTACAGAAAATGGTTCAGAGTCAGTATGACCAGATCAGCATCCGGAAGAGGAGGAAGATTAGCCTGAAGATGATGCAGCACCTGAGAGAAAAATTTGACCACCAACTGACCTTGAAGAGCTTCCAGACAATCTGGAGTGATATTAAGAGGCGCAACGGTCGATTGGTGAACATATATATGAGGAAGCACCAGCAAGGTGAGTTAAAAATATTATAATTCCTTTATTTTATTGCAAAAGTATTTACTCTCTTGATATTTTTTTATGTTTTATAGGTAGCCTCACAAACTGTAATGTAAATGGATTGTTTGAGAGGCTGCATCATGTCACTGACGGAACATATCTACAACTTTGTAAATGTATTATTTGGTTTATTGAGAAGTAAAAATGTATTGGACAAAATAACTTATAACTTCAGCATGCATAGATTTTCAACCTATGTTAAAGTCATTATTTTTTAGAGTCAACATTTGCAACATCTGCAGATAAAAGTATCTTTGGATAAGCCTCTGTGAAGCATAGTGGATCTCCCACCTTCCTTCAGTCTCAATGCCCCGATCTTCTCTGCAGTCGTTGTCCCAGCACTCGGTTAGACCCAGATCTTTGTACAGTATGCGCAAAGTATTGAGACTGAGGCCGGGAAGGTAAAGGACTACCAGAACTACACTAAGCAGATACAGGCAGGAAGGTAATAGACAGCCCAGGTCCGCAACAGGTAGTCGGAGTAGCCAGGTACACATTCATGTATGGCCAGGTCTGCATGGGCACTGGGTATGCCGCAGCGAGGAACAGTGGGATTGGGTTGCTTGAGCTGGCTGCCTGAAGTGCAAGACTTCCCATTGGATCCTCGGTCAGGTGAGTGTAGGCCAGTTTCTATGTGCTTGCCACATTTTACCACTTTGATTGCTGCCAATTCCTCAAAGTCAAAACCACTACGGCGAGTAAATGTGCAGAGCAGCAGGGTGAGTAGAGAGAATAATTGCTGTGCTGCAGCTAGGACACTAGCAGGGAAAGGTGGCAGGGTGTGTTTAGTGCTTCAGAAGTTGCCTGTCATTAGTAGCCATGTGCACTGGCTGCTGTAATACCAGAGAGCCCTAGATTATTGATTATTTTTTTTAAGATTCCTTATTTTATTTGGTTTTCACGATACAATTTTTTTTTTAGTATTATCAATTTTTCCAACAGAGAGAATAAGGCAGAGCTCGCTCACAATAAACAGCTTTTCATCAAGTCATTACAGCATTGTGTTAAAATCACAGTAATGTTCACAACGGTTCAAGGGGAGATACTCCTCACTTGTTATTCTATTCTTTCCTATTTATCTCATCATTCCATATAGGAATTCTCAATCAACTAGGTTACTACTTGAACGTCCTTTTACCCATTCCCTTCTCTCAATACAGAGAATTTCTTCCCTGACCTTGACTGTCCCACCATAGGCTGTTCCCGTCCTGGTTCACCTCACTCTCTGCATGTGCTGAACAAATAAAGAAGAATATAGAGAAAGAAAAAGTAAAGAGAAGACAGTAGCTAATCACCCTAGAAAAAGAAGAAGGGTCAGCCGGGGGCAGGAAGAAGGACCAGCATCATCCCAACAACCTCTTCCCCCGCACAGGGCTTCCTGTTCGGTACTAACCTTCACCAAGCAGTCTCTTGTATTCCTTGGTTGTTGTGAAAACTTCCCAGCAATTCCAGATCTCTTTATTCTGTTCCTGTTATGATCGCTTCTGCAGCGTTTACTGCTGACTGCAGTGGTATTGCAACCCAAGCAGTTCTGATGTCATTACATGCATTTGCTTGCATAGTTTGGTTTGCACTTAAACTAGTTGCTGATTCCATCTGCAGTCGCTCTGAAGTTAATGACAGTTTAATATGCTTTTGTGTAAACAAACATTGTCTGCTGCAATGGAGGGGCAATCCCTTTCCTGCAGGCTGCATATCATTGTCTGCCTTTTCCTGCTGTCAGCCTGTGATTAATTACCATTCACTTGTGTGGTAATCTGCAGGTCTGCTCCCATTGGATGACCTCAGTATAAAGAACTGCTTCCTGCAATGTTTCATGGGCTACCATAGTCTCAGATTCTGTCTGTTACTCTGCTCGTGCCCCACCTCGTTCCTAGTCCGTGTGGACTGCGCTGACTCCTGTGAAGGGGTCAGCGAGTCCTCCTAGTTCTGCTCTTGTTCTAGAAGTTGTTACTCTGCTTGTCTTGTGTCATATATTGGTTCATCGCCAATATATACGCATAATTGCGCATATTGTTATTTTCCTTGTATTCGTGTTACGTTCATACATCAGTGTCGCTGATATATACGTACACGAACTGTTTATTTCCTGTGTTCAGTTAGTCAGCCTTTCAGCACGTCTTGGTGGTTGCGCGTATCGCGATCACCCGTGCTGAGTTAGTATCCTGCTCCTGGTTCTGTTTGTGGATTGCGTTCATCTCTGCGAAGAGATAGCGAATCCTTCTTAGTCCTGTTCCCTGTATTGCTCCAGTGCTAGTCAGTGCTCCTGCTTATGTCATATATCGGTTCATTGCCGATATATACATATGTTAGTCAGACGTTACAAATAGTTTCATTGATAGCTGTAATTGTAATACGCTAGGAAAACATACTTATTGTATATTTGTCTGTGTTACGTTCATCTATCTTGATCCTCCTATTTCCTGACTATCCTGTCCTGCCTTTGTGAGGCACGCCATCGCTGCTACGCATTGGCTGCCTCATTCCAGTCTGTCTTGTTGTGGACGCTTGCTGTCACTAAGTAGTGGCTAGTTAAGCAAGCGTTCATTCTGTCTACCTGTCCTGATCTCCTCAGTCCTGGTTTATGCGCTCAGCGCTACTTTGCGCTGAGACGTTATTACGAAAGTTTTGTTTGTGGCTGTTCGGATCTGCACCGGCTCTGTGCACCACAATCTCCTATTGGAGTCAGTCCTCTCCTCCACTAAACTGGGGATATCCTGATTCCTTGTGCTGGTGTGTGTACTTCCTTCACGTCAGCTTATGTGTTGCATGCTGACTGTGGAGATTACACCTCCAAGCTTAACAGTTCCTCTTTACCTTTTAATGATTTGCGTTAATTCTTCCATACGCTGGGTATAAGAAATTTCCCTAAACCATTCCAACAGTGTGTGCACAATCTCCGGACTTCCAGTGCCTACTTATTAGTATCCTTGCTGCACTTATAAGATGTCTACTAAGTGACCTCTTTCAGACTACATTGGGTTTCATGTAATAGGTACCTACTAGGGTCTTCTGAGGGTTCTGTACCTGTTATCTTTTTTATTAGCGTTTTACACCCTCCCAAAATGGTTGGATTTTATGACATCCTGAAAATATATGTATCATTGTTTCCTACTTGTTATGGCATCTCCAACATCTTGGTTCCGTTTCTGGAAACATCTTGCTTAACCCATTTGGTGGAAGGTACCAGCGTGTTAGGATCTTAAAACCTGATTCTTATATTCTGGAAGATATAGAGACACTACTGTATGTGCCATGGACATGATCTTATTCCACTGTGAATCCTGGAAGGTCCTACCCAGGTCTGTTTCCCACTCAACCTTATATGTTAACCCATTATCACCACAAGAACTTAAGGAATTGTATGTGGAGAGAGAACTCCCCTAGACCTACCTTCCCCTCTACACATATCTTCAAATGGTGTAATCCCCCTACTAAGTTCTTGTTTCCTCCCTTGTGACATCAAAAAGTGTCTGAACTTGTATCTATATTGGTGTATTGTGTTTGTTCCACAATTTCTGTCAACGTTTTCCATTACCCCCTTTATGTAAGTGATCTTGCCTAAATCTTAGTCCCCCCTCTCCACTTAGGATAACTCCTCTTATCCCACCTTGGCACAAAGTCCGGGTTATCAAGAATTGGTAGCAGTGGAGAGGGATGTGGAGAGATGGCCTCTTACTGTCTATATTTACCCCTGTCGACAAGGTGATTGATTAGTAAGCTGGATATTGAAGGGTACTTCAGAGGTCTTGCCAACCAAGGCAAACTAGTCAGTGTAACCTCAGACATACTTTGTTCTATCATTACCCACTGCTTTATATCAGGCATGTTTTTGCCAGTCCACTATCCTACTCTATATAGCTATTTTTAGGTTGCACCATTACCTCAAATCTAATTCTTGGAGGTCTTGCATTCCAAATTAAAGAGTAACTGTCAGGCTGCAAAAGCTAATTTAAACCTATATTCTCCTGTGTTAAACAGTTTAGAAGGAAGCCAAAAAGGCAATACTGAAGTTAAAAATCTCTTTTACTTTTGATGTGTGCTGAACTGCAAGGCTGTTAGACCCAAGCTCTCAAAAGGACGAAAGGCCGCATACCATACTGCAAAGCATTCTGGGGCTGCTTGGGTCCTCCCCTTGGCTGCTAGTGAGAAAGTACAGGCTCATGTTACAACAGCGTAGCACTGAAAAATCACAGGGCAGAGTATACTGCATGAGTCTGCTATTGTTCCTAGCCACATGGCTAATTAATATTCACTGCACAGTAGTGTTTTCCATTACGGATATTTTGTGTGAGTGGAATCATCAGAAAGCAGGCAGGACATGACGACACAATTGGCTTCATAGGAGACAGACAAACATGGAACCTGCCATGAGCTGTCAGGAGCATCATTCTCTGCAAATACTATATAAAAATTCTGTGAAATCCAAACGTGGACAGTGAAATGCATATGTAATGTAAGTACAGCCAATCTTTAGCTACTGATATATGTGTTTTTTTTCTCTGAGACCCTATACCTAACAGCTCCTCTTTAATTCTCTGAATGCTGTTCTCAGTTCTATGAAAAATACATTGGGGACTGGCACAGGTAGTGTCTGGTAGACATACAGAAGGCGGGGCATCACATACATTTTTAGAATATTTACTCCCCCCGTCCATGAGAATCTCATCTTGCTCCATTTAGCTAGATCTTTTTTTTTAAATTATATTCTTAAAGGGAACCTAAACTAAGAAGGATATGGATTTTTCCTTTTAAAATAATACCAGTTGCCTGACTCTCCTGCTGATGCTGTGTCTCTAATACTTTTAGCCACAGCCCCTCAACAAGCATGCAGGTAAGGTGCTCTGAATGAAATCAGACTGGATTTGCTGCATGCTTGTTTCAGGTGTGTGATTCAGCCACTACTGCAGCCAAAGAGATCAGCAGGACTGCCAAGCAACTGGTGTTGTTTAAAAGGAAACATCCATATCCCTCTCAGTTAAGGTTCCCTTTAAAGGTGCGTACATACGCACTACCGGCAGCAACAACGGGGCCGTTAGACCCTCCTGCTGGGCGGACGTTCAGCCGACAGTAGTGCATGTGTATGCGCTGTCGGTGGACTGATAAGGCTGTTTCTGAATGATCCGCTGAGCGGATCGTTCAGAAACAGCCTTTTCAGTCCGCCGACATCGTTCAGAAACAGCCTTATCAGTCTGTCAGACCCTCCCGCTGGGCGGACGTTCAGCCGACAGTAGTGCATGTGTACGCGCTGTCGGTGGACTGATAAGGCTGTTTCTGAACGATCCGCTGAGCGGATTGTTCAGAAACAGCCTTATCAGTCCGCCGACAGCGCGTACAAACGCACTACTGTCGGCTAAAGGTCCACCCAGCGGAGGGTCTGACGGATCCGTCATTGCCGCCGGTAGTGCGTGTGTATGCACCTTTAGGTTCATGTAGTTTAACGACACTAAGTCTGCCAGCTTTGATGTTATCTTAATACCTAAATATGTCAAAGTATTTGAAACCCACCTGAAAGGGAAATTCCCTTGTATATTTGCTATTCCATCCGATTGCACAGACAGCCCCATAGCCTCAAATGTGTCCCAATTTTATTCTAAAATTCGCCAGCTTTCCGTATTGCTTAAATTCCTTTAATAAGTTAGGGAGAGTGATCCTTGGTTTAGTCAGGAAAAACAAGAGATCATCTGCATATGCTGCAATTTTATATTCGCTACCCCCCTAGACTGTTGATTATTTATTCTGATCAGAGTAATAAATCCATAATGCAGGGCAGTCTGCTGTTGCAGAAGCCAGTGATACATGTGCTGACAGCTGACTTTTGTAGTGAGCAGAGAAGCAAGCTCCACACAATTTAGATTAGCTTGATTGCAGGTAATCTTATCTCTTTTCCCAGCTCCCCCTCCCACCCTGTTGTCTTCCCCATTTTCTTCTTTTCAGATTTTAGTGGCTTCTTTTAACAGCATGTCCCTGCCAAACAGCACTGGTGATGTCTGCAGGCCTCATATGCATCACCCTTTTCTGACTGTCCTCAGAGGAGCTCACAATCTAATTGTACTATAGTCATAGTCTAATGTCCTACCATATTATTATTATTATGTATTTATATATCACTGGCATCTTCTGCAGCACTGTATAGAGTACAGATTTTCATAACAGTTAGCTCCATCCACATCCTGATGACTCCTTTTCCTCCAAATCCCCCAAAATTTGCAGCAACACACTCGACGCCGCGACCCGCCAACCCTCCCATAAAAAAATTGGTTGTTGGGAGGGACCTAATAATTAGCACCTGGTGTCAAATTCCCTAGGTACACCACTGTTGTTATGTAATACTGTCCAAATATCCCCATGCATAAGTTCTGATTTCTAACTGCTGCTTGCAGGAAAATTTGTTGATATTTGCTAATATTCCTGACTGCTAATATTCCAGACTACTCAATTTAAAGAGACCCTGAAGTCTCTTTTTTTCCCTGCTTTTGTCATATAATCCTGTTCAGCATTGTTATAAACTGTTCTTATATCACCTTGCTTCGACACCAGTAACTTCTTACAGTTACGTCTCACAGACTGTGAGATCACTTGACTCTCCACACCGCAAACAGGATATAGACTTTCTCAGGCTTCTCCAATGTTTCCGTTATTTATTCAAGTCACAGAAAGACAGATAGATACAGTCATCATATCCTAGCTATGCAAATCTTCATGTTGCATTACAAGCTCTTGATTAGACTCCCTACCGAAGTCTATCAGGTACCTTCTTCCTACCTACGTTACACTAAACTACCTATGTACATAGCATACATTATATCAGCTTACATAAAGGAATAACATGCTTAGAGGTCCAAGTCAGTATTGCGAGCTAGTGCAGAAGGAAGAAGCAGAAGTGAGTTCCCCATCGCTCGCTCCAGATTTAATACCGACTAGGAAAGAGTTAAATATGACATCATCTTCGCCACCCCCTATATCAGTCTATTGGTGGACCCACTCGTGGTGTCATCATACCCGCCTACTCGATTAATAATCAATGAGGCACTTGACCCAGATGCAGGACCGTGGATGTTTAGTAAACATGGCCAATGTTTTCTGTTCCTGTTGAGGTCAGAGTGGCCGATGGCCTTCTGTTAGGAACATGTTCTCAGTATCTGCGTGTATCTTCTGCTACACGCAGACCCTGAGATGCCTCTGCCTGCATCACCAACCCTCTATCTATTTTAAAGGCATACACTGCGGACAAGCCTTTTACATAAAACTCAGGCCAAGTAACTGAGGCCTACTTAAATTATAACATTCCCCCCTAAAACGGCTTGACCCGCAGATCCCAGCGTCTGAACCTCCCAGTACCTGGTTTCTTTCTTGTATGTTTCACTTTTCGATGTTCGTGCTCACACAACTTCTCTGCTCTAGGCGATTACCCCTGGAAGAGAGAGAGCAAGACCTCTTGGTCTTCCTGTAACCAGGCTCTCTGGGGAGGCCCTACTTCTAAGTCCCTCAATACCACATGCTCAGCATTTGCGTCACTTGCGTATCACTCACAAACTTGCATGACCACAGAAAAGTGAAACTCGTTTGGTTGTTACAAAACGGAGCAGTGCCCGGTGCCTTCTAAAAGAGCGCCTTTATACAATCAGCTCCTAGGTACTACTAAACCTATACCCGTAACCCTGTATATCCCTTAATTTAAACTATTGGTTCCGGAGATTGTTTATGAGGCACCAATCTCTGGACCAGGTTAATTTATTTTACGTATTTTAACCCGCAACCTCACCTGGATAATGATGCCTAAAGTTGTCATGCCCATCCAGACGACCAGTGGGTGTAGAAAGAACTTTGGAACTGCAGATGCCCCGTCCGAGTGTCCCTGGAACATCACCGGAACCTTTGTCCACCAGGGCAGACTGGAAATCACCTGCTCATTTTTGTGTTCTACCTCGTTAAGATCACCTGTATCATGGTGAAATCTTACCTCTAACTTAGTGTACTGTTTGTTTAACCTTTGTAACAAAATGTGGTCGTCTTGGATCAAACCCTGTTCCCCTTTGTCCCATGTCGGGTTCTCTTTCAGGACGGGAACTACCCGTGAAACTTTGACCTTTAGAGTTCTCTTAACAATTTGAGAAACAAGGTCATCAAACCTGGATGACAGGATCCATATGGGATCTCCACTCACACAATATGTTCCCCTTGGAAACTCCCCCTTATCGGAACAATTATGAGAATATACCTTGAATGTATCACTAGACCTTATGTTAAAAAACCAAACCTTTCCTTCAGCCACCGGAACTATCGGTTGGGCTTCAGGGTGGATCTTTTGAATGGTAGCCTCGCATTCTGCGTTATTGAGCCTGCAGGCTTCTTCACTAAATTTGGCTTGCCCCGGCCAACGCAGATACTTCTGCAAGAATTGCCCGCATGAGGACAACTCTACTTGCTTCACCTCCCCGTCTAGCACCAAAAAAGGTTGACCTCTCAGGTCCTGGTGTAAGACACGGGTTGAGGTGGGAACTAAGGAAGTAGCGGTGCCTAAAGGAATGTTGCACTGTTTCCATTTGTTCACCCAAACATCTCGAAGCTGCCATGCAAAAGATCCTTCTCCAGAAAAAATAATATACCTCCCCTTGTCCAATCTCTCGCTGACAAAATATGTCCCCAGCTGTCCTGATTGGACCTCTTCCCTCCTTATGTCCTGAGGCACACTATGTACCTGAGGTCGGGAAGACTGTACTCTCTGCAATCGTTTGATTAAGAGTACCTCTTCACTTACCCAACTATCATGAGGATAAGCTGCTGCATATGGACTGTGTAATATCGTCCCCTGTTGTGACCCGTGTGGTGTGAATGGGGTTCCCTGTGTGGGCTTTCCCTCCCCCGGGACCGCTCTCCCCACCCTCTTTGTCACCTGGAAATGTGGCTTGATCTCGATTGTTACTTCTTGTTTCGAGAACCACCCACCCTTGGCTTTCCAGCCTTTACGTGTGTATAGTTGTTTCAGAGGCACTCTCTGTTGGTAGCTCCAGAGTGTGATGTGGTCCCCTGCGTCTCTCTGCTTGTTCCTCTCCAATCTGGACCCATCTCACTCTGCATAACCAAGACAAGGTACCCCTGAATCACACACTCCACCTCTTGCATGTACCCATTGTACTGCAATGTACCTTTTAACAAACCTTTGGATCGGTGCATCGATTCTGGGAGTGTGGCATTCAATAGCAGATTTACACTGCCATTAAATTCCCACTGCCCGCACACCTGACCCTTCAGACCTTTCACCCACATTGTGCCATGAAATTTGTTTTCTCCTGGCACAAGTGCTCTTTCCCTCCATCCCTGCTTGGTCCATCTGTGCCAATCAGAGGGAGGTGTGAAAGGATCAGTACCTTTGTCACCCAACATCAACATGTTTGGGCCTTGTATTCTCATTAACCCCTTATTATTCATGAGAATGTCCTCTCTTCGTTCTCCTAGGACGAAATGGCAACCTAGGATCACCATCAGCACGGTACTCCTCATTATAAAAGCACCACCTTGGCACCACCTTGGGAAAGAAAAACATTAGCAATTTGCACTATGCTTTGCTCCGACAGTTTTTTTAGACGTTTTCCGATCTCAGGAATCTCGTGTTTTAGTCTCTTTCCCATTTCAGGAATCTCGTGTTTTAGTCTCTTTCCAATCTCAGGAATCTCGTGTTTTAGTCTCTTTCCAATCTCAGGAATCTCGCTGTTCTCCAAGCTTAGATTGGCATCTGGAACCTTTCGCGTATCCGACTGACATCTCCAGCTTTGCTGCCAGCACGGCATCTGTCTCAAATCCATATTGCCAAACACCTGAAATCGAAATACAAACAAATCAATTCTTATTAATGATTTGGGATTCGCCCTGCGGCTTGTACTCTTTACACTTTAAATTGATCAATATATATCGTAATTGATCTCGTTGCTTTATGGTTCTCATGAACTCTGTTTACTCTTATTGGTAGATTGGAGTTAAACTTCACCCCCCTACCTCAGTACTATCCTCAGTACTTACCTGTTTAAAATATGCTCCCGCGGACTTCACCTATGGAAGCTCGCTTCACCTTTGGAAGCTCTCACCCCATTGCAGCTCACTCCACATCCCCCCTTATCTGTCCATGCGCGGCCGTCGCATGCACAGATTACGGATGCCACACCTGATGCTGCTTTGCAGGTGAGCCTGCAATGCTCTTACTCATTATCGCATTTACTTGTCTAGAACTTCATCGCGATACCAGCTCTGCTAGAAGTTCTGTGTGTTGTACCCTCTGATCAATGTTTGCCGTGCCACTACCCCCAGACTTCACAAAAAAAACGGCTGCCTCCCTGTAGGAAGGAGCACTTTACACTTAAACTACACAGGGTGCAGGGCTAAGCATACCAGCGTCACATGCCTGTATGCAGATCCCTGAATGCCCACTTGGTAGGTAGTCACATGGCAAACACCGTACTGATACACTGTCACTCTGTAAACGGCAATTCTATCATCTGTATAATTGCCCCATGAACTGCTGTCAGTCCTTGTTCTTTGTGCTACAATTGATAGGAGCTGGAAAAAACATATTTGACCAATCAGTGGACGAAAAAAAAACGCACACAAAAACAGCTCCAGCCCAGCATAGACCTCTCAGTCCAGCTCTGGCCCTGTTCACGACAAAACCGGAAAAAACGTTACCGCTCTGCAGAAGCGGCGACGGAAACCCGAATTGGTCAACTCCCTTTTTTTCCAACTCCGGCACCCCCTTTGATGCGCTGTCCCCCTTTCCTTCTATTTGGAACTCATGCTGCACCACCCATTAAGGTGCCTCACTTACAGGAATAATCCCATAAGCAACACAGTACAGACCCATTTCTGATCTGTACTGCTCCGTGTGTCCCTGCACCGAGCTGGGAAACACTTCCTATTCTGGCATTCCTGTCCATGGACCCAGGGAAAAGCTCTGGGGAAATACTTTGAGAACCGAGACACACAGGAGAATGTCTCTGTATTTCTACCCCCCTCCCTTTCAGCTGCTCTGCCCGGAGCCGCGAGCACAGCCTGACGTGACGTGGATCCCCCAGCCCCTCCTCCCCCCTGCCATGACGTGTGGGGGCCATGACTCACGGGGGCGGGCTCTCTCCACTGCCGCCATTTTGAGTCCTGGACTGCCAGCCAAGATGGCTGCTCCCATAGCAGCCTCTCGTTCCTATAGACCTAGGAGAGAGAACAAAACTCACACAGAACATACATTTGTTATGCATAGTTACACACAGCATCTATCCACAATGCACAAAAATCAGCCTCAGCATTCCTTCACGTCTCAGCTGTAATCCGAACTGCAATCAGACATACGGATCCCCAGAGACGTAGGAATCTTTCTCACTCTATCACAGACATAACTAAGAACCGCCCGAGTGAGCTATATGACTCCAAACCACTGTAACTGTTTTAACTGTTAACATCCCAGCTAGAACTTCAACACAATACAGACATTGAAAAAACATGTTAGCAGCAGCACCGACTGGAAATGCGAGAAACGTGCAGAACATCTCACAAACAGAAAGACACTCGCTTTCCTCTTCTCTCCCTCTATCCACCACTAACACTGATGGTTTCCCTCTGCCGCGGGGGACCCCCCCCCCTTATCTATCATCCTGCCCAGTCTCTGGACAGGGAGAGAAAAACAAAACAAAACCCAGAGAGAGAGAAAACAAAACCTCTGCCACACAAAAACATCGAATCCTAAGAAACAATCAAAGCGCATAAACTCTGAAAACACGTTCTGTATTTACATCGGAGCTGCACCCCTCCTCACCCCTCCCTTCACGCACAGGAGAGATGAGAAGCCCGCAGCCTCCACTCTGCAATTAACACAGAATATACACATTAACACATTATCCTCCTCTCATACAATAAAGATAATGCAACACAACAACGTAAAACATACTTGCCTGATCAGAGGACTGTGTAAGCCTGCGAATTCGACCAGCTTTTGGCAACTTTCCACGACACTGAGTGGATCCCTGGAACTACTGAGCGTCAGCTCTGTGTACCCACACTGGCTCAGCGGATCAATCTCCAGCGGCAGCTGCCAGCCGGCCTCGGAGCCTTCCAGTCACCTGTGATCCGGTTTAGGCTAGGACTGATGTGCACCTTCAGTCTAAGTTTAACATCCACGAGTGTCGCCGCCGGTTTTCTCGAATTGCAGCTGTGTGCTTGGCTCCCGCACACTCCCACTTATCAGTATCAGCTTGATAAGCTTTACCGTCTGCGTCCGTCTATTCCGCTTGTTTTGCTGTGGAATATCTTGAAACCATTTTTGGCCCCCGGCCCCGTCTGCCTGTATTGCTAGGCAGGGAAGGATTTCAGGCACCACTGTTATAAACTGTTCTTATATCACCTTGCTTCGACACCAGTAACTTCTTACAGTTACGTCTCACAGACTGTGAGATCACTTGACTCTCCACACCGCAAACAGGATATAGACTTTCTCAGGCTTCTCCAATGTTTCCATTATTTATTCAAGTCACAGAAAGACAGATAGATACAGTCATCATATCCTAGCTATGCAAATCTTCATGTTGCATTACAAGCTCTTGATTAGACTCCCTACCGAAGTCTATCAGGTACCTTCTTCCTACCTACGTTACACTAAACTACCTATGTACATAGCATACATTATATCAGCTTACATAAAGGAATAACATGCTTAGAGGTCCAAGTCGGCCTTGCGAGCTAGTGCAGAAGGAAGAAGCAGAAGTGAGTTCCCCATCGCTCGCTCCAGATTTAATACCGACTAGGAAAGAGTTAAATATGACATCATCTTCGCCACCCCCTATATCAGTCTATTGGTGCCTAGGTTCTCAACGTGTGGTACGCGTACCCCAGGGGGTACTTCTGATGGTTCCAGGGGGTACTCTGGCTTGATATAATTAACCAAGAATAACCAATTTGGAGTTTTAGAAAATTATAAATCTTATTTAAACAACACCAAATTAGTGTTTTAGCTAATTAAAAGCAATAGTAAATGATTGAAAATTGTTTAGAACTAATTATCATGTACTACGATTAAATATATATTTGTCAAGGGGTACTTGTGATAATGTTTACTATGCTAGGGGGTACTCGGTGAGTACAGGGTTTTAAAAGGGGTACATGCCAATAAAATGTTGAGAAACACTGTAATGGTGGACCCACTCGTGGTGTCATCATACCCGCCTACTCGATTAATAATCAATGAGGCACTTGACCCAGATGCAGGACCGTGGATGTTTAGTAAACATGGCCAATGTTTTCTGTTCCTGTTGAGGTCAGAGTGGCCGATGGCCTTCTGTTAGGAACATGTTCTCAGTATCTGCGTGTATCTTCTGCTACACGCAGACCCTGAGATGCCTCTGCCTGCATCACCAACCCTCTATCTATTTTAAAGGCATACACTGCGGACAAGCCTTTTACATAAAACTCAGGCCAAGTAACTGAGGCCTACTTAAATTATAACAAGCATGAATGCCCTATTGGAATCGCTGCATCCCCGCGGCAGATGAATGATTTATTACAGAGAGATAGATTCAGGTTAGAAGAGAGCAGGCTGGCACTTGCATATTCCAAACATATAAAACAGCTTAATTTCATCCCGCTGATAACATTAAAAAGTGCATAGGTACATAGCATAGTGCTGCCTAACGAACGTTTCGCTCCTTGAGCGTCTTCAGAGGCTTCTGCGCACGCCGGGGCACCGAACTTTTGGTATATTTAAATGGAGGGTTTCTCCCAGTGAGCGTAGCGCGCTGTGTCACGCCGCCTGCTCCAAATTCGGTGCCCCGGCGTGCGCAGAAGCCTCTGAAGACGCTCAAGGAGCGAAACGTTCGTTAGGCAGCACCGCTGCCCCCCACCTCACCCCACAGCCATCAGAGCCAGGGTGGGCAACATAATTAATGCTATGTACCTATGCACTTTTTAATGTTATCAGCCGGATGAAATAAAGCTGTTTTATATGTTTGGAATATGCAAGTGCCAGCCTGCTCTTTTCTAACCTGAATCTAATTGCTACCTGTTTTCCTCTTGGGCTTGAGCACGCATCACCTGACATCTAACTACCCTGCTTGCTGCCTCTGTACGTCTGCAACAGTATTGTCTACTAACAATGCTACAACGCTATAATACTGCAGTGCCTGTTCTGTCTTTCTACTCTTACACAGAGATAGTCCTGCAAAGCTCCCAGGCTCTCAGGGCTTTACTTCCTCAAAGAGGCAGAGCTTTACACTGTAGCTCTGCCTCCTCCGCAGTCGATCTCTGCAGATCGCCGCCTCTCCCTGCCCCTCTCAGTCTTCTTTCACTGAGAGGGGCAGAGAGGAGACAGAGATCCGCGGAGATTGATTGTGGAGAGGCAGAGCTACAGCTCAAAGCTCTGCCTGTCCAGGGCAGCAAGATCTGTGACCTGCAAAGTCGTGGAACTTTGCAGGTCACTTTCTGTTAAATCATTCATCTGCCGACTCTTATGCGGGGCTTGACGACAGACAGGATTTCTTTTTCCTCCTCATCCTGCCCTATTCAATGTAATGTGGCTTAAAGTGAGTCTGCAACGAATTAAAAAAACAAAGCAGTTACTTACCTAAGGAGAGGGAATGTTCTGGGTCCTATAGAGCCTTCCCGTTCCTCTCACGGTCCTCTTGTTCTAGCGATGGCTCCCCCGTTAGAATTCTCTGACCGATGGGTCGGACACTGCTCTCTGCTGCCGTGGGAGGCTTCAAAAGTCTTCGAGAGCTCAAGTGCTCCTGGAGACGGGCCACTCTGTACTGCTCATGCGCTAGCACGCTCTCTTGCGCACTCGCATGTGTGCAATATGGAGCCGTCCGTCTTCAGGAGAACTCGGGCTCCCGAAGACTTCCAAAGCCTCCTGCACCAGGAGATTTAAATGGGGGAGCCTGTGGGGGAACACTGGGACCATGAGAGGAACAGAATGGCTCATTAGGACCCAGAGCCATCCCTCTCCTCTCCGTAACCCTCTTACGACCGCGTCACGCCAACGGGCGTGACCGCGGCGGCAGCTCCAGGACTGCCTAACGCCAATTGGCGTCAAGTCCTAGGGCGGAGATTTGCAGGAGATTGTGCGCGCCGATGCACGTGCAACTCCACATGAATGACAGAGCTCAGCTCCGCCTTCAGCTTCCCAGTGGCGATCACCGCTAGGAGACTGTTAGATGGCAAAATCGCTGTCTATTTACATTGTACAGTGCTGCGATCTACAGGATAGATAGGCTGGCAGACGGAGGGGGGAGTAAAAAATAGTAAAAAAAAAATAGGCAATTTTATTTAAAAACAAATCAAATAAATATTTACAAAAAAAAAAACACCTGTGGAGGGATCAGACCCCACCAACAGAGAGCTCTGTTGGTGGGGGGAATCACTTGTGTGCTGAGTTGTGCGGTCCTGCAGCGAGGCCTTAAAGCTGCAGTGGCCTATATTGTGAAAAATGGCCTGGTCACTAGGGGGGCTTAAACCCAGGGTCCTCAAGAGGTTAATTATCTGTTTTAGGTTTTTTTTTTAAATTCACTTCAGAATATATCCCTATTATTTAGTACAGTGTCCACATACACCATCTGCAGCAAAATAATATAGCAGATATTTGCCATTGAAGTTTTTGTTAACATTCTCACATTGTGTTCCAGCCCCCCAACGAACACGGAGTCGTCGTCGTCGTCGTCGTCAGCAGCAGCAGGACTGCTCCCCCTCACCTCCTGCCCCTTTATCTCTGCCTCAAGAACTGGAAGCAGGACCGTCCAGTGCAGTGTCACCACCACCAGTTACTGCTGGCAGTAGAGAAGGGATGGAGAGAAGCAGGCGCCATCGCCATCGCTGCAGATGTAAGTTTTATGTTTTCTATTCTATAGTTCATTTATATTTGCGTACAATACAAACAGCACATATTCTTCTTCTTCTAGCTAGTCTTTTGCACAAGGCTAGGAACAAAGAGCTCATCATTTGCCATCCTTTCTTGTTGCCCTGTTACGTATTTGCACACATTAATTTTCATTCCCCTAAGTCATCCTCACTCCATACTAAAATAGGCCAGTTTATTTAATCTTTACTGGTAAGTGTGACCCCTCTGAGTTGTCGCAATACGGAGCCCCGTATTGCCGTTACATGCCCTGCACAGCATTCCATTGCTGCTATGGGGCACTTGGTTTCGGCGTTCGGCAGTCAGCTTTGTGCGACAAAACCACTTGCTTTACTGTGACAGCGCCCAGCTATGGCACTGAGTGCCGGGGCGCAGAGATTACTTGCTTCGTCAGCGCTGAGACCCTCTGAGAATCTTCTTGTCGGCTGCTTGTCAGACTGTGCACATGCTCAGTAGCGGCTCTCCACTCAGGCTCTGGTGGAAATGGCCGAGCCCAATCTGGTCCGCTCTACTGATTAGGTTTGGCTTTTTCTGCTGGAGCCCAAGCAGAGAAATGCTATTGCTTATAGAGAAATTGTAAATATCAATACCGCTCGGTGTCTAGGGGAGCCAGCGCTGGATCCCCTCCACTGAGGAGGAAGGGTGAAGCCTCCTTAGGATCCACAGGTTTCCCTCTCCGGAGGTAAGTACCCCCCAGGGGCTTTTTTAATTTTTTTTATAGATTCACTGTCCTTTACGGTAATTTGTGATAATAAAATCAATTGATTGTACCATACAGTTTTATAATTAACAGTTCAGGGTCATTTCTAGCCATTTTGTCACTCCAGGCAAGGAAACCTGTGGCATGGCGTGGTGACCCCCCCAACCCGCGTGTGCCACAGATAACACTTTATGTATATGGTTTTCCATATGACAAGTCTAGAGTAATAACATCACACTATGACTATGATCATCATTGGACTGTAAGCTTCTCTAAGGACAGTCAGCTAGTGACACCTCTATGTACTCTGTACAGTGCTGCTATAATAATATGGTAGCACATTAGGTACAGCAGGGATTAGATTGTGCGTTCCTCTGTCAGTGACATGACTATGTAGTCTGTAAAGTGCTGCAGGAGATGTCAGCACTATATAAATACATAATAATAATAATATGGCAGGACATTAGACTATGGTAGGGATTTGATTATCAGCTCCTCTGGTGACAACCAGTGACATGACTATGTCTATTTACAAGTTTTGCTTTGTTGTTAATTTATTTGAAAATATGGAGTAAATTAATTTACCACCACTAGTCAATAGATCAGGCCTTAGTTTACTGCAGCTTTCACTTTACTTTTAATTGTTTAGCTGTTTAATTTACAGCTGAGCAGCACCATACGGTGAAGTGAATAGCACACTTAGTGGTTGGACCCAATCCATGCTCTTGCAGCTGGTTGTGGCTGTTAGTGCTAGTACCCTCCTCCCGCCCACCCCTCCCTTCTCCCCCCTCCTTAGGTTCTTGCATGCTTTTGGTCCTAGAGAACTGCAGCCTGTCACTCTGCACTGTATGTCTTAGGGCTGGTTCAGACGGACGCTTGCAGAGTGTTTACAGCCAGCGTTCAGGGCTTGGTGTTAAACGCTCCCATTCAAGTGAATGGGAGCGTTTGTACCAAGCTTTCAAGCGCGTTTACACAAACGCGGCGTTTGGGTCCCGATTTTCCCTGGCGTTCAAGGAGCCCCTGGAAGCTACATGTAGCTTTCAGGGGAGGTTAACCGCGACGGCTAATGTCTCCCTAGGGGAAGAAAAAACGCGACCGCATCCAAACGCACACGAACGCTGCTGAACGCGACGCCAGCAAACGCAACGCCTCCAAACGTCCGTCTGAACCAGCCCTTATTTACATATATGTGAAACGTAATCACTTTTGTGAGATACTGTAGAGTAGAATGCAGCAAATTCTTCAGGAGTCCCACTGTTAGGTTAACTATTCGGGTTTCTGCATCAGACACACTTCCTATACCTGTGTGTTGCTGTTCACGGCGTTCCCAATTATTATGCAAACGTCAATTTTATATTATTTTCCAAAAGAGTTGTTGCAAATGCCAGCTTAATTTTGGAGTCATCACCATCAGATTGTAATTAGAATGCTACTGAGCAAACTTCCTAATTATAATGGTATTTTTTTTTTTCAAAAGTAAAAAATGTAACATCTCTACGACTGCCTAAAGCTGTTCAGCGTCAACTCCTGGGGGTGGAGATTAGCAGGGAATGCTCGTGTGCATGCGCGATCATTCCCTGCCAAGACACAGAGCAGAGCTGACAGGCTGCAAAAGAGAAAAAAAAGCTGTTATTTGTATGTACAGTGCTGCGATCATTTGCAGTGCTGTACAGGGGACAGCTCTGTCACTGAGCTGTCCCCTCGAGTGGCTCAAAAACGGACCGCACTCATAGGCTGATCACACTGAATGGCTCTCGGGGGGGAAGAAAAAAAAATATTAAAAACATAAATAAATAACATTTAAATTAATAAAAATAAAAAACATCACAGCAGCAATCAGATGCCACCAACAGAAAGCTCTGTTGGTGGGAGGGAAAGGAGGCAAGATTAATTTGTGTCCTAAGTTGTATGCCCGTGCAGCAAAGTGTTAAAGCTTCAGTGTGCTGAATTGTAAAAAATGGCCTGGTCACTAGGGGGGTCCTCAAGCAGTTAAAATGCACTGTTCCCAAGTATTCCGCACAACCAAGTTTCAAAAAAATTGTGTAGGTTGTAAAGAACTGAAAATGGTCATTTGTTGAATTTGCAGCATCATTTATGAGGTCAAATTTGCTGAAATCAAAAGCCATTTCAATCAAAAAACAGCCAAACAGGACAAGATACATATTAACCTAGGGCCCCATATTTGGATGTGGCTTCACAATTCTTGCACCTATTGAACTTTGTGAGTCTTTAGGAGAGTTTCTCCTTGCATTTCTTTTCAGGCCATCATAAATTAAATGGCCTCTCAGAGCTGCCGTTTTGATGTAAAATGCCCCCTTCCCTCATAGATCTTTTGTTTGAGGATGCTCTAAAGGTTCTTAGTAGGACCGAGGTCGGGGAGGATGGGGGCCACACCATGACTTTCTCTACTTTTATGCCGAAAGCAGCCAATGAGGTGTTCCATGCAGCATGAGATGGTACATTGTCATTGTTTAAGTTGATTTTTTCACGGAAAGCACGTGTTTTTTGTACTGTGGTGGAAAATGGTCAGTCAGAAACTCTGCATACTTTTCAGGCACCTGATGATGGAAAGGAGGCTCAATCCCATCCCCAAGTGCCTCCCTTCTGCCTTACCCATGCAGAGTTCCGGACAGAGAGTAAATGAGAAGCTACTTCACTTGCGGTGCAGTTCGGCAGGACTTTGTAGGTCCATGGAAGATTAAGTTTACTGTGCCTATAGGCTCCTGTGATGTAAATCTGGGCTTGGTTCATGCTTAACCTTTTATAAAATAATTTAAGGTTCATATGAAGAGTTATGATTTCTTTTTCTACATTTATCTATTTCACAGCTTCAGAAATGAAGGACCAAAGGGTGATCCTGCTGCGTGAAGTGCTGTGTGATCTGCGTGGCACGGTGTCTCATTTGATACAGATGCTGCTTGCGATGGAGAGGCGGCTTGAACAGCAGGAGCAGCGGGTGGCTCGAATGGAGCGGCAGATGGCTCGATTGGTGCAGCAGAGCCAGAAGAATAAGGAGGAATTAGAGGAGCAGAGGCTGAGTGTACTGGAGATAAGAGCGGAGGTGCTGAAGCTCCGTGAGTTTTTGGCTGGGACAAATGGACTATAATTTTTTTTTCGTTTTTTATTTTATGGCGTTTATAAGTTTACATACCCCAGTTCCTAATCCTGTTCATTCCCCCCTATAACATCAATGAGATTTTGAAGTCTTTTGTGGTAGTTGTGCATAAGGCTCTTGATTGTCTCAGACAGTAAAGCTGCCCATTCTTCAGGCCAGAAAGCCTTGAGCTCCCATACATTCTTGGGCCGTGTTGCATGGGCTGCCACACCACAATTTTGCACAGAGTCCTGTATTTCACCTGAAGTTATTTGTAGGTTTTTCCTTGTATCCCAACCACTTTTTCTGGAAAGTGTGGCAGAAATTTGAGTTGGTCTACCTGACTGTTGTTTGGTTACAAAAGAACCCATCATTTTCCACTTCTTATTCAGAGTTTGAACACTGCTGATTTGGCAAATGGCAACCGAGTTATTGTTATTGTTTTGTAAATAAAAAAGAAAAAAAAAGCAATAAAAAAATTGTACTGGTTTACCTGTGTTCTCGTTTTTATAGTACCAAGTTTTAATCCATCGATACTGTATATTGACGAAACAGTAAAAAAAAGGCGCATGCGGCTAACGGACTAATTGGGTGCCACGATAGGCACCTATACATAATTCTGGGAATTAGGCGCCAGAGTGGAAATTTGCACGCCTGGTAAATAGCGGGCATTGGTACAGTACTGCGGACGCCCAAATGCCGATATTTTGTGGCACCCAAGATTTTTTTTTTTGCAGCGTATGCAATGTGATCATCACATTGCACCGCAGCTAGTTAGGGTTAGGCATTACGGAGGTAGTGTGTGCAGGGTGGGGTTAGGTTTAGGCATTAGGACGGTAGTGTGTGCAGATGGAGGAGTTTAGGTTTAGGCATTAGGGAGATAGTGTGTGCAAAGGGGGGAGTTTAGGTTTAGGCATTAGGGAGGTAGTGTGTGCAGGGTGGAGTTAGTTTTAGGCATTAGGGAGGTAGTGTGCGTCGGGGGGAGTTTAGGTTTAGGCATTAGGGAGGTAGTGTGTGCAGGGTGGGGTTAGGTTTACGCATTAGAGAAGTAGTGTGTGCAGACGGGGAGTTTAAGTTTAGGCATTAGGGAGATAGTGTGTGCAGGGTAAAGTTAGGTTTAGGCATTAGGGGGGTAGTGTGTGCAGAGGGGGGAGTTTAGGTTTAGGCATTAGGGAGGTAGTGTGTGCAGAGGGAGGAGTTTAGGTTTAGGCATTAGGGAGGTAGTGTGCGTGGGGGGGGGTGGGGGTTAGGTTTAGGCATTAGGGAGGTAGTGTGTGCAGGGTGGGGTTAGGTTTAGGCATAAGGACGGTAGTGTGTGCAGAGGGGGGAGTTTAGGTTTAGGCATTAGGGAGGTAGTGTGTGCATTGTGGAGTTAGGTTTAGGCATTAGGGAGGTAGTGTGTGCAGGGTGGGGTTAGGTTTAGGCATTAGGGCAGTAGTGTGTGGAGAGGGGGGAGTTTAGGTTTAGGCATTAGGGAGGTAGTGTGTGCAGGGTGGGGTTAGGTTTAGGCATTAGGGGGGTAGTGTGCGTGGGGGGGGAGTTTAGGTTTAGGCATTAGGGAGGTAGTGTGCGTGGGGGGGATGTTTAGGCATTAGGACGGTAGTGTGTGCAGAGGGGGGAGTTTAGGTTTAGGCATTAGGGAGGTAGTGTGTGCAGAGGGAGGAGTTTAGGTTTAGGCATTAGGGAGGTAGTGTGTGCAAGGTGGGGTTAGGTTTAGGCATTAGGGAGGTATTGTGCTGGGGGGGGGGGTGATTTGGTTTAGGCATTAGGACGGTAGTGTGTGCAGGATGGAGTTAGTTTTAGACATTAGGGAGGTAGTGCGTGCAGAGGGGGGAGTTTAGGTTTAGGCATTAGGGAGGTAGTGTGCTTGGGGGGGGGAGACAGGAAAGCTGCCCATTCTTCAGGCCAGAAAGCCTCGAGCTCCCATAAGTTCTTGGGCTGTGTTGCATGGAATGCCACACTACAAGTTCCCAGAACGTCATTCGGACAGCACCCCTGGATGAGACCTGTCTCCCTCCCCCACCGTGGACAGGAACTGAAAAAGAAACAATTTGCATAAGCAATAGGTAGCAGTATAAGAGGCAACCACTTACTTCTCTACCTCAGTTTAGTTTCCTGTCCCCGGACGGAGCAGAGGAGAGGTCTCCAGGAGTGCTATCCGTGTCTGAAGGCAGGGGCAACGTGGTCCAGGACTCCCAGAGGAGCTGCGCAGTGAGCAGTGGGGAGTCCTGCAGCGTATGGGAGGCTTCTCCGTAGGTGGCAGCGGACTTATGCGCACATGCGCGCGCATGAAAGAGTTCACTTCCGGGTAACCCGGAAGTAGTCAGAGCGATGGCGTCCCCGCGTGATCTGAGGTCTGCAGCGGCAGGGGCCGCGGCGGAGGAAAGCGATTCAGCGCAAGACGCTGAAGAGATTCAAAGCCAGCATGGGCTGTGATTAATTATGCGGCAGGGGCCGCGGCGGTGAGGACGAATCAGCATGCAGCTGATTCACAAAGGTATGTGCAGCTAATTAGATTAATTAAGCAGCAGGGGCTGCAACAATTGGTTTCAGCTGGGTCGGTTGGAATGTATATAGCTGGATGCTATGTCCATGATTCACTTGCTGTTTGTGATCATGGAGGACGCTTCAGGGTCAGCTCCTTTGCAGTCTGCTAAGTCTGGCCAGGACCCCTCTCTGGCAAGTAGATGTAGTACTGGGATACTCCTGCTTGTTTTGATGTGTGTATATGAGAGCCATCAGTAATGGATTGTTTCTTGTTTGTGTTTTTTTTTTATAGCCCAAAAAACATGACAAGACTGATAAAACTGATAAAGCTGAAAAGTCTGAGAGATCATCCACTCAAACCAGTCAGCATGGTTCTAGCAAGTCTGAGAGAAAATGTGCTATTTGTAGTAATCGTTTATCTTCATCCTCTTCTAAAAAGTTATGTCAGTACTGCACTGAAAAGGTGGTTAAGGACGAATCACCTGTTATATTTAAAGATTTAATGGGCTGGATGCGGGCGGAAATGTCCACTGCTATAAAGGAGATAAAGGAGTCTGCTATTGCTTCTACTTCAGCTGTTCCTTTGGATTTACAGGGAGCTAGCATTGAAATGGATACAATGACTTCCGTTCCTACTCCTACATCACCAGTATTGACAGTATCTCAGCCGATACCTCCTGGGTCTAAGAGACAAAGGAAGGAGAATAATTTGGAAGATTCAGATTTGTCTGAGGGGGAAATTTCTGACTTTGAGGAAATATCTGAAGGAGAGGATGAATCAATAAGAGCTGATAGACCAAAATTTGCCTTTTCCACAGATTTAATGAAGGATTTATTGATGGAAATGTATGAAACCATGGGCATAAGGAGTGAACAGAAATCTCTGACACCCTTGGATGAGATGTATAATACCTTGGCGGATCCTCAGTCTCAATTTATCCCAGTTCATTCTACCCTAAAGGGTATGATTAAGAAAGAATGGGATAACCCTGAGAAACGGGCCTTCTGGCCGAGATCCTTATCTAAGCGATACCCTTTTTCCCCCGAGGATCAATTATATTGGGGTACTCCGCCTAGGTTGGACCCATCTTTTTCGAGGGTGTCGAGAAAAACAGATCTGTTATTTGAGGATTTTGGAAATTTAAAGGATCCAATTGATAAAAAGATGGACAATCTGTTACGCAGAGCATGGGAATCCTCATCCTTGACCTTTAAGCCAGCGGTGGCCTCTACAGCAGTTAGCAGGTCATTAAAGACATGGTTATTGGAAATGCAAACTAAGATCGCTAATGGGGTTCCACGAGAAGAGATACTCAATGACTTCCCAAAAGTTTTAAATGCCTCAAATTATATGATAGATGCCTCAGACGATACAGTTAAACTTACAGCTAGAACCACTGCTTTGATAAACTCGGCCAGAAGAGGAGTATGGGTGAAGACTTGGAATGGTGATAATTCTTCCAAATCGAAACTGTGTGGTGTCCCATGTGAAGGGGCTCTCCTCTTTGGTTCTAAACTAGATGATACACTGGATAGAACAGCAGATACAAAAAAGAACTTTCCTGTTAAGAGAAGGCAGTTCCAATATAAACGGCCATTTCGTCCCTCTACCAGAACAGAGCAGGATCCAAGGTCATCCAAAGGCAAACGTTGGGCTCCCTACAGGCCTCAGAGGTCAAAGCCTAACTTTACTCCCGCCAAAAGACCAGATAAGCAATGACGCCATGATTCCGGTGGGGGGGAGAATTGCAAATTTTTACGAGGTTTGGCTTCCACACTTCTCAAACCAGTGGTTGCTAAAAATCATTCTAGAGGGTTATCAAATCGACTTCAGTCTTCCTCCTCCTCGAAATTTTTGCATTACTCCCCGCCCACGGGATCAAACAAAGGATCTGGCCTTACAGTCAGAAGTTCTTTCTCTTCTAAAGAAGAGGGTTATACGAGAGGTACCAAGGTGCCAGAAAGAGAAAGGTTACTATTCACCAGTATTTCTGGTAAAGAAACCAGAGGGAAAATTTCGATTTATTCTGAACCTAAAGATTCTAAATCAAAGTGTAAGATACAGACGATTCAGGATGGACAATATAAAATCTGTGGTTCATCTTTTACAGAAAAACGACTTTCTTGCCTCCCTAGATCTAAAGGATGCATACCTCCACTTGCCCATACATCCGACATCACAGCAATACCTGAGATTTGCCGTTCAGATAGAGAAGGAGGTAAGACATTTTCAGTTTATTGCTCTTCCTTTTGGGCTGTCCTCAGCCCCATGGCTCTTTACCAAGGTGATGTCTGAGGTTTAGACATTAGGGAGGTAGTGTGCGTGGGGGGGGGATTAGGTTTAGGCATTGGGGAGGTAGTGTGCGTGGGCAGGGCCGGTGCTACCATTAAGGCAAAGGAGGCAGCTGCCCCAGGGCCCCAGAGCTTGTAGGGGCCCCCAGTGGCTACAAGAGGAAAAAACATTTTTCAAATCGGCCTTATAGTTTTTGAGAAAATCGATTTTAAAGTTTCAAAGGAAAAAAAAAATACACATTTAAAAACCTGCCGACTTTAATGGTTAATAGCAAATCCACCTTAAATGCTAGAAACCCTAAATTTGCAGGATATGTTAAGGAGATCATTAGGAATAAGAGGAAAAAACAATTTTTCAAATAGACCTTATAGTTTTTGAGAAAATCGATTTTAAAGTTTAGAAGGAAAAAGTATACTTTTAAATGCGGTAAATGTCACTTTTAGTAGCAAACCTAATGGTAGTGTAATTTTACATGCATCAAACGAAAGCGCAATAAATTTCCTGACGGGGTTTCCAGGGGGTCTATATGCAGCAGCAGCGCTTTGGCCAGGGATCGCTATACAGCCGCAATATGGCTGTATGAAGATCCCTGGCATTTTTTCCTTTTTTCCCAATTTTTTTTTTATGTTTAGAGTGTGGGATTTTTTTTAAAAATGTGGGGTCCCCCCTCCTGAAACTTTTTAACCCTTTGTCCCCCATGCAGGCTGGGATAGCCAGAATGTGGAGCTCCGACCGATTGGGACTTCACACCCTGTTATACCAGCTGCAAAAAAGGTCCCTTAATGCCGATTTTTGTTCCGGGGTATATGTTGGGGGGGCCCCCCAGGTTTATTTTGCCCTGGGGCCCCATTGTTGCTTAAACCGGCCCTGTGCGTGGGGGGGAGTTTAGGTTTAGGCGTTAGGGAGGTAGTGTGTGCAGGGTGGAGTTAGGTTTAGGCATTAGGGAGGTAGTGTGTGCAGGGTGGGGTTAGGTTTAGGCATTATGACGGTAGTGTGTGCAGAGGGGGGAGTTTAGGTTTAGGCATTAGGGAGGTAGTGTGTGCAAGGTGGGTTTAGGTTTAGGCATTAGGGAGGTAGTGTGTGCAGGGTGGAGTTAGTTTTAGGCATTAGGGAGGTAGTGCGTGGGGGGGGTATTAGGTTTAGGCATTGGGGAGGTAGTGTGTGCAGGGTGGAGTTAGTTTTAGGCATTAGGGAGGTAGTGTGTGGGGAGGGGTAAGTTTAGGTTTAGGCATTAGGGAGGTAGTGTGTGCAGAGTGGGGTTAGGTTTAGGCATTAGGACGGTAGTGTGTGCAGAGGGGAGAGTTTAGGTTTAGGCATTAGGGAGGTAGTGTGTGCAGGGTGGGGTTAGGTTTAGGCATTAGGACGGTAGTGTGTGCAGATGGAGGAGTTTAGGTTTAGGCATTAGGGAGGTAGAGTGTGGAGAGGGGGGAGTTAGGGTTTAGGCATTAGGACGGTAGTGTGTGCAGGGTGGGGTTAGGTTTAGGCATTAGGGCGGTAGTGTGTGTAGATGGGGGAGTTTAGGCATTAGGGAGGTAGTGTGTGCAGGGTGGGGTTAGGTTTAGGCATTAGGGAGGTAGTGTTTGGAGAGGGGGGAGTTTAGGTTTAGGCATTAGGGAGGTAGTGTGTGCAGGGTGGGGTTAGGTTTAGGCATTAGGATGGTAGTGTGTGCAGAGGGGGGAGTTTAGGTTTAGGCATTAGGGAGGTAGTGTGTGCAGGGTGGGGTTAGGTTTAGGCATTAGGGAGGTAGTGTGCGTGGGGGGGGGGGGGGAGTTTAGGTTTAGGCATTAGGGAGGTAGTGTGTGCAGGGTGGGGTTAGGTTTAGGCATTAGGGAGGTAGTGTGTGCAGGGTGGGGTTAGGTTTAGGCATTAGGGAGGTAGTGTGTGCAGAGGGGGGAGTTTAGGTTTAGGCATTAGGGAGGTAGTGTGTGCAAGGTGGGGTTAGGTTTAGACATTAGGGAGGTAGTGTGCGTGGGGGGGGGTTTAGGTTTAGGCATTGGGGAGGTAGTGTGCGTGGGGGGGAGTTTAGGTTTAGGCGTTAGGGAGGTAGTGTGTGCAGGGTGGAGTTAGGTTTAGGCATTAGGGCAGTAGTGTGTGGAGAGGGGGGAGTTTAGGTTTAGGCATTAGGGAGGTAGTGTGTGCAGGGTGGGGTTAGGTTTAGGCATTAGGACGGTAGTGTGTGCAGAGGGGAGAGTTTAGGTTTAGGCATTAGGGAGGTAGTGTGTGCAGAGGGGGGAGTTTAGGTTTAGGCATTAGGGAGGTAGTGTGTGCAAGGTGGGTTTAGGTTTAGGCATTAGGGAGGTAGTGTGTGCAGGGTGGAGTTAGTTTTAGGCATTAGGGAGGTAGTGCGTGGGGGGGCTATTAGGTTTAGGCATTGGGGAGGTAGTGTGTGCAGGGTGGAGTTAGTTTTAGGCATTAGGGAGGTAGTGTGTGGGGAGGGGTAAGTTTAGGTTTAGGCATTAGGGAGGTAGTGTGTGCAGGGTGGGGTTAGGTTTAGGCATTAGGACGGTAGTGTGTGCAGAGGGGAGAGTTTAGGCATTAGGGAGGTAGTGTGTGCAGAGGGGGGAGTTTAGGTTTAGGCATTAGGGAGGTAGTGTGTGCAAGGTGGGGTTAGGTTTAGGCATTAGGGAGGTAGTGTGCGTGGGGGGGGGGGGGTATTAGGTTTAGGCATTGGGGAGGTAGTGTGTGCAGGGTGGAGTTAGTTTTAGGCATTAGGGAGGTAGTGTGTTGGGGGGGGTAAGTTTAGGTTTAGGCATTAGGGAGGTAGTGTGCAGAGGGGGGAGTTTAGGTTTTGGCATTAGGGAGGTAGTGTGCAGAGGGGGGAGTTTAGGTTTTGGCATTAGGGAGGTAGTGTGTGCAAGGTGGGGTTAGGTTTAGTCATTAAGTAGGAAGTGTGTTCGAGGGGGTGGGTTAGGTTTAGGCAGGTAGTTTGTCAGGGGAGGGGGGTTAAGGTTTGGCTTTGGGTGGGAGGGTTCGGTGTGAGAGTAGGGTTAGGTTTGGCCATGGTAAAATATTGGTATTTAATATCGATATTTTACACTTTTATACTGTAGTAAAATATTGTTATTTAATAATAACAGTATTGCAAATGGCACAATTAGTGTTAAGGAATAACCTGAAAGCATTAGGGCTAGAATAGGTAAAAAGCACAGGGACACCGGGAGCCCGATATCGTGTATTATCGTTGTGTGAGTCGAACAGTTAAAAGATAACAATTATACTCACAATTCTGGGTTGCTGTTTAGGCAACCACTATCTGAACATGTGGGGAAGTACCGTCTCCACTCGGCCTTGCTTGGTCGCTGCTCCCCAAAAAAACACTACTATAATAAATTACAGTAGATAAGTCCCCACGTAATGGGGTATTTAGTATCAAAAAACACTGTAGGAGGCGCCCTTGTATCTTGTTATAACATACAATCAGTAATTTAATAAGCGTAGTGTGTCTCACCTGCTATGAAGGTACACACACACGTGAATCATAAAATTGGGTTTATTATAGCACAGTGGACTGGACAACGCGTTTCGCGACCCCAAGTCGCTTCTTCAGGTCAAATACAGTGCTGCTAACCTCCGGCTAACAGCACTGTATTTGACCTGAAGAAGCGACTTGGGGTCGCGAAACGCGTTGTCCAGTCCACTGTGCTATAATAAACCCAATTTTATGATTCACGTGTGTGTGTACCTTCATAACAGGTGAGACACACTACGCTTATTAAATTACTGATTGTATGTTATAACAAGATACAAGGGCGCCTCCTACAGTGTTTTTTGAACCTGAAAGCATGGTCACCAAAAACCACAATGATTGTATTGAGGTTTGAAAAAGAACAAAAAGACCTATATTAAAAATCAATGTAAATTTTAACTTCATGAAGCAGAAGGTATTTGCTGTAATAAAGTTTTTACTGAGCACTGTTGTTTTCCATGATGAATACCTCCTGAATATTTATTTATTGTATTTATAAAACACAAACTTATTATGCATCACTGGACATTAAGGTTACAGACAATATTTAGGGGTGACATACAGCAATAAGACAATACAGGGATACATGCAAACCAGATCACGCAGCATAGTATGAGTACAAGGTAATGCTTAGTAACTAGATGGGAGCATGGAGATTAAGCCAGTCGAGTTCACTCAGATCCATAGGATGGGTGTACAGTAATAGAGGTGCGTGAACAGGTAGGAGACACAAGGAGGAGAACCCTGCCGAAAGCTTACAATCTAGAGGGTGAAGTAGGGACATGAAAGGTAGGGGACCAGAGTTAAGCTGCGGGTTTAGAACACCAGTGAGGAGGTGGGAGGAGTTAGCCAGAGTGAAAAGGTGCGTTTTGAGGGCCTTTTTGAAGATGTTGAAGGAGGGAGCAACCCTGATGGGGGGAGGTAGGGAGTTCCATAGTGTTGGAGCAGCTCTTGAGAAGTCCTGGAGGCGTGCATGGGACTGGGTAATGTGGGGGCGATTAGGTGAAGTTCATTGGAGGAGCGCAGTGAGCGGCTAGGTGTGTACCTCTGAGTAAGATTGGAAATGTAGGTTGGGCAGGTTTTGTAGACAGATTTGTAGGACAGACACAGCATCTCAAGTCTGGACTGGATAGGAAGCCAGTGGAGGGATTCACAGAGGGGAGCTGCCGTGGGGGAGCAGTGGAAGGAATGGATAATTCTGCCTGCCGCATTCATGACGGACTGCAGCGGAGCAATTTGGGTCAATAGGAGACCAGACAGAAGGGCATTGCAGTAGTCAAGGCGGGAAATTGTGAGGGCATGGATGAGGAGTTTGGTGACAGAGGTCAGGAAAGGGCGGATCTTGCAGAGGTTTCGGAGGTGGAAGTTATAGGACTTTGTGAGGTTTTGGATGTGGGGGGTGAAGGAGAGTGCGGAGTCCAGGGTGACACCCAGACAGCAGGTTCGAGAGGTAGAGTGAATGGTAATGTGAATATGCAAATCATCCCTTTATGCTCATTGAATTTTCGGATACTTGTCATCAGTGCATGGCATGGATTGATATGTCTCTATGGGGTATTGGTTGGACGTGAAGTAAAAAATCAGGGAGAGGTGGCAGCACTTCCCAAGACAGGCTGCATCAGAATTACTAACAGCATAGCTGTGCAGAGCCTAATTATAGGCAGGATACACATCTTGAATTCAAAACAGATGTACCAAATTAATGTTAGTGGGGATGTTAGCTTCCAAAAACAGTTTGCATGCAGAGTGTTCTGTACTGGACCCTTCCGCCACGATAAGGCAATCTTGAAGGGACCCTAACCTCTAACTAATTACCAAACAAGCATAGTGTGAACTTGGGAGCAACTGGCCATAAAATGGTTTACACATATTTTTAGACAACAGGTGAGAAGTGGCAGCGCATCCTAAAACCAGGCCGCATCTGAGTAATTACCAATTCTAGGGGGCTCTGCATGCCTCTGTTGGTAGTCACTCAGATGCTGCCTGGTTTTAGGATGCGCTGCCACTTCTTCCCCGTTGTACTAAGAAATACACAGACAGCTCATGGCAATCCAGATCTACTAGTAATGTAGTGCTTTGTCAAATTGTGGGGGGTTTTGCTTGTCCAACCACCTCTTGATAATTCTACACAAGTTCTTAATTGGATTTAGTATGCAAAAGAAAAGGACTGGCCCTAAGAAACCGCACCACAACTGTATTGACAATGTAGAAAAGCCTTTATTGTAATAATATACAGATTCAAAACAATTGCACTGTAATGTAGGGCCCAATAGTGACCATATTTATTCAAGTCTCCTTGCTAAATAACATGTAATCATGTAAGCAACAATCCTCCTAACACCTGGAGAGCATCAGAGTAAAGGATGGTGGAAAAGAGATGTGAGCCACCTGTGTAGACCTCAAGACTGTATAATGCACCCAGCATAAACCTGCGCGGGTGTAAGAGTGAAAGGAAGTGCCAATGTAAATGTGAAAAACAAGAGGGGTGAAGGACCCCAGTGACGAGAATCAGTGAATGAGGGTAAGAGAAGCTGTGCACCAGGAGGCGGGGACCGCCAAATAGATAGTGACAACAGATCAAATGAAGGACAACCCAGTAAGGGAAAAGTAGAAAAGTGCCAGCAAGGTGAAGAGAGGCTCACCAGGAGAGGACCGGAGACAGTGCATGGTAGGCTCTGCACGCCCGCGCACTGTCTCCACGCACTGTCTCTCATTAAAGCTGATGGTCTCTCTGGCGCAACCATGGCTCCGTCATTGGGGCCAATAAATTGCTCCAATGACAGAGTCAGGGTCCCACCTGTGAGACCATCGGTTCCAATGAAAGAAGGGAGCAGAGCAGTACGCAGCTGTGATTGGCAGGTCTGGGGCAGCACCCCCCCTTTCCCATCGTGGATTGCTTCTTTAAAACCTTGTGTTGTCTCTCTATGTGCTGCTGCTACTTCAGCACCACCTGACTGGAGGGGTGAGCACCAGTACCTCTGTATGTATTATGCTTGGCTGCAAAGAACGACATGGGGACAGAGATGAACACACTGGGCAGAGGAGGATGCAGGTGGATCAGAGGAGAGCACGGGGACCAGAGGAGAACACTAGGACTGAAGAAGACATGGGGAGAAAGGGAAACAGTGGAGCAAAGGAAGACACAGGGCTAGAGGAGGACAATAGGGGGACACGAGGTACAAGGAAGGCACAAGGGGAACATAATAATTGGGGAAAAAGGTTCAAAAGACACCCCTGCACCATGAATGCACCAGATTTAGTATTTTTCCCCTGGTTTTTGTTCTCTAAACCTAGGTGCATCTTATGGTCAGGAGCGTCTTATAGTCCGAAAAATACGGCAACTGCGGCAGCAGCAGGAGAGTTTGTGTTAGCAGCAGAATAATGCAGTGTACCCAGGCCTCTGGCCACTAAGAGACCTAGGTTAGGTCAAATATCAGGTACCTGCAATAAAAGCAGCAGGATAATGCATCAGACCCAGGTCTCCTCCCCCCTGAGAGACCTGGATTAGGTAAGATAACTATAAGGAATGTACCTGTTGATGTGGTTGATTCCGGAGAGACCCGGGCGGAATCCACCGCTCCGGGTCTCGGCACTTGTTCCCCACTGATGATGCTGCCGGTGGCTCACAGGCCGCACATTCTGATAGGTGGAGGGCGCGTTCCCAGCATGCCCTCCGCAAAGGTAAACAATAGTCAGCTGACAGAGTACGGTCAGCTGATCCTTCAGCTGACACCTAGGCAGGGCCTTGCTGTGTGATTGGATGTGCGGAGTGTGGCCGGCCACTGATTGGATGATGTATTGTATTTAAAGCTGCAAAATGCTCCCAGTCATCGCCCGTGAAAAGCATAACTTTGGCTAGTTGCTGGGTGCACACTAACTTGTTAATGATACGCTGGATATTGACCTTGGCTTGTATTTGACTATTCTTGTCTGTTGTGATTAAACTCTGCTTGATTCCTGGAAATCCTTGTCTGCTGCCTGAACTGACCTTGCCTGTTATTGGACACCCCTTGCCTGCCGCCTGGACTGACCTCTGCTAGTTACTGGATACCCCTTACTTGCCACCTGGACCGACCTCTGCTCGTTACTGGATAACCCTTGCTTGCCACCTGCACCAACCTTTGCCTGTTACTGGATACCTCTTGCATGCTAATTGAACTGGACGATAAGTATATCCTACTATCCTTGTCAGTCATCTGAACAGTGTGCATGCAGTCTCATGTAAATCACACACTACCTGGAGCATCTGTTACCTGTTGAATAACTTTGCATTCAGACCAATGGGAACTGTGTCATAACTTGCATCATCTATTACTTGTTGCATAATACTGCATGCAGACCTGCTTGAACTATCTCATAACCTGGACCATCCATTACCTGTTGAATAACTTTGCATGAAGACTTGTCTGAACTGTATCATACCTGGTTTACTCATTACCTGAACTTTGCTTGTGGATTGTTGAACCTTCTCTTGATATTGAGAATCTGCAACCGATATCTCTGCCACTACTGACAACGACGCTGATTGCTTCTTTCCACTAACTCCAGGTAATAACCCTGTGCGATAATGCTGAACTGTTGAACTGTGTTACTAGCCTCATTAGGGCCCTAACAGTTTATTCCTCTTTACATCTGCCTTGCACCTTAAGACCTGGGGTAACCGTAGTCAGGAGACAAATAACGTGTCCTATTCACGCGAGGTCTTGTCTATAGGTGAAGACGTGGGCCGGGCTCAGAGCCATGGTAATAAATTGGGGCATAGAGAGTGAGGACATAACCTGTCAAGCTTTACAATAACGTTTGGTAGCTGCAACAACAGCAGCAGCAGGATAATCCAACATACCCAGGACTCAGGCACCTTGGAAACCTGGGTTAGGTAAGAAAACATTAAAGAGACTCTGTCTGAAGTCTCTAGAAAATGCAGTTTTCATGTTACAATGCTGTTAGTCATGAACGCCCCCTCTGAAACGCTGCATCCCCGCGGCTGAAATCTCAGTTAATCCCCCCCTAAATCCCTGGGGGGAGATTTGGGCAATGCTTTCGCAAAGAGGCAGAGCTTTGAGCAGTAGCTCTGCCTCTCCTCCGTCAATCTACGCGGATCGCCGCCTCTCCCCCGCCCCTCTCAGTCTTCTTTCACTGAGAGGGGCGGGGGAGAGGGGCAACAGACAGATAACAAGGACACGTGTTATATCACTCCAATCACTGCATTATTTCACAAATAGGAAATAAAGCAATTTTATTCATTGAGGTAGATGGACTGTTTGGTCTGAAGCACGAATATACAGGGAGTGCATAATTATTAGGCAAGTGGTATTTTTGAGGAATCATTTTATTATTGAACAACAACCATGTTTTTAGTTTGTTTTTAGTTTGAGCTTTTTTAGGGGGATATCTGTGTGTGCAGGTGACTATTACTGTGCATAATTATTAGGCAACTTAACAAAAAACAAATATATACCCATTTCAATTATTTTTACCAGTGAAACCAATATAACATCTCAACATTTACAAATATACATTTCTGACATTAAAAAACAAAACAAAAACAAATCAGTGACCAATATAGCCACCTTTCTTTGCAAGGACACTCAAAAGCCTGCCATCCATGGATTCTGTCAGTGTTTTGATCTGTTCACCATCAACATTGTGTGCAGCAGCAACTACAGCCTCCCAGACACTGTTCCGAGAGGTGTACTGTTTTCCCTCCTTGTAAATCTCACATTTTATGATGGACCACAGGTTCTCAATGGGGTTCAGATCAGGTGAACAAGGAGGTCATGTCATTAGTTTTTCTTCTTTTATACCCTTTCTTGCCAGCCACACTGTGGAGTACTTGGACGCATGTGATGGAGCATTGTCCTGCATGAAAATCATGTTTTTCTTGAAGGAAGCAGACTTCTTCCTGTACCACTGCTTGAAGAAGGTGTCTTCCAGAAACTGGCAGTAGGACTGGGAGTTGAGCTTGACTCCATCCTCAACCCGAAAAGGCCCAACAAGCTCATCTTTGATGATACCAGCCCAAACCAGTACTCCACCTCCACCTTGCTGGCGTCTGAGTCGGACTGGAGCTCTTTGCCCTTTACCAATCCAGCCACGGGCCCATCCATCTGGCCCATCAAGACTCACTCTCATTTCATCAGTCCATAAAACCTTAGAAAAATCAGTCTTGAGATATTTCTTGGCGCATTCTTGACGTTTCAGCTTGTGTGTCTTGTTCAGTGGTGGTTGTCTTTCAGCCTTTCTTACCTTGGCCATGTCTCTGAGTATTGCACACCTTGTGATTTTGGGCACTCCAGTGATGTTGCAGCTCTGAAATATGGCCAAACTGGTGGCATCTTGGCAGCTGCACGCTTGACTTTTCTCAGTTCATGGGCAGTTATTTTGCGCCTTGGTTTTTCCACACGCTTCTTGCGACCCTGTTGACTATTTTGAATGAAACACTTGATTGTTTGATGATCACGCTTCAGAAGCTTTGCAATTTTAAGAGTTCTGCATCCCTTTGCAAGATATCTCACTATTTTTGACTTTTCTGATCCTGTCAAGTCCTTCTTTTGACCCATTTTGCCAAAGGAAAGGAAGTTGCCTAATAATTATGCACACCTGATATAGGGTGTTGATGTCATTAGACCACACCCCTTCTCATTACAGAGATGCACATCACCTAATATGCTTAATTGGCAGTAGGCTTTCGAGCCTATACAACTTGGAGTAAGACAACATGTATAAAGAGGATGATGTGGTCAAAATACTCATTTGCTTAATAATTCTGCACTCCCTGTAAAAATGTATGTGCAAAAAACACACCTACTCTATACTGCCTAGTAAAACTAAACAAATACCTTGGCTACTACTACATAAAACACTAATAGTAGACTAAAAATAAAGTAAAAACAAAAAGAACAAAAATTTGAGATTAAAATAAAACACATGACACAACACCGGGCAGAGCAGAACCTGTGCAGGAGACAGACAGGACACTGCAGGCTCATGACACAACACCCAGCAGAGAGGCACCAGCACACAAGGAGACAGAGAGGACTTTGTACTGTAGGCATGTGATACAACACCGAGCAGAGAGGCGCCAGCACACAAGAAGACAGAGAGGACCCATCAGGCACATGACACAACACTGAGCAGAGAGGTACTGGCCCACAAGGGAGACGGAGAGGATCCTGCAGGCACATGACACAACACTGAGCAGAGAGGCACCTGCACACAAGAAGACAGAGAGGACTACGCAGGCACATGGCACAACACTGAGCAGAGAGGTACTAGCACACAGGGAGACAGAGAGGACCCTGCAGGCACATGACACAACACTTAGCAGAGAGGCCGCAGAACACAAGGAGACTGAGAGGATCCTGCAGGCACATGACACAACACTGAGCAGAGAGGCACCAGCACAAAAGTAGACAGAGAGGACTCTGCAGGCACATGACACAACACTGGTCAGAGAGGCACCAGCACAGAAGGAGACAGGACCCTGCAGGCACATGACACAACACTGGGCAGAGAGGCCCCAGCACAGAAGGAGACAGAGAGGACTCTGCAGGCACATGACAACACTGAGCAGAGAGGTTCCAGCACACAAGGAGACAGACAGAGAGTACTCTGCAGGCACATGACACAACACTGGGCAGAGAGGCACCAGCACAGAAGGAGACAGAGAGGACCCTGAAGGCACATGACACAACACCGAGCAGAGAGGCCCCAGCACAGAAGGAGACAGAGAGGACCCTGCAGGCACAGGACACACGACCGAGCAGGGAGGCCCCAGCAAACAAGGAGACAGAGAGGACCCAGCAGGCACATAACACAACACAGAGCAGAGCGGACCATGTAGGTACATGATACAACACAGAGCAGAGAGGCCCCAGCACAGAAGGAGACAGAGAGGACTCTGCAGACACATGACACAACACTGAGCAGAGAGACCCCAGCACAGAAGGAGACAGAGAGGACCCAGCAGGCACATAACACAACACAGAGCAGAGAGGACCATGCAGGTACATGATACAACACTGAGCAGAGAGGCCCCAGCACAGGAGGAGACAGAGAGGACTCTGCAGGCACATGACACAACACTGAGCAGAGAGGCCCCAACACAGAAGGAGACAGAGAGGACCTTGCAGGCACATGACACAACACCGAGCAGAGAGGCTCCACGAGACAGAGAGGACCCAGCAAGCACGTGACATGACACTGAGCAGAGAGGCCCCAGCACAGAAGGAGACAGAGACTGGACTCTGCAGGCACATGACACAACACCGAGCAGAGAGGCCCCAGCACAGAAGGAGACAGAGAGGACTCTGCAGGCACATGACACAACACCGAGCAGAGAGGCTCCAGCACACGAGACAGAGAGGACCCTGCAGGCACGTGACACGACACTGAGCAGAGAGGACCCAGCACAGAAGGAGACATAGGTTATATAGGTATGTTCCCGCAGTATAGCTTGGCTAGGTAGGTTCCCACAGTATAGGTTAGTTAGGTAGGTTCCCACAGTATAGATTAGATAGGTAGGTACCCGCAGTATAGGTTAGTTAGGTAGGTTCCCACAGTATAGGTTAGTTAGGTAGGTTCCCGCAGTATAGGTTAGTTAGGTAGGTTCCCCCAGTATAGGTTAGTTAGGTAGGTTCCCTCAGTATAGGTTAGTTAGGTAGGTTCCCGCTGTATAGGTTAGTTAGGTAGGTTCCCCCAGTATAGGTTAGTTAGGTAGGTTCCCGCAGTATAGGTTAGTTAGGTAGGTTCCCGCAGTATAGGTTAGTTAGGTAGGTTCCTGCAGTTTAGGTTAGTTAGGTATGGGCATGCCGCATTGGGCGCAGGAGCGGGGGGAGCGGACATAATAGTAATAACTCACCTGCTTCCGCCGAACCCGCGCTGCTTCAATGTCCTTCCTTTCCCGGTGTTGTGTCTGATTACGCTGCCTTTGGATTTGCGCTGCCCCGCATGCGCAGTAGGAGACTGTGCGGCCACAGTTCCTATTTAATTATGCTGCTGATGGTAAAATACTAAATATCTTCGCTTCTTCACTTCCTACACTCCCCAAATTTTCAGGGTAGGGAGGGGACCCCCCGAACTACCTCTATGCCAAATTGCAGCCCCCGAGACCCACTGGTTCCCGAGATAGGTTTCTCTAATATATCTCCTGAACCAGCGGGACTCACCGGCGGGGCTCGGGGGCTGCAATTTGGCATAGAGGTCGTTCGGGGGATCCTCTCCCTACCCTGAAAATTTGGTGAGTGTATGATGTGTGGAAGCGGAGATATTTATTATTTTACCATCAGCAGCATAATTAACTTCACATTGAGCATGCGTGTGCTACTCAGTGTGGAAGGGAGCTTCTGGGCAGCGCAATCAGACATTACACCGGCATCTATCTCATTAGTAACAGCACTTCCTGTGATGACATGCGGTACGTCATCACAGGGGGCGCTGTTACCAGGCGACGAACGCCGGGAGAGGGAAGATATTGAAACTGCGGGGGAACGGATGAAGAAGGTGAGTTATAACTATTATGTCCGTTCCCCCACTCTGGCGCCCCCACTCCTGCCGCACAATAAAGCGCCTCGGGCGATTGCATGTATCGCACGCCCAAAGAAACGGGGCTGCCGATATCATACAATATCTATTGGCGTGCTAAGCCATTGTACAATGTATGAGAACGTTGTAGAATAAGGTAGATTCACAATGCGGATACTCCTTTCTTCCCAGCGCAGTTCACAAGATGGGTGGTAGCATACCTCCCAACATTTTGAAATCAGAAAGAGGGACACTTAGGCCACACCTCTGCCACACCCCTAATCACACCCCTGACACACACCCAGTCACACATATCATAAAGATTTCATAGGAATAATATGCTATTTTATAATTCAAACCACACTGGCCCTTTCTATCTTGGTTCATTTTCCTTCATATTAACATTTGAATATAAGAAATGCATCAATTTAAAGGGAACCTTAACCGTGGAGCAAAAAAAAGTTTCACTTACCTGGGGCCTTCCCAAGCCTCCTGCAGCCATCCTGTGCCCGCGTAGCTCCTCCAGTGTCCTCCGGTCCCCCGCCGCGGCTTAGTTTCATTTTCGGCTGACTGCCAGTCGTCCTCCGGCAGCGCGTCCTATTCTACCGCATTCCCCGCCGTAAAGCGCGTCATGCGCAGGCGCAAAGCCTCCGGTTTTCGGTTTGCGAACTTCCGCAAAAGTAATTTCGGTTCGGTGCTGCGAACCGCAATAGACTTCAATGGGGAGGCGAACTTTGAAAACTAGAAACATTTATGATGGCCACAAAAGTGATGGAAAAGATGTTTCAAGGAGTCTAACATCTGAGTTCTTGCATGGGGGAGTGGGATACATGCCAAAAGTCCCAGGGAAAAATCTGGATTTGACGCAAAGCAGCGTTTTAAGGGCAGAAATCACATTGAATGCTAAATTGCAGGCCTAAAGTGCTTTAAAACATCTTGCATGTGTATACATCAATCAACGAGTGTAATTGGAGTACTGCTTCACACTGACACACCAAACTCACTGTGTAATGCACCGCAAACAGCTGTTTGTGTTGTGATGGCCATGCTGGACTGGTGCGCACCATGACGAGAGTGCAGGTGATGGCAGCTTTCCAGCCCATATGGTCGCCGGGCTGGAAATGACAGAATGACAGAACAGAACAGTGACTGTCCAGCTGATCAAATTATGTCTGTCTACATTGAAGCAACGACCTTAATATCGTGGGTGTGCCCCCTCCCCCCACCCCCCCCGAGACACTCATATAGCCATCGGTCATTGCTTCATTGTGATATGCAAGCCCCTTCACCACGGCAAGGTTATGATCACGAAGGGGAATTGGCACATGTACATGCCTTTTGTTTTGTTGTTGCAGCTGCAGTGCAGCCAGAAAAATTCACCTGGAGTCCTGGACCCTGTTGGTGGTGGCGGAGAAGGCAGTCAAGCAGCCTGCGGGCAGAGATGCTGTGTGGGGAGCGACTTAGTCTTGGGGCAGGCAGTCACACGGCGTGCAGGCAGAGATGCTGTGTGTGGGGACTGCTTTGCAGACCACGTGGTCAGATGGACCCTTGACCCAACACTGTGTGCCAGAGATGACATCACTTGCCTTTCAACATCGCGGTACAGCTTGGGTATCGCCTTATTTGAGAAATAATTGCGGCCTGGTATCTTCCACTGCAGTGTGTGGCTTTGCTTTTGTTTGCTGCTTTTACTCAGGTGGTCATCCCATCGCAGTTTGTGCTTTGTCATCATGTGCCTTCGTAAGGAAGTTGTCCCTACGCGGGTCTTAGTCTTTCCACGGCTCAATTTTTGGTGGCAGAGAGTACAGATGGCATTGCTCTTATCTGAGGCAGAGACACAAAAAAATGTCCACACCGCTGAGCCCTGGGGTGATGGCACTTTGGTGGTGGCAGCCGACTGAGTGTTAAGTGGGGTGCCAGAATCAGAGCAGGAGGAGGAAGATATGTCACGCTTCCGTGCGGAAGGTGAGAAAGATACATCCTGACAATCTTGGGGGTTGATGGCACGCACCTTCTGAACACTGTACTTTGGTCCAGGGCCTCACGAAATCACGGCAGCATGACCTCGAACAGACCTACCGGGTGGCCTGCCTCTGGCTCTGCCTGTTTTGCCAATATTGGGGGGGATGAAGTGAAAGGTATGCACTGACTTGACTAATACAATGTGCAGTCACACAGGTGCAGTTAACAGGTATGCACGAAGTGGTATATCACACTGTGCGCTCACATAGGTAGGTGGGTGCACTGAACACAACAGGTAGGTATATGCAGTGATGGGTATTACAAATGAGCACCTGTCACACACACAGGTACTGCTGTGAAAACTGGTAGTAGAGATATATATATAGTCCAGCGTACATCTCTACATACACAATAACAGTCTCTGTTAAAAATATTCTTGTTATTGGTGCTTCAATCTTCTATGGTTCCACCACCAGAAAACACCAATATAAAGCGCACTCACCAAATACAATGTGACCCCTGTTAGGTTGGTCAGAAAGCGCACACCTCCAGGATACCCCAGCACTTCAGGTCCTGGTCCTACTTGATACTTATGTCCAAGTTCACATGTCCATGCACCTCAAACAAGAGCTTCTCATAGCGTGATACAGTTTTAAAACCACTATGCTTTATTAAAATTGCTCACTCACGTCACCAGATGTATAACAGGCACAGAGTTTGATCACGGGCTCTCCCCCGTTGCCAAGCCGGGCTAGGTTGCGTTATCTCCGTAGTTCGCGTTGTCTGCCGTAGTTCGTATAGTTCGTATAGTTCGTTCTTATATTTTATATTCTCTAATCATCCCCAACGTGTAAGATGGACGTCTTTGTATATAGAGACAATAGAAAGATAGACCTTGATGAGGTATTTAAGGTTAGAGATAGTGAGAGTGAGGAAACAGGTATTACTCCTGACCTGATTTTTAAAAAATTAGAACATGTCCTTATAAAGGAACAAAATACATGGTGGGACATAGCCACATTAAATAAATATCTGGCAAAAGGGATAGTACCCAACAAATACAGATGGGAGATACTGTCAGATGATGGTGAAGATAATGAAGTAAACACTAAAGAATGGGGTGAATACCTTGAGAAATGTGGGGAGGGGTTAGAACGATTGGGAACGGAAACAGAAGCTATAAAAACCTCACTGGACCCATTAAAAGAAGGTGAGGTATATAAGAAATTATCTCGGAGAACGTGTGATTCTCTGATTCACCATCAAAAGGGGGTGATACAAGATAGACAGAAGCAATTTAATAGGGATTGGGAGCTATACAAATCCAAATTAGCCTATAAATGGCAAAAACTGCTAGTGGATAGAGTGGTAGAACCCATGGCGGACACTCAAGACCCTCCAGATATTCAGGTTAATTCCATCACACCATATTTACCGATAGCCCCCACTGATCCACCACCCAATTTTAGACCAGAGGTCCAAAATAGATATAATTTAAGACCTTTACCCAAAAGGAACCCCAGGGAAAATATAGAACCCCCTAGAGATAGAGGGAATGCGGATAGAGGCCAGGGTGAGGAACCAATATCATGGACCAGAGGGGGGGAACAGGTATGGGGGCCCCGAATATCAACAATATAATGTACCTGTAACGATCGGTGTAACACAGAGAAGATCTGATTATCGGTGATCTGCAGTATCACCGAAAATACAGATATATACCCGATTATTGATGATCTGCAGTATCACCGATAATCAGATATATCTCTAACCTCTGGACACCTGAGTAATATGAGTGTTTGGTGCAACAGTAATACTTTGAGGAGAGCACCCGTATAGAGGGTGCGAAGCAGTAAGAGATACTGCCCAAAGAACAGGTTCCTTCCTATGGCCTGAGGCTCCCCAAGGGGCGGAGCCAGGCTGAAAGTGGGAAGGACCATAGTGTGAGTGACACCAATGATGAAGTGTCACTGACAGGTCTGTGAACTATCTCTAAGCAGGAGAGATAGTTCTCGAGGTCGGACAGGCCAGGTCGGCAACAGACAGACAGATCAGGTACAGAGACAGGAGACAGATACGGAATCCTAAGACAAGCAGGGTTCGACAACAGAGTATCAGATATAGCGAAGTACCAAATCAGAGATCAAGAAAGTGGTCAGGAAAGCAGAAAGTCATAACAGATAATAACAATGTCTAATCTTGGGTGTGAGCTCCGTGATCATCAACACCCTGGAACTAGTCTGAAGTATAACAGAATGGTAATACAGTTCCTTAATCTTGGGTGTGAGGTCCTTGATCGTCAACACCCTGGAAATAGTCTGAAGTATAACAGAATGGTAATAATAACACAGATACTGACAAAAAGGTCTGAGTGCTACCACGAAGTGATCGCAACGGCAGACACCAGAGAAATGACCAGCACCCAGTATATATACTATAGCGCTCTCCAGCGCCTCCCCTAAGTGCTGGACCAATAGGAACTGAAAGAATTGTCAGCTGACTGGCTTGATCAGCTGACACCCTTCTGGCTGTCATAAAAGTTCTGCCTCTCAACGCACGCGCGCGTCCTTCTGCACCTGTGTGGACTATTAGTCCCAGCCACACCAGACATGTGTTGCAATGTATCCGCTGTGCTGGACGCTGAACCGACCGCACCGCTATCTGAGCATGCGGCGGTTTCTCCGCATTCAGCATGCTGACAGATTTAGGCCTATGCGTGCCAACCGCCGCGTCAGATGCGGAATCCGCCGCCTTGTTCTCAGGACCTGTGGCGGGTTCTCCGCATTCAGTTATGTCACCAGATGCAGGCCCACGCGTGCAACTCGCCGCGTTGGACGCGGAATCAGCCGCCTTGCTCTGAGCACCCGCAGCGGCTTTTCCGCGTTTTCTCACAGTACCTATATACAACAGGTACGACCCAATACAGCAGGAGGAGAGATTCCAGCCTTTTCTGGAGGGGTGCCACCGGCCATACAGACCAGGGGACAGCAGAAACAGGAGGGAATATATCGAAGAATATCCATCACCAAGGAGCAACAAAAAAAAGAGGTCCAGAAGGGGAGTACGAGCAGGACATAGAGTACAAGAGAACAAACCGGTAGGGGAGGGCATATTTAACATAAGTGGGGTTGTTCTCACTAAACAGGAATTAAAACTCCTGGATAGAGGATTAAAACATGCCCCTAGTAAGCCCATTAATACATTTCAAACTTATATTGACCTTCAGAAATACAGCAGGACCCTAAATATAAAGAAGTATTTCTTGAGCAAAGAAGGACCTACAAATAGAATTAACCCTGTGAATGAATTCCAACATACCGGTATGAGAAACAAATCAACGTTCAATCCACAAAACAATAGCAATGGAAACTGTATTGAAGTATTTAAAAGATTGGTGGAGGGAGATTTGGAGAAATTGGAATTGGAAGCAAGGAAAACTGAAAACATAAATAAAATAGCAAGGGGAATGTTGGACAAAAAACTAGTGGTAAGACCGGCAGACAAAGGAGGAGGGGTAGGGGTGCTCAATAGGGACAAATACAGAAAAGAGTTAGACAGACTGGCGAATGATGAAACTTATGAGAGACTAAAAGGGGATCCTACTGTGAGAGAACGCGGAAAAGCCGCCGCGTGTGCTGACAGCAAGGCGGCTGATTCCGCGTCCAACGCGGCGGTTTGCACGCGGAAGCGTGCGTCTGGTAATCTGAAAGAACGCGGAAAAGCCGCTGCATGTATGGACAGCGAGGCGGCTGGTTCCGCATCCAACGCGGCGGTTTGCGCGCAGCATCTGGTGTGGCTGAGCCTGTTAGTTCACATAGGTTCAGGAATACGCGCGCACGCTGAGAGGCAGAACTTTTATGATGGCCAAGGAGGGATCAGCTGACCAGGCTGGTCAGCTGACCTCAGAGCTGGTAACCATTGGTTCATCACTTAGGGGTGGCGCCGGAGAGCGCTGCTCTATAAATAGTTACTGCTGGCCACTCACAGGTGGTCTGCCGTTGCGAACACTAGGTGGAAGCACTCAGGCCTTAGTCAGATCCAACAGTGTGTTTGAACCAGGAGGACCTGGGAATTCACACTGAGCCAGATTACTGGTATTGTTATCATTCTGTTATACATCAGACTAGTTCCAGGGTGTAGAGACCACGGACCTCACACCCAAGACTAGGGAACTTGTGTTATCATTCTGTTATACATCAGACTAGTTCCAGGGTGTAGAGACCACGGACCTCACACCCAAGACTAGGGAACTTGTGTTATCATTCTGTTATACATCAGACTAGTTCCAGGGTGTAGAGACCACGGACCTCACACCCAAGACTAGGGAACTTGTGTTATCATTCTGTTATACATCAGACTAAGACTAGGCATTGTTTGATATCTGTTATGACCTATTGCTTTCCTGACTATTCCTCTGCTCTCTGATTCGGTACCACGCATATCTGATATTCCGTTGCCAAACCCGGCCTGCCTTGGATACCGAATCGGCAGTGGCGTCCCTACCATGGGGCGGCCAGGAGCGCTCCGCTCCGGGTGTCAGCTCCAGGGGGGGTGTCATCAAGGCCTCCCTAGAAGCCTTGATGACACAGGAGGGGAAGCAGCGCTGAAGGAGGGGTGGCAGCGTCGGCGGGGAGGGGGGAAATACCCCCCCACATCTCCCTCACCTGGGTCCCCTCCTTCGGCGCTTCCCCTCCACGGGCGCCGGCAACGGGCACTGACAGGGCGGCTGATAGCCGCCCTCAGTTTACCCGAGCAGGGCTACGGGAAGATGGCCGCCGAAGCCCGCACTGGAGACAAAAATAGACGGCAAGATGGCCGCCGACGCCATCTTGCCGTCTATTTTTGTCTCCAGTGTGGGCTTCGGCGGCCATCTTCCCGTAGCCCTGCACTGATGACGCAGCAGGAGACGGCGCGGGACATTCAAGAGGCGCTGCGGAGGCTGCCTGGGATTCGGAAGAGAGGTTTCATCTGCAGGTAAGGTTTTTTTCTTTTACAGGTGCACCGGCCCGGCCACCCACCGCTGCTGCCCACCTACCCACCGCTGCTGCCCACCTACCCACCACTGCTGCCCACCTACCCACCACTGCTGCCCACCTACCCACCGCTGCTGCCCACCACCTACCCACCACTGCTGCCCGCCTACCCACCAGGCTACCCACCACTACTGCCCACCTACCCACCACTGCTGCCCACCTACCCACCGCTGCTGCCCACCTACCCACCACTGCTGCCCACCTACCACCACTGCTGCCCACCTACCCACCACTGCTGCCCACCTACCCACCAGGCTACCCACCACTGCTGCCCACCTACCCACCACTGCTGCCCACCTACCCACCGCTGCTGCCCACCTACCCACCAGGCTACCCAGCAGGCTACCCACCGCTGCTGCCCACCTGCCCACCGCTGCTGCCCACCTGCCCACCGCTGCTGCCCACCTACCCACCACTGCTAGCAGGCTACCCACCACTGCTGCCCACCTACCCACCGCTGCTGCCCACCTACCCACCACTGCTGCCCACCTACCCAGCAGGCTACCCACCACTGCTGCCCACCTACCCACCACTGCTGCCCACCTACCCACCACTGCTGCCCACCTACCCACCAGGCTGCCCACCTACCCACCACTGCTGCCTACCTACCCAGCAGGCTACCCACCACTGCTGCCCACCTACCCACCACTGCTGCCCACCTACCCACCGCTGCTGCCCACCTACCCACCGCTGCTGCCCACCTACCCACCGCTGCTGCCCACCTACCCACCAGGCTACCCACCACTGCTGCCCACCTACCCACCACTGCTGCCCACCTACCCACCAGGCTACCCAGCAGGCTGCCCACCTACCCACCAGGCTACCCACCACTGCTGCCCACCTACCCACCACTGCTGCCCACCTACCCACCACTGCTACCCAGCAGGCTGCCCACCTACCCACCAGGCTACCCAGCAGGCTGCCCACCTACCCACCACTGCTGCCCACCTACCCACCACTGCTACCCAGCAGGCTGCCCACCTACCCACCAGGCTACCCAGCAGGCTGGCCACCTACCCACCACTGCTGCCCCCCTACCCACCATGCTACCCACCTACCCACCACTGCTGCCCACCTACCCACCACTGCTACCCAGCAGGCTGCCCACCTACCCACTAGGCAATCAGGCTGCTCACCCTTCACCACCTACCCACCAGGCTATCAGCTTGCCAACACTCAAATCTGCTACCGATATTGTGTATTTTGTGGTCAGATCTGCTACCGACATTGTGTATTTTGTGGTCAGTTTAACTACCGTCATTATGTATTTTGTGGTCAGTTTAACTACCGTCGTGTATTTTGTGGTCAGTTTAACTACCGTCATTGTGTATTTTGTGGTCAGTTTAACTACTGATATTGTGTATTTTGTGGTGAAATCTGGTGCTGACATTGTGTATGTTCTGGTCAAATCTACCGCAAGATTGAATGATTTTTTTCTGGTCAAATCTGCCGACATGATTGAATGTATTTTCTTGTGAAATCTGCTCACATAACGTGTAATGTCTGGTGAAATGTTCTCGCATTACGTGTATTTTATGTTGAAAGCTTCTGACATTTTGTGTATTTTCTGGAGAAAAGCTGCGCAATGATGTGAATTTTCTGGAGAAAGGTTGACTAAAACTTGGGTGCACTTTTAAATTAGCTCCGCCCCATCCGGTCATAGCCACACCCATTTTTTCGCCGCGGCGTGCTTCGCGCGCCGCAGGTGGTGTACCGTGGGGGGGGGGGGGTGTGTCTTTCAATACCTAGCACCAGGTGTCAAATGCCCTAGGTACGCCACTGCGAATCGGTTTTCTGTCTTTGTACTTTGTCTGTCTGTGTGTTGCCGACCTGGCTTGCCCGACCTCGAGAGCTATCTCTCCCCTTAAGAGATAGTCCCCAGATCAGTCAGTGACATTCACCTTCAGGTGTCACTCACTCTCTGGTCCTTCCTACCTTCATCCTGACTCCACCCCTTGGAGAGTCTCAGGCTGCTGGAAGGTTTCTGTGCCCTCTAAGAGCAGTATTGCCCATACTGCCTAAAGATCACCTGCTCAGCAGGTGCGTTACTCAAAGTCATACTGTTACACCACACACTCACAATATATACAGGTGTCCAGAGATTAGTACTATATCTGTATTATTGGTGATTCTGCAGATCACCAATAATCAGATTCTCTCTGCGTGCTGACACCGATCGTTACACCTACTAGGCAATATAAATAAGAACTCAGGAAGATCCTGAGAAAGGGACTGGATTTGGGGATTGTAGATGATAAGGAATTTGAGTATTTGATACCATCAGCACCCAGAATACCGATTATATATCAGGTGCTTAAGGTTCACAAGAGCATCACTGACCCTCCAGGATGAACAATAATTAGCGGAATTGGGTCCATTACGCATAGACTAGGGAAATATTTGGACTTCATCCTGCAGCCCCTGGTTCAAAGATTGCCTCAGGTGATCAAGGACATTAGACATATGCTGCAGATTTTAGAGGGAATTAAGCTCAATGAAGATGGTATATTGGTGACGGCAAATGTTGCAAGCCTTTAAACCAATATACCACATCAACCAGTGGTGGAAGCAGTGCAGTACTACAAGGAGGAGGAGGGATCTATGGATCAAAGACAAGTAGATTTTATATTGGAACTGTTGGGATTTGCTCTAAAGAGAAATTATTTTTGGTATGGGGGAAGTTTTTTTGTTCAGGTAAAAGGATGTGCTATGGGGGCGGGCTTTGCACCATCACTAGCAAATATATTTATGGGTAGATAGGAGGAAGACATTCTGAAGGGTTACACACAGGTGAATAAGATTCACATATGGATAAGATTTATTGATGATTTGTTTATTATTTGGGAGGGAAAGCATGAAGAATTGCACAGATTTATAGAGTTTTTGAATAATAACCACTTGAATATTACACTAACGGTAGAGAGTGAGAGTAATACAATAAACTTTTTGGATATAGAAATTGAAAAAGAGAGGGATAGACTCATTACGAGGACTTTTTTCAAAAACACGGATAGGAACGGGTACCTATCACCACCCTAAGTGATTAAAAGCAGTCCCTAAGGGACAATTTACCCGTATACGTAGGAATTGCACCAAACTAGAAGATAATATGGAGCAATCACAACAATTGGTGGAGAGGTTCACAGAAAAAGGTTATAATGAAGAAGATATGCACAAAGAAATGATTGAAATAGTTAAAAGGGATAGAACTAGTCTGATTAGGGGAGGGAGGGTAGATAGGAGGAGGGGAGTGGAGGTCCCATTTATAACAGAATTTTCCACTCAGTATAGACAAGTAGAAAACATTTTTAAAAAATATTGGGGTGTATTACAACAAGATGGGGTCCTGACGGGTGTGTTACCTGTACGCCCTAGATTTATATACAGGAAAGCCCCAAATTTGAAGCAGATCCTTGCACCGAGTTTAGTAGAAGGTCCAAAACAGAACGAATTGCCATTTTGGAACCAAAAAGGTTTTTTTCCATTTAGAGGATGCCAAGCATGTGAGGAGGCTAATGGCACCAAAAATATGGAGGTTACTTCGTTCAGTAATGGGCGTAAATTTAAAATGATGCAAAATATGACCTGCAATAGCCGGGGGGTAGTATATCTGTTGTGGTGTAGTTGTGGGACACAATGCATTGGGAGAACAACAAGGACCTTGAAAGAAATGGTACAAGAACACATTAGAAATATAAAAAGAAGCTTTAGTGGGCATAGTGTCTCAGAACATTTTAGTAAACACCACAACAGTAACCCAAAGCACCTTTTCTTTTGTGGATTAGAAAAGATGAAGTATAGTTGGATAGGTTGCCATAAAGTCAGACAGATATCCATGAGAGAAACAAAGTGGATTTATGGGATGGGCTGTATGAAACCGGGGGGTCACAACATATAACTGGACCTGAACTGTTTTATTGCTGACAATTGAAACTGACAATGTGTGGACCTGTTCTGTAGCAGCATATGTCTAGTGTCCTAATAGGAGGTGGAGGCATGGGGAAGAGGGTGTTGACATATTTAACTCCGCCCTAGGGATAATAATCTATGTTGGTATGAGATTATGAATATGTAATTAGGTTGTGGTAATAAAGGATGTACTATGAGAGGGGTAGGGGGATGATGGAATTGTTTTTAACTTCATTTTTTTATTATTTACTATGTATTTTGTAGACTTTTTTTTTATTAGAATTTACTATGTATGTGGTAGATGAAAGATTGTAAATGGATTTTCCCCCTCAACCAATCCTACTACGGTAATGAATAAATACAGTTTGTGGTAGAAACACTGACTGTAAAAAAGCAACGACAATAGACCAATAGCCGTGCTACTGCGGAGTGACGTAGGTATGGCTGGGGCTGGGTACTGGCGAAAGAGGGTGGATTGAGGTATGTAGGCGGGGCTGTAGTGCGAACGAGGGATGGCCAATCAGAGCCTGGTAGTCAGCGGCCAATCAGAGCCTAGTAAAATACACCAATGGGAAAAGAAGGCTGATATGAAATATCCTGGTACAGCGTCCAATCCCCATGCTCCTGATGAGTCACGAGGGAGTGACGAAACTAGTCGAGTGAGCGGAGGTTTGGACGTACCAGGAAGTAAGCAGTGGCGGCGAACCTCGCGAACTACTGCGGACAACGCGAACTACGGAGATTACGCAACCTAGCCTGGCTTGGCAACGGGGGAGGCGTACGTTAAAAAGGGGCGCTGGGAAAAAAGGGGTTTTAAACGATAAGCATGGATAACGTTTAAAAATGTATTGTACTGTATTTCGTTTAAAATTAATGTTTTATAAAGTTATAAATCATTAAATAATGTGCATTAAATCGGCAATTGTAAAAACGTTAATCTTTAGTTTAAATAGTGAAACGTATAATAACGTTTAAAAAAAAAATTACTAAGTAACCCACATTACAAAAAAGATATTGCAGTTTAAAAAAAAAATTACTAAGTAACCCACATTACAAAAAAGATATTGCAGTTTTAGAGCAGGTGCAGAGACGAGCAACAAAATTGATGCGTGGGATGGAAGGTCTCACTTATCAAGAAAGGTTAGATAAACTGGGTTTATTTAGTCTAGAGAAAAGACGCCTTAGAGGGGATCTAATTAACATGTATAAATACATCAGAGGGCAATATAATACCTTGGCGGATGAGCTTTTTGTCCCTAGGCCTTCTCAAAGGACTAGAGGACATGATCTGCGCATGGAGGAAAAACGTTTTAGCCATTTATTTAGGAAAGGGTTCTTTACAGTAAGAGTGATTAAGATGTGGAATGCATTGCCACAGGAAGTCGTTATGGCAAACTCTATACCTGCATTTAAAGGGGGCTTAGATGCTTTCCTTGCGTTGAAAGACATCCATGGCTACAATTACTAGGTAATGCCTAATGATGTTGATCCAGGGATTTTATCTGATTGCCATCTGGAGTCGGGAAGGAATTTTTCCCTTTAGGGGCTAATTGGACCATGCCTTGTAAGGGTTTTTTCGCCTTCCTCTGGATCAACAGGGATATGTGAGGGAGCAGGCTGGTGTTGTACTTTGTACTGGTTGAACTCGATGGACGTATGTCTTTTTTCAACCAAAATAACTATGTAACTATGTAACTATGTAACTATGTAACCCTCCCTGTACCTACCCTTAACCCCTAGACCCCCCTGTTAGTGCCTAAACCTAAGACCCCCTGTTGGTGCCTAAACCTAAGACCCCCTGTTGGTGCCTAAACCTAAGACCCCCCTGTTGGTGCCTAAACCTAAGACCCCCCTGTTGGTGCCTAAACCTAAGACCCCCCTGTTGGTGCCTAAACCTAAGACCCCCCTGTTGGTGCCTAAACCTAAGACCCCCCTGTGATAAGCATTAATAACGTTTCAAAAACATATTGTGCGGTTTTTTCGTTTAAAAATAATGTAAAAAAAAATAAAATTGTACTGTTTTTCGTTTAAAAATAATATTAAAAAAATGTATAAATCATTAAATAATGTGTAATCATGAGAAGCAGTAATAAAACATTAAGTCTCCGGGCGCCGCCTTTAAAACGTTATTTTTCTCCGGCGCCCTTTTTTCCTATCGGGCGCCCATTAAACGATATTTATTATGGGAGTGAATGGCGGCGCCCGATTTGTCCACTAGCCTCCTGCGCCCTTTTTTACTGTTACCACGGGGGAGAGCCCGTGATCAAACTCTGGTGACATGTGAGTGAGCAATTTTAATAAAGCATAGTGGTTTTAAAACTGTATCACGCAAAAAACACACACACACACACACACACGCACGCACGCACGCACGCACACACACACACACACACACACACACACACACACCGCCGTGAACAGGTGCAATGACAGGTGGTATTAACAATGCGTGCGCTCACGTAGGTAGGTAGGTGCACTGAACAGTGAACAGGTGCAGTGATTGGGATGGGATTACAAATCTGCAGCTGCCTGTCACACACACAGGTAGTCACTGAATGTGCTGGGCCTGGCAGTGGCATAGTAGCAATTACACCAAAGGCCAGCTGCGACTGACTGACAGGGCTGTAAATAATGCAAGTGGGCCACAAAAAAAAAAAAAGAATGTGCTGGGCCTGCTGACTGTGATGTAGATGGTCAAAGTTGATCCTAATGATGTAGTATAGGAGGTGAATCGAACCGCCATAAAGTTTGCGTTCGCTCGCGAACGTGAACCACTGAAGTTCACTGGGAACCGTTCGCCGGCGAACCGTTCGGGCGATCTCTACAGTTGGGAGCTATGGTTGTAGTGCCACATTCTTCCAGTCTTTAGCGTGCTTTGATGGTTCAGTTGATAGCAGGGATGGTCATAGTCAGCCAACTTCGCTACGCTGGAACTACGCATAGTTTTACACAATTACGCTTCGCCAAACTACGGCTTCGAAATCAAATATTCGCTTTGTATGCATTTTGTAGACTACACATTAAAATACGCAATAACGCGTAGTGTGAAGCGTAGTCCAATCGCACGCGCAAAACTAGACGCGAGTAACGCATTCGTACTTCACTACGCAATACACATGTTAACTACGCACAGTGGGCGTAAGCTACACTTCACCTACGAACTACGATGCGTAGATGCGAACTAGCGTAGTTTCTGCTCATCCCTGGACTTGATAGCTGAATGCAGGAGACTCCACAGAGGCTGCAGTTAGCCTATTCACCACCAGATGGCAATCCCAGGTGGAACGCACGGACAGGAAGGAGTTAAGCCAAAGACAGGAAGCGATGTGAGAGCAGGAAGAGAAGTTGGAGAAAGTGGAGAGAAGATATTACTAGAAGAGGTAATTCTGTGATTCTTGTTATATATAATAAGTTTGCCACCCACACAGTATTTGACACGCATGGCTGGTATTTTATTTACAAAGCTGGAGTTCCAACATTTCAGCATACCCATCAAAAGAGCATACAAATGCTACTGAGCATATGCAGAGTCATGCAGCGTGTATATTAACCCCATAATGCCCATCAGCAGCACTAACTTTGCAATCCGAGTTTCCAGCCTGAAGCCCAGCCAGGGTCATGGTGTGCAATATCCACTATCCAGGTGGACATAGAGTTTGAACAAAAAGTTGTTTAAGCGCAGCAAAGACAGACACGTGGAGGAGCTGCAGCTATAATGAGAGAGAGAGAGACTCCCCATTCTCCTGACATACCTGACAACCTCATCCCCCCCCCCCTCAAAGGGTATGTTAGTTTAAAAAAAATGGCTATAGCTTACCTTACCTAGGGCTTCTTCCTAGGGTGACCATATTTTGATTTCCAAAAAAGAGGACAATCACAACTGCAGGTGGGCGTGGTCATGGGTGGGGCCAAATATGCAAGACCTTAGCAGTGTTCTGTCCAACTTCGCGGGCATGGAGGGCCGTTTTATTTCCAGACCACATGGTGGAGGGCCGGCCGACCACAAAATGCAATGAGATTGGCAGCAGATTTCCCCACAAATGCAATGAGATTGGCAGCAGATTTCCCCACAAATGCTATGAGATTGGCAGCACATTTCCCTACAAATGCAATCTTATTGGCAGCACATTTCCCTATAAATGCAATCTTATTGGCAGCACATTTCCCCACAAATGCAACATACCTCAGATCGGCGGTGAGCAGGAGATAGGAGTCAGCCACACCAGCCACGCGCCGGTGAATTCAAATGCAGGAAGTGACATTATCGGTCACATCCAGCATTTAAAGTCCACCATGCGGCTGCTATGCGCCGGGCTGGCTGGTTCCCATCTCCTGCTCACCGCTGATCTGACTGTTAGCGGTGATGAAGAGCCATTTTGGGAGCCGAACAAGCCGGCTCTTTGGGAGCCGAGTGGCCGGGCCAGAAGAGCCAATGCTTAAACACACACACACACACTACAAATAAGTTCAAGATTAACACACAGCCTTACAAGGCCCAGGCACACAGAACTACAAGGCCCAGACACACCAGCAGGACCAGGAGAGGAGCCAGGAGGACGCCAGGGGACCTCGCGGTCTACAGTGGCTGGAGGAAGCCCAGGTAAGTGCAAATTAGGATTTTAAAACCTGTTCAGGGTCCCTAACTGTAATGTACAGTAAGCTTTGGAAACTCGGCCTCTTGCACACTGCAAGTGATTCCGATTCAGATTCCGCTTTTTAATCAGTTTTTACATCCGATTCAGATTCCGATTTGCAGTGTGCAGGGAGCAAACTGCAAATCGGAATCTGAATCGGTTGCAAAAACTGATTAAAAAGCGGAATCGGAATCACTTGCAGTGTGCAAGAGGCCGAAGTGCTGGTAGATTTCAGATTTTTTTTCTTTACAGTATTCCTTATCTGCCTGTAATTCAAAGGCAGTGACAAGAATGCAGAACAAAACACAAGGAAAACAAGCTGAACATCAGAGAAAGCAGTATAGTCACATATATACTACCCCGGCCTCTCTACTGTCTGTGATGTTACATTACAGCCAAGGTCTGATGCCTGTCAACTTGTGACTCCTGTGAGTTGACTTTGTCTTTGCTGATAAGGAAGGCACAGGACAGGTGGTCACTGTGGTCAGCTCTCTTCTCCTGACCCATCTGAGACTTGTCTGCTCTCCTCTGACTCCCCATCCTCCCCTACACAGCACAGCTGTCTCTCACCCAGCAGCACATTAATTACCTGCTGGCTGCTGATGACAAGACTGTTCTTTTCCTTTCAGCAGCAGAGACTTTGCACAGGCAGAACACATGCTGCTCACAGGATACACAGGTTCTCATTCTCTTCCTCCTGTCCCAGTCCCCCAGCAACCCGCTCATTAACTAAACAGCTAGGGGGCGGAGCAGTAGTGTAGAGCGTAGTAGTGTCTTTGAGTCGACTCATGGGAGCAGCCTTCCAGAGAGTAGTGATGTCTGAGTCGGCTCATGACTCATGGGAGCAGCCTGCCAGAGAGTAGTGATGTCTGAATCGACTCATGACTCGTGGGAGCAGCCTGCCAGAGAGTACTGAAGGGAAGTTCGGCTCATAACCAGAGAGTGAAAGAGCCGCAATGAAGATTCCGGCTCTTTAGAAAGCATCTGCTCTTCTGCTTGGCCGCCTAGCTCCGAGCCGGCTGGTGTTCGGCTTCCAAATGGCTCTTCATACCCGGACACTTTAAAAAACCGGCTGGAAGCCCCGGACAGGTCGGAAAAAGTGGACCTGTCCGGGGAAAAGAGGACGCCTGGTCACCCTAGCTTCTTCCAGCCCCCTGTAGTTGTTCTAGTCCCTCAACGTCATTCCGCACTGCTTCCTTCTGCCACTGTGTCTGTCTGAACCGAGCAGTACTTTTCAGCGCTGCTAGATTTGGGCGCAGCCAGCGCCGCCATAGACTGTAATGGGAATCAGTCTATAGCGGCGCTCAGTGAGTAACGTCGGCTCCGTCAGAAGACGGAGCTGAAGTTGCTTAAAAACACAATAATTCGGCCTCCAGCAGTCGCTGGAAGCCGAATTATTTCATTCCCCCACTATCCATGGCGGCCTGGAGGGGGAATAGTAATTAATACGGCCCGGACTTGTGCAGCAGCAGGATCAGCCATTTACTGGCTGTATCCTGCGCCCAAGTCTACAGGCGCCGATTTCAAATGTACGCTGTCTGAAAGCTGGCTGACTGGGCCAGTCATAGGCTACCGCGCGACCCTAGCTGATCACCTCCTCGATTGCGTTCCCGTTATCAGTTGCATTCAACACATGCAATTTTTATGAACTGTGCAAGCACAGATTACTCCTGGCCCTGGGAGTGCGATTGAGGTAGTACATGGCCTGAGGCTGTGCATGCAGCTTTGGACGTCAGCTTGCTTGTCCATGAAGTGTTGTTGCGTTCTTCAGGAGGGTCCTGGGAAATCACGGTGGTCAAGAGGAGGACGCAGGAAGCCTCTGGAGGAGGGAGACTGCCTAATTATGTTTTGGGAATTTACAGGGGCACTTTGTCTATATTTTCAGATTCAGAAAGTTATGTTTGTGGATGTAAGGGGGCATTTTGCTTAATTATGTTTTGGGATTTTAGGGGGGTTTCTGCATAGCGTATTTTTCGCCATATAAGACACACTTTTTCTCCCCAAAAAAATGGGGAGAAAAAGTCCCTGCGTCTTATACGGCAAAGTCAGGGAATCCCCGAATTACGAACGCCCGCCGCTACGAACCGCGACCCTCCGCGACGTCAGAGATTCCCTGCCTGTGCCTCCTCTCCCGCCACATGCTATCTCCCTCCAATTTGTCATCAGACCCCTGTGTGTGCAGTGTCTATGTGTCCCCCGGTGTGCCTCCACTATGCCCCACTAATGCCCTGGCCTCCGCTAATCCCCCTCTAATGTTCTGCACAGGTAGCTATAATCAAATGCTTTATGCATTCCTTATGTACTCTGCATGGCTCTACCACCCACAAGTGACCACAATGGGGAGTTCTGGGGGGAGTCCTGTACCAGTGGTTTCAACACTAACAACTGTGCAACTCAGATTATCCTCCCTTTATTACCTATCAAATGGCAGGAACATCCAGTATGGATCACAGGACCACACCACAGAGGATGGACGAGGACCAGAGTCACATGACCGAGAGGATATTCGACTTCACCCTGGAGATAATCTGTCTTCTGACTGGAGAGGTGAGGAGGATTCAAGGAGGTCATGTGACATAACAACAACAAATAACATTTGTAAAGCGCTTTTCTCCCGTAGGACTCAAAGCGCATAACTTTTAACTGTTTACCCCTTCAGACCATATCAGTATTTAATACTGACCTTCTATGAACGCTAGTTTCTTAAACTTGGTAGATTTTTACTGCAGCAATCTTGATTGCTCTGACAGCTGACCCCTTCTGGAATGGATGAGGAGTGATGCTGATTGGCACTTGATCATTGTGTGTCATAAAATGAGTGGGGGAGGGGCATAATTAAATAGGAACTCTAGTAGCTTATTTTTTTTTTACAATATTAATTTATAAATGATTTAGTTAGTGTTTGCCCATTGTAAAATCTTTAGGAAGTGTTTCTGATGCTGAAATTTTACGTAAAAGTGGGTATCCTGCATAATTGACTTCATTCTACTATATGTCATTTCGATTCCTCTTTAACTAGGCCATATAGTAGTAGAAACTCCTAATCCTGGGCAGCACAGTGGCATAGTGGTTTAGCGCTCTCGCCTTGCAATGATGGGTCCCCCGGTTAGAATCCCAGCCAGGTCAACATCTGCAAGGAGTTTGTATGTTCTCCCCGTGTCTGCTTGGGTTTCCTCCGGGCACTCCGGTTTCCTCCCACATCCAAAAAACATACAGATAAGTTAATTGGCTTCCCTCTAAAAAAAAAAATTGGCCCTAGACTAAAAATATACAGTACATGCACTACACAATACATGCATAGATATATGACTATGTTTGGGACTAGATTGTGAGCTCCTTTGAGGGACAGTTAGTGACAAGACTATATATATGTACTCTGTACAGCGCTGCGGAAGATGTCGGCGCTATATAAATACGAAATAATAATAATATTATGGATTTGTAGCACACAACAGAGAGGCAGGTTTGTCATCACCAAGGCACCCCAAGATGTGGGGGGACGCTTATTTAATGAACATTGATGGTGGTTTAGAATACCCCTACAAGATGCAACAGCAGTTCCTTACTCCCTCCCTCCCTCCCTCCCTGTTTTAATATGGTCTAAAGTGACTGAGCAATGAGATTTAAGAAGAAAATGTTCCATTCCTAACCTCCTCTCCAACTACAATATAACTGACATACGCGGTGCTAGTAAAAAAAGGGCGCACAGGGATAGTGGACAAAAAGGGCGCTGCCATAGACTGCAATGCAAAATATCGGCTATTCGGCGCCCGACAGGAAAAAAGGACGCCCGAGAAATAGCGGTTACAGGGATCGTGGTAACAAAAGTTTTCGTTTACAGGATAAGGTTTATAACAAATATCGTTTATAAGTTCGTTTTGACTTTGTGTTATACTTATTTTTTCGTTTTTAAATTTCGCTTATATGAGTTTTACTTTTTTTTTTTGTTTTAAAATTTCGCTTACAAAAAGTATAACAACTAAATTTTCGTTTACACTTCTTTTATCATTTAAAATTCTCTACAGCCCGCAGCACTGATCAGGTATGTGCCAGGGCGATCAGACTTCCCCCCCCCCCCTTTTTTCCCCACTAGGGGGATGTCCTGCTGGGGGGGTCTGATCGCCGCCGGCTATTATTGATTTGCGGGGGGGGGGGGGGGGCTCCTCAAAGCCCCCCTCCGCAGTGTTTTCTGTACTCACCTCGGATCCCTCCCTCTCCCTTCCCCTCTGAGCGGCGCAGGACGGATATCCGTCCTGCGCCTGATAGGATAGGCTTCTGCCTATAAGATGCAGGCGATCCCCGGCCAATCAGAGGCCGGGGATCGGCGATCTACGTCACGGGCGCTGCCGTGCAGCACCGTCGTATGATGTAAACAGCGGGGGTTTCTTCCCCGTGTGTTTACATTATGCGTGCGAGCCGCGATTGGCGGCTTGCACACTGTTCACGGAGACAGTCTCCGTGAACTGGCATGGAACTGACAAAAAATAAAATCTTCTATGAACTTACCATACTCCTAACGGAATACCTTTGGGTGTCTTCTTTCTAAAATGGGGACATTTGTGGGGTTCCTATACTGCCCTGGCATTTTAGGGGCCCTAAACCGTGAGGAGTAGTCTTGAAACCAAATGTCGCAAAATGACCTGTGAAATCCTAAAGGTACTCATTGGACTTTGGGCCCCTTAGCGCACTGAGGGTGCAAAAAAGTGCCACACATGTGGTACCGCTGTACTCAGGAGAAGTAGTATAATGTGTTTTGTGGTGTATTTTTACACATACCCATGCTGGGTGGGAGAAATATCTCTGTAAATGACAATTTTTTTGATTTTTTTTTACACACAATTGTCCATTTACAGAGAGATTTCTCCCACCCAGAATGGGTATGAGTAAAAATACACCCCAAAACACATTATACTACTTCTCCTGAGTACGGCGATACCACATGTGTGACACTTTTTTGCAGCCTAGGTGCGCTAAGGGGCCCAACGTCTTATTCACAGGACATTTTGAGGAATTTGTTTTCTAGACAACTCCTCACGGTTTAGGGCCCCTAAAATGCCAGGGCAGTATAGGAACCCCACAAGTGACCCCATTTTAGAAAGACACCCCAAGGTATTCTGTTAGGTGTATGGTGAGTTCATAGAAGATTTTATTTTTTGTCACAAGTTAGTGAAAAATGACACTTTGGGAAAAAAAACAATAAAAATCAATTTCCGCTAACTTTTGACAAAAAATAAAATCTTCTATGAACTCGTCATACACCTAACAGAATACCTTGGGGTGTCTTTTTTCTAAAAAGGGGTCACTTGTGGGGTTCCTATACTGCCCTGGCATTTTATGGGCCCAAAACCGTGAGTAGTCTGCAAACCAAATGTCTCAAAATTACTGTTCAGGGGTATAAGCATCTGCAAATTATCACCACCATCAGGGGGTGGTTAGAGGGGAAAATAGATGCAATCAATGCACTGGGGAGGTGATCGGAAGGGGGTCTGAGGGGGATCTGAGGGTTTGGCCGAGTGATCAGGAGCCCACACGGGGGAAATTAGGGCCATATCTGATGGGTAGGTGTGCTAGGGGTGACAGGTGGTGACAGGAGGTGATTGATGGGTGTTTCAAGGTGTGATTAGTGGGGGGAATAGATGCAAGCAATGCACTGGCGCGGTGATCAGGGCTGGGGTCTGAGGGTGTGGGCGGGTGATTGGGTGCCCTAGGGGCACATAGGGGTCTAATCTGATGGGTAGCAGTGACAGGTGGTGACAGGGGGTGATTGATGGGTAATTAGTGGGTGTTTAGAGGAGAGAACAGATGCAATGCACTTGGGAGGTGATCTGACGGCGGGTCTGCAGGCGATCGGATGGTGTGGGTGGGTGATCAAATTGCCCGCAAGGGGCAGGTTAGGGGCTGATTGATGGGTGGCAGTGACAGGGGGTGATTGACGGGTGGCAGTGACAGGGGGTGATTGATGGGTGATTGATAGGTGATTGACAGGTGATCAGTGGGTTATTACAGGGAAGAACAGATGTAAATAATGCACTGGCGAATTGATAAGGGGGGGTCTGAGGGCAATCTGAGCGTGTGGGCGGTTGATTGGGTGCCCGCAAGGGGCAGATTAGGGTCTACTCTGATGGGTAACAGTGACAGGTGGTGATAGGGGGTGATTGATGTGTGATTGATGGGTAATTAGTGGGTGTTTAGAGAAGAGAACAAATGTAAACAATGCACTTGGGAGGTGATCTGACGACAGGTTTGCGGGCGATCTAATGGTGTGGGTGGGTGATCAGATTGCCCGCAAGGGGCAGGTTAGGGGCTGATTGACGGGTGGCAGTGACAGGGGGTGATTGATGGGTGGCAATGACAGGGGGTGATTGATGGGTGGCAGTGACAGGGGGTGATTGATAGGTGATCAGTGGGTTATTACAGGGAAGAACAGATGTAAATAATGCACTGGCGAATTGATAAGGGGGGGGGGGGGGTCTGAGGGCAATCTGAGCGTGTGGGCGGGTGATTGGGTGCCCGCAAGGGGCAGAATAGGGTCTGATCTGATAGGTAACAGTGACAGGTGGTGATAGGGGGTGATTGATGGGTAATTAGTGGGTGTTTAGAGAAGAGAACAAATGTAAACAATGCACTTGGGAGGTGATCTAACGACAGGTTTGCGGGCGATCTAATGGTGGGGGTGGGTGATCAGATTGCCCGCAAGGGGCAGGTTAGGGGCTGATTGACGGGTGGCAGTGACAGGGGGTGATTGATGGGTGATTGACGGGTGATTGACAGGTGATCAGGGGGGGATAGATGCATACAGTACACAGGGGGGGGGGGGGTCTGGGGAGAATCTGAGGGGTGGGGGGTGATCAGGAGTCCCCAGGGGGCAGTTTAGGGAATTAAAAAAAAATTGCGTTGATAGATAGTGACAGGGAGTGATTGATGGGTTATTAGTGTGTTTGGGTGCAGACTAGGGTGTATACAAAGTGTATTATACAGGCTGCCTCCTGCCCTGGTGGTCCCAGTGTCCGAGGGACCACCAGGGCAGGCTGCAGCCTGTATAATACACTTTGTATACATTACAAAGTGTATTATACACTTTGTAGCGGCGATCACGGGGTTAACAACCCGCCGGCACTTCCGAACGGCCGGCGGGTTGTCGTCGCGGGTGGGCGGAGCCAGTTGCCGGGGGAAGCACGCGTCATCAATGACGCGATCGCTCCCCCGGCATGCCGAAAGGACGCAACGCCCTTGGGCGTATTGCGGTCCTTTCGGCGTCCACTTTGCCGCTGCCCATCGGCTGTGGGCGGTCAGCAAGTGGTTAAATACCGTTTCTCAACCTGATTGTATTAGAAATACATCACTTTTGGTATTAACTTTGTTTTTACACTTATAATGCGTTGATTATAGTTACTAAAATATCGCTTTTAATACTACTGTCATTTTAAGATTTCTAGTGTGTGTGTGTGTGTGTGTGTGTGTGTGTGTGTGTGTGTGTGTGTGTGTGTGTGTGTGTTTTATCAGAAAAGCACCTCACCAGTGGCAAGGGCCCACTGGTGAGTAGAGAGGTCAGACAGGCTAGGTTCGGCAACTGAGAGGCAGATACAGTACAGAATCAGTAGGCAAAAGAGTAGTAGGTATTCAGGCAGAGGTTCAGCAACTAGATCAGATGGGCAGAGGTACAGAAACGTTAAGCAATAGCGGAGTCCGAGATAAGCCAGTCATACACAGAATATCAATAATAATACAATAAACAATAGTCCTAGTCTTGTGTGGAATCCCTGGTTTCCTCTTAGATCAAAGCACACCGGATACTGGTCTAAGGTCTGAGCGCTAACACGTATGTATTTGCAAGAGCAGACAGGTTACGAGTAAATCGTGCAGGCTTAAGAAGCAGAGGAGACCTCACAGCCGCGCCCACTACAATTAGCCAATCCTGAGCGCGTGAGTACCCTCTGACGTCAGCCGACCAGCGGGTCAGCTGACGCGCCTCCTCCCGGCATAAAGGTCCTGTCTACACGCACGGCCGCGCGATAGAGCAACCCTATGTGCTAATGACAATTCCGTCCCTGGCGTGCTAGACGCCGGTGGAACGGAAAAATCCTCCGAGCAGGGAACTGAGGCGGCTGCGGAGACACCCTGCGTGCCCGCAGCCGCAGATGTTACAGTACCCCCCCCCCCCCCCCCTTGAGGCGTGAAACTCTTTTTTTAAGTTCTTCCACATGCATACGATGAGTGGGAACCCAAGACCTCTCCTCAGGTCCATACCCCCTCCAATGAACCAGGTATTGTATAGAGTTGCGCACAAACCGAGAATCCAAAATTTGTTCTATCTCATACTCAGGTTCCCCATCAATCACCACGGGGGGGAGAGGAATCCACATGTACTGCAGGTTTTAACAAGGACACATGAAATGTCTTAACACCTTTCCAACTGGACGGAAGTGAAACAGCATATGTGACCTTATTGATTCTCTTGGAGACAGGGTATGGGCCTATATATCTAGGGCCCAATTTGGCAGAGGGCTGCTTCAGAGCCAAATGACGAGTAGACACCCACACCAGATCCACCGGTGCAAAGTCCCACTCTCACGAACGTCTCCTGTCTGCCTGTTTTTTCTGAGTTACAAAAGCCTTCTTGGGATTTTTCTGAACCAAGGCCCAGATCTCCTTTAAGGTTCCCTGCCACTCCTCCAGTGCTGGAAAAGGAGATGCCACCACAGGCAAAGAAGAGAACTTAGGAGATTACCAGTCACAACCAGAAACAGAGAGAACCCCCGAGGAGGAACTCTTCAAATTATTATGGGCAAACTCTGCAAACGGCAAGAACTTGGCGCAATCAGTCTGGGCGTCTGCCACATAACAACTCAGGAACTGTTCCAGGGACTGGTTAACCCTTTCCGTTTGCCCATTTGTCTGTGGGTGGTAGCCGGAGGAAAATGATAGGTTCATGCCCAGAGGATTACAAATGGCCCTCCAAATTTTGGAGACGAACTGGACTCCCCTATCTGACACCACATTCTCCGGCATACCATGTAAACGAAAAATGTGGTGAATGAAGAGCTCTGCCAGTTCTTGAGCAGAGGGGAGTCCATCCAAAGGAATGAAACGGGCCATTTTACTGAACCTATCGACTACCACCCATATGACAGTTTTTCCCTGAGACCTGGGCATTCCCCTATAAAGTCCATGGACAAGTGTGTCCATGGCTGCTCTGGCACGGGTAGTGACTGTAAAGTGCCAACGGGAGCTTGTCTGGAGGGTTTGCTCCTGGCACAAACAGAACAGCCCCCCACAAAGTCCTTACAGTCAGATACAATGGAGGGCCACCAAACACATCTGTCCAATAACTCCTGCGTACGGGCAACACCAGGGTGACCTACATTCTTATGGGAGTGAAACATATGAAGAATCTTAAATCTGAATTGAAGAGGTACAAATAGAACTCCATCTGGTTTCCCTTCTGGGGCTTCCTGCTGAAATGGACTCAGCATAGTTGCCCAGTCCTTCCAGGCCTCCATATCAGTGGAACCAGAGGAGTGAGATGGTAACCCTTCCACTTGGATCTCAGCAGCTCCTACTGTGACTTTCTCCAAACAATGATGATGACATTAGGAGGACCAGGCTAATAATTGTCTGGAACTCCAGTCAATCTGAGGGGAGTGTTTTCTATGCCACGGCACACCGAGAATCACTGTGGAGGTAGACATCTCTAGAACCAAAAACTGTATCTGTTCTTTGTGCAACACCCCCAACTGACACAACAATAACGGAGTCTGAGTGAGTGGTAATTTTCCTTGCAACGGTGAATCATCCATTGCAGTCACTATAATCTGACGTTTCACAGGAAGGAGAGGAAAACCAAACTTAATGGCGAAGTCATATGCCATTACATTAACTGCAGAACCGGAGTCTACAAAGGCCTGGGTGGAATGGACTTGATCCTCCCAGGTAATAGAACACGGGAGCAGTACACGCTTATTAGAGGTAAGATTGGATCGCCTAGGGTAGTCGCCTAGGGTAGTACCTCCAGCTACACCTAGGCGATGGAGTTTTCCGCCTTCCTGGGACAATTTGCTACAATATGCCCCTTCTCTGCACAATAGTCTCTCGGTACGCCTCCTGTTCTTCTCAACCTCAGTGAGCTTGGACTGTCCAATTTCCATCGGCTCATCTGGCGGAGGAGAGGGAGGAACAGGAGGAGAGAACATGCCAGAAGCAAGTCTCCCTGGCGTTCTGCCTCGAGTCTGCTTCTGGTATCGCTCTCGGTGATCAATTTTAACCACTTAAGGACCAGCGGTCTCTGGGCACTTAAAGACCAGAGACCGCTGGTCCAATCCCGATGAAATCCCGACGAATCGCCGCACATACCCGCCGCAACCGCCGTCATCGCCGCTCGCCGGGACCCTCAGGACATAGACTCTACCGTCTCTATGACGGCAGAGTCATGTGAGCCGGTCAGGAGCCGCTTTCATTGGCTCCTGACCCTGTTTTTCAATGTAAGCCAATGGGAACGGCTTGCCAATGAAATCGGCTCCTGACCGGCTCACATGACTCTGCCGTCCTAGAGACAGGCAGAGCCTGTGAGATGCGGCGAGAATCGTCGGGTTTGAGCGGCACGATCGGCGGGTAGCGGCGGAAACGGCGGATGCGCGCTGCGGACAGTGATTGAGATCTACGCCCTGCCAGCCAGGAGCCCACCAATACAGGGCGTAGATCTCAATCACTGCGGTCCGAAAATGGTTAATTGCCAGGGAAATGGCCTCATCAACTGACTTAGGCTCAGGGTGACCTAACATAAGATCAGCCACTGCCTCGGATAATCCTGACAAAAAACAATCTAATAATGCATACTGCCCCCATTTGGCTGACACCGCCCACCTTCTGAACTCAGCGGCATAATTTTCAACTGAGTTATGACCCTGCCTGAGAGTCTTAAGCTTCCTCTCTGCCGTCATTGCTAAATCCGGATCATCATATATAACTGCCATCGCTTTAAAGAAGTCCTGAACAGAGGCCAAGGCCTCATGCCCATCAGGGAGACTGTAGGCCCAGGACTGCGAATCACCTGATAATCAGGTCTTTATCAGTGTGACTCTCTGGCTCTCTGTGCCTGAAGATACTGGGCGTAACTCAAAATAAGAAAGGCATCGGTGCTTAAAGTTTCTAAAGTCAGAGCGATGTCCTGAAAATGTTTCAGGAGGTGGTATCCTGGGCTCATTAACAGGAGGGGATGACACTTGTGCATTCGGACTTTTCAGACGATTAACTGACTCAAGCAATTGATCTATCTTGGCCTGCTGTACGTTAACCGTCTTGACGAGATCGATAACGGTCGTGGTCAAAAGTTCAATCTGATTGCACAGTGTATCCATATTTTATCTGGTCTGCTGTTCTGTAATGATTGTAATAATATTTTGGTGTAGCAACACAGACGTCTGATTATGTGGTGATCTGCAGAATCACCAATAATACTGACGCTATACCTGATTATGTGGTGATCTGCAGAATCACCAATAATGCAAGTATAGCGAACAGGAACACAGAGTGAGATGTGCTTGGTGCAACAGTAACTGATTAGTTTAATGAGACCTCACCAGAGGAGCTGGTGGGTACCATCAGAAACAGTAACTGAGTAGATTAACTAAACCTCACCAGAGGAGCTGGTGGGTACTATCAGAAAAGCACCTCACCAGTGGCAAGGGCCCACTGGTGAGTAGAGAGGTCAGACAGGCTAGGTTCGGCAACTGAGAGGCAGATACAGTACAGAATCAGTAGGCAAAAGAGTAGTAGGTATTCAGGCAGAGGTTCAGCAACTAGATCAGATGGGCAGAGGTACAGAAACGTTAAGCAATAGCGGAGTCAGAGATAAGCCAGATCTATGTGCTAATGACAATTCCGTCCCCGGCGTGCTAGACGCCGGCGGAACGGAAAAATCCGCCGAGCAGAGAACTGAGGCGGCTGCGGAGACACCCTGCGTGCCCGCAGCCGCAGATGTTACTGGGGGTCTTAGGTTTAGGCACCACCAGGGGGGGTCTTAGGTTTAGGCACCACTAGGGGGGTCTTAGGTTTAGGCACCACCAGGGGGGTCTTAGGTTTAGGCAACACCAGGTGGATCTTAGGTTTAGGCACCACCAGGGGGGGTCTTAGGTTTAGGCACCACCAGGGGAGTCTTAGGTTTAGGCACTACCAGGGGGGTCTTAGGTTTAGGCACCACCAGGGGGTCTTAGGTTTAGGCACCACCAGGGGGGTCTTAGGTTTAGGCACCACCAGGGGGGTCTTAGGTTTAGGCACCACCACGGGGGTCTTAGGTTTAGGCACCACCAGGGGGTCTTAGGTTTAGGCACCATCAGGGGGTTCTAGGGGTTAGGGATAGGTATAGGGAGGGTAAGGTATAGTTACAGTGCAATATACACCACCAGGGGGGTGGTTAGGTTTAGGCACCATCAGGGAGGTCTAGGAGTTAGGTATAGGGAGGGTTAGGTATAGTTACAGTGCAATATACACCACCAGGGGGGTGGTTAGGTTTAGGCGCCACCAGGGGGGTGGTTAGGTTTAGGCGCCACCAGGGGGGTGTTTAGGTTTAGGCACCACCAGGGGGGTCTTAGGTTTAGGCACAACCAGGAGGGTCTTAGGTTTAGGCACAACCAGGAGGGTCTTAGGTTTAGGCACCACCAGGGGAGTCTTAGGTTTAGGCACCAGCAGGGGGGTCTTAGGTTTAGGCACCACCAGGGGATTCTTAGGTTTAGGCACCACTAGGGGAGTCTTAGGTTTAGGCACCACCAGGGAAGTCTTAGGTTTAGACGCCACCAGGGGGGTCTTAGGTTTAGGCACCACCAGGGGGGTCTAGGGGTTAGGGATAGGTACAGGGAGGGCTCTGTATGAGAGTAAGGTTAGCTATAGTTACAGTACAATATATGTAATCTATACAATTTATTACATTATGTGTATTTACACAAAGGGGGGGGGGGTCTAGGTGTTAGGAAAAGGATTAAGGATATATATCAGTGACCCTAAAGTTAGGTATAATTGCAGTAAAATACCTGTAAAGTCTACCATTCTATTACTATGCTTTATACAAGTGTAAATATCGTTTTTGTTATAGACGCTATTTGACGTTTCATTTCAGAATTTGTTTGCTGTTATAGACGGTATTTTGCCATTTCATTTCCGTTTATTTAACCTATTTAGCACTACATTGTCGTTTATAACCTCTTTCACGAAAAATATGGTTTTGCATTCAAACTTACAATTTCGGCTATATCCCGCGCCCTTTTTTCAAGACGCCCTTTTTTGATACACGCGACACACACTGTCACTCTAACAAGTCAGGCCACCAGTTAACATGCTGCTGGCTTACAATGATTGGGCTTTATAGGCTGTGGGTGGGACCATATCTCAGGTGGCCACAAGCATCCTATGATTGGTGTCCATGTGAGGAGATATGTCTCTTCCTACATAGGATTCCATTGCTTTACTCAGCACTGCCTGCTGATTGGCTGCTTTGGGGGCAAGTGCACTATGGGATTGTCTGCCAAATTCATCACCACAGACATCTCAGGTGTTCAGTTCTATATTTCAGTACTCAAATCTGCAGTGTTTGGGATCAACTCAACTGCTTCCAGGCGGTAGTGATTGAAATCTAAGCCCTGTGTGGCTGCTTATTCCTGCCAGGGCATAGATTTCAATCATCCCCACAGGGCCGTCTGCTCACTCTCGTGGTTCCATTGCACCTGCTCACTCTGCTGTCCTGCTGACAGCAGGGCTTCCTTATATCGGGAAGACAATTTCATTGGCTCCTGACCCTGTGATTGCTGTGAGCCAATCACAGCAACCACATTTCTTAAAAGGGCTCTGGTCTTAAAGGGGCTGTAGCCTTCCGGTCCCAAAGTGGTTAATAAAGCATAAACCTGACTGTAGGGGAGAGGAAGCTTCTGGGACGGTCATATCTCATTAATTTTTGTCTTTCCATACAGCATTCTCCGCCAGTGAAGTCGGATGATCACGTGACCATCATGGTTCCCCCATCTCACTCTGTGATATCTAACAAGCAGAAGATTCTGGAAATCATCAGGAAGATGATGGAGCTGCTGACAAGAGAGGTGAGCAGTGCTGGAAATTATGGAAGATAATCTAGCGACATCAAGGGATGTGTCTGGGTGGTGACTGTATCGTTGCATGTGTCCTGTTCCTATAAGGTATGAGGATGTGACTGTATGTTTCTCCATGCAGGAGTGGCAGTATATAGAAGGACACAAGGACATTGATAAAGATGCCATGATGGAGAATAAGTTGCCCCTCACATCACCAGGTAAGAGAAGACTTTCATTTTTTTTATAAAGGAGAGAGCAGTACAGAGGGTCCACTTAGATCCCCCATCATTTTAAAGGAGAATTGAAGTGAAAGTGATATGGAGGCTGCCATATTTATTTCCTTTTAAACAATACCAGTTGCCTGGCAGCCCCGCTGATCTATTCGGATGCTGTAATGTCTCATTCACACCAGAAACAAGCATGCAGCTAATCTTGTCAGATCTGACAATAATGTCAGATCTGACTGCTGCATGCTTGTTCAGGGGCTATGGCTAAAAGAATTAGAGGCAGGACAGCCAGGCAACTGGTATTGCTTACAAGGAAATAAATTTGGCAGCCTCCATAACCCTCTCGCTTCAATTGTCCTTTATATGCATAGATGTAAATGTATTCACTCAGTGTGTGTGTTTCCTACAGATGGATCCAGGAACAGAAACCCACCAGAGAGATGTACAGGTCCTCTTTACTCCTGGGACTGTCCACAGGAAGATCACACCATTCCCCACCATTATCAGGTAGGTGAAGCTCTGGGCCATCAGAGACCCCAAACTGTGTGACATTGGGGTTGGTACCATAACCGCAAGTAATAGTGCTGTGTGCAGGTAGCCCAGGAAATATTACCGTTACTACTTCCAGCAGTGTACCACATGTTATGCAGTTAGCGCTACCTGCAGTACGTATGTAATGTAAGTGTTGCTATGATAATACACATTGTGCTACTTGCATAATATGCGTTACCATAGTAATGCTCATGTTATTCATGTACTGCTGAGCCCTGTTATTGTGTCACGTGTGGTATACTGTTGGCAGTAGAAGCGGTTATGTTACTGTTCGCTGCCTGCGCATGGCAACATTACCAGTGGTTAGTGCATCAACTCTTACTAAAGTGGCACTGCGTTCAAAAGAAAAAAGAGGTGTGTGCTCAAACCTGTCTTATATACTGGCTGCCAAATGTCTGTTGGCTAATTAAATTGGCACAGCAAATGCAAATTGCATCTGCTTGCTAGAAACGGTAGTCTAAATTAACTCGCTGCTATTTCCTGCAGGAGTTGGCCCACGTAAAATTCTTTACATCTCAACAGGGGTGCCGCATGTAGGCCTCCTATACCCCCAAGAAATGGGGGGCAGCTCTGACAGCACCTCGAGCTCTGCCACAACTCGGGAGCGCAGCAACTTCACCTTGAAAGTTCCTCTCTCCCCCATCACCCTCTGTAATTACCTCTCTCCCCTCAGCACCCTTAGTAATCCCCTCTCTCCCCTCAGCACCCTCAGTAATCCCCTCTCTCCCCCAACACCCTCAGTAATCCCCTCTCTCCCCTCAGCACCCTCAGTAATCCCATCTCTCCCCCAGCACCCTCAGTAATCCCCTCTCTCCCCCATCACCCTCTGTAATCCCCTCTCTTCCCCCAGCACCCTCAGTAATCCCCTCTCTCCCCCAGCACCCTCAGTAATCCCCTCTCTTCCCCAGCACCCTCAGTAATCCCCTCTCTCCCCTCAGCTCCCTTAGTAATCCCCTCTCTCCCCTCAGCTCACTTAGTAATCCCCTCTCTCCCCTCAGCACCCTTAGTAATCCCCTCTCTCCCCTCAGCTCCCTTAGTAATCCCCTCTCTCCCCTCAGAACCCTTAGTAATCCCCTCTCTCCCCTCAGAACCCTTAGTAATCCCCTCTCTCCCCTCAGAACCCTTAGTAATCCCCTCTCTCCCCTCAGCACCCTCAGTAATCCCCTCTCTCCCCCAGCACCCTCAGTAATCCCATCTCTCCCCCAGCACCCTCAGTAATCCCCTCTCTCCCCTCAGCACCCTTAGTAAGCCACCTCTTACCCCATGCTTAGTGAATATGACCCTGTTCTCATTTTTCACTAGTTCGTCTGCATCACTTAATGATCTGCCGTGAGGGTCATAATTTGGAAGGGGGGTGGGGCACTAAGGCCTAATTTTGCTCAGAGCACTGTGGGGGAGATTTATGAACGCATTACCGACAGTTTTTTCTTCTTAATCTGTTTTAACCAGCTGGGAGAACAGTTCTGCATGATAAGAACCTTCTTAAATCCTAGTAATAGTGGCAGTTTAGCATGAATTTCTAGAGCTGCACAACAGTTAAGAGAAGTGCAAATCCATCCCTAAACTGGTGCAGATTAAGAAGTGCTTGAAAGCAGTTCTACAGGTGTAGAACTAATGGCTAGACATGATTGCAGAGTGCAGGCTATACATGATTTGTGATGTGCCCCTCCCCCCTGCAGAATTCCTCCTCAGAGCCTGCTGCTATCAATACAGCAGGTGTGTTGGTTACCTCAGCAACAGCAATTCCCCTCACACACTGCACTGTCTGAGAGACCTTCCTAGCTCCTCCTATTATACAACAGTTTTAGAAGGAATCTGCACTATCTAATGATTTCTTAAGATGCCTGAGACAGTTCTGCATGGATTTCTAAAAACCTACTAATATTTTGTCTCAGACACTCTTGATAAATCTGGCCCTGTGAAACCTGAGGCTGGCCCTACAGAGACCTAAATGTTACCCTTGAAGCTACCTTGAACCAGGATTATCGTTAAGTGGAAATCTCTGTTGATTATTAACATTTCTTTTGCTACATTCATCACCTTCTGCAGAAATTCCATCATAAATCTAGCCTAATTTTTATTTGGGGCATAAACATTTGCCAGTGTAAAAAGTGATCCGTTTACCCTTTACCCTCCTCCTGCCTCAGTATCCCTCATCACTCTGTCTATCTTGACGGAGAGGTTTGAGCTAAAGACTAAAGCTACACATGAGTTTTCTATTGTTGATTTGCATTAACAAGCCAGTTACTGTGTAAAGAATCGGGGAATCCTCCCAGCCTTAAAGTGCATCTCCTGGACAAAACCTTCTATATGTCTATGCTACTTCTTGTAAACGCCTCAATAGTCCTCCCTCTCTTGCAGCCAGAATTGGGCCGTTTTCATAGATTCAGATTTTATAATATCCATTTATTACTCCAAAAAAAAAAACCCAGAGTCAATGGGACTTTGGGCTGCCTGCATTCTTACTTATATTAACCTGCTGAGCGGTCTGGACGAGCTCAGCTCGTCCAACACCGCCAGAGGCTGCAGCTCAGGCCCTGCTGGGCCGATTTGCACCAAATAAAAAGCAGCACACGCAACCGGCACTTTGCCAGCCGCGTGTGCTGCCTGATCGCCGCTGCAGCGCGGCGATCCGCCGCGTGCAGCGGCGAAAGAGGGTCCCCCCAGCCGCCCGAGCCCAGCGTAGCCGGAACAAACAGTTCCGGCCAGCGCTAAGGGCTGGATCGGGGCCGGCTGACGTCAAGACGTCGGCTGACGTCAATGACGTCACTCCGCTCGTCGCCATGGCGACGAGGGAAGCGAAACACGGAGGGCCGCTCATTGCGGCCTTCCGTGTTATCTCTTGCCGCCGGAGGCGATCGGAAGATCGCCCCCGGAGCGCCCTCTAGTGGGCTTTCATGCAGCCAACTTTCAGTTGGCTGCATGAAATAGTTTTTTTTTTATCTAAAAAAAACCCTCCCGCAGCCACCCTGGCGATTTAATCAGAACGCCATGGTGGTTAACATGGTAAATGTTAACTTTTAAACATACAACAATCATAGCATCCTTTCACCATTTATCTCCATAACATCCATGTCGGATGGACCTACTTATGCAGTGTAACCTTAGGGATTCTGTAACGTGATCACCCTCCTCACACACTTCTATCTGTAGTCCTAGAGCGGAATACTTCAAAAAGTCCTAATTCCAGCTACACATTGCTAGAACAAAGAAACCGGGCATTAGAGCAAATTTGAACTTTAGAAAAATAGATATTTCTCAAAAAAGGGCCCCCAACTTTTTATCTTTATATGTGAGATTTTATCTATAGGACCACCCTCAAGATCACCCCACTGTGGTTTGTAAGTAGAAATCGGACATATGCATTAGTCTGGAGGGAGACAAATAAAACAAACTTCTACAGATTATATGGAAATACTCAAACAGACAACTACAGTTACCACAGTATAAAATCATGGCCATATGGTACCTAACACCAGTTTGCATGGCTTTGATTCTCACAGGTAGGGAGAGAAATGGAGAGAGAGGCACAAAGGTCCAGATGTGCTGGAGTTGCCCAGTAATAAAAAAATAATTTGTTTGGAGTTGGAAATAGAGTGATTTTGGAAAAATCATATCCCTAAAAAATTGAGCCTCTCATTGCTGGGTGCAATGTTTTGCTTTTCAAATGAAAAAACTTGAAAAACAAAGAGCCATTGTTGATGAAATAGTGGACTGAAAGAATGTTTATTTTGGGAAGAGGCTGATATAGAGAAGGATGTGACAAAATCAGAGGACCAAAGGTAATGACTTGGGGTGGCTCAACACTACTTGGTGTGATTTGTTGAAGGAAAAAAGTAGACAGTGACGGAGGCACAGATAGGGGGGGGACATGAAGGTGGAGATAGATAGCAAGAAAAAGTTAGGTGAGACGTCAACAGAGAGAGAGTTGTGGCGGGTCAGATGGTGAACAGTCCTAGAGGTGGAGATAGATGACAAGAGAAGGTTAGGTGAGGTGTGACTAGAGAGAGATTGGTGGAGGTGCAGATGGAAAGGTGGAGATGGATGACAAGAGAAGGGTAGGTGATGCGTGAAAAGAGAGAGTGGTGGAGGAATAAATGTGGGAAGGACCTGCCGGGTGGAGATGGATGGCAAGAGAAGGTTAGTTGAGATGTTAATATAGAGAGATTGGTGGAGGCACAGATGGGGCATACATTTGAAATCGGCGCCGGTAGACTTGGGCGCAGGATACAGCCGGAATATGGCTGGTCCTGCTGCTGCACAAGTCCGGGCCGTGTTAATTACTATTCCCCCTCCAGGCTACCATGGATGGTGGGGAATGATATAATTCGGCTTCCAGCGATTGCTGGAGGCCGAATTATTGTGTTTTGAAAGCAACTTCATCTCCATATTCTGACGGCGCCGAGGTTACTCAATGAACGCCGCTATAGATGTAATTCCTATTATACTCTATGGTGGTGTCAGCTGCGCCCAAATCTTCCTGCGCTGAACAGCACTGCTCCGGAGATGGGGGATGGGCCTGGAGGTAGATATGGATGACAAGGTCACGTGAGGTGTGAATAGAGAGAGCGTGATGGAGTCATAGATGGGGGACTGGCCTGGAGGTGGAGAAGGTTGGTTGAGGTGTGAATAGAGAGAGAGTGGTGGAGGCACAGATGGGGGACTGGCTTGGAGATGGAGATAGATGGTGAGAGAAGGTTGCTTGAGGTGTGAATAGAGAGAGAGCGTGATGGATTCATAGATGGGAGACTGGCCTGGAGGTGGAGATAGATAACAAGAGAAGGTTGGGTTAGGTGAGGTGTGAATAGAGAGAGAGAGTGGTGGAGGCACAGATGGGGGACTGGCTTGGAGATGGAGATAGATGGTGAGAGAAGGTTGCTTGAGGTGTGAATAGAGAGAGAGCGTGATGGATTCATAGATGGGAGACTGGCCTGGAGGTGGAGATAGATAACAAGAGAAGGTTGGGTTAGGTGAGGTGTGAATAGAGAGAGAGAGTGGTGGAGGCACAGATGGGGGACTGGCTTGGAGATGGAGATAGATGGTGAGAGAAGGTTGCTTGAGGTGTGAATAGAGAGAGAGCGTGATGGATTCATAGATGGGAGACTGGCCTGGAGATGGAGATAGATAACAAGAGAAGGTTGGGTTAGGTGAGGTGTGAATAGAGAGAGAGAGTGGTGGAGGTACACATGGGTGACTGGCTTGGAGGTGGAGATAGATGGTGAGAGGAGGTTGGTTGAGGTGTGAATAGAGAGTGATATGGAAGCACAAGCGAAATATATCAGTAAAGAAATCTATATTAAAAGTAATTAACAATGATGAAAACTGCAGCAAAAGAGGAAAGGCCCGCACGTTGTCCTAAAATCAGAATCCTTTATTATGGACGTATCCAAAAATCAATACACATGATCACGCATCTCCAGCTGACATGTTTCAGACCTACTGGTCCTTAATCATAGCTGAGGAAAAAGTGACACAGAGTAACCATATATGCCCTCCTCCTGTGGAGGGGGCAGCCCCACCACCCGGGGACACACCCTCAAACTCCACATACAGGAGGGGATATTAACAAAATAGATAAAAGGCTGCTGATGCCGGAAATCAAAATTCAAAGACATTATAATTGATTGTATCTAAAATCCATCATGTCCTCTTTTTCCTTTCATGGCCTAGAGAGGATATCTCAGAACGCGAGGGGTGGTGATATATCCAAACAGCTTAAGAGCCGCGAGGCTCTATGGATTTTTAGGCTGGGTACGTGGCTTCCGAGAGGTCTGAATTCTCGTTGGGACCTAGCTTTAATTACTTAATGTCGTCCCTGTAGCCCGCTGTTTTAAAAACATTCTTTTTATTATATTCAGTTGATTTTATTGTTTTACTATGTATACCACTGGATTGGGGCTGTTAGATGTCGGTTTTTAGATACAATCAATTATAATGTCTTTGAATTTTGATTTCCGGCATCAGCAGCCTTTTATCTATTTTGTTAATATCCCTTCCTGTATGTGGAGTTTGAGGGTGTGTCCCCGGTTGGTGGAGGGCATATATATCGTTACTCTGTGTCACTTTTTCCTCAGCTATGATTAAGGACCAGTAGGTCTGAAACATGTCAGCTGGAGATGCGTGATTATGTGTATTGATTTTTGGATACGTCCATAATAAAGGATTCTGATTTTAGGACAACGTGTGGACCTTTCCTATTTTGCTGCAGACTCTTGGATTTGGCCATCCCGGTCCCAGCACTGTCCTGTTTGAGTGAGCGGTGATTTCGGTGGTTTTCTTAATGATGAAAACTAATAGACAAAATATGAATTTTTCAATGAAGCCTTCTGGAATGTCTGGGAATGGTGATATAAAGCTGAGTGAAAAAAAACAAAAACTTGCATGCAACATTTTCTACCTCTAACAGCCAGGACACTTGTACTGGGTATTAGAGCATGCCCTTATACTGTATGTCATCTGGACAACTGTAATATACTACTTTGTGTTCTACCAGCTAACAGACTGGCACCCTTCCAATCTATTCTGAACTCAGCTGCTCAACTCATTCATCTTTCTTCTTGCTCTTCATTTTCTGTTCCTCTCTGTCAAGCACTTCATTAACTGTCAGTTAACCAGAGCATCCATTTCAAACTATTAACTCAAACTTACAAAGTTCTCCACAATTTCTCTCTCCTTTGTACATCTCCTCACTAGTTTCCAGATACCGACCCAATCACAATCTCCACTCTGCACAAGGCCTTCTTCTGTCATCCTCTAGAATCACCTCCTCGCATTTAACTCATGAGCCTCACCTCTCCTCTGGAATCTCCTTCCAAAACACACTTTTCTGCAACATTTTAAATCTTTAAAGTGTACCTGAGATGGCAGGACATACCTGTGGCTTCCTCCAGCCCCCTCCATGCCGATCGCTCCCTCGCCGGCATCCTCCACCTCCTGGATCCTTTGGTAGCAGCTCCTTATCTTTGACCAGTCGGCACATGCACAGTCCGTACACCTGCTCCCCCGTCTCGCTCCCATGGCTGGGAGCGTTCTTCGCCTGCGCAGAAGTACTGTGCAGATACAGAACTCTACAACCCGCAGGAGTGTGCCGGGGGGGGGAGGTGCGCGGCCTGAATGCACATGCGCAGTACGCCCCAACTGCCAAAGATACTGGAGCTTCTACTGATAGATCCAGGAAGTGGAGGATGCCGGCAAAGAAGCGATCACCATGGAGGGGACTGGAGGAAGCCACAGGTATGTATAAAACTTTTATAACCTACCATCTCCGGTTCTCTTTAAAGAGACTCTGTAACAACATTTTCAGACTTATTTCTTCTATCCTATAAGTTCCTATACCTCTTCTAATGTGGTCTGGCTTACTGCAGCCTTTTCTAGTTGCACTGTCTCTGTAATATATTAAATCTTCTTTCCTTTGTCAGGCTTTGTCGAGGCAGAGAGGAATGCACTGCCTCTGCTGTGATGGGGAGAAGTTATGCACACCCCCTCCACGCCCCCTGCAGGCTCTGTGTGTGTACTTTGTTTATTAGTCACAGACAGCTGTCTGCTCTCAATTTCAGCTTGTCTGAGGGAGAAGGAAGCTACCCATGCTGAGAAACTGAGAATCCCTGACTGGAGTTCACTACGTAATAAAAACTTGTAGTATACCGTAACATACCGCTGTATATATATATATATATAAACACTGCCTAAAACTGGCAATTAAAAGCCAGGATCATGGCGAGGAGCGGCGGAAATGGCACAGAGGGACCCAGGAGATCACAGTGACTCGATTGTTATGTTTTTTATTGTACAGATCAGACAGTACAGATTATATGGATGTTTCCTGTTAAACAATACCAGTTGCCTGGCAGTCCAGCTGATCTCTGTGACTGCAATAGTGGCTGAATCACATCCTGAAACAAGCATGCAGCTAATCCAGTCTGACTTCAGTCAGAGCACCTGATCTGCATGCTTGTTCAGGGACTGTGGCTAAAAGTATTAGAGACACAGGATCAGCAGGCGATTCAGGCAACTGGTATTATTTTAAAAGGAAAAATCCATATCCTTCTCAGTTTAGGTTCCCTTTAAAGCGGACCGAAACTAAACATTTGTTTAATTAAAAATATTTAGTTGCACCACTCTGACACATACAAAGATAAATAAACACTCCTTCAAACCTATGATCATTTCAGTGCATGCTTTTCACCCTTCTCTTTTCATAGCTAGGGTTATACTGGGGGAAGCCATTAGCAATTCCTCCATTGCCGGACACCATCTACTCCACCAGTTTGCCGGAAAAATCCCGGCAATATGAAAGGAAGGGAGGGGTTCCTCCAATAAATGTAAAATATTTTATATTTGTCATCATGCAGCTGAAAAAAGGCTGCTATTTATTATTATAATTTATTGTATTAACAAGCTTTATTGATCAGATCAACAATTATACAAAGCTTTTAAAAGCAGAACAAATAAAACATAGGGTATTAACATACCAACTAGAAGACAAGAAAAAAAATAAAATAAAAAAATAAATGGGGGAGCATCTGAAGGACATAGCACAGATAGTTGGGCCGTCCGGCCTGGGAAATGGGGTACCTGGAACCTCCTTCTGAGATCCCAGGGGTCAGTCCATCCTATCTGATCTTAGTGTAAAAATATATTGCTCCCTCTAACACATACGTCAAGCTAAAAGGAAAAAAAAAAAGAAAAAAAAGAACAACATACATAAAAGCAAGAGACAGAAAAAAAAAAAAAAAAAAAAAAAAAGAAGGAACGAGCAATCCAGATACATTCCTGCTTAAGGTGTCTGGTATCAAGAGTCCTGAATAATTTCAATCCTGTACATCATACTATAATGAATAAACACATATGTCCGAGGGAAATTAAGAACTCCTATATGTTTTCCAGGGTTCCCAAATGAGATCAAATCTTGTCATATTCTCAATGCTATAAAAATAAATCCGATCCATTATCATCATTAGGTCTAGACGTTGGGTAACTAGTGATAACTCTAGATCTGTGGTTTTCCATTTGAAGGCTATTGACCACTGAGCGGCTAGTAGCATGTATCTATATAAAGGCCTAAATCTACCTGGCACATCGTCATTAAAAGTATACAACAGGGCCTGGGAGGCAGATAATGAAACCGGAAAGCCAAACACCTCTCGGATCATGGATTTCCATGAGTCCCAGAATCGCTGAGCTCTGGGGCAGTCCCAAAAGACATGCAGTATCGTTCCTTCCATTCCACATCCTCTAAAACAAGTCGATGGAACTGAGGGATAAATTTTGTGAATTTTAGCCGGGGTGTAATACCAGCGAAACAAGATCTTGAGTGCCGTGTCCTTGACCATATTAGATTTGACTACACCAGAGACAGCGGTTCGGATATAAGACCAATCTGATGGCTCAAATTGAGTTCCTAAGTCGCGCTCCCAAGCTCTCATATATATTAGTTTATTCTCACTATCACAACCTATCAACTGGGCATATAGGGATGAGATTAATCCTTTTTGTCGTGAAAATCCAAAATAGAGTGATTCAAACATTGTCGGTTCAAACTCTGGGGGTGAAGAAAAGATGGAGGAGAAGTAATGTTTTATCTGACAAAACCGAAATACCTCCTCTGGGGGGGCATCTTGACTAAATCTGAGCATATTAAATGTAATTGGAACATCTCTAATCCAAAATTTATTGGCAGTTGAACGGCCTTTATCTCTCCACCAGGAAAACAACTGTGGGTTTCTAAAAGCCGGAATAAAGCGGGGATTACCAAAAATGGAGATCCTGGAGGAGGGAAAGGTCATAAGCTTATATGATGAGGCAATCGAGAACCATAGCTTAGTCAGTGACGAAACAATCCTGTTCTTGCTAGCAAGAGTTGATATGTCTCTTTTAGTTACAACCGTGACCAATGTAGATAGGTAAAATGGGAAGATTGTAGTAGATTCAAATTGATACCAGGTGGGAGGGTTAGAATTTATTCCCCAATCTAAGATTTGACTGAGCTTAGAGGCTAAGTAATAATGCCATAGGCTGGGTAGACCGATACCACCCTGTAAAGGGGGTCTGTACAGGACTTGTGCTCGAATTCTAGCTGGTTTGCTGTCCCAAATAAATTTATTAATTTGTGACTGTAAGCTAGATAACGATTTTTTAGTTCTAGTTATTGGGAGCATGCGAAACAAATATAACAATTTGGGGAGAATAATCATTTTACATGCTACACATCTACCTAGCCATGAAACCTTAAATGAGGACCATGTTTTCAGAAGTTGAGTAATATTATTGACCGTATGTGAGAAGTTAGTTCCGTATAGATCCCCATAGTTGGGTGTAAGAAAGACTCCTAAGTATTTAAATTTCGTTTTACTCCATTTGAACCCGTAAGTAGAGTCTAACCATTTAATTGTATGTGGATAAAGATTAATCGGGAGGGCTGTGGATTTAGCGGGATTTACCTTAAGGCCAGAAAATTGGGCGAACTTATCTAATAGTTGGAATAAGTTAGGCATGGTTGTTATAAGTCTAGTCAAGAACAGGAGAGCATCGTCGGCATACAGAGTTAATTTGATATTGTCAATTCCATAACCATGGATGTCAGGATGTCGTCTAATCGCCACCGCCAGAGGCTCTAAAGCGAGAGCGAATAGCAATGGGGAGAGAGGGCAACCCTGACGGGTTCCACGTTTGAGCTGAACAGGAGCAGATGATGCACCAGGGATGCGGATCACTGTAGATGGGGAGTCATACAATGCTGAAACCGCTGTAATTATAGGGTCAGATAGACCAAAGCCTTCCAAAGCAGCGGTCAGATACTGCCAACCCACTGAATCGAATGCCTTACTAATGTCTAAACCCAACATCATAAATTTAGAGTTTTTAAGTTCAGCATCCTGTAATATGTTAACAGCTAACCTAACATTATCAGAGCCTTGCCTGCCTGGGATGAATCCAGTTTGAGTGGGAGCGACAAGATCATGCTCCATGGAGCCTAATCTAGAAGCTAGGATTTTAGCAAAAAGTTTGATATCATTGTTGAGGATAGATATAGGTCTGAATCCTGCCGGGGTAGAGTGATCAGTATCCGGTTTAGGGAGCAGGGTCATATTGGCCAATAGCATATCTGGGGGGAGTTTTTCACCTTGGAGAACAGCATTAAACATTGAGGTCAGAGGGTGCAATAGTGTATCAGCAAATTTTTTATAATATAAGGGTGAAAATCCGTCCGGGCCCGGAGCTGTAGAGGATTTAAGCAACTTAATTGAAGCTAATACTTCTATGGGGGTGATCGGGGCATTAAGAGTTTGCAGCTGATCTGGTGAGAGGGAGGGCAACTGCAAAGTATCCAACCATGCTTTAAGTTCCGTATTGTTAGATGATATTTCGGTTCCTAGCAAATTTTTATAATAGTCCTCAAATATTTTTAAGACTTTAGGAGGTAGTACCTCCTCTCTGCCTCCAGGGCTTTTTAATTTATAAACATGTGGGGGTTTATAGTATTGGTTTAATTTACGTGCAAACTGAGTAGAAGGGTTATTGCCTCGTAAGAGGAACTTTGCTTTGGAGAACTTCAACGCTTTAGCATGAGAGTTATCTAGTATAGAGTTCAATTCGGTTCTTTTCAGATTAATTTCATGTAAAATTTCTCTAGTTGTTGTGCCATAATGCCGTTTATATAGTAAGTCTAGCTCGGCGGTTAATGCCTGAATTCTTTGTGATTTTAGTTTCTTTGCTCGTGCTGCTTTTGCCATAAAGATACCTCTCAGAACTGGTTTATGTGCTGCCCATCTTAGAATAGGGGAGGTGTTATCCTCATTGTTAAATAAAAAATATTCCTCCAACTCTCCCATCACAGCGAGTCTATCTGAATCCTCAGCCAAAAGAGAGTCGTTGAGTCTCCAGTTGCCGGGATTGAAGGGTATACCGAAACCAGTCAAGATGGACTGAACCATATGATGGTCAGACCAACCACAAGTAATAATATCAGAGGAGGTAGAGTTAGAGGCAATTATTGGGGACAAGTGAATGTAGTCTAAGCGGGCATAAGACTGACGAGGGTGAGAAAAAAAGGTATATTGCCTACAGCCGATGTTATGGGCTCTCCATATATCTATAACTTTAGTTTTAGAAAGGAAGCTAGTGAGTCTTCTCGGGAAAGTTTGTGCGAAAGGGGATTGAACCGATCTATCCAGAAGTGGATTAGCTACCGCGTTGAAGTCTCCTGCAACTATCAAGTGTGTTGAGGACAGTCTATCCAGTTGGGATGATAAAAGTTGTAAGAAGGCAGTTCTAGAGGCATTGGGAGCATAACAATTGATCAGTGTGACAGCTTTACCCTCAAGAATACCCTTGAGAATTAAAATTCTGCCTTCCGGGTCCATGAAAGAGTCAATGTGTGTGAATGAGACTGAATTATGGAACACTATTGCAACTCCTCTGGCTTTTTTGGTAAATGAGGCATAATAGGCCCTATTATATGCCCGGTGTAAAAAAGTGGGTGGTTTAGAGTTAATGAAATGCGTCTCTTGTAAAAACAAGACTGAGGCCTTCAGGCTCTGATAATGTTGGAATGCTTTTCTACGTTTGACTGGCTCATTTAACCCCTGGACATTATGTGTTATCATATTGAACATTCTAGGCATGAGAGAACTGTGATGATGAAGAATATAGCATTTACACTTAGTGGCTTATTATCTTTTAGAATAGACAGGACTCCTGTGGAATGAAAAAAGAGACTCAAGTATCCTAAGATTGCAGGAACATAGTTACTTAAACCAAACATATAAAACAGACATAAAATCAACATTATCTCTGGGCAATCACTCCTAACTGTCCCACGACTAGTAGGCCCAGAAACTCTCAGTGGCTTAACCCGGACCACACTGAGAGGGGGGGGGGGGGGGGGTAATACTCGTATCACTAGTCCCAAAATGGGTAGAAAACAGTTAAAGTGGGGCAGCGGTGAAGGACCGTTTCCCTGCCATTTTAGGTATTAGAGCGCCATGAGCGGGGAGCGTTGTTCAATGGTTGTTTACGATATTTCTCCAATTGGGCAAGAGTGACTTGTAGGCCTAGTGAGTTCAAAAGAGAAACTCCTTGCTCCAGTGTAGATATAACGTGGATTTTGCCGTCACGGGAAAGTAGAAGTTTAGTGGGGAATCCCCACTTATACTGTAACTGTTGCTCTCTGAGAAAGGCTGTTAGAGGAGCCAGGGACCTGCGTCTTTGCAATGTAAACTGCGACAAGTCGGTGAAGACTTTGATGTTGCTGTATGGGTCCGGGAGTTGTTTATTCTGGCGCATGTAAGAAGAAAAGGCATCTTTAACGTGGTAAAACTGAAAGCATGCTATGGTATCTCTAGGAATTCTCTCAGGTAGAAAGGCGGGCTTAGGCAGTCTGTGAGTCCGTTCTATGGTGTACTCAATGCTGGAAAACTGAGGCACTGCTGACCTAACCATTTCTATCAAATAGCCTTTCAATTGTGCGCTGTTTATCGATTCATCGATACCCCTGAATTTGAGATTACAGCGGCGATTACGGTCCTCTAGGTCAGCAATCTTCAGCTGCGTAGCCTCATTAACTGAATCATGGCGTTCAAGCTCAGTAACAGTCTTATTGTGTTCCTCAATTAACATGGAGACACTGTCTTCAGTGAGTGAGACACGAGCTCCCAGATCATCATAGAACTGTTGCATAGAATTTGCTATAGTCAGTATCTTGTTTGACATGGAGGTTTCCAGAGCAATCATCATATCCTTAAGAAAAGCACGGTCTACTGGCTGATTGGAGTCAGGGATCTCTGCAAATGCACTGCTGTGGCCTGTGACTGCTGTGAGCAGGGAGAGAGCTTCTGCCTGTGAGTCTGCCGGGCCTGACAGCCTGGGTTTAGATTTGGCTGGGCTAAGAAAGGTGGGGGAGGGTACCCCCTGTTCAGAGGACTCTGAGGCTGATGGACTGCGGGGAAGGGCCACATTGGATGCCTGCTTTGTGGGTATTTGTGAGGCCCCTCCGCGGCTGGATGCGGAATTTTGTACGCTTGCCGCCTGTTTATTGTTATGGGATGCGTTCGTCATGCGTACTGGCAATGCGGACTTACGCGTCCCGGAGGAGCCGACGCCATCTTGCTCTCCATGCGGCCCAGGTCTTCTCCGCTTAAACATGTCGGGGATGCGTTGTGGACGCTGGATATCCTGCTGTGAGGTGCAGGAGGCTTCCATCTCCTCCTCCGCTGGGGTTTGGGATTGAATTTCCCCGTCTGGCATGCTGTGTAAAGTCGCTTTGGCTGGCTGGGATCAGGAGCTCTTCACACTGCTGCCATCCACGCTGAGCTCCGGCCACGCCCCCTTATTATTATAATTTAGAAGATAGATTTTATTTCTGAAATCTTGTATTTTTAATTTGGGTCCACTTTAATACTCACATTTTCAGACAAGCATATGCTCTAACTTAAGCCACTCCCCTTCATTTTGCATATTGCCCCACCTCTTGTTTCCCCCATTCCTTTAGATTGTAAGCTTGCAAGGGCAGGGCTCTCTCATCCTTTATGTTTAGGAATTTGCTATAAATTTAATTTATTATGTTCAATTTGTCCCTGTAATTACTGTCTACCTATTCTGTATGTTGTACAAGTGTCTGTATTATGTGCCCCATGTTTGTTTTTTACTCTGTAAAGTACCATTGAATATGATGACACTTTTTAAATACATGATAATCCAAATCTGTGTTCACAAATCTCTCATTTTGCACTTAGAGTGGAGAACTGACACATGTAATCACTGTAGTTAAAGAGGAAGAAGAAGAGACAGATCTGAGGAGTGATCAGCAATCTAGGGAGGAGGGTGACATGATGGGGACAAATAAAGAGGAAGAAGAGACGTATGAAGAGACGTATGTGAGGAGTGATCAGCAGTCCATGGAGGAGGGTGACATGATGGGGACAAATAAAGAGGAAGAAGAGACGTATGAAGAGACGTATGTGAGGAGTGATCAGCAGTCCATGGGGGAGGCTGACATGATGGGGACAAATAAAGAGGAAGAAAAAGAGACATATGAGAAGGGTGATAACCAGTCTGATGAGGAGGGTGACATGATGAGGACAATTAAAGAGGAAGAAGAAGAGACGTATGTAATGAGTGATCAGCAGTCTGAGGAGGAAGGTGACGTTGTTACAGGTAAGAACACTGGTGAGTGATAAACATTAGCTATTCAAAAGACTTATTAACCCGACTAACAAATAGTCCCTGCTGGGCATTATATGGATCACATGAAGCCAATAAGTGGGGGAGGGAATGTGAGAAGTAATAGGGGTGTAATGTGACTGTACAGTGTGCCTGTAATGAGGTATAATCACACTATGTACCAGTAACAACTTCAATTATATAGGAATTTTGATATTATATTGTGCAGTCACATGGCACAAATTGTTACAAACCTCTAATAAGCTGATAATGGTCACTGTATATTACTGTACACAGGCTAATCAGTAGGGGTGACTTACCATATATACTCGGCTATAAGTTGAGAAATTTAGGACTGACTCAAAGTATAAAAGTGTAAGGGGGGGATTTGAAGCCTCTTTCTCTCCCCTTCCCTGCAGTAAAATTCAGGCAGCTTGCTGCAAAGCTCCCCTCCCTCCACATCCACGCAAAGGGGCCCCCTCTCTGTATTTCCCTCTCTGTGCAATGTAATGCAGTGAGCACTGAAGCGGAAGCCATCACTCACTGATCCATCAGAGCGCAGCTTCCTCTCTTCTGCTGTACTCACGCAAGACTGTGTGTGTTAGCACAGCTATGGCTCCCACTGTCATGTGACACATGAAGTCACATGACATCGCGAGCCGTAGCTGTACTAATGTACACAGACTGCTGTGAGTACAGGCAGAAGATAGGAAGTGCGCCTTTGCATGCTTATGGAGGGAGGGGTGCTTTTCAGCAAGCTGCCTGCATTGCACTGCAGGGAAGGGGAGAAGGGACACCTGTTGCCCTTAAGCCACACAGCCAGGGGGACACGGGCCATGCAGCAGGAGCCACACAGCTAGAGGGGCCATATAGCTAGAGGACACAAGAGCCACACAGCCAGGGACACACAGTGACCACACTGAAAGGTGACGGGGAGACATAGTTGCCACAATGAAGGGTGAGCAGAAGGGCATATACTGGTCAAACTGAAAGAGGGACACATACTGGCCACACAGAAAGGATAAGCAGAGGACACAGACACTGGTCACACTGACAGGGGGCATGGGGACAGATTAGAGGGTTAATGGCTGCATGTTGGGTTAGGAGGAGGTATTGGCTGCACTTGGGGACCAGGAGGGAATAATGGCTACAGTACTTTATGCAGTGCGCAGTGTGGTCTGATGGGCAGTGGGAGGGAGGTCCAGAGAATAGGGGCAGCCCTTGAAAAGTCCTTGAGTAAGTGAGTCCTACAGTGAGTGAGAAATGTGCAGAGCAGTCAGGCGTAGGTCGTTGGAGGATCAGAGAGGATGCAGGATTGAGTAATGTTTTGGATGTATGATGCAAAGGAGATGACAGTTCAGGCACACCCAGTGAGCTTGGTAAGTAGGAAGAATAGTCATGTTGTCGACCGTAATGTAAATATCCAGGCGAGGTGCTGCTGTGCAGGACAGGAAAATAAAGAGCTCAATTTTGTCTGGATTTAGCTTCAGGAATCTGGCGGACATCCAGGAGGAAATAGTTGAGGGGCAGGAGACCGTGTCCCTGGTAGTTGTAGAGAGATCCAGGGTAGATTTAGGTGTCGTCAGCATACAGGTTGTATTTGGAGCCCATGAAGGAGAGGACTTTGCCAATTGAGGAGGTGTTTAGCGAGAACAGTAAGGGGCCAAGAACATACAGAGACTTACAGTATATATGATTCTGTAGGTCCAATCTGACATGATGTCACTCAGTATTCCTCCTTTGAAATGTAAAAAGACTTCCTCAGTGTTCAGATCTATTGAATCCTGGCAGCATTTGTCAACACAGGTAAACACAAACCATAATAAACACTACTGCTACCAAATAGATCAGCAGGGCTGCCAGGCAACTGGTATTGTTTAAAAGGAGATAAATATGGCAGCCTCTATGTCCCTCTCGTTACAGTTGTCCTTTAAGTGGAATGTCGGTTTGGTTTATGAGGATATGGAGGATTTTATCTACTCTTCATCCACCTGAAGACATAGCTGGCTTTATCAAAAGTGGTTACAATCATATTGATCACACGGGTCCTCCATGTATGTTGCATGTGTGTGGAGCTTAGATTTAGACTGAGTGTGGCTCATGTCTGGTTAGAGAAGCTGCTGCCCTGTTCAGATGGTTTTATGGGTACAGGGTATTTTAAGCTAGTTATATTGCCAAGGTTAAATTAAAATGTATTGAGATGCCGTCTGAGCAACCTTGTGGTTTTATAATTTATCAGGTGTGGACTGGGCTCATGGCAGGGAATTGGTGTCAGAATATGTCCATTTGAACAGGGTTGAAGGGGCAGGAAGTGGCAGTAGCTGGTTGACTACCTCAATGGTGACGGGAGTAATGGAGGTGAGGGAGGGTAAGGTGTGGGAGCTGTCTGGGGGTAAAAGGTGGGGGCAGTGGAGTAAAGGAGAGAGAGTTCTCTTCGTATTGTAAAGCGCAATTTCCTCCATTTGCGTTTAGTAGCAAGTGTCTCTTTTTGGAGGTCACAAGGGAGGGTGGTCTGCCAGGTTTGGATTGGCGGCACATGTGAAAGATGGGGGGGGGGGGTAGTATCGCCTATGGCTGATAAGAGGGCTTGATTATATTGTGCTGCAGATTGGTTTTAGCAAGTTAGGCTGGGGCAGTGGGAGTTAAGAGGGTTGGCTAGTATAGTGGGGTTGAGGTTATACAGATCTCTCTTCCACCATCCAGGCACTAGAGGGGGGGTGGGAGGTGCTTGATGGGAAGAGAGGGAAGGTGAGGAGGTGATGGTCAGAGAGGGAGACGGGTGGGATTTCCAGGTTGATGAGGGTGGTGTATTTGGAGAATAAGCGTTCCAGAGTATGGCCAGCAAACTGGATGGGGGTGTTAATGTGCTGGGTGAGGCCAATAGGAGAGTAGGTGTGTGAGCTAGCAGGTAAGGTTGTCAAGGAAGTGTGGTATGGAGCTGTATGGGGAGCTGTAAAGGACCATGATAAGGGCTTGTAGGAAATGGTAGAGGCGGAATACATGGGCATTAAGAATGAAAAGTGAAGGGAGGGTGTGTTATGAGGACCCAGAAGGTGCGGGACAGGGAGAGGAGCAGGCCCACCCCTCCCCTAGTCCTGTTGTCAGTTCAGAGGGTGTGAATAAGGTGAAGTCCCCCATACGAGAGGGCAGCAGCTGCAGCAGAGTCAGAGGGGGTGAGGAAGGTGAGGGTTTTGGAAAAGAAAAGCTCATTGATGAACATGAGTTTGTTGCAGACAGATCTGACATTCCAGAGGCCACAGGAGAGGGTGAAAGAAAGTAAACGTGCCTGTGGGTGAGACACATGGGAATTAAGTTGGAGCAAGGGGGTTACATACAGGATCTTCTCAAAAAATTAGCATATTGTGATAAAGTTCATTATTTTCTGTAATGTACTGATAAACATTAGACTTTCATATATTTTAGATTCAAATACACACAACTGAAGTAGTTCAAGCCTTTTATTGTTTTAATATTGAGGATTTTGGCATACAGCTCTTGAAAACCCAACATTCCTATCTCAAAAAATTAGCATATTTCATCCGACCAATAAAAGAAAAGTGTTTTTAAACCAAAAAAAGTAAACCTTCTAATAATTATGTTCAGTTATGCACTCAATACTTGGTCGGGAATCCTTTTGCAGAAATGACTGCTTCAATGCGGCGTGGCATGGAGGCAATCAGCCTGTGGCACTGCTCAGGTGTTATGGAGGCCCAGGATGCTTCGATAGCGGCCTTAAGCTCATCCAGAGTGTTGGGTCTTGCGTCTCTCAACTTTCTCTTCACAATATCCCACAGATTCTATATGGGGTTCAGGTCAGGAGAGTTGGCAGGCCAATTGAGCACAGTAATACCATGGTCAGTAAACCATTTACCAGTGGTTTTGGCACTGTGAGCAGGTGCCAGATCATGCTGAAAAATGAAATCTTCATCTCCATAAAGCTTTTCAGCAGATGGAAGCATGAACCCACTTTTGAACCAGAAACAGCGGCAGAAGCGCCTGACCTGGGCTACAGAGAAGCAGCACTGGACTGTTGCTCAGAGGTCCATCCAAAGTACTTTTTTCGGATGAAAGCAACTTTTACATGTCATTCGGAAATCAAGGTGCCAGAGTCTGGAGGAAGACTGGGGAGAGGGAAACGCCAAAATGCCTGAAGTCCAGTGTCAAGTACGCACAGTCAGTGATGGTCTGGGGTGCCATGTGAGCTGCTGGTTTTGGTCCACTGTGTTTTATCAAGGGCAGGGTCAATGCAGCTAGCTATCAGGAGATTTTGGAGCACCTCATGCATCCATCTGCTAAAAAGCTTTATGGAGATGAAGATTTCATTTTTCAGCATGACCTGGCACCTGCTCACAGTGCCAAAACCACTGGTAAATGGTTTACTGACCATGGTATTACTGTGCTCAATTGGCCTGCCAACTCTCCTGACCTGAACCCCATAGATAATCTGTGGGATATTGTGAAGAGAAAGTTGAGAGACGCAAGACCCAACACTCTGGATGAGCTTAAAGGGAAGGTCCAAGCAAAAAAAAAAAATGAGTTTCACTTACCTGGGGCTTATACCAGCCCCATGCAGCCATCCTGTGCCCTCGTAGTCACTCACTGCTGCTCCAGTCCCCCGCTGGGAGCTTTCTGACCTCGGAGGTCAGGGCCGAATTGCGTACATTTTTACACATTTCCGCTAGTGCAGGAACATTAACGCATACATTTTTACGCGTTAGTGGTGCAACGTGTAAATTTTTGTTCCTGCACTAGCTGGAATGCGTAAAAATGTATGCAATGTGGCCCTGACCTCCGAGGTCAGAAAGCTGCCAGCGGGGGACTGGAGCAGCAGTGAGTGACTACAAGGGCACAGGATGGCTACATGGGGCTGGTAGAAGCCCCAGGTAAGTAAAACTCATTTTTTTTTTTGCTTGAACCTTCCCTTTAAGGCCGCTATCGAAGCATCCTGGGCCTCCATAACACCTGAGCAGTGCCACAGGCTGATTGCCTCCATGCCACGCCGCATTGAAGCAGTCATTTCTGCAAAAGGATTCCCGACCAAGTATTGAGTGCATAACTGAACATAATTATTAGAAGGTTTACTTTTTTTGGTTTAAAAACACTTTTCTTTTATTGGTCGGATGAAATATGCTAATTTTTTGAGATAGGAATTTTGGGTTTTCATGAGCTGTATGCCAAAATCATCAATATTAAAACAATAAAAGGCTTGAACTACTTCAGTTGTGTGTATTTAAATCTAAAATATATGAAAGTCTAATGTTTATCAGTACATTACAGAAAATAATGAACTTTATCACAATATGCTAATTTTTTGAGAAGATCCTGTAGGTGGGGGGAAGTGAGAGGGACCAGGGTGGGAGGTGCAGAATGTGCGGGAGCTAGGTGGAGGGACGTGGGTGCGGGTGGGATGAGGGGTAGGAGGGGGATGGGGGCAGGTAGGGTTTGAGACTGGGTTGGGTGAGGGTAGCGGTAAGTAGGGGGGAGAGAAGGTGAACTAGCATGTGGAGATGGACCATGGACCGTGAGGTAGTGGTAGGGTAGGTGGGGGGAAGACGGCTCATACCAATTTGCTGAGTATACGGGGATGGTGAGGTCAGTTGAAGATCAGTGGTGGTGCGACCAGCATTGGGGTTTGTGATGGTGTGGCTTGATTGGTCACAGTAGGGGTGACTTAGTGTTACTGGCTTGTAATAAGTCGATAATGATCACAGTATATTACTGTAAATAGATGTGTATGTATGTGCCTAGTTCACTCAAAAAAATTTCTCAACCAATTTTAACGAAACTTGGTATATAGATCCTCTACTACCTGGGATGATATCTTCTGGGGGTCTCGTGTCCCCCCTGCACATCTGAATGGAACCACAGACAGCCAATCAGATTTCACCCATTCACGTCAATAGAAAAAATGTAAAAAGTTGCCATTCTCGCAGTAATAAAGCCTGAGTCCCCAAACTTGGCACAGTTGGTCACTTGGTGATCGAGGTGAAAAATTTGGGGAAAGTGGGCGGAGCATAAAACAGCCAATCAAATTTCAACAATTTGTTTTCAATGGGAAAATGTAAACTGCAGCCATTCTTAGACTGTTAAGCACAGGGTTTTCAAACTTGGCACACTAGTCACTGGGTGACTGGGATTAATATTCAGGAAAGTGGGTGGAACCTACAGCAGCCAATCAAAATTCACCTATTGATTTTTAAGGGTAATATTTAAACTGCTGCCATTGTTACACTGGTAATGCCAAAGTCCTCAAACCTGCTACAGTCGGTCATTGGGTGACTGGGGTTCAAATTCACTGAGGGGGCAGAGCTACAAACAGCCAATCAGATTTATTTGCTGCATAAACTGCTTCCATTCACACATTTTTGATTCCAGGGACCCGAAACCTCACACACTTAGTCATTGAGTGACTTTGTGTCACAGTTACAAAAAGTGGGTGGAGCCAAAAATGTTCACAGGGAAAATGTAAACTGCAGCCATTCTTACACTTTTAAAGGAACCCAGAGATGAACACTTTGGCACAAATTAAACATATCCCCTGATAGATTTTACAAAATAAATACTATACCTGGTGTTTTCGCTGCTCTGGTGTGCTGTTTTTTGTGTTGTTTTTTGTTGTTGTGTTTTTTTTTTACTAAAGTTCCATGCAAAACCCAGTTCTTTAGAAAAGCATATTATTTAGTGGACTGTGTGCTAAATAAAATCACCATTTCTAAAAACCTCTTATGACCAACAAATATAGATCAAAAAATCATTTTTCAATATACCTGTACATTAGCAGAGACAGGCATAGCTCCTTCCTCTGCACTAGCAGCTCCTTCCATCTCATAACAGCTCTCAGTGATGCTGCAAGTATACAGAACAGGAAAGCAGAGTCAGAAGTGGGCAGGCTTGGGCTTGAAAAGACATCAGAGACGACAGACTCCGCTATAATGAAACAGAGAGCAGGGTATGTGTTTTCTCTAATGTTCCCACTGATATATTTGATAAAATACATGAGGGTACTTCGTCTCTTGTACACTTTAACTACTTTACGACCGCGTCACGCCAATGGGCGTGACCACGGCGGCAGCCCCAGGACTGCCTAACGACAATTGGCGTCAAGTCCTGGGGCTGAAGTTTTCCAGGGAACGGCTGCGCGCATGCGTGATCATTCCCTGCCGCTTCACGGAACAGAGTTCCGTGAATAGCCTGCTAGCCGCCGATCGCGGGTAGCAGGCTGCTTGTAAACGTAAAAAGGGAAAGAAATCCCCTTTGTTTACAAGTGTACATCGCTGCCAAGAGCCGCAGCGATGTACAGATCAGCGATCCCCGGCCTCTGAATGGCCGGGAAGTGCTCTCCTCTCATAGGCTGATGCCTATGAGAGTCGGAACAGGACGGATCGCCGTCCTGTTCCAATTCTTGTGACGGAGGGAAGGGGAGGGAAGGGGAGGGAGGGGGACGGGAAGAGAGAGAGAGCCTCGCTGAGGCAAGTGAAAAAAATAAATAAACAAAGCCTGCAGCGATCGGACCCCTCCGGCGCATGTCCCCTTAGGGACAAAGAAAGGAGGTGAGTCCAATCGCTGGGCACCTTAGCTGAGCTGTGCAGAAGGCTGATAAACCTGCACAGCCCAGCAATGCAAACATGAGCCTGGTCTTTAGGGGGGTTACCACTGCGGTCGTCAAGTGGTTAATGGCAGGGATCTTGAACTTCGCACAGTTGGTCATTGGGTGACTGGGATAAATGTTCAGGAAAGTGATTTTCAAGGGGAATATTTAAATGGTTGCCATTCTTACACTGTTAATAGCAGATGTCTCAAACCTGCAACAGTCAGTTATTGGGTGACTGGGATTCAAATTCAGTAAAGGGGGCAAAGCCACAAACAGCCAATCAGATTTGCTTCATTTCTATGGGTAAATTTAAATTATTGATGCAGAAGAACCCAAAAGCTCACAAACTAGGTCATTGAGTGTTTGTGTGTTAAAGTGAACCTCCAGACTAAAAATCGACTCAGCAGCACTGAAAAGGCCTGGTGTTTCTTTAAAGGGATACTGTAGGGGGGGTCGGGGGAAAATGAGCTGAACTTACCCGGGGCTTCTAATGGTCCCCCGCAGACATCCTGTGTTGGCGCAGCCACTCCCCAATGCTCTGGCCCCGCCTCCGGTTCACTTCTGGAATTTCTGACTTTAAAGTCAGAAAACCACTCCGCCTGCGTTGCCGTGTCCTCGATCCCGCTGATGGCACCAGGAGCATACTGCGCAGACACAGACCATACTGGGCTTCTGCTATACACTCCTGGTGACATCGGCGGGAGCGAGGACACGGCAACGCAGGCGCAGTGGTTTTCTGACTTTAAAGTCAGAAATTCCAGAAGTGAACTGGAGGCGGGGCCGGAGCATCGGTGAGTGGCTGCGCCAACACAGGATGTCTGCGGGGGACCATTAGAAGCCCCGGGTAAGTTCAGCTCATTTTCCCCCGACCCCCCTACGGTATCCCTTTAACAGTTTCACAGCATCAGAACTTTGTTTCTCTTATACAAGCCTCCTTTTTAGCTGCACAGAAGAAAACTGCCCGGGCATTTTTCCCCTAATGATGTGCAAAGCATGATGGGATTTCTGATGTTGTTGCTCTCGTTCTGCTGTTTTGGTGCAATTTTTTTTTCTTACATTTTAAATTTGACATTTGAAGCCTAGTATGTGCAACTGGGAGGGCTGATCAGGACAAATGGAACTGTGTCTCCTGCTCCCTGTCACCTCCTTTCAACCAAAAAGATGGCTTCCCCCATGACAAAGATGGCAGCCCCCATGAATCACAAACATTTGCCTGTTCTTTTAAAACAGGGTGGGTAAGAGATTAGATTACAAATCTATTCTAATTAACATAACTAATGTAACTTAATGACAGTATGTTTGTTTAGGCTGAAGTTCCCCTTTAAGGTTAGAAAAAGTGGGCAGAGCCAACAACAGCCAAATACATACCCGGGCACAGCCATGTTTTCTACTAGTAAGCTTATAATGGTCACAGTACATTGCTGTTCACAGATTGGTCATGGTAGGGGGTGACTTTGTTTTATTATCCTGAAATAAGCTGATAATGGCCACTGTACATTACTGTACACAGATTGTTCACAGTAGGGGTGACGTAGTGTTACTGGCTTGTAATAAGCTGAGAATTGTCTCTGTTCATTATTATACAAAGATTGGTCACTTGTAGGGACTCCTTGGTGTTACTGGCCTGTAATAAGCTGATAATAGTCACTGTACATTACTGTGCACAGACTGGTCACAGTAGGGGATGCTATTTATTTAGATTATATTGGGGCTTATTTGTTATGTAGTGTGTGTCCATAGCTGCAGTGGTAACACGATGTGATAAGATGGGATCTGTCTGGGGTCTCCTCTCCCTGCAGAATCACCATTATTAAGAGTTCTACAATTTGATGTGTGAAAGCATCTAGTTCTGGGGAACCCCCCCCCCCCCCCACACACACACACACACACACTGATCTCCTGTCCAATAGGAGCTGCAGTATAGTTCTTCATTGCACAGAAGAATGGAAGGAGAGGTGTGTGTGTGTGTGTGTGTGTGTGTGTGTGTGTGTGTGTGTGTGTGTGTGTGTGTGTGTGTGTCCCCTTCTAGTCTTAGTGGTTTTGGATCTCCATGACATAAATGCACTGATTGGCTGATTTTGAGGATGAATAAGATTAGCATGCAAGGCAAAGTTTCTGTCATGTGACAGGCTGCCTGTAATAAGCACAATATTCTACAGTTTAGGCTGAAAACTAGTGATGGTCAGTGACCTGCCAATAACTCTGAGATGGTACAAATTGTAAACTAGTTATATGCAAAGCTATGCAGCTTCTGCATTTGGTCTACTTCCAATATGCATACATTTTGCATCAACTTGGAATTATCAGCATCTCCCTTTATTGATAATAGTTCCTCCCCTCAGAATTCTGGAACTGATGGTGTTTCTCTATTCGCAGAACAGAGTCCTGGCATCAGGAACCTCTCAGAGACTCGTCTCTCTGGATCCACAGACTGTACGACGGATGATGATGTCACTAGACAAGAGTCTCCTGCAGATATCCTCATTACCACAAATATTCCCTCAGACTCCCCTCACCTGTCCAACCCTGAGGAGCCTCACACCCAGCACAGCTCTCCCCCTGCTGGAGGGTCTTATTCCTGTTCCAGGTGTGGGAAATGTTTTGTTCGGAAATCAAATCTTGTCAGACATGAAAAATCTCACACTGGTGAGAAGCCCTATTCATGTGCAGAGTGTGGGAAACGTTTTCTTCTGAAAGCACATCTTCTTAGTCATGAGACTTCTCACAGTGGTGAGAAGCCATATTCATGTGATGAGTGTGGGAAATGCTTTGGTTGGAAATCAGGTCTTGTCACACATGAGAGAATTCACACTGGTGAGAAGCCGTATTCATGTACTGAGTGTGGAAAATGTTTTTCTCAGAAATCACATCTTGTCAAGCATGAGAGATATCATATTGGTGAGAAGCCGTATTCATGTGCTGAGTGTAGGAAAAGTTTTGTACAGAAATCAGAGCTTGTCGCACATGAGAGAATACACACTGGTGAGAAGCGCTATTCTTGTACTGAGTGCGGGAAATGTTTTGCACAGAAAACCAATCTTGTCAGACATGAGAGATGTCACACTGGGGAGAAGCCCTATTCATGTGCTGAGTGTGGGAAATGTTTTGCAGATACAAAAGTGCTTGCCATCCATGAGAGATCTCACACTGGTGAGAGGCCCTATACATGTCCTGAGTGTGGGAAATGTTATATACAAAAATCAGATCTAGTCAAGCATGAGAGATCTCACACTGGTCAGAAACCCTATGCATGTGATGAGTGTGGGAAATGTTTTGTTCAAAACTCAGACTTAGTCAATCACAAGAGATCTCACACTGGTGAAAAGCCCTTTTCATGTCCTGAGTGTGATAAATGTTTTAGACAAAAATCAGATTTAGTCAAGCATGAAAGATGTCACACTGGTGAAAAGCCCTATTCATGTCCTGAGTGTGGGAAATGTTTTGGATTTAGATCATCCCTTGTCACACATCAAAAGTTTCATGCTGGTAAGAAGCCCTATTCATGTGCTGATTGCGGGAAATGTTTTTCACTGAAAGCACATCTGATCAGACATGAGAGATCTCACACTGGTGAGAGACCCTATTCATGCACTGAGTGTGGGAAATGTTTTGTACAGAAACATCATCTTGTCAGCCATGAGAGATCTCACACTGGTGCAATGCCGTATTCTTGCACTGAGTGTGGGAAATGTTTTAAACAAAAAGTAAGCCTTGTTGTACATGAGAGAATTCACACTGGTGAGAAGCCCTATTCATGTGCTCAGTGTGGGAAAGCTTTTAGTTGTAAAAGACGGCTCAGTAGACACTGCTGTTAGGTTGGGTGTAAGTGTTTGTTTTTTTGTTTTTGTTTTTTGCATATGGAGGCATTTTTACACAGAATCCTGAAGCCCCTATGCTATCTCAGCATTGTCATTATCTGGCATGTGTGGTTTCTGCAATTGCAAGCTTAAAGAGACTGTAACAAAATTTTCAGCCTTAGTTCTTCTATCCTATAAGTTCCTTTGCCTGTTCTAATGTGCTCTGGCTTACTGCAGCTTTTCCTAATTGCACAGTGGCTGTGTTATCTCTGTTATATGATCTAATCTGTTTTCTTCTGTTGGCACAGTCGGGCTAAAGGTGGCCACACACCATACAATTTTTTAAATATCTGTTCAATTTAAGAATTGCAATCAATTTTTTCTGACTGATTGTAACTTTTCAAAAATCTGACCAATGTACCACACACCTATGTTCAATTTTTCCCCACTTATGATAAAAATGATTGGAAACTCTGACAAAATTGCTAGGGTGTGCATATTAATAAACTGACAATCTAACACACACCATACAATCTTTAGAAAAATTGAAGAAAAATATCTGGCATTCCGGATCGATAAAAATCGAAGAAAACGGGAAATCCGATCGGATTTTTCAGTCGAATGAAAAACAAGCTTTCGATTATTTCGGGAGATCCGATCGTTTTTATCGAATTGCCGTGAAATCGGATCATTTTATTGTATCGTGTGTGGCCACCTTAAGGCTGGAATGTGTGGAATGTGCAGGGCTGCTTGTGATTGGTAGAAGCTATACACACCCCCTCCCGGCCCCCTGCAGGCTCTGTATGACTCACACACTCTGCTTATGTGAGCCTATCACAAGCTGGTTAGTTTGTTTGTAAACACTGCCTAAAACTGTTAATTACAAGCCAGGATTGCAGCAGAGAGTGGCAGAAACAGCACAGAGGGGCCCAGGAGAACATAATGAATAGAATGGAATGCTTTTTGCTGTAAAAATTTTAGAGTACAGATTCTCTTTAATTTGGGATCCAACGTTGAACATAATTTACTTTTTACCTTGAACTGACTTCAATGCTTTTTATGTCATTTTTATCTTGCAATTTTCTGCCCCATACCACACGCTTCCTCGATCACACTCCCTTAGCTGGGAGCATTCTGCGCTTGCACAGTGCATAAAAACGGCAACTGTGCATGCACCAAATGCTCTGGGCTATGGTAGCATAATGGAGGCGGCACGCATCCAGGGCCGTGCATGCGCTGTAGCCCAAGACTGAAAGCTCGTGACTTGGGGCCACACATGCAGCATTCAGAAAGAACAGCTGCTGAGTGGATCCAAATGGAATGACAACGAGGAACCAGAAGGAACACACGGGGGCTAGAAGAACCCCTAGGTAAGTTAATCTGGGCACCTAAGTTACACTTTAGGTAGCTTTCAAGGGAATCTGAAGTGAAAATAAACTTATTATATAATGAATAGGTTGTGTAGTACAGCTAAGAAATAAAACATGAGGAGCAGAAATATGAGTTTATTTTGTTTCCAGTACAGGAAGAGTTAAAAGAAAAAGTCCAGTTGTTATCTGTGCAAAAGAGCTTCACTGATCTCACTGACTTTTAAATGTTCACTTATCTCACATATTATCTCAAGTGTCTGTTGCTGTATTTTGTTTTTTTTTTCTGCAGAGGAAAGGGCAAAAGTTCACTAGCCTGCTCTGTAAAATCATTTAGAATGCTGAGTAGTGTGTAAACTGCAAATATTAGAGAATGATGCAATGTTATTTAAAAAAGTTGCTTACTTCCTAAAGAGTAAAAAAAATGTTTTATTTGTTTTGCTGAATAAACACTCCTTATAACACAAAAATGCTATAAAAATATGTGTTTTGTTTTTGTTGCAACCTGAATGAATCAGATTTTATGTCACACTGATATGGCTTCTGTGCTCAATTCAGCATCATAATTTAGCCTCTTAACCACTTCAATACCAGCACTTTCTTGCCCCTTAAGGACCAGAGACTGCTGGTACGAAAAACAGGGCTCCCATACATCCCGCTGTATGGACCTGTCGCTCTCGCTGTTCGTGCCGCTCTCCAGTTGATGAAGCCCACTCACTATTCTGTTGGTGTGGCAGCAAAGCTCCCTGAGCCGTTCAGTAGCTTATTTCATTGGCTCCTGATCCTGTTATCACTGGGAAGCCAAGCGAGAGGAGAGCAGCGCGATCGGCGGTAGCGGAGATTGAAACTACGCCCTGGCAGGAATAACAGGTTCCAAACGGGGTGTAGATTTCAATCAGCCTGGTCCGGAAGCAGTTAAAGTTATTTTTACATGTACCCTAACTACAAGCCTAGCAGTTGATTAAAGCTTGCTATTGCTATAGTTCCAACTTGCTGCAGATAATTGAACAAATGGGTTGGCTGTGACCATCTGAGTTGCAATGCATTATGCTCTGAATCAGAAGGCTTAGGTTGTTGTACTGCATCATGGGATGAATCAGTCATCAATGAAATTATTGTCTGTTGATGAGGCCAACCTCCTAGTAGCCACAGAAGATCCAGACACCTGGAGGGAAGTTAGACCTTCTCATACAGGTAGTTCTGCTAATGTGGAAACTGACAAGTCCAGTAAAATAAGAAGAGAGGGATTTATCTTCCAGGAATGTTAAGCTGGACACACACTGGACTGATAATTATAGAGTTTGGATCACTGTGACTGTGATGGGATCTTCCAGCCATGTTAAGCTGGACACACACAGGACTGATATCCAGAGATTGGATCACTCTGACTGTGATGGGATCTTCCAGGGATCTCTTGATCTAATTTAATGCGGATCTGAGATGAAAAAGTAACTATAAGAAGTAATTGTCTATATATCTTATCTAAAGTTTAGATAATCTTATCAGTGAGGGTCACACTGTAGTCACTTCCTGTCTGAGTCAGGACTGAGTCAGCCACTTACATACCTGATATTTAACTCTTTCAGACAGAGAAAGAAAAAAAGGAACACAGCATAGTTATTTGTGTGCTAGGCACTGTACATACACATATCTATCTCATCATGTCACATGGCACTTTGGGTATCCTTTAACCTCCTATCTTCCTTTGCTTCGCCAAGTAAATTAGAATGCTGAAGGACAACCCACTGCTTCCCAGGGTTTATTCCTATTGGCCTCTTTTAGACCAGCAGGGAGTCCCAGCAGAATGTTTTTGCCGGGGCTCCTATTGTTACAGCGATGCTTGTCCCCGGCAGCAGTGGATCAGAGCAGATGGATGGTGAATAGTGTGAATGAGGCGATGTGTACATCGTATTCGCACAAGATGCGCTGTGAACAGACTAATGTGTATCTGTTTCCAGGTCGTATTATACTCCAGCACAAATAATGCACACATACCTCAGTGCTGAACCCCATATGTAAATTAGGAGACAGTTGAACACATGTTTTGGCCTTGAGGTAAGAGGAATTCTGGGATGGAGAGGTGGCCAGGTTATTTATATGTGTTACAATCATATATTACAGTATTATCTCCTTATAGTTAACGCTGATATAATAGAATTTTGGGTATAGTAAACTAAATGTTCAGGTCCTGCCAATCACCATTATAAGTAGATGGGAGTAACACCTGTTATAGTAAATCCAGATGTTATGTTAAATCCAGTGGCTGGATGTGGTAATGGTTAAGGGCTCTGCATCTGACATAGGAGATCAGGGTTCGAATCTCAGTTCTTTGTGTCAGTAAGCCAGTACCTATGGACCAGGACCTTGGGTAAGACTTTCTAACACTGCTACTGCCTATAGAGCGCACCATAGTGGCTGCAGCTCTGGTGATTTGAATCCCCCAGGAGAAAAGTGCGATAGAAATGTTATGTATCTGTCTGTCAGATATAATAGACAAGACACAGAACATTTATATCACACTTATTTTTCTTGGCGTACTCTAAGCTCCAAGGCTGCAGCCACTAGGGCGCGCTCAGTAGTATTGAGGAGCTTGATGCTCGGCTTAGAGATACAGTCCTATGTACTCATGAAATGTGTTGCTGTAGTGCAAATTAAAATTTCCAGATTTCACGTTGTTCTTTGTGTCATCTTTGAAGTCAGCCTCCTTTCATTTATTTGTTATTGGTTTTAATATATTGTATTACCTTTGGGTGACTCTTTCTCCCTAATTGCTAATGTAGCATTCCCTCTGGATACAAGGTGCATCAAGCTGAGCCCAGTCTGGCTCCCTGTGATTTTGATAATAGCCATGCCCAGAGGTGCTGAGTTTACTTCTTTATCTTTCCATGAACTATAATAAACACGTCACTGTGTACACATCAGGGGGGCTGTTGATTTATTAGATGTCTGTACTATTAAATCAGACCTGAACAACTCAGACTTTGTGTGCAGCCTGGGTGTACTGACTGATGGGAAATTAAGCTTCAGGAATCCAATCTCACCTGTTGTGAAACATTACTTCTTTCACCTAAAGAACATTGCAGGAATTAAACGCCTCATACCTGCAGCGGATCTTCCAACCCTAGTTCATGCCTTCATCACATTAAGGCTGGACTACTGCAAAGTTCTCTATACAGACCTTCCAAATAAAGACCTGCATTGCCCGCAATTTGTTACTGTTAACTAGCCAACCCCGCCATTGCCACATAACACCAACCCTGTGTTCACTCCACTGGCTGCCGATAAAAAGGAGAATTCTGTTTAACCACCTGAGCGGTATGGACGAGCTCAGCTCGTTCATACCGCCGCAGGGGATCGCATGGCCCCAGGTGTTTTTTTTTTTTTTTTAAAACAAATTGTTTTAGATCATGTAGCTAGCACTTGGCTAGCTACATGTGTCCCCTGATCGCCGCCAGCACCTTCTAATCCTCCCGGTCGCCACCCTGATACATACCACCCCCGGAACCCGCGATGGCGCAGCCTATCCAATAGCCTTCAGGCGTCGCTATGGGGAGGATCAGGCCTGTGCATGACGTTGATGATGTCAGACGTCTAGTCCGATCCTCGCCATAGCGATGACAGAAGCTGTTCGATTGTGGTTCTCGTGGGATCGCGGCTAGATAAATATAGGCAGCAGCGATCGGGGGGACCAGAGCGGTGCCGGGGGACTTGGGGCACATGTGTAGCTAGCTAGTGCTAGCTACACTATTTAAAATACATTTAAAACAAAAATTTCCCTCGCATGGCTGCAACAACTGAACGCCAGGGAGGTTAAGATTAGCTTATTCACATTCAAATCCTTGCACAATCTGAGCCCTGGACATCTAAAGGATTTGTTGCAACTGTATCACACCACCACAATCTTAGATCAAAAGGATATAATACCTTGGTCACCCCCAGAGTCCACCTCAAAACCTTTGGAGACAGAGCCTTCTGTCATGCTGCCCCTACACTTTGGAACTTTCTGCCACACCCAATCAGGACTGCTCCATCCCTGGAAGCATTTAAGTCCAAACTGAAAACCCACCTCTTTAGTCTGGCATTTATAAACACCTGACTATATCCACTGTAACACAGTCCAGCCTGAAACCTTGTCTTGAGCTGAGACATAACTATGCGCTTTGAGTCCTATGGGAGAAAAGCGTTTTACAAATGGTATTGTATAAGTGCATCAATCACATTTATTGTAATACATTACATTGTTATACTTTATTAAGCCATATTAAGCTCCGTGTTTGTAACCAGAAGACTCTGTAACATTGCAAGTCGAGTAGTCTGTCATTGGTAAAGGTCAATGAGATGCAAATAATTCCGAGTCGATGTAAAATACAGTGAATTTCTTATGTTAATGTATGCAGTTTGAAAATAGACCAAATAAAGTGAAGATGGGATATGATTGGTCCATCTTCAATCTGCATACATTTACATATTACTACAGCAACTTGGACAGATACAGGCTTCCCATCCCAATAGCATGACTTCCCTTCACCTCCATCCACTCCACAAGATTCTGCCACAAAATACCAGATGCTATTGCCGTCCCTCACACTACCTGAAAGTCCAAGGATGGGTTAGCACACCAGACTTTTTCAAAAGCAAAACGTAGTACTTATTCTTCAAGTCATATCAAACACCATATATTGACAATTGTTTCGGGCCATACAGGGTCCCCTTCCTCAGAACAGTGCAGATATACAACAATACAAACTGTGCTCTCTATAAATACACACCAAGTGGTACAGTACATCCCTTGGTAATTGTGATCCACCTCTTATTTTCTATGCATTTAAGCAATATAGATACTTAATGTCAATGATTCCTGTGATTGTAATAACCCCAGGCTCATCTAAAAGACAAAAGGAGACCATGAGCCCAATTGTTAGGGTGATGTTGTTGAGATGCTTGTTCAGTCTGTTGGTCAGTTGACCCTTACACTAGGGAACGAGGTTTTGCCCAGATGCGGGGGTCTAAGTGACCACGGGTCTTCACCAAAACACGACCCGAGGGGGTCGCCCTGGACTTTGCAGCCTAGTGCCCACCAGGTTGCAAACTGGGATCACCTCACTAGTGGTCGAGAGAACTAGTACCACAATGTGGAGATGAAGATGGAGAGAAACGTAGTTGACAAACAAGCAGGCGGCAGACAGAGGAATCCGAGGTACAGGCCAAGGTCAGGGCAGGCGGCAGACAGGGAAATCTGAGGTGCAGGCTGAGGTCGGGGCAGGCAGAGGATATCCAAGAACAGTCCGAGTCAAAGCCGAGGGAGAGGAGATCGAAAGTGGTCAGCAAACTGGGTCGTCAACCGGTAAACAGGATCAGTAACAAAGATTCTTCCGGAGAAGGCGTTCCACACTAGCTGTCAGAACGTACAGCACTGAACACTGGCTGGGGGAGGTCTTTTATAGCTGAATCTAGTGCCAAAACTTCAGCGGATGCGCGCTTGCACCCCCGTGCGGCGTTTCCGGCCCACGCTTGTAACCTTATGCAAGATGTGCACCACCCTCCACGCATGCGCACGCGAAACATTGTGCAACCACGCATGGACCTGCGCACACCACCAGCCATAGACAACAACCCACAGTCGGCAGTGCGCATGCATGCAGGGAGAACGAAACACCGGGACAACAAACCAACGTAAGTATTACATTCCTCCCCCCCCCCCCTTAAGGGCAGTCTCCGAATGCCTACTGGGGCTGATTTTTCAGAATGAGCCCTGTGGAACGCCTTAACCAATCTAGGTGCATTGATGTTGCGTGCAGGTTCCCAAGAGTTTTCTTCTGGACCACTTAATGGACTACTTAATGAGATATTGTATATACAATATCTCATTAAGTGGCTTGGCTTTGGTCCAGAAGAAAACTGGCTTCAAGAATGCTCTCCACCTCGAATTCCTCTTTTCCCATCCACATGGATTGGTTCAGGGGATCTGGTACCTCTACCTTGAACAGAATCTGTAACCACTTTTTTGAGACATGATACATTGAAAACCGGGTGTACCCGTAGGTTCTCAGGTAGTGAAAGTTTGAATGCCACCTCATTGATCTTCTTAAAGAAAATCTGAACTGAAAATTAAAAGTCAAAATAAACATACACAGGTCATACTTACCTCCCGTGTAGTCTACTCCTCAATCTCTTTCTCCTCGCCTGCATCCTGTTAGTCCACTGTGATCCAGGGAATTATCCGTCCTCCATTTTGAAAGTGACCATTACCCCACAACAGCTTTCTGATCAGCACACTGTTAAACTGTAACATCGCCCACTGGAGCCATAGGGAAACATGGACATTACTGGCCACATCAGTTGTCCACTCAGCTGTAACTGACAGCAACTGATATAGTTCAGTTCTGACAAAATGTTGTCAGAACTGGAAGGGATCATTGTCAGAAGAAAATGGTGAGCTTCTGAGAGGAACTAATGGCAAGGTAACTATTTAATGTTCATTTGAAGTTACCTCGTGTTTATTTTAAATAATTTTTACTCAGTACAGGTTCCCTGATGGGGAATGGGCCAATATATTTAGGACCCAATTTCCTGGAAGGACAATGAAGTTTTAAATTGGTTGTAGATAACCATACTTCATCTCCAGGCTCAAAACTTGGACTCTCTTTTCTTCTTTTATTGGCAAAGTGCTTAGCTCTTTCCTGCGCCTGCTGAAGGTTCTTCTGGAGTAAAGAAAATTTTTTAGAAAGCCAGAGGATTCTTTCCTTTACCTTAGGCACCATGGATTCCGTGGTAATTTGAGGAAAGATTGCCAGATGGCTAGAAAAGGTGATTGATTGGTAGCAGAATGTTGAGCGTTATTATAAGCGAACTCAGCTAATGGTAATAACGAAGACCAGTCATCTTGTGCAGAGGAGGTAAAACAGCGCAGATATTGTTCCAGTGTTTGGTTTGTTCTTTCTGCTTGTCCGTTAGATTGCGGGTGATAACCGGAAGACATGGATGAATGGATTCCTAACTGCTTGCATAGTTCCTGCCAGAACTTGGAGATGAATTGTACTCCTCTGTCTGACACCACATCAGATGGTAGGCCATGCAGTCTTACAACTTCTCTAATAAAGACATCAGCTTTAACAATGGCAGAAGGAGTTTTCTTGAGTGAAATGAAATGAGCCATCTTTGCAGGTGGTCAACAATTACAAGAATAGCAGTATTGCCAGCAGAAGGAGGTAAATCCATGATAAAATCAATGGCCGATCATCTCCCAGGGACAGGTTGGAATAGGCAAAGGAGAAAGTAAGCCCCAGGGTTTAGATCTCAATGTCTTGGACCTAGCACAGGTAGGGCAAGCGATAACATAGTTAAAACAATCAGTCCTCATTTCAGGCCACCAGAAACTTCTCTGCAATAGTTCTAGGGTCTTGACATTGCCAAAGTGACCAGCAAGTTTATGGTCATGGTACATCTGCAGGACTTCCAATCTAAGATTCGGTGGAACAAAGATCTTTCCCTTATATAGGAACAAACCTTCCTGGTACTGTAAACCTTGGGCTGGGTCTGGTTGAAGAGCACTTGATACTTACTTGATCTGGGAAAGAGTGCCCAGGTGCTGAAAGGTAGCTGGGGCATTACATAGTCGGAACGGCATAACTGTATACTCGAAATGGCCGAATCTTGAATGAAAAGCTGTTTTCCATTCATCCCCTTCACGTATTCTCACCAAGTTATAGGCGCTCCGGAGATCCAGTTTGGTAAATACTTTGGCTGAACAGAGCTGTTGGAACAGGTCAGGAATTAGAGGAAGAGGATAATGGTTCTTGACTGTGATTTTATTAAGATCCCTGTAGTCAATACATGGACAGAGTGAACCATCCTTCTTTTCTACGAAGAAAATGCCTGCACCTGCGGGAGAAGTAGATGGACGAATAAAGCCTTTGCGAAGATTGTCATTAACCTACTTAGCGGTAACCCCGTGCTGGACACGGGGTAAGCCGCTGCGGAGGATTTCTCAGGCCCTGGTGGGCTGATTTCCATACATTTTTTTGCTACACGCAGCTAGCACTTTGCTAGCTGCGTGTAGTACCCGATCGCCTCCAATTCACCGATACCCGCCGCGCCATCCCCCCCCCCCCCCCCGACCCCTTGCGCAGCCTGGCCAATCACCACAATATAGACACAGGTTGGAGGTCCGGTGACGCTGCCGTTCTTCAGAGGATAGGGAAGGTCTGGCTAAGCTGATCTGCATAGGCTCTGGCTCTCCAGGATCCTGTGACACTGATGGGATGTTGTTCATTGGCAAGGTAGGAGGTGTAAGGATCCCTCCTATAGCGTGTTCTGTCCGTTGCAGTGGAGCTGCAAACGGACAGTTCTGGCTTATCTGCTTGCATTCTGTTGTGCATTTGCAATGGGTCTCATTGTCATTTGCAATCGCTCTGCAGTTCTGGGCAGCTCAGGATGCGGTCATCATTCCACCAATTGCTTGTTGCAGTTGAGTGTCGGCCAGATAGGCCTGGATTTCCTGCATGCATGTTGTTACATAATACTGCATGTATTTCTTATGGGAGTCCTTTGCATTCACAGCCAGCTAGCAAATGGTAATCAAGCCAGCTCAGGATTGAATGATTACCATTCAGCTGTGTGGAGATTTGCATACCTGCATCCATTGGCTGATGCCAGCATAACAGTCTGCCTCCCATTTCATACTCCTCCCGTCATAGTAGTCAGTACCCTGATCTGCTGGGCACCTTGTTACTCTGTATAGTTCTGTTATTGTAGTTCTTTGCAACCATATTACTTGTGCTTTAGCTTGTTCTTGATAATATATATGCAGACTTGCTAATATGTAGTTATCCGTTAGTTGAGCTGTTTGTTATTTTTCTTATTATTGTGTATTGCCTAGTTCCATGCTTGATGGACGTTCGCTGCATCCGCGGTGGATCAGTAATGTCCATTATCTAGATAGTTTGTATTCTGCCATCACCACGTTGGTGGTGACGGGTAGTATTCCTGCTACTCTAGTTTCTGGGAATGTAACTATAGGCTGCAGCTGCTATTAGTTACATTCGATCCTGTAGTCTTGCCTGGGTGGATGCTTGCTGGTGACTGTTGTTAGCCTGCTTGCTTTGCTTCTGTGGACGTGACTGTGAGCTGCGGTTGCTACTGGTTACGCTCCAATCTATAGTCCTGTCTTGTACCTGTCTGAATGCTTGCTATCGCAAAGGCAGCATAGTGCGAACTAAGGCAGCACAATATCGCACTGCGCTGCCATTGTGTTTTATTTGTAGCGATATCAGAATTCCGGAGCGGCAGTTGCTCTGGGCAGCCTGTGTAACCTCTTCCATTATCCAGCTCTTAACCTTGTTGCACTGGGTGGTCAGAAAGCATGACCCCCCAGCATTACAGGTGGTACTCCTGAAGATGCAGAACCCCAAGAGGGATGGATAATTCACATCTTCTCCTGCCGCCTTTCTCTGAAGCGTCTATCAATGGGTATGACCAGCTTGATCAGATCTTTAAGGGTGGCTGGCATTCATATATATCATAATAGGATGATAGACATATTGGCCCATATCCACAGGGACCTTCCCTTCAAACTTCAAGCAGGCCATTGTACTACCTTTTCTCAAGAAAACCCTCCCTAGCCCCCTCACTACCCTCCAACTACTGCCCTATCTCCCTGCTTCCCTTTGTCTTAAAACTCCTTGAGCGTCTGGTTCACAGGCACTTAACCAAGTACATCAATTTCCAACTCCCTATATAACATAGGTGCAGGGCTGAAGAGAAAAGAAGAGAAGACAGGCCCCTTTGAACACTCTAAACTGCTGTCGATCTCCTGAAAAACATGCTGGCAAAGGAATCTTGGGTTCCCGTTCCGGGCCAGGCAAAGGCATAGCCAGTGCTGGGGCAGGAGCTGAGGCCAGTTCCTGTAACTGATTTTGGAGCTGGAAGCAATTCTGCTGAACCCCCTGAACAGAAATGCATAATTTGGCAATTTGCCGGCAGAATTGACCCATGGGAAAGTCATCTCCAGTGGTATTCATTTTCTTTGGCTGTTCGTATCTGTTAGGGTGATGTTGTTGAGATGCTTGTTCTGTCCGGTGGTCAGTTGACCCTTCCACTAGGGGATTTCCTCACTAGTGGTCGAGAGAACTAGTACCACAATGTGGAGATGAAGATGGAGAGAAACGTAGTTGATAAACAAGCTGAGGTCGGGGCAGGTGGCATACAGGAGAATCCAAAGTACAGGCCGAGGTCAGGGCACGCGGCAGACAGGAGAATACAAGGTACAGGCCAAGGTCGGGGCAGGCGCAGGAAGAGGAAATCCAAGAACAGTCCGAGTCAAAGCTGATGGAGAGGAGATCAAGAGTGGTCAGGCAAGCTGGGTCGTTAACAGAGAAGGTGTTCCACACTAGCTGTCAGAACGAATAGCACTGAACACTGGCTGGGAGAGGTCTTTTATAGCAGAATCTGGTGCCAAAACTTCCACGCATGCGCGCACACGCTCGCGCCTGTGTGCGCCGCTTTCGGTGCGTACGTACTCACGCCCCTGTGCGACGTTTCCGCCGCACACGTGTAACCTTATGTGCGATGTGCTCAGTGCATGCGCGCGTGAAACAGTGCGCAACCACGCACGGATCTGTGCACACCACCAGCCATAGACAACAACCCACAGCCGGCAGTGCGCGTGCGTGCAGGGAGAACGGAACGCCGGAACAACAAACCAATGTAAGTATTACACCAATGATGCAGAATCAATTAAGAATCAGAAAATCAAATTGCTAAGGCTGTACTGTATATACTCAAAAAGGTGGGTTTCAAATCCTTGCAATCACCATTAGAGCGGGCCGGAAATGAACCGTCCCCGCTCGGTTTTCCAGATCTGTGACAGTAACTGGGTGGTGGTTGCACTCTGGAAATTCTTTAGAACAGCTAAACAACTATAACCTCTTAAAGAGGTATGCCAAGTCACTGAAAATGGGTGGAGGGGCCCAATGCGTAAAAGATAGGCAAATTTGGACAAGTGTATTATAAAAAAAAAAAAAAGGTCTTTTATTCGAGCACATAAAATTGACATCGCGTTTTGCGGGTGCTTGCCGGCTTCCTCAGGTCAATAAAAAAACAGGTGCCTTTACTGCTATGGATGTGTAGCAGAGAGGCACTTATGCTTGCTACACAGTCATAGCAGTTAAGGCACCAGTTTTTTTCACTGACTTGAGGAAGCGGGCAAGCACCCGCAAAACGCGTTATCAATTTTATGTGCTCGAATAAAAGACCATTTTTCTATAAATTGGTCCAAACTCTTAAAGAGAGGTAAGATTTCCTCTCTGTTTATAAGATTTACATCTTATTAGCCTATATTTTATGCATTGGGTGTCTTCACACCTGTTTTAAGTGTCATGTAAACAATATGTCATATTATCATACTGTCTGCAATCAGCACATATTGGAAGACTATATCTAACAGGTTCATCGATATATATTATAATAGGATGATAGACATATTGGCCCATATTCACAGGCACCTTCCCTTCAGACTTCAAGCAGGCCATTGTACTACTACCCTTTCTCAAGAAAACCCTCCCTCGCCCCCTCACTACCCTCCAACTACTGCCCTATCTCCCTCCTCCCCTTTGTCTTAAAACTCCTTGAGCGTCTGGTTCACAGGCACCTAACCAAGTACATCAATTTCCAACTCCCTACACAACCCACTGTAATCTGGATTTCGGCCTGCCCACTCAACCAAAATAGCTCTCGCAAAAAAAGTTTATGACCTCGCCTTAACTAAAGCAAAGGCAAATATTCCATTCCCCTCCTTGACCTTTCAGCAGCATTTGACACAGTGGACCATCCTCTACTCCTCCAGTCCATGGTTCTCATCCCACTTCTCCAACTGCTCCTTCAGGACCTCCTTCAATGAGTCCTCTTCCATCCCCAGCCACCTCTCGGTGGGAGTTCCCCAAGGCTCGGTCCTCGGCCCCCTACTGCTCTCCCTATACACATCCTCCATTGGCAAGGTTCTCTCCTCCATGGGTTTTAACTATCATCTGTATGCAGATGACACCCAGATCTTCCTCCACACCCCTGACCTATCCACCACTACCATGAACATGGGCTCCGCCTGCCTATCCGCCATCTCCACCTGCATGTTTGCAAGGTTCCTGAAACTGAACCAGTACAAAACGGAATTTATAATTTTCCTGCTCTAGCCATCGTTGACTTTCCCAGATGTGCATGTCATTATTAACCACACTACCATTTGCCCTACCTCTCATGCCCGCTGTCTGAGTGTCATCCTGGACATCTGAAAAATCTGCCCTTTCCTGACCTCTGTCACCACCAAACTCCTCATCCATGCCCTCATAATTTCCCACCTTGACTACTGCAATGCCCTTCTGTCTGGTCTCCCTATGACCTGAATTGCCCCCGCTGTAGTCCATCATGAATGCGGCAGCCAGAATCATCCACTCCTCCCATCGCTCCAGCACGGCAGCTCCCCTCTGTAAACCCCGCCACTGACTTTCCATCCAGTCCGGAATCAGAACCGAGATACTGTGTCTGGCCTACAAATCTGTCCACAAAACCTGCGCGACCTACATTTCCGATCTTTCTCAGTGGTACACATCTAGCTGATCACTCCGCTCCTCCAATGAACTTCGTCTGACCACCCCCTGCATCACCCAGTTCCATGCGCGCCTCCAGGACTTGTCAAGAGCTGCTCCAACACTATGGAAATCCCTACCTCCCCCATTAGGGCAGCACCGTCCTTCAACATCTTTAAGAAGACCCTCAAAACGTACCTTTTCACCCTGGCCTACCACCCATCCTCCCCCCCCCCCCCCCACTGGAGCTCTCAAAACGCAGCTGAACTCTAGTCCCCTACCTTTCATGTCCCTTCCTCTCCCTCTAGATTGTGAGCCTTTGGCAGTGTCCTCCTCCTTGTGTCTCCTAACTGATCATGCATCTCCATCAACTTATACCCATCCTATGGATCTGAGTGAACTCAACTTGCCTAGTTTCCATGCTCCCATCCAGTGACTGACTAAGCCTTACCTTGTGCTCATACCGTGCCGCGTGATCTGGTTTGCATGTATTCCTGTATTGTCTTTTTGCTGTATGTCACCCCTAAATATTGTCTGTAACCTTAACTAATGTCCAGAGCTGCGTAATATGTTGGTGCTTTATAAATACAATATATAAATAAATATGCAATTTACTTTCTCTCCTGAGTTTTCCCCAGGTGATATTTTTACACCTTGTTATAAAGTGCTTTTTAAGCAACCAGCAAGCAAGAAAATACTCAAGATAATTTTGATAGCACTTTTTTCATCCACTTTTTAAATTGTAAAATGCTGAAAAGTTATTTTAAAGAGATGAAAATTATCTCCTAGGAGAAAACTTAAGAGAAAAAGTGAATTGCATATGGGCCATTGTGTAAAATAGGAATAAGTGTACACTTACTGATATGCCAACAGTGACCCCTCTGTCAGTCAGCACTCTCTTTGAAGTGATTGGTTGTAAAACCACGCCATAACTGCTCCATCTGGGGCCGTTAGTCTGAGCTATCCCCGCTCTGTGAGCGCATTACCAAGGTAACACATAGCGTGGTTCGAGGAACAATGCACTGCTATAGAGGATAAAAACGCATTAGAACAAAATGCAATGCATTAAGTGTAAAATAACCCTTAGGCCATTTTTGATGGGCAGTTCAGCTTCCCGACTACCAGCCACAAGCACCATTTGGTAACACTGCATTAGGTATCACTGCAGCACTACCTGGTGGCAAAAAAAAGTCTAGTGTTTTGTCTGCAACTGCTGTCCTCAGATGCAACTCCATGGAGGCCACCTGTCCACCGCCTGCTAGCAAGCACCTGGCTGGTCAGCAGGAGCAGGTGACAGGTTGTGAATTCACTACCTTCAGCTGCCTGTGGAAAAGATGCCTAACAGAAGATGATCAATATTGCCTCCTCTAATTGTTTTATGTATCCTGTGCAAGCTAACAAATCGGGTACCGCTAAAGTCTCTCCTCCATGCAGGAGGTTGAAGCGCCGCTGGCAACAGCAGAGGAGGACTGATTCCCCTTAAAAGGACCCTGAGATGAAAGAAGTCTCAGGTTTCATATTTGCCCGGGGCTTCCTTAAGGCCGCTTGGTCCCTTGCCATGTTCCTCGGATGGCTCCTGTGCCCAACTGGACAGCACAATAGCCTGGCCGAGTCATTCATGTGTGGCCCAGCTGCACACGTGCCCGTCACGTTCTCGGTGACCAGGAGTGCAATAGAGATGCATGTGCGGCTGGGATGCGCAAGCACGATAAATCATGACTCGATTGGGGCCATCCAGCAGGGGGACAGGAGCCACCGGGGGAGCTGGCGAGACAGTTTTTGTCTCAGGTACACTTCCATATCAATATGTTCTGAGACTCTAGCCTTAAATTCCTGATTAAAGGAAATCTGAATTGATACAAATTAAAAAAAAAAAAATATATATATAGATATATGATATCAAGTCAGTAGATGTTGCTATGGCGATAGCCCCGCTGTTTCGGGATAGTTGCTCTTTATCAAGCCATGCAGCCATATTAAACCGAGGGTAAGTCAATGGCAGACCCAACAGACAGTGTACCTTTATAATAACTATTTTGGTATTTTTCTTCTTTTTTTAGATCATGCCCTGTGGTGTGGGTTGTGTTTCGACGCTCCGATTTGCAAATGGTATTATTCATATTTTCAATTTTTGTTTATATTTGTGACCATTTTTTTGTTTGTATTTACACGTCACTTGTGACGTATGAGGATGTTTTTCCGCCTATATTGTGTATGCAACAGATCCAGCACTAATGATTATGTCGGCGGAAGTTCTGTCGGTTTTTACGCATTTTGTGACACATGCGTACATTTTTCTGTGAGCATGCGTATTTTGGCGGAGCGGCATTTCCAGCGACTGACACACCATTGGACACTCGATGATCACATGATTTCCTTGAAGGTATGATAGTTCCCCATCATGTCCTCTCTGTCTGCCTGGGAACGCTATTGGCTGACTGATTTTTAAACTGGTTGAGGAAGGTATGTATCCGCCGCTGCCCCGCCGCCTACATATGAAGTATTCAATGCTGGAGGGGAGCGCAGAGGGGAAAGCCCAAGGTGATGGAGGGACCCCCCTCCCAACCGATGTGCTACCAAGCTCTCCCCTCATGCTGCGACCCCTCCCAATCCTAGCAGCGGGGCACCCCTAGAAATAGATTGGGGCACCCCATGACATGTTGGGGACACAAGCCCCCCTAAAATAGGGCTAGCGACGCCCATGATACTGAGGTTCTTCTAGTTACATAATACTTGGGGGCACCTCTAGCTACTTAATACTGAAGTTCCTCTAGCTACCTATTACTTGGGGTACCTCTAGCTACTTAATATTGAGGGTACTTCTGGCTACCTATTACTAAGAGGCACCTGTAGCTACCTATGACAGACAAGGGAAGTAAGGGAGAAGTGACGGCTGGGCCAGCCAGCACACTTGGAGTTGCGGTTCTACGTGATTTGTAGGTTCATCAGAATCAGATTTATTTCGCCAAGTACAACATGAGTTGTACCCGGAATTGGTCTCTGCACAACAGGGTCGGTGTTGGTACAGTAGCAGTAGTACACAGATGCACACTAAAGCATACAGCATATAGATAACGTGCCAGGACATCTGTGCCTATAGGCTCCTGTGATCTGTGCCTACTGTCACAGTTGCAGTTTTAAAACCACACTCTGCATTTAAGCTATAAAACAAAGCAGAAATTATAACTCTTTGAACTTTTTAGCAGTAAAAACCTTATCTCACACTGTCTCCCACTGTTTCTTGGCTGTTTAAGTGTTTCAGAAAACAGGACTGTATTCGACCCAGTGGGCCAAATAGCTCAGAGAAGCTCTTTTGCGTTGATAACCACTGACGTTTTTAAACTCTTCTTGTACTGGAAAACAATTTGTGAATTTTTTCTGCTACTGTTTTATTTCTTAGCTGTACTACACATACAATTCATTATCTTATAAATGTATTTTACTTCAGGTTTGCGTTAAAATAACTAGGAAAGAGAGCTGTCCCCAATAAAGGACCAACCCAGAGGCGGTAAATGTTATTCAATAAGTATTTTACATAGCTTATTGTTTCACCAGAGATCTAGCTTATTGTGCATTGTTTGTTTTTACATGAATTTATTGCTGATTATTGCACTTGCATTTTATACCTGTAACTATTTATTCATTGACTAAAACATTGATTGTGAATAAACCAGATTGGGTTGTTGAAACAGACTTAAAGACAGCTTTTACCCATCCGCCATAAACTTGATGAACTCTGAATCCTCTCTGAAATAATCAACACTGTGTACAAATTGTTTAACCTCCTGAGCGGTATGGACGAGCTCAGCTCGTCCATCACCGCCGGAGGCTGCCGCTCAGGCCCTGCTGGGCCGATTTTTATCAAATAAAGTGCAGCACACGCAGCCGGCACTTTGCCAGCCGCGTGTGCTGCCTGATCGCCGCCGCTCTGCGGCGATTCGCCGCAAGCAGCGGCGAAAGAGGGCCCCCCTAGCCGCCTGAGCCCTGCGCAGCCGGAACAAAAAGTTCCGGCCAGCGCTAAGGGCTGGATCGGAGGCGGCTGACGTCAGGACGTCGGCTGACGTCCATGACGTCACTCCGCTCGTCGCCATGGCGACGATCTAAGCAAAACAAGGAAGGCCGCTCATTGCGGCCTTCCTTGTTTATTATGGGCGCCGGAGGCGATCGGAAGAACGCCTCCGGAGCGCCCTCTAGTGGGCTTTCATGCAGCCAACTTTCAGTTGGCTGCATGAAATAGTTTTTTTTTAATTAAAAAAAAACCCTCCCGCAGCCTCCCTGGCGATCTCAATAGAACGCCGGGGAGGTTAAACATCTGTAATACCTGGCATACTTGTATAATTTCTTCTCTTCCTTGTTACTATCACTATGTTCCCTATATGCACCGTGGGGTTGTCATGAAAAGTAATTTCGTTGTGTTACACAATGCCAATAAAGTGAATTGAATTGAATTTATTCCTTTACATGAATTGTCAGATTGGATTTATTACTATATTATATTTACTTACTGCACCCCTACTCAATTTATTATTTTAATCTTTTTTTATTGTTTTCTGAATCAATAAAGGATGTAAAATACTTTTTGAATAATATTTACCGCCTTTGGGTTGGTGTTTTTTTGTGGGGATAGCTTTCTTTCCTAGTCCTTTGAATAGTCTGAGAATAGGCAGTTAGCCCAATTACCACCAGATGGCGAGCTCACCTCCCCCGTCGTGGAACGCACAGAAAGTAAGAAAGGAAGCCAAAGACAGGAAGTAACAAAGCAGAAAAATAAGTGGAAGGAGGTGTAGAGCAGACGTCTGTGGAAGAGGTAATTGTGTGATTCTTGTTATATATTGAGCAGAGCAGAGGTCGGGTAGGACATGTTTTGTTGTAGAGGAGATCATAGTACACCTGTCACTATCCTGATCATACACAAAGTGTAAAGACTAATTTCCTAAATCCTGCAGACTCGCTGTAAAGAGAAGTTATATTTACCTGAGAAGCCTTGTCCTGCAAAGCCGCCCCGAAGACCCCGCATCACTCCCCTTCCAGGGCCTGGCCTCGCCTCACTAGCTTGATATTTTTGGCCAGGTACCAGAAGTGGAGTGATTTAGGAAATTAGTCTGGAGGTCCACTTTTAAGTAATTGCCATACAAGTACATTGACCAGATTTTTTCTGAGCTTAACGAAGGGGTGGCAGTGTTGCCAACTGTCCGTATATTTATGAATTCATAGCTCCTAACTGTCCCTCTTTCTTCATTTGTCCTTCTTTCAGGCCTGATGTACAGATCTATGCAAATATATGTACAGTATTTTCCTTGTAAAACACAGTGGCTTGCAAAAGTATTCGGCCCCCTTGAAGTTTTCCACATTTTGTCACATTACTGCCACAAACATGAATCAATTTTATTGGAATTCCACATGAAAGACCAATACAATGTGGTGTACTCATGAGAAGTGGAACGAAAATCATACATGATTCCAAACATTTTTTTACAAATAAATAACTGCAAAGTGGGGTGTGTGTAAATATTCAGCCCCCTTAGGTCTGAGTGCAGTCAGTTGCCCATAGACATTGCCTGATGAGTGCTAATGACTAAATAGAGTGCACCTGTGTGTAATCTAATGTCAGTACAAATACAGCTGCTCTGTGATGGCCTCAGAGGTTGTCTAAGAGAATATAGGGAGCAACAACACCATGAAGTCCAAAGAACACAAAAGACAGATCAAGGATAAAGTTATTGAGAAATTTAAAGCAGGCTTAGGCTAGAATCCCAAAGAGCACTGTTCAAGCGATCATTCAGAAGTGGAAGGAGTATGGCACAACTGTGAACCTACCAAGACAAGGCCGTCCACCTAAACTCACAGGCCGAACAAGGAGAGCGCTGATCAGAAATGCAGTCAAGAGGCCCATGGTGACTCTGGATGAGCTGCAGAGATCTACAACTCAGGTGGGGGAATCTGTCCATAGGACAACTATTAGTTGTGCACTGCACAAAGTTGGCTCTTGTGGAAGAGTGACAAGAAGAAAGCCATTGCTAACAGAAAAGCATAAGAAGTCCCTTTTGCAGTTTGCCACAAGCCATGTGGGGGACACAGCAAACGTGGAAGAAGGTGCTCTGGTCGGATGAGACAAAAAAAACAGAACTTTTTGGCCAAAATGCAAAACGCTATGTGTGGCAGAAAACTAACACTGCACATCACTAAGAACACACCATCCCCACTGTCAAATATGGTGGGGGTTGATTCTCATCAGCAGGGACAGGGAAGCTGGACCCCTTTGATCTGAGTGCAATCAGTTGCCTATAGACATTGCCTGATGAGTGCTAATGACTAAATAGAGTATCCTGGTGAAAGGCACTGCACCAATGGTTAGCTGAATGATGTGCAAGGATCTCCTCTGGAGTCACGAGTACAATGCAATCGTTCAAAAAGATCCGCACCATCAACGTAGAAAACTTTAATAGTTAAAAATAATAAAATCCATGTGTGGGTAGAAACACAGATGACGCACAGGCGTTTCGGGCCATATTAGGTCCTTTCTCAAATCATGACCGGCCCACACTAGTAACAGCTCCAAATTTCAAAACATATAAAGCCCCAAAGAGGACCACATGGAAGACTGCATCATTTACATACATACATATTCATAGTCACCCCCGACCAATCAGATTGTATATTCTGGCCAAGGTACATGAAATCAGCCCCAGCGTCCTATCATCGCATGTAACATATATGACATCTACATCACAATATCAAATATATTATCTGGTGCATAAGGTCACTCACCATAATGTCCAGCGTGTATAAAATACACGTATATACGACATAAGATGTAAACGGATCACTGTGACCAATCACAGCACTGCCTACAGCGTCCACTCAGCAGACATAAACCAATCACAGAGGACAAGTGACACATAGGCTCACCCCATTGGTCGGCGGGGTCAGGCTGGTATGGCAAATGCACAGGGCAGGAAGTTCCGGAACGCGGAAATGCATGTCCGCATCCAATCATCGGGCAGACACGTCATCCCCGCAGACGCCAGTGAGAGAGTCACACCTCCGCCATCCAATGATAGCGGAGTATATCGCCAGCCACTCAGGAAGAGGCCGACAGCGTCCGCTTCAAGACTAAGATGGGCGTATTACATATGACGCCAAAACATCCGCCGCAGCCGCGCAAAAACCGCCTCCTCATACAAATAAATGGTAGGCAAACCAATAAGTAAGGGTGCCAGCAGGAAAAAACGTAAAAAGTGTATCAATAAACGCCAAGATACCGCGGCAACTAATATAAACGCCGCATTATGGACCAAATGTCCCTAAAAATGGCAACGATGTTGCCTAACACACAGGCAACGTTCATCTCACGGCGAAGATAATAAATTAGTAAATTAGAACTAACTGCCCTAGTATCAAACCATATACATTATGCCCCAGACCCGTCCCCCATCAGACATACCGCAAGCCCATGTGTCACACTGCCCCCCAGCAGTATATAGTACTATTTATAATAACATGCCATAGGTAGATATAGGAATGAAGGCAAAAGCTCGTATAAAATGTTCAATATATGTATGCTAGAGATTATTACACCATCCTAATAGGACATATCACTCCCCGAAGAGAGAGGGAAAAAGGAAAAAGAGGGGGGGGGAAAGGAAAGGAGGAAAAGGGAAGGGAAAAGAGGGGGGGAAAGGAAAAAGAAGGGAGGGGGGAAGAAGAGGGAAAGGGGGGACACACAATATATAAATAATCAGATCACAGCAGTCAAATCATAATCCCTATTGAGGCCCTTGGGTTCACACGTCTCCAATTTATTGATCCAATAAAATTCCCTCAACGCCAACATTTTATGTCTGTCCCCACCCCTCCGTGGTTGAGGTATCCCCTCAATCACCTGAACCCGCAATTGTGTCAAGGAGTGTTTTTCCTTACAAAAGTGATCAGATACGGATAGATCTCTATTCCGATTCCTAATGCTAGACTTATGTGAAGCTATACGATCCCGAAGGGGTTGGGTTGTCTTACCCACATAGCCCAAGCCACACGGGCACTTCAACAGATAGACAACAAATCTAGATTCACAATTAAAGGATCCTTTGATCCTAAATTTAGTCCCCTGGCTTGGGTGGGTAAAGACATCACCCTTGGTCACGAAGCTGCACATATGACAGTTTAGGCATGGAAAATTCCCATTCTTTTTATTGCTCATAATCTTCTCAGGGCCCAGATCATTATGTACTAATTTGTCCCTCAGTGATGGAGCCTTCTTATAGGAAATCAATGGAAAATCGTGAAATTCCTTCACGGTAGGGAGACCTTGTCTTAGGATGGGCCAGTGTTTGTTGATAATATGTGTTATTTTGTCAGAGAGGACATTGTAAGTCATCACACATGGTATCCTATCTGAAATGTCCAATCTAATAGCACCCCTCCTCATCCCAAAGTTCCCATTCCCCTTGAACCTAAAATCTTCCTCTAAACAAAAGGCAGGGTAATTTCTAGCCAAGAACCTGTACTTCATATCTTCGAGACGTTGTTTCCTCAGACTTGGATCTGTAACTATCCTCTCAATACGTCTAAATTGGCCTTTCGGTATGTTATAGCGGGTATGAGGCGGGTGGAAAGAATCAAAATGTAGAACAGAATTCCTGTCAGTTTCCTTAATGTAGAGGTCAGTCATCAAAATGCCCCCACTTTTAACAACTCAAGTATCTAAAAAGTTAACTCTCATGTCCATGCTGACCAGCAGAGAGTTAACTTTTTAGATACTTGGGTTGTTAAAAGTGGGGGCATTTTGATGACTGACCTCTACATTAAGGAAACTGACAGGAATTCTGTTCTACATTTTGATTCTTTCCACCCGCCTCATACCCGCTATAACATACCGAAAGGCCAATTTAGACGTATTGAGAGGATAGTTACAGATCCAAGTCTGAGGAAACAACGTCTCGAAGATATGAAGTACAGGTTCTTGGCTAGAAATTACCCTGCCTTTTGTTTAGAGGAAGATTTTAGGTTCAAGGGGAATGGGAACTTTGGGATGAGGAGGGGTGCTATTAGATTGGACATTTCAGATAGGATACCATGTGTGATGACTTACAATGTCCTCTCTGACAAAATAACACATATTATCAACAAACACTGGCCCATCCTAAGACAAGGTCTCCCTACCGTGAAGGAATTTCACGATTTTCCATTGATTTCCTATAAGAAGGCTCCATCACTGAGGGACAAATTAGTACATAATGATCTGGGCCCTGAGAAGATTATGAGCAATAAAAAGAATGGGAATTTTCCATGCCTAAACTGTCATATGTGCAGCTTCGTGACCAAGGGTGATGTCTTTACCCACCCAAGCCAGGGGACTAAATTTAGGATCAAAGGATCCTTTAATTGTGAATCTAGATTTGTTGTCTATCTGTTGAAGTGCCCGTGTGGCTTGGGCTATGTGGGTAAGACAACCCAACCCCTTCGGGATCGTATAGCTTCACATAAGTCTAGCATTAGGAATCGGAATAGAGATCTATCCGTATCTGATCACTTTTGTAAGGAAAAACACTCCTTGACACAATTGCGGGTTCAGGTGATTGAGGGGATACCTCAACCACGGAGGGGTGGGGACAGACATAAAATGTTGGCGTTGAGGGAATTTTATTGGATCAATAAATTGGAGACGTGTGAACCCAAGGGCCTCAATAGGGATTATGATTTGACTGCTGTGATCTGATTATTTATATATTGTGTGTCCCCCCTTTCCCTCTTCTTCCCCCCTCCCTTCTTTTTCCTTTCCCCCCCTCTTTTCCCTTCCCTTTTCCTCCTTTCCTTTTCCCCCCCCTCTTTTTCCTTTTTCCCTCTCTCTTCGGGGAGTGATATGTCCTATTAGGATGGTGTAATAATCTCTAGCATACATATATTGAACATTTTATACGAGCTTTTGCCTTCATTCCTATATCTACCTATGGCATGTTATTATAAATAGTACTATATACTGCTGGGGGGCAGTGTGACACATGGGCTTGCGGTATGTCTGATGGGGGACGGGTCTGGGGCATAATGTATATGGTTTGATACTAGGGCAGTTAGTTCCAATTTACTAATTTATTATCTTCGCCGTGAGATGAACGTTGCCTGTGTGTTAGGCAACATCGTTGCCATTTTTAGGGACATTTGGTCCATAATGCGGCGTTTATATTAGTTGCCGCGGTATCTTGGCGTTTATTGATACACTTTTTACGTTTTTTCCTGCTGGCACCCTTACTTATTGGTTTGCCTACCATTTATTTGTATGAGGAGGCGGTTTTTGCGCGGCTGCGGCGGATGTTTTGGCATCATATGTGATACGCCCATCTTAGTCTTGAAGCGGACGCTGTCGGCCTCTTCCTGAGTGGCTGGCGATATACTCCGCTATCATTGGATGGCGGAGGTGTGACTCTCTCACTGGCGTCTGCGGGGATGACGTGTCTGCCCGATGATTGGATGCGGACATGCATTTCCGCGTTCCGGAACTTCCTGCCCTGTGCAATTGCCATACCAGCCTGACCCCGCCGACCAATGGGGTGAGCCTATGTGTCACTTGTCCTCTGTGATTGGTTTATGTCTGCTGAGTGGACGCTGTAGGCAGTGCTGTGATTGGTCACAGTGATCCGTTTACATCTTATGTCGTATATACGTGTATTTTATACACGCTGGACATTATGGTGAGTGACCTTATGCACCAGATAATATATTTGATATTGTGATGTAGATGTCATATATGTTACATGCGATGATAGGACGCTGGGGCTGATTTCATGTACCTTGGCCAGAATATACAATCTGATTGGTCGGGGGTGACTATGAATATGTATGTATGTAAATGATGCAGTCTTCCATGTGGTCCTCTTTGGGGCTTTATATGTTTTGAAATTTGGAGCTGTTACTAGTGTGGGCCGGTCATGATTTGAGAAAGGACCTAATATGGCCCGAAACGCCTGTGCGTCATCTGTGTTTCTACCCACACATGGATTTTATTATTTTTAACTATTAAAGTTTTCTACGTTGATGGTGCGGATCTTTTTGAACGAATGACTAAATAGAGTGCACCTGTGTGTAATCTAATGTCAGTACAAATACAGCTGCTCTGCGAGGGCCTCAGGAGGTTGTCTAAGAGAATATTGGGAGCAACAACACCGTGAAGTCCAAAGAACACACAAGACAGGTCAGGGATAAAGTTATTGAGAAATTTAAAGCAGGCTTAGGCTACAAAAAGATTTCCAAAGCCTTGAACATCCCACGGAGCACTGTTCAAGCGATCATTCAGAAATGGAAGGAGTATGGCACAACTGTAAACCTACCAAGACAAGGCCATCCACCTAAACTCACAGGCCAAACAAGGAGAGCACTGATCAGAAATGCAGTCAAAAGGCCCATGGTGACTCTGGACGAGCTGCAGAGATCTACAGCTCAGGTGGGAGACTCTGTCCATAGGACAACTATTAGTCATGCACTGTAGAAAGTTGTCCTTTATGGAATAATGGCAAGAAGAAAGGCATTGTTAACAGAAAGCATAAGAAGTCCAGTTTGCAGTTTTCCACAAGCCATGTGGGGAAAACAGCAACCATGTAGAAGAAGGTGCTCTAGTCAGATGAGACCAAAATGGACTGAATACTTTTGCAACCCACTGTATGTGTATGTACAGTGCCTAGCACACAAATAACTATTCTGTGTTCCTTTTTTTTCTTTCTCTGTCTGAAAGAGTTAAATATCAGGTATGTAAGTGGCTGACCCAGTCCTGACTCAGTCAGGAAGTGACTACAGTGTGACCCTCACTGATAAGATTATGTAAACGCCGGGCGGATCGCTCAAACTCACTCTTATCATGCGAACGACAGTCTGTACACACGCCCGATTTAGCGGGCGAACGACTGAATGACGGGACGTTCAAACGACCCGTCGTTCGCAAAAAACGGACGTGTGTATGGGCCTTTATAGTTACTTTTTCATCTCGGATCCGCTTTAAATTAGATGAAGAGATCCCTGGAAGATCCCATCACAGTCACAGTGATCCAATCTCTCTGGATATCAGTCCTGTGCATGTCCAGCTTAACATTCCTGGAAGTTAAATCCCTCTCTTCTTATTTTACTGGACTTGTCAGTTTCCACATTAGCAGAACTACCTGTATGAGAAGGTCTAACTTCCCTCCAGGTGTCTGGATCTTCTGTGGCTACTAGGAGGTTGGCCTCATCAACAGACAAGAATTTCATTGATGACTGATTCATCCCATAATGCAGTACAACAACCTAAGCCTTCTGATTCAGAGCATAATGTATTGAAACTCAGATGGTCACAGCCAACCCATTTGTTCAATTATCTGCAGCAAGTTGGAACTATAGCAATAGCAAGCTTTAATCAACTGCTAGGCTTGTAGTTAGGGTACATGTAAAAATAACTTTAACTGCTTCTGGACCAGGCTGATTGAAACCTACACCCTGTTTGGAACCTGTTATTCCTGCCAGGGCGTAGTTTCAATTTCTGCTACCACCGATCGCGCTGCTCTCCTCTCGCATTGGCTCCCAGTGATAACAGGATCAGGAGCCAATGAAAAGCTGCTGAACGGCTCAGGGAGCTTTGCTGCCACACCAACAGAATAGTGAGTGGGCTTCAGCAACTGGAGAGCGGTGCGAACAGCGAGAGCGACAGGTCCATACAGCGGGATGTATGGGAGCCCTGTTTTTCGTACCAGCAGTCTCTGGTCCTTAAGGGGCAAGAGAGTGCTGGTATTGAAGTGGTTAAGAGGCTAAATTATGATGCTGAATTGAGCACAGAAGCCATATCAGTGTGACATAAAATCTGATTCATTCGGGTTGCAACAAAAACAAAACACATTTTTATAGCATTTTTGTGTTATATGGAGTGTTTATTCAGCAAAAAAAGAAAATGTTTTGCCTTTTTTTACTCTTTAGGAAGTAAGCAACTTCAGATCCTGTCTAATTTGCATAGCTAAAGCACCTGCTTTATTAACCCTTGTAATGGAAAAAAAATAAACCGTTAACACAGGCAAGTTTTAACTTGGCCTAGTACTATATGTACCATTTTTTCTCATAATGTCAAGTCAGTTGAGTTACTCCAAAGTGACACTGAAGTGAAAAATAAATGATATAATGAATTGGTTGTGTAGTATGGATAATTACCAGAACATTAGTAGCAAAGAAAATATTCTCATATTTTTATTTTATTTTCAGTTATATACTTTTTTTTATATAACATTGCATCATTTTCTAATATTTGCAGTTTACACACTACTCAGCATTCTAAATGATATTACAAAGCAAGCAAGTGAACTTTTGAACTTTCCACTGCAGAAAAAAAACAAAATACAGCGACAGACACTTGAGTTAAAGAGAACCCGAGGTGGGATTTAATGATGTTAGTGGGGCACAGAGGCTGGTTGTGACACACAGCGTGTCGCCAGCATGCTGTTTACTTGTGACTGTCTGTCAGCGCCGCTCCCCCGCCTCCTCTGTATCGGCGCTACCCGCTCACGTCTCTTACCTCCAATCAGCGGGAGGGAAGGGACGCAGGCGGGTAGCGCCGATACAGAGGAGGCGAGGGAGCGGCGCTGACAGACAGTCACAAGTAAATAGCGTGCTGGTGACACGCTGTGTGTCGGTAGCACGGCGGTGGGGATAGCAGAGCGCAGGGGGGTCCTGGGGGCACACCATAGGGCAACAGAGGCTGGTGATAGTGTGCACAACCAGCCTCTGTGCCCCACTAACATCATTAAATCCCACCTCGGGTTCTCTTTAAGTGCAAATTTGAAAGTCGGAGAGATCAGTGAAGCTCTTTTGCACAGATAACTGGACTTTATTTTTTAACTCTTCCTGTACTGGAAACAATATTAGACTCATATCTCTGCTCCTAATGTTTTATTTCTTAGCTGTACTACACAACCTATTCATTATATCATAAGTTTCATTTCACTTCAGATTCCCTTGAAGGCTACCTAAAGTGTAACTTAGGTGTCCAGATTAACTTACCTAGGGGTTCTTCTAGCCCCCTGTGTTCCTTCTGGTCCCTCGTTTTCATTCCATTTGGATCCACTCAGCAGCTGTCCTTTCTGAAAGCTGCATGTGTGGCCCTAAGCCACAAGCTTTCAGTCATGGGCTACAGGGCATGCACGGCCCTGGATGCGTGCCGCCTCCATTATGCTACCAATGCCCAGAGCATTTGGTGAATGCACAGTTGCTGTTTTTTATGAACTATGCAAGCGCAGAATGCTCCCAGCTAAGGGAGTGTGATCGAGGAAGCGTGTGGTATGGGGCAGATAATTGCAAGATAAAAATGCCATAAGAAGCATTGTAGTCAGTTCAAGGTAAAAAGTAAATTATGCTCAACATTGGAACCCAAATTAAGCTCGCAATTGCAGAAACCACACATGCCAGATAATGACAATGCTGAGATAGCGTAGGGGCTTCAGGATTCCATATAAAAATGTCTGCATATGCAAAAAAAAACCCTAAAAAACAAACAAACAACCCAAACCTACACCCAACCTAACATAAGTGTCTACTGAGCCGTCTTTTACAACTAAAAGTTTTCCCACACTGAGAACATGAATAGGGCCTCTCACCAGTGTGAATTCTCTCATGTACAACAAGGCTTACTTTTTGTTTAAAACATTTCCCACACTCAGTGCATGAATACGGCATTTCACCAGTGTGAGATCTCTCATGGCTGACAAGATGATGTTTCTGTACAAAACATTTCCCACACTCAGTGCATGAATAGGGTCTCTCACCAGTGTGAGATCTCTCATGTCTGATCAGATGTGCTTTCAGTGAAAAACATTTCCCGCAATCAGCACATGAATAGGGTCTCTCACCAGTGTGAGATCTCTCATGTAAAACAAGGCTTATTTTTTGTTTAAAACATTTCCCACACTCAGTGCATGAATATGGCATTGCACCAGTGTGAGATCTCTCATGGATGACAAGATGATGTTTCTTTACAAAACATTTCCCACACTCAGTGCATGAATAGGGTCTCTCACCAGTGTGAGATTTCTCATGTCTGATCAGATGTGTTTTCAGTGAAAAACATTTCCCACTCTCAGGACATGAAAAGGGCTTTTCACCGGTGTGAGATCTCTTGTGTTTGACTAAGGAGGACCTTTGAACAAAACATTTCCCACACTCATCACATGAATAAGGTTTCTGACCAGTGTGAGATCTCTCATGCTTGACTAGGTCTGGTTTTTGTATAAAACATTTCCCACACTCAGGACATGTATAGGGCCTCTCACCAGTGTGAGATCTCTCATGGATGGCAAGCCCTTTTGTATCTGCAAAACATTTCCCACACTCAGCACATGAATACGGCTTCTCCCCAGTGTGACATCTCTCATGTCTGACAAGATTGGTTTTCTCTGCAAAACATTTCTCGCAATGAGCACAAGAATAGGGCTTCTCCCCAGTGTGTATTCTCTCATGTCTGACGAGACTTGATTTGCAAAAAAAACATTTCCCACACTCATCACATGAATATGGCTTCTCTCCACTGTGAGAACTCTCATGTCTAAGAAGATGTGCTTTCAGTAGAAAGCATTTCCCACACTCAGCACATGAATAGGGCTTCTCACCAGTGTGAGATTTTTCATGTCTGCCAAGATTTGATTTCCGAACAAAACATTTCCCACACATGGAACAGGAATATGACCCTCCAGCAGGGGGAGAGCTGTGCTGGGTGTGAGGCTCCTCAGGATAAGACAGGTGAGGGGAGTCTGAGGGAATATTTGTGGTAACCAGGATATCTAAAGGAGACTCTTGTCCAATGTCATCATCATCATCATCCATGGTACAGTCTATGGATCCAGAGAGACGAGTCTTTGAGAGGTTCCTGGCACCAGGACTCCATTCTGCAAATACAGAAACATCATTAGATCTTGAATTCTGAGGAGATTAACTATTATCAATAAAGGGAGATGCTGATCATTCCAAGTTGATGCAAAATCCAGGGCTGTGGAGGTACAAAAAAATCCACCAACTCCGACTCCGCAGGTTAGCATTCCACCGACTCCAACTCCTCTAATTTGCATATTACAATCTTGTTGATTGAAAGTATGTAACATGAAATGCATCTCTTAACTGCCAACGCTTAGGAATTTTAAAAGACAGCTGAAGTGAGAGGGATATGGAGGCTTCCATATTTATTCCCTTTTAAACAATACCAGTTACCTGGCTATCCAGCTGATCTTCTGCCTCTAATACTTTTAATCATATACTAAAACTAGTCCTTGGTAAGAATACTTGTAGAAGGTACAGACAGGAATAAAGAACATCTATCAGGCCCTAGGCAATGTAACTGTGGGTACATGTAAGAGTGATGTGCAGGTACTCTGCAGGAGAATGAGGGGATTCTTCCTCTATTACACATTCTTCATGCACAATCTGAACCAGGTTTATGGGTGATAGACAACACCTCTGTGTTCAATGTGCACAACATTCTCAGTGGATTCCCTGCAGCTCAGTGGGGAGTGCATATGTAGAGTATAGTACTACTGTGTAACAAAGTAAACCTGAGACAGATGAAAGTTATATACATACCTGGGGCTTCCTCCAGCCCCCTTCAGGCTAATCAGTCCCTCGCTGTCCTCCTCCGCCACATGGATCTTCTGCTATGGGTCCCAGTACTTGAGCCAGTTGGGTGTAGTTGTATGCACACACTCCGCCACCAGGAACGTACTACACCTGCACAGCACTATTGCACAGATGCAGAACGCTCCTGGCTGTGGAAGCGGCATGCGGCCGGACTGCGCTGACTGCCTGAATTACCGGGACTCATAGCAGAAGATCCAGGTGGTGGAGGAGGACGTCTGCGAGGGACTGATTAGCCTGAAGATATGTATATCTGACTTTAAAAATAAGGGGACTGCTTTATTGAAGTAACACAAGTAACTATTCTTTGATTGGTTTATTTCATTTTTTGTGGACTAAGCAGAGCTATTACTGTGTATATAAATTATTTATGATGACTATTATCTGAGAAATAGAATATTTTATCATATTTTCTATTTTAATTACAGTTTAAATTCATTAGGAGTCGGTGTATTTTCCCCTACTCTGACTCCAGGCACCCAAAAATTGCTCCAACTCCACAGCCCTGGCAAAATGTATGCATATTGAAGTAGACCAAATGCAGAAGCTGCATAGATTTGCATATAACTAGTATACAATTTGTACCATCTCAGAGTTATTGGCAGGTCACTGACCATCACTAGTTTTCAGCCTAAACTGTAGAAGATTGTGCTTATTACAGGCAGCCAGTCACATGACAGAAACTTGCTAATCTTATTTATCCTCAAAATCAGCCAATCAGTGCATTTATGTCATGGGGATCCAAAACCACTAATGCTGGGTACACACTATGAGATTTTATGGCCGATTTACTGTCAGATTGATTATTTCCAACATGTCCGATTTGCTTTTCGATCGATTCCCCAACATTTTCCAATCGATTTCCGTTAAATTTACTAGGGAATCGATCAGAAAATGCTCGGAAATTGATCGGAAAGCAAATCGGATATGTTGGAAATAATTGATCTGACAGTAAATCGACCATAAAATCTCATAGTGTGTACCCGGCATAAGACTAGATAGCTAGATATAAACACACACACCAACACCTTTACATACACAGTATTGCCATATCTCTCCTTCCATTGTTCTATGCAATGAAGAACTAAACTGCTGCATACTGAAGCTCCTATTGGACAGGAGATCAGTGGGGGAGGGGAGACCTCAGAACTAGATGCTTTCACACATCAAATTATAGCACTCTTAATAATGGTGACTCTGCAAGGAGGGGGGACCCAGACAGATCCCAACTTATCACATCCTGTTACCACTGCAGCTATGCACACACACTACATAACAAGTAAGCCCCAACATAATCTATATAAATAGCAGAGTAATGTACAGTGACCATTATCAGCTTATTACAGGCCAGTAACACCAAGGAATCCCTACAAGTGACCAATCTTTGTACAATAATGAACAGAGACAATTATCAGCTTATTACAAGCCAGTAACACTAAGTCATCCCTACTGTGACCAATATGTGTACAGTAATGTATAGTGACCATTGTCAGCTTATTAAGGGGCAGTAAAACTAAGTCCTCCCTACTGTAACAAATCTGTGTACAGTAAATCACAGTGACCATTATCAGCTTATTTCAGAATAGTAAAACAAAGTCACCCCCACCATGACCAATCCGTGTACAGCAATGTACAGTGACCATTAGAAGCTTTCTCCACCCAGTTTTTGTAACTGTGACACAGTAACTCAATGACCAAATGTGTGAGGTTTCAGGTTCTTGGCATCAAAAATGTGTGAATGGAAGTAGTTTATCCTGCAAATAAATCTGGCTGTTTGTGGCTCTGCCCCTTAGTGAATTTGAACCCCTGTCACCCAATGACCGACTGTAGCAGGTTTGAGGACTATGGCATTACCTGTGTAACAATGGCAGCAGTTTAAATATTACCCTTGAAAATCAATAGGTGAAATTTGATTGGCTGTTTTATGCTCTGCCCACTTTCTCCAAATTTTTCATTTTAGTCACCAAGTGACAAAATGTGCCAAGTTTGGGGACTGAGGCGTTATTACTGTGAGAATAGCAACTTTTTACATTTTTTCCATTGATGTGAATGGGGGAAATGTGATTTGCTGTTTGTAGCTCCGCCCAGGTAAGCAGGGGGGACACGAGACCCCCAGAAGATATCATCCCAGGTAGTAGAGGACCTGCATATCAAGTTTCATTGAAAATTGATCTGGACGTTTTCAAGTGATCTTGGCACATACATAGATACACACACATCCATGTACAGTAATGTACTGTGATCATTATCAGCTTATTACAAGCCGGTAAAACTAAGTCACCCCTACTGTGACCAATCCAGCCACACCATCACAGACCTCAATGCTGGTTGCACTACCACTGATCTTCCACTGAATCCCCCATACTTATATTCTCAGCAAATTGGTATCAGCCCTCCTCCATCCCCCACCCACCTACCCTACCACTACCTCATGGTCCATCTCCACATGCTAGTTCACCTTCTCTCCCTCCTACTTACCGCTACCCTCACCCAACCCATTGGGATTGGGATTGATGGGGATGAGAAACTTCTACAGCTGGAAAGTAGGTGGATTATCAAACTAGGCACAGAGGGTCCATCTGGATGCAATGATAGGATTGACATGGGGATTTTCCTTTAGAAGAGCCATTGGGACACAGTGATCATGAGGAACCATTGTGAGGTAGTCCTTGCATCCCATGGACCACATTGAGTGTCACAACAATGGTGTAACAATAAGAGTAGTATTTGAAAGCACCTGCTAGACCTACCGGTAGCGGTGTTTCTGTCCTGAAGCTGGGACACGTCCTTAGGCACGCCCAGACACCTGTTGAAACACACAGAAAAAAAGGATTAAAAGCTCCCGCCCTCCCTCTAACCTCAGTGCATAAAAAAGTAAACGACCGGAACACCAGGAAAAAAGAGAGGAGCGAAGCACCTCCTAGTGACCCCTAAACAACTGGCCCCAAGGAAAGTGCGAAGAAAAAAGGGTAGGGTAGCGGACAGTGTCCCAGCTTCAGGACAGAAACACCGCTACCGGTAGGTCTAGCAGGTGCTTTCTCCATCCCTCAGCTGGGACACGTCCTTAGGAGTGATACAAAAGTAATTAACCCACCTAGGGAGGGACTACAGCTTGGAGCACTTTCCTGCCAAACGACAAATCCTGTTGCGACAGTACATCCACTCTATAGTGTTTGACGAAGGTGGAAGGACTTGCCCAGGTCGCCGCCTGACATATCTGCTGAACCGTAGCCCCCGCTCTTTCAGCCCAAGACGTGGAAATGGAACGGGTTGAATGTGCATTAATATTGTCTGGTGGAGTGGAGTCTGAAATCTTGTAGGCTAATGAAATAACCTCACATAACCATTTAGCCATGGTTTGTCTCGAAGCATGCTGTCCCTTATTTTTTGATCCCTACAAAATAAATAAATGAGAGGTTTTCCTAAACTCTCTAGTTCTTGTCAAATAAGCTAATATAGCTCTCCTGACATCCAGACAATGAAATTCAGACTCCCTGGCACAAGAAGGCTTATCACAAAACGAAGGAAGCACAATATTTTGTGACCTGTGGAATTCCGAAGAGACTTTCGGTAAATAATTAGGATCTAAACCTAGGACAACCTTGTCCGGAAAAATAGTCAAAAAAGGATCCTTAATGGATAAAGCTTGAAGATCACCTAGTCTTCTAGCTGACGTAATTGCAACTAAAAAAATTACTTTCAGCGTCAAAAATTTTAGCTCGATTTCATCGATGGGTTCAAATGGAGGTCTGGTCAAAATATTGAGAACCAAAGAAAGATCCCATTGCGGTACTATTTTTTGCTTGATAGGCGTGGATTTCTGAATAGCCCGAAAAAAATCTTTGATTAGCCTTTCTTGTGCCAAGGGTCTATCTAGCAAAATAGACAATGCTGAACACTGCACCCTCAGCGTACTTAGAGATAAATTCATCTCCAGCCCACTCTGAAAAAAATCCAGAATAGTCCCAATCTCGATCTGTACCCTGTTATGAGAAACACACCATGACCCAAAAACCTTCCATACTTTCCTATATATTTTGTGAGTAATGGGTTTTCTACACTTCAGCAGGGTATCTATCACCTTATCTGATACCCCTTTGTTTCTTAGCATTAACCTCTCAGGATCCATGCTACCAGCTTGAACAACTCTGGCTTGGGGTGCAATAAAGGACCCTGTCGCAGAAGATCTGACCTCAGAGGAAGTGGTAACGGCGACTGACCTGACAGACTCAAGAGAGTGGCAAACCACCCCCTCTTGGGCCAAAGAGGCGCTATCAGTATTACACAAGCTTTCTCCTTCTGTACTTTGTCTAAAACTCGCGGGATTAGGTTCAGGGGCGGAAATGCGTAACCTAGATTGAATGTCCATGGTACTGAAAGCGCATCCAATCCCAGAGAGCTTGAACTGCTGTGGAGAGAGAAAAATTGAGAAATCTTTGCATTGTTTGGGGAAGCGAACAGATCTATCTCTGGAATGCCCAATTTCTCTGTTATCCAAAGAAACACCTCTTGATTCAGTTCCCACTCTGCTTGATCGAGCTCGTGGCGGCTCAAATAGTCCGCCTCCACATTCAGCGCTCCTTTTATGTAAATTGCTTCGACTGACAGCAGATTTGTCTCTGCCTAATCGAAAATCTCTGTTGCCAGAAGAGACAGACTCGGGGATCGGGTGCCCCCCTGTTTGTTGAGATACGCAATCGCGGAAATGTTGTCGGAAAATACTAGAACGTGTTTGTTCCGAATCAAAACTCGGAAGGCAAAAAACGCCTCCAAAACTGCTCGAAGCTCCCTGAGATTGGATGAACTTCTTGCCAGCCTCTTGGACCAGGTTCCTTGAGCCTGGTGACCTAATACAGTAGCACCCCAACCCCAGGCACTTGCATCCGTGTGGATTCTCACTGGGTCTTCTTGTCTCCACACTCTGCCCTTTACCAGATTGGAGGCATCCAGCCACCAATGGAAACTTTGTTTTACCTGACCCGGGATTTGAACTACCTGTTCTAAGGATTCCTGAGTTTTGTCCCAGATTGTTAACAACCATCTCTGTAGACTTTGACCGTGAAATTGTGCCCACGTGACTGCTGGAAGTGTTGCCGTTATTAACCCCAATACTTTCATTATGTCTCTGATGGACGTTTCCTGAGACAGTAAAAGATCTCTCAACTCTGACTGTAACTTCTCTATCTTCCCTGATGGCAGAAAAATCCTGCCCCTGACAGAATCGATCACATATCCCAAAAATACAATTGTTTGGGTTGGTGCTAGATGAGATTTTGGATAATTGATGATCCACCCCAATCTCGTTAGAGTCTGAATCACCCGATCTCTGTGCTGGATTAGAGTCTCCTGAGTTTTGGCAAAAATTAATAGGTCGTCTAAGTAGGGAATTATTTGTATCCCCTGTAGTCTAGAAGTGCCTGGAATTGATAATGAAGACACCGGTCCTTCATCTAAACAGCAAATCTTAGATATTTTTGGTGTGACCGGGCAATCGGGACGTGTAAATATGCGTCCTGTAAATCTATTGATACAAAGTATTCCTCTCCCTGAAGAAGAGATTTTACCGACGCTATGTTCTCCATTCTGAACTTCCTGTACGTTAAGTAGGGATTTCAGATTCAGAATGAATCTGAAATCCCCCGTGTTTTTTGTTACCAAAAACACATGAGAATAATATCCCTGAAACTCCTCTATTGGAGGAACCGACACAATCACTTTTTTTAAAATTAACTTTGTAATCTCCGAAAAAAGCCCATTTGCCTTGCTCAAATCCTGAGGAAGGCTGTTCACATAAACCCTGGGGGGAGGGGGGACAAAAAATTGTGGACGGTACCCGTCCTGTATAATTTTCAAAATAAAAGGATCTGGATTTATCTGACACCATTGGGACACGAAATAAAGAAGCCTTCCCCCCACTGGCCGCGAGTCACTTCCTTTCTTTGGGGTTGCTGGGTTTTGCGAGTGCAAAACCCCCTTTCCCTTTGCCTGCTGGAAAGGACCATTTCCTGTGCTGAGTTTGAGATTTGGATTGGTCCTGCCCTGGCCTTTTGAAAATACTTTGTTTCTTAACTTGAAAATTCTTACGCTTAGTAGGGAATTGCTTCCCTTTCTCTGCCGACCTGGAAAGTACATTTTCCAATTCACTTCCAAAGAGTAGATTCCCTTCAAAACGGGACTGAACATAATTTGTTTTTGGAAGTTAAATCCCCATCCCATGCGTTGAGCCAGACCGCTCTTCTGGCAGAATTGACAAGAGCCGTAGTACGAGCGGAAATTCTAATAATTTCAACCGCTGCGTCTGCCAAAAAAGCCACTGATCTCAAAACCACCGGGAGTGATTTCACGTAAGTACTTAAGGCTTTACCGGAAGTCATGTGTGATACTAAATTTTCCATCCAAATTTTTAAATTTCTGGAAATACAAGTAGCGGCCACACTAGGCAAAAAAGCAAAAGAAGCAGATTCCCATGCTTTTTTTAGAAGCAAATCAATTCTTTTATCCAAAGCATCCTTGAGAACCCCCGCGTCCTCAAAGGAGAGGACCGCATTTTTTGAGTGCTTGGATAAAGAAGCGTCGATTTTAGGACATTTAACAAATTTATCCATATCTGATTGAGCAAATGGGTATTTCCTTTTTGCCGATTTAGGAATAAATAACCGCCGCTCCGGCTCCTGCCATTGCGATGTAATAATATCCTTAAGGGATTGGTGGAAAGGAAACACTCTCCCAGTTTGCTGAGCCAAACCAGAATAAACTTGATCCTGGACCGAAAGTTCCCTTTGGATTTCCGGAATTTGTTCGGTAGTGTAGACCGCTTTAAGTAAATCGTTAATTTCATCAGTATTAAACAAAAATCTTGCTGGTTTTTTTAACTCTTCATCTGACTCATCAGATTGAAGAGTTTCCCCCTCCTCTAAATCGGACCAAGTTTCCCTGTCCTCTAACTCTTCCACTTCTCCCTCTTCCTCTCCCTCCGGAACCCCAAACATATCACCCGGAGCCAGAGGAGGAATTGCCGGGGGTTCGCCATCAGACAACCCGACAATGTTAGTAGGGGGAACGGAATCAATAGGGACCACTGGTGCAGAGGAAGGACCAGCAACAGGGGTCTCGGCAGAGACCGACAAAATAGAGTCTTTAAATTTCCCCAAAGTGTCAGTCATGTCTTTCTTAACAGAACGCATTACATTTTTAAAAATAGCAGACGATTCTGAAGCAATAACTGCATTGATACAACCCTGACACAGACTTTTAGCATAACTGGAAGATAGCTTAGTCTGACACTGGCAACATTTCCTAGACCTAGCTTTCTCACTAGAACTACCAGATTTAGACTCCACTCTGGCCTAGAGAGAGAACAAGGAAAAAACATACAAAAAAACAGGAACCCTTATTAGTATTCTCACTGTTATATAAGGTTTTTCCTTATGGGAGATATCACTCCCACTCACCCCACCATCAGTTTGCAGTTTGGTTCCTGATGTGGCTGAGGTAGATGCTGCCGCTGCCCCTGAGGCTGGCGCTGCTGCTGCCCTTGTGGATGGCGCTGCTGCTGCCCCTGTGGCTGGCGCTGCCGCTGCCCCTGTGGCTGGCGTTGCCGAGGCGGCCGACGCGGACATGGTGGACGCACTTGCGGACTCCATCTTCCACCATGCGGGATCCTTGGCGTCCTTTTATCCGCAACCGGAAGTGCAGTAACGCGTCACTTCCGGTGCGACGACGACTCCTCCCGAGCTCTGCGCCTTTGCCATCAGTTGAAAAGGCCGGCCAGTCTAGCCGCACGGGAGGAAGGAAGCTGGACAGCCCTATTCCACCCGAGGGCGTCCAGTGCAATGGCGGCAGAGGCACCTTTTTCCCCCGATGTCCGACAAGCTTCTTCCCGGCCTACACAGGTACCTCTGCCAGTGACAACTCACCCTCTGGTGAGAAAAAGAAAAAAACAAACTGGAGCTACTTTTCCGTGTGCTTCCGGGCGGAAACACAAAAACAACTGAGGTTAGAGGGAGGGCGGGAGCTTTTAATCCTTTTTTTCTGTGTGTTTCAACAGGTGTCTGGGCGTGCCCAAACTCCTAAGGACGTGTCCCAGCTGAGGGATGGAGAAAATTATGTAAACAGGACCAATGATGTGGATACTGTGATGTACTTGGATACTTCCCATGGTTATCTGGTTCCAATGATTGAGGTCTCATGAATATAACATGTATTAAGAGAGTTTTGTTACAACAACAATTGCCCCATTCTAGGTATATTGTGTCCCTATGTATTCTAGTTCTTTAAAGGATACCCGAACTGAAATGTGACATAATGAGATAGGCATGTGTATGTACAGTGCCTAGCACACAAATAACTGTGCTGTGTTCCTTTTTTTCTTTCTCTGTCTGAAAGAGTTAAATATCAGGTATGTAAGTGGCTGACTCAGTCCTGACTCAGACAGGAAGTGACTACAGTGTGACCCTCACTGATAAGAAATTCCTCTTTATCTCTTTCTTGCTCTCAGAAGGCATTTTCTGCTAGGAAAGTGTTTTATAGTTTGAATTTCTTATCAAGGAGGGTCACACTGTAGTCACTTCCTGTCTGAGTCAGCCACTTACATACCTGATATTTAACTCTTTCAGACAGAGAAAGAAAAAAAGGAACACAGCATAGTTATTTGTGTGCTAGGCATTGTACATACACATGTCTATCTCATCATGTCACATGTCAGTTGAGGTATCCTTTAAACCGGGTTGAAAAAATGAACTCCATGAGACTGATGATAGAGAGTGGATATGGCTGGAGTTTTTCTCTAGCCCTCCTCATTGAAGTCCCATTTCTCTTAAGTGGTTTGAGTATATTATTGAGATAATTCTCTTAAATTTCTTCATTTGATTATTATGGATTTTTGCTTATATTTTTTAACTGTATTTATGTGTTTTGTGTGTCTCAAACAATAGCCTGCTCTGGTCCGCTGAAAATTCACATGTGGTGGTTTTCAGCCCCGGCTCTATGGATCACTGGTGTACACTTTATCACCTGTTGAGCCCTGCAACCTAATGTGCAGCCACAAGATGGCAGAGACGTCCATCGGAATTACGTACTTACGCTATGTGGCTGGGCAAGGTCTTCTGAAGTTAGTTTTTTGACCACAAGATGGCAGCAAAATGGTACCTACCGTACGGCTGACGCGCAGGATGCGTTCCAATGTAAGGAAGTTGGCGGCTTTATAGGTGTAAACAGGCGCAGAGGAAATTACGTCACTGTATTAAGCGGTGATGAATGAGTAATGTATTCCAGGACAGGAGGACAGGTGAGTGGCTGCCATTGGTGGATGAAACACTAAAGGGGTGTGGCTTTCAGTATATCAGAGTGGGACAAGATATTGGGGGTTAAACGGTCTCGAGAAAGCCCTTATTGAGGGGCGAAACGATCATAGACCATCCTCCGCACTACCTTATGCTGGGCATAGACGCTTGGTTTGTGCCCTTATCAATCGAGCCGCTGGTGACTATGTGTCCCAGTCACCTCAGTGTGGTCACTGTCCCCCTGAGCATTGTGGTCCCTGTGTCTCCCTGGCTGTGTGGCTCCTGTATACTCTGGCTATATGGCCCCTCTAGCTGTGTGGCTCCTGCTGCAAGGCCCCTGTGTCCCCTGGCGTGGTGACTTAAGGCCAACAGTTGTCCCTTCTCTCCTTCCCTGCAGTGCAACGCACATGACATTGGGAGCCATAGCTGTGCTAACGCACAGTCTGGCGTGAGTACGGCAGAAGAGAGGAAGCTGTGCTATGATGGATCAGTGAGTGATTGCTTCCGCTTCAGTGCTCACTGCATTACATTACACAGAGGGGGAGATACACAGAGGGGGTCCCTTTGCGTGGTTGTGGAGGGAGGGGATTCTGCCTGAATTGTACTGCAGGGAAGAGGAGAGAAAGAGGCTTGACCAGCCCTTTGGCACCGCAGGAGGTGTCACTTAAGCCATGGGACCTATTGGTGGTCCCATGGCAGTCATTTTGGCACTGCAGGAGGTGTCCCTTAAGCCATGGAACCTATTGGTGGTCCCATGGTGGTCATTTTGGCGCCGCAGGAGGTGTTGCGTAAGCTTAGGGACCTGGTGGTGGTTTGGGTGCCGCAGGAGGTGTCTCGTAAGCTTTGGGATCTGGCGGTGGTTTTGGTGCCACAGGAGGTGTCTCGTAAGCTTTGGGACCTGGCGGTGGTCCCATGGCGGTGGTTTTGGCGCCGAAGGAGGTGTTGCGTAAGCTTAGGGACCTGGCGGTGGTCCCATGGCGGTGGTTTTGGCGCCACAGGAGGTGTCTCGTAAGCTTTGGGACCTGGCGATGGTCCCATGGCGGTGGTTTTGGCACCGCAGGTGTCTTGTAAGCTTTGGGACCTGGCGGTGGTTTTGGCGCCACAGGAGATGTCTCGTAAGCTTTGGGAACTGGCGGTGGTTCCATGGCGGTGCCGCAGGAGTTGTCGCATAAGTTTTGAGACCTGGCGGTGGTCCCATGGCGGTCGTTTTGGCGCCGCAGAGGTGTCGCGCAGGCTATGGGACCTATACAAAATGGTTGGGATAGGTGACAAAGCTAGGGAGCTGTTTGCTAACATAGGATTGATTGTTTTTTGTTAAGACTAATTGCTGCTGAAATAATTCCTACTTTCATGCAGAAATCCGTTTGGGTGGTTTTGTAAGCCTCTGATTGGTGCAGAAATTCCTATTTTCATGCAGAAATCCGGTTGTTGTCACTTTAAGCTTCTTCTAGGGGCTTCCTTGTGATTGGCTTACAAAAACAATTGCATTTCGTGGAAATTCCGCCATAGCGCTATAGCAATTCCGTTCCGTCACAACGGAACGGAATCACCAAATTCCGTCCAGAATCGCGGAAAATTAAATTCCCCTCAATGCGGAGCTCATCTCTATCTGTTTGAAAGCGCTGCCATGTCTCCCGCTGTACATTACACACATTGCACCCCTATTACTTCTCACATTCCCTCCCCCACTTATTGGCTTCATGTGATCCATATTGTGCCCAGCAGGGACTATTTGTTAGTCGGCTTAATAATTATTTTGAATAGCTAATGTTTATCACTCACCAGTGTTCTTACCTGTAAAGTCTTCCTCCTTAGATGCTCTCATGAGGTCCCCCTCCTCCTCAGACTGCTGATCACTCCTCACATACGTCTCTCCTTCTTCCTCTTTAATTGTCCTCATTATGTCCCCCTCCTCCATAGACAGCTGATCACTCCTCACATACGTCTCTTCTTCCTCTTTAATTGTCCTCATCATGTCACCCTCCTCCACGGACTGCTGATCACTCCTCACATATGTCTCTTCTTCTTCCTCTTTAACTACAGTGATTACATGTGTCAGTTCTCCACCCTAAGTGCATAAAATGAGAGATAATTTACATTTTGAACACAGATTATTTTTATTATCATTATTGATTTAAAAAGTGCACATAATACAGACAATTGTACAACATACAGAATAGGTAGACAGTAATTACAGTGACAAATTTAACATAATGAATGAAATGTATAGCAAATTCCAAGACAAAGGATGAGAGAGCCCTGCCCTTGCAAGCTTACAATCTAAAGGAATGGGGGAAACAAGAGGTGGGGCAATATACAAAATGAGGGGGAGTGGCCTAAGTTAGAGCATATGCTTGTCTGAAAAAGTGAGTTTTGAGGGAGCCATGGGAGCGAGACGGCGGAGCGCGCAGGCAGACTGTGCGTGTGCCGACTGGTTGAAGATAAGGAGCTTCAACCAAAGGATCCAGGAGGTGGAGGATGCCGGCAAGGGAGCCATCGGCGTGGAGGGGGCAGGAGGAACACTTTAAAGATTAAAAGGATACCCGAAGTGCCATGTGACATGATGAGATAGACATGGATATGTATAGTGCCTAGCACACAAATAACTATGCGGCGTTTCTTTTCTTCTTTCTCTGCCTGAAAGAGGTAAATATCAGGTATGTAAGTGGCTGACTCAGACAGGAAGTGACTACAGTGTGATCCTTACTGATAAGAAATTCCCCTTTGTTACCCCTTTCTTGCTCTCAGAAGCCATTTTCTGCTAGGAAAGTGTTTTATAGTTGGAATTTCTTATCAGTAAGGGTCACACTGTAGTACATTTTGTTACATTTCCGCATACAATCACCGCACAATGCAGTAATTTATCGCTCTGCTCGGGAAAGTCAGCTTCGCATGCGGAAATAGCCTTTATGAATACACATTTTGCTCAATGGTCGGTAAAGTCGGCTGTTTTTAGCATTTTCGCATCCGGGAACGCTTTATGAATGATAGCCAAAGTAGTATATTACAGTTGTCCAGATGACATATAAGGACATGCTCTAACACCCAGTACAAGTGTCCTGGGTATTAGAGGTAGAAAATGTTGCATGCAAGGTTTTTTTTTGTATTGTTTTTTTTTTTACTCAGCTTCATATCACCATTCCCAGACATCCCAGAAGGCTTCATTGAAAAATTCATATTTTGTCTGTATATTAGTTTTCATCATTGTTAATTATTTTTAATATAGATTTCTTTACTGATATATTTCGCTTGTTCTTCCATATCACTCTCTATACACACACCTCACCTAACCCAACCTTCTCTTGTTATCTTTCTCCACCTCCAGGCCATCTCCCATCTATGAATCCATCACTCTCTCTATTCACACCTCAACCAACCTTCTCTCACCATCTACCTCCACCTCCAAGCCAGTCCACCATCTGTGGCTCAACCACTCTCTCTCTATTCACACCTCACATAACCAACTCTTGTTATCCATATCTACCTCCAGGCCCATCACCCATCTGTGCCTTCACCAATTTCTCTATATTCACATCTCAACTAACCTTCTCTTGGAGATCACCTGGCAGGTCCATCTCAAATCTATTCCGCCACACTTTCTCTATTCACACGTCACCTAACCTTCTCGTCATCCATCTTCACCTCTCCATCTGCACCTCCAATAATCTCTAGTCACACCTTCTCTTGTCCTCTTTCTCCACCTCCAGGACTGTCCACCAACTTACCCTCCACCACTCTCTCTCTGTTGACATATCACCTAACTGTTTTCTTGCTATCTCCACCTTCATGCCCCCCCCCCCCCCCCCATCTGTGCCTCCATCACTGTCTACTTTTTTCCTTCAACAGATCACACCAAGTAGTGTTGAGCCACCCCAAGTCATTACCTTTGGTCCTCTGATATTGGCACATCCTTCTCTATATCAGCCTCTTCTCAAAATCTACATTCTTTCAATCCACTTTTTTGACAACGGCTCTTTGTTTTTCCAGTTTATTTGTTTGACAAACCAAAAATTGCACCCAGCAGTGAGAGGCTGATTTTTTTAGGGATACGATTTTTCCAAAATCACTCTATTTCCAACTACGAACAAATTATTATTTTTTATTAGTGGGCAACTCCAGCAGATCTGGACCTTTGTGCCCGTCTCTCCATTTCTACCTGTGAGAATCAAAGCCATGCGAACTGGTGTTAGGTATCATATGGCCATGATTTTATACTGTGGTAACAGTAGTTGTCTGTTTAGGTGTTTCCATATCATCTGTAGGAGTTTGTTTTATTTGCCTCCCAAACTAATGCATATGTTCGATTTCCACTTACTACAACATGGTGGGGTGATCTTGAGGGTGGTCCCATGGATAAAATCTCACATATAAATATAAAAGGTTGGGGGCCCTTTTTTGATCAATATCTATTTTTCTAAAGTTCAAATTTGCTCTAATGCCCTGTTTCTTTTATGTTTTAGCAATGTGTAGCTGGAATTAGGACTTTTTGAAGTATTCCGCTCTAGGACTACAGATAGAAGTGTGTGAGGAGGGTGATCGAGTTACAGAACCCCTAATGGTACACTGCATAAGTAGGTCCATCCGACATGGATGTTATGGAGATAAATGGTGAAAAGGATGCTATGATTGTTGTATGTTTAAAAATTAACATTTACCATGTTAATATAAGTAAGCATGCAGGCAGTCCAAAGTCCCATTGACTCTGTTTTTTTTGGGGGGATTAATAAAATGGATATTATAAAATCTGAATCTATGAAAACGTCCCAATTCTGGCTGCAAGAGAGGGAGGATTGAGGCGTTTACAAGAAGTAGCATAGACAGGTTTTGTCCAAGAGATGCACTTTAAGGCTGGGAGCATTCCCAGATTCTTTACACAGTAACTGGCTTGTTAATGCAAATCAACAATAGAAAGCTCATATGTGTAGCTTTAGTCTTTAGCTCAAACCTCTCAGTCAAGATAGACAGAGTGATGAGGGACACAGAGGCAAGAAAACTCATTGTGCTGGGAGGGTAAACGGCTCACTTTTTACACTGGCAAATGTTTATGCCCCTAATAAAAAATTAGGCTAAATTTATGATGGAATTTCTGCAGAAGGTGATGAATGTAGCAAAAGGAATGGTAATCAGCTGAGATTTCCACTTAACGATAATCCTGGTTCAAGGCAGCTTCAAGGGTAACATTTAGGTCTCTGTAGGGCCGGCCACAGCTTTCACAGTGCTCTGAGCAAAATTAGGCCTTGGTGACCCACCACCCTTCCAAATTATGACACTCAGGGCGGGTCATTAACCATTTACCGCCATCCTAACGTATTAAAACGTCATGCTTACCTCTATTAACGGCAACATGACGTTTTAATACGTCGCGCATTCCTGCCGCTGCTACCGCCGTGTGCGCGCCGCTGCCGCCGCTGTTTCCGTCGGGATCCCATGCTGAGTGATTGGGGAAGAGGACCGAACGGTCCTCTACCCAATCGCAGTGCCTGGAGTGAATGGACGTGACCGCGAACAGCGGCTACGTCCATTCACATAAACAGGAAATGTAACAATTAAATAAAGTCTGTAAAAAAAAAAAAAGTGAACACTTCCTATAACAAGTGTTCACTAGCACCATCTTGTGGCCAAAAAGTATATTACATCTACAAAATACATACATTTTCAAGTACATACACTTCATTAATAAAATAACACTTCCAACCCTCCCCCCCCCCCCCCCCCCAAAAAAAAAACACTTGTAAAAAAAATCAGCTTACAAAAAAAAAAAAATACTTACCTTAGGGACTCAGCTTTTTAAATCTATATTTTATGGGGGAAAATTAATTTTAATTTATTACGTAGGGGCTTGTAATTATGGCCAGAACAAAAAAAAACAGAACAGAAAAATAACACTTATATTTCAAAATAATATACTGTCGCCATACATTGTGATAGGGACATAATTTAAACAGTTTAATAATCGGGAAAACTGGGCAAATAAAACGTGTTTGTTTTATCCACAGGAGAATGTTTAATTTTAAAACTATAATGGCTTAAAACTGAGAAATGATGATTTTTTTTATTTTTTTTCTGTTTTTCTCATTAAAACTCATTTAGAATAAAACAATTCTTAGCAAAATGTACTACCCACAGAAAGCCTAATTGGTGGCGAAAAAAACAAGGTATAGATCATTTTCTTGTGATAAGTAGTAATAAAGTTATTAGGGAATAAAAGGGAGGAGCACTGACAGGTGAAAATTGCTCTGGTCCATTGGAATAAAAACCCCTGGGGGTGAACTGGTTAAGTGACGGAGAGGAACAAGTGAAAAATGAGAACAGGGTCATATTCACTAAATAGAAGCATGGGGTAAGAGGTGGCTTACTAAAGGTGCTGAGGAGAGAGAGGGGATTACTGAGGGTGTTGGGGGAGAGAGGGGAATACTGAGGGTGTTGGGGGAGAGAGGGGATTGCTAAGGGTGCTGAGGGGAGAGAGGGGATTACTAAGGGAGCTGAGGGGAGAGAGGGGATTACTAAGGGTGCTAAGGGGGGAGAGAGGGGATTACTAAGGGAGCTGAGGGGAGAGAGGGGATTACTAAGGGTGCTAAGGGGGGAGAGAGGGGATTACTAAGGGTGCTGAGGGGAGAGAGGGGATTACTAAGGGAGCTGAGGGGAGAGAGGGGATTACTAAGGGAGCTGAGGGGAGAGAGGGGATTACTAAGGGTGCTGAGGGGAGAGAGGGGATTACTGAAGGTGTTGGGGGAGAGAGGGGATTACTAAGGGTGCTGAGGGGAGAGAGGGGATTACTGAGGGTGTTGGGGGAGAGAGGGGATTACTGAGGGTGCTGAGGGGAGAGAGGGGATTACTAAGGGTGCTGAGGGGAGAGAGGGGATTACTGCAGGTGATGGGGGAGAGAGGAACTTCCAAGGTAAAGATGCTGCCTACCTGAGTTGTGGCAGTGCTCGATGAGCTGTCAGAGCTGCCCCCATTTCTTTGGGGGTATAGGAGGCCTACATGTGGCATCCCTGTTGATATGCAAAGGATTTTACATGGGCCAACTCCTGCAGGGCATAGCAGGGAGTTAATTAGACCCCGCCCTTTCCAGCAAGCAGATGCAATATGCATTCGCTGTGCCAGTTTAATTAGCCAACAGACATTTGGCAGCCAGTATATAAGACAGGTTTGAGCACACACCTATTTTTTTCTTTTGAACGCAGTGCCACTTTAGTAAGAGTTGATGCACTAACCACGGGTAATATTGCCATGCGCAGGCAGCGAACAGTAATATTACCACTTCTACTGCCAACAGTATACCACACGTGACACAATAACAGGGCTCAGCAGCACATGATTAACATGAGCATTACTATGGTAACGCATATTATGCAAGTAGCACAATGTGTATTATCATAGCAACACTTACATTACCTACGTACCACAGGTAGCGAATTGCATAACATGCGGTACACTGCTGGCAGTAGTAACGGTAATATTTCCTGGGCTACCTGCACACAGCACTATTACTTGCAGTTATGGTACCAACCCCAATGTCACACAGTTTGGGGTATCTGATGGCCCTCAGCTTCACCTACCTGATAATGGTGGGGGATGGTGGGATCTTCCTGTGGACAGTCCCAGGAGTAAAGAGGACCTGTACATCTGTCTGGTGGGTTTCTGTTCCTGGATCCATCTGTAGGAAACACACACACTGAGTGAATACATTTTATCTATGGGTTTATGGGACAATTGAAGCGAGAGGGATATGGAGGTTGACAAATTTATTTGGCTGTCCTGCTGATCCTCTGCCTCTAATACTTTTAGCCATAGAACTTTTAGCCATAGACCCTGAACAAGCATGCAGCAGATCAGGTGATTCTGACATTATTGTCAGATCTGACAATATTAACTACATGCTTGTTTCTGGTGTGATTGAGACATTACTACATCCAAATAAGTCAGCGGGGCTGCCAGGCAACTGGTATTGTTTAAAAGAAAATAAATATGGCATCCTCCATATCACATTAGTTCTCCTTTAAGACGATGGGGTATCTACAGTTGTGTTCAAAATTATTCAACCCCCACTGAAATTGAGTGTTTTGGCCAGTTTGACATTGATTTTGATCATTTTAGTCATCTTGTTTACAATTGAATCAAAGAGGCACTTGTAAGTCAGACAAATATAACATAACATTTATAATGAAATAACCACAAAGGTCTTCTCTGTGCTCACATCGTTATCAGTTTTATTCAACCCTCAAGTGACATTCATTCTTAGTACTTAGTACAACATCCTTTTCCAGTTATAACAGCTTTTAAACGTGAAGCATAGCTTGACACAAGTGCCTTGCAGCGCTCTACGGGTATCTTAGCCCATTCTTCATGGGCAAAAGCCTCCAGTTCAGTCACATTCTTAGGCTTGCGCGCTGCAATTGCTTTCTTTAAGTCCCACCAGAGGTTCTCAATCAGATTTCTGTCTGGTGACTGCAATGGCCACTCCAAAATGTTCCAGCCTTTAATCAGCAACCATGCTCTAGTGGACTTGGAGGTATGCTTGGGATCATTGTCCTGTTGAAAGGTCCAACGTCTCCCAAGCCTCAGGTTTGTGACAGACTGCATCACATTTTCATCCAATATCTCCTGGTACTGAAGAGAATTCATGGTACCTTGCACACGCTGAAGCTTCCCTGTACCTGCATAAGCAAAACAGCCCCAAAGCATCATTGACCCCCCGCCATGCTTCACAGTAGGCAAGGTGTTCTTTTCTTCATAGGTCTTGTTCTTCCTCCTCCAAACATAGCATTGATCCATGCGCCCAAACAGTTCTAATTTTGTTTTATCAGTCCACAGAACACTATCCCAAAACTTTTGTGGTAGTGTTCTGTGGACTGATGAAACAACATTAGAACTGTTTGGGCGCATGGATCAACGCTATGTTTGGAGGAGGAAGAACAAGGCCTATGAAGAAAAGAACACCTTGCCTACTGTGAAGCATGGCAGGGGGTCAAACATGCTTTGGGTCTGTTTTGCATCTGCAGGTGCAGGGAAGCTTCAGCGTGTGCAAGGTACCATGAATTCTCTTCAGTACCAGGAGATATTGGATGAAAATATGATGCAGTCCATCACAAACCTGAGGCTTGGGAGACATTGGACCTCTCAACAGGACAATGATCCCAAAGATACCTCCAAGTCCACTAGAGCATGATTGCAGATTAAAGGCTGGAACATTTTGGAGTGACCATCGCAGTCACCAGACTGAAATCCTATTGAGAACCTCTGGTGGAACTTAAAGAAAGCAATTGCGGCGTGCAAGCCTAAGAATGTGACTGATCTGAAGGCTTTTGCCCATGAAGAATGGGCTAAGATACCCGTAGATCGCTGCAAGACACTTGTGTCAAGCTATGCTTCACGTTTAAAAGCTGTTATAACTGGAAAAGGATGCTGTACTAAGTACTAAGAATAAATGTCACTAGGGGGTTGAATAAAACTGATAATGTGAGTACAGAAAATACATTTGTGGTTATTTCATTATAAATGTTATGTTATATTTGTCTGACTTACAAGTGCCTCTGATTTAATTGTAAACAAGATGACTTATATGATCAAAATCAATGTCAAACAGGCAAAAACACTCAATTTCAGTGGGGGTTGAATAATTTTGAACACAACTGTAAGTGGACCCTCTGTACTGCTCTCTCCTTTACAAAAAAAATGAAAGTCTTCTCTTACCCGGTGATGTGAGGGGCAACTTATTCTCCATCATGGCATCTTTATCAATGTCCTTGTGTCCTTCTATATACTGCCACTCCTGCATGGAGAAACATACAGTCACATCCTCATACCTTATAGGAACAGGACACATGCAACGATACAGTCACCACCCAGACACATCCCTTGATGTCGCTAGATAATCTTCCATAATTTCCAGCACTGCTCACCTCTCTTGTCAGCAGCTCCATCATCTTCCTGATGAGTTCCAGAATCTTCTGCTTGTTAGATATCACAGAGTGAGATGAGGGAACCATGATGGTCACATGATCATCCGACTTCACTGGCGGAGAATGCTGTATGGAAAGACAAAAATTAATGAGATCGGACTGTCCCAGAAGCTTCCTCTCCCCTACAGTCAGGTTTATGCGTTATTAACCACTTTGGGACCGGAAGGCTACAGCCCCTTTAAGACCAGAGCCCCTTTAAGAAATGTGGTTGCTGTGATTGGCTCACAGCAATCACAGGGTCAGGAGCCAATGAAATTGTCTTCTGCCCGATATAAGGGAGCCCTGCTGTCAGCAGGACAGCAGAGCGAGCAGGTGCAATGGAACCGCGAGAGCGAGCAGACGGCCCTGTGGGGATGATTGAAATCTATGCCCTGGCAGGAATAAGCAGCCACAAACAGGGCTTAGATTTCAATCACTACCGCCTGGAAGCAGTTGAGTTGATCCCAAACACTGCAGATTTGAGTTCAGAAATATAGAACTGAACACCTGAGATGTCTGTGGTGATGAATTTGGCAGACAATCCCAAGTGTACTTGGCCCCAAAGCAGCCAATCAGCAGGCGGTGCTGAGTAAAGCAATGGAGTCCTATGTAGGAAGAGACATATCTCCTCACACGGACACCAGTCATTGGATGCTTGTGGTCACCTGAGACGTGGCTCCACCCACAGCCTATAAATCCCAGTCATTGTAACCAGCAGCATGTTACCTGGTGGCCTGACTTGTTAGAGTGACAGCGTGTGGCAGTTATATTGTAGTTAGGGATGAGGTTAGGGATGGAACATTTTCTTCTTAAATCTCATTGCTCAGTCACTTTAGACCATATTAAAACAGGGAGGGGAGGGAGGAACTACTGTTGTATCCTATAGGGGTGTTCTAAACCACCGTCAGTGTTCGTTAAAAAAGTCCCCCCCCCCACATCTTGGGGTGCCTTGGTGATGACAAACCTGCCTCTCTGTTGTGTGCTACAAATCCATAAGATTAGGAGTTTCTACTACTGTATGGCCTAGTTAAAGAGGAATCATAATGACACATAGGCCTCGATTCATAAAGCATTCCCGCATGCGGAAATGCTGAAAACAGCTGACTTTACTGACATACACAAAATGTGTATTCATAAAGCCTTTTTCTGCATGAAAAGCTGACATTCCCAAGCAGAGCGATAAATCACCGCCTTGTGCGGTGATACTCGTAAGAAATGGAACAAAATGTCTATTCATAAAAATTAGAGCAAGCCGTATGCGGACGGGGATTACCGCTACCTCGGATGTAGCGAGAAGCATGTGGAATACATTTCAGTGAATGGGACAGACCTACCAAGCAGCAGCAGAGAGAGCAGCGCACAAACGACTCTGCCAGCTACTGTGTTTCCGCAAGGCTACCGACAGCCTATCGCCAGCCTACAGCAGGAAATCTCCGCTCTGCTATCGCAACTGGCAACATTTTATGAATGCCCACCCAGAAGTCAGAAATATCAAAAGCGGAGTTTTCCCGCACGGATTTACTTTCCCAACCAGACTTTTATGAATCGAGGCCCTAGTACAATGAAGTCAATTAAGCAGGATACCCACTTTTACGTTAAATATCCTCATTTCAGCATTAGAAACACTTCCTAAAGATTTTACAATGGGCAAACACTAACTAAATCATTTATAAATTAATATTGTAAACAAAAGTAAAATAAGCTACTACAGTTCCTCTTTAACTATGCCCCTCCCCCCACTCCATTTATGACACACAGTGATAAGCACCCAATCAGCATTGCTCCTCATCCATTCCAGAAGGAGTCAACTGTCAGAGCGCACAAGACTGCTGCAGTAAAAATCTACTATGTTTTAGAAACTAATGTTTATAGAAGGTCACCATTAAATACTGTCCGGGTCTTGAAGGGGTTAACAGAGTTACAAAATTATACCACGTGACCTCCCAGAATCCTCCTCACCTCTCCAGTCAGCAGACAGATTATCTCCAGGGTGAAGTCGAATATCCTCTCGGTCATGTGTCTTTGGTCCTCGTCCATCCTCAGTGGTGTGGTCCTGTGATCCATAGTGGATGCTCCTGCAATTTGATAGGTAATACAGGGAGGATAATCTAAGTTGCACAGTTATCAGTGTTGAAACTACTGGTACAGGACTCCCCTCCCCCCAGAACTCCCCATTGTGGTCACTTGTGGGTGGTAGAGCCATACAGAGTATTGTAGGAAACCATAAAACATTTGTTTATAGCTATGTCAAATATATCAAAAGCCAGCAAACATACAAGAGACAGACTACTACATATACCCTCCCATAAAACCAACGCTGGGACAAGCTAACTGCTGGGACAACTGCATGGAACCGGAGTGCACTCCTTTTAAGTTCAAAAAACATGCATGCAATACAAAAGGCCCAGAGTAGAAGAATGTCCAAATCAACCCCAGCAGGGTCTCCCAGATAGTGGCACATCAAACCATGTGTATAAGGGAATAATACACTCCTCTACAATAAATTGTGTACGCTTCTCATTACAGACACTGAATACGTGTCTAACCCAACCCCTTATGAAACCAGGCCAGGCTTGCACTAACTTGACCTTTCACTGTATGGAGCGGCTGTTGAACAGGCTTTACGAGCGTCTCACAGCACCACCGTAGCCGGGGAACCGGGTCCCGGATTCGTCACCTGTGCCTCCGCATCTCTACCTCCCCTGTACCTACGGCCAGTGCGACAAGTATGGCGCATGATCCCTCGATGATGGCTGCGATGGTGCTGTGAGACGCCGAGACGCTCGTAAAGCCTGTTCAACAGCCGTACCATACAGTGGAAGGTCACGGGAGTGCAAGCCTGGCCTGGTTTCCTAAGGGGTTGAGGTTAGACACATATTCAGTACACACGGGTTGATGTGCCACTATCTGGGAAACCCTGCTGGGGTTGATTTGGACATTCTTCTGCTCTGGGCCTGAAGAATTTTTGTATTGCATGCATGTTTTTTGGACTTAAAAGGAGTGCACTCCGGTTCCATGCAGTTGTCCCAGCGTTGGTTTTATGGGAGGGTATATGTAGTATATATATATATATATATATATATATATATATATATATATATATATATATATATATATGCGTGTCTCGTATGTTTGCTGGCTTTTGATATATTTAATGCTACAATAAATTTCATATTTTTACACCAGCTCAGTGCTCCCCATACCTTATCTTTTTGACATTGCTATCTTTATGGGCGAGACAAGCCCATGTGGGTTGATATCCTGTACCCTATATTTTTACTATTTGTTCATAGCTACCTGTGCACTACACTGACAGCATGCTGCACTCCTGTCCTCCCGTCTGCCTCCTCTCCAGCTGGCCTTCTCTCCTAACATTCACCTCCCACTCTTAGCATTCATGTGATGTTACAGCAGTGCTGGTAGATGGATGAGAGATATGAAGAGAGGCGAGCCAGAGACTGAGGCTAATAAAGACCGGAGCACATGGTGACAGGTAGCTATAAACCAATTTAAACCTTCCTTTTACTGCTCTGCTGCTTGGACATGGCTATACTACAGTTTGGACATAGCTATACAGGGAACAAATTACATTACTGGAGTGGAGAGACATTACATACTGGAAGATAATGGCAATGCTGGGAGGGGGCAGAGTGTGAACATGGATATACTGTGAAAGAAATGGTATTACTGGGGGTATATCTCCCAACTTTTTAAACCAGCAAAAAGGGACACTAAGCTATGCCACTGCCACACCGATACACAAATGCAGTACTCCCCAGGCTCATCTGTATATAAATGGGCACCAGGGAGTCAACCAGCAAACACCCGGATCCAGCAAGGGTGTGAAACAGTCAAATGCAAAGAAAGGATAGCTGGGTCTCTACCTGGAATTTGCAATTATACCTGTGGCTTTATTAGCACCATAGTAGCAGAAAACACACAACGTTTCGGTCACAGGCCTTTTTCAAGTGAAAGTGCCAGTTGTTGAGGTGAGAGGTCAATTACTTTTACTTGTAACTGAATTTCCTTGTAGTTCTCCACAACAGGATTACCGAACAGGATTATCAGTGAGAAGCTCCTCCTACCTGAAAGGGACAGGAAGCACAAAAACGTTGAAAAATACCTCACCAACACCTATAAATAATAATACTATAGCTACCACATACAGGGAAGGTAATTTTAAACCTGTTGTGGAGAACTACATGGAAATCCATTTACTGGTTGAACTTCCATTAGTTCTACACAACAGGATTACTGGAGATTTTACACATTACTTCTACTCACGGAAGGACCACAGTGGACAACACTTTCTGTCCAAAGGCTAAATCTTGCTTTGACCAGGTGTCCAGCAGATAATACTTGATAAACGTAGAGTATGAAGGCCAAGTGGCTGCACTGTAAAGTTATGAAACTGAAGCAAATGCTCTCTGCTCAGAAGGAAGAAATAGCTCTAGTAGAATGTAACCCAAAACTTTCAGGTGGAGACAGATCTGCCTTTTCATATGCTAAATAGAAGGCTTGCTTCAACCATCTACTCTGTGTAGTTTTAGGAGCTTTGAGACCCTTTTGTGATCCTTGAAACTGGAGTAAAAGATTATTGTCAAGTCTCCAAACTTTAGTCCGATCCAGATAATCTAAAATGTATCTTCTAACATCTAATTTGCTGATTTTTTCTTCCCCTGCATTAGAAGGGGAGTCACAAAGTGAAGGCAGCACATTTCGCTGTTCTACATGAAATTTTTGACACTACCTTGTGAACAAAATCAGGCGGCAATTTTACCCTGGTCTTGCCCATCAGAAGAACGTTGTCCAAATATGAAACCACTGCAATTTTATTGAGTCTGAGATGAGCCACCATTTCCACCATCACCTTTGTGAAAACTCTCGGAGCTGCTGCAAGACTGAAAGGAAGGGCAGTGCACTGGAGGTGAATAAATGTATCCTTTATCCACACAGCTGGTCTGAGAAATTTGCTAGAACGAAGGTGTATGTGAATATACTGTATTAGTATGCAACAGCTCCAAGGTCGCCAGGAAAAAGTCTTTCCCCAGAATGAGTGGTCAAATGAATGGTCTCCATCTTGAATCATTTGTATTTCAAGAACTAGTTCAATTCATTTAGATGTATAATCCAAAGGAAAGTTCCATTTGGCTTTGGGAAAAGAAATTGAGTAACATAATAACCCCTCTTCTTTTCTCTCTCTGGAACAAATGTAACCATTCCCTTCTGAAACAAAGACAGCACAGTATTCTCCATTTCTGTCTGAACAATCAGTGACTGGTGTGGCCCTGATCTTCTGAATACTGTGGGAAGGGGGGGGGGGGGGGGGGGGGGGCTTTTGGGAAAATTCCAGATAGTTTCCTGAAATTATTCCTCTTATGTAAAAATTTTGAGGTATATTTTCCAAAACTTGGAAAAATACTAGAGAAAAAAAATCCCCCCAGGATCCACTGCACAGCTTCCCCTAGAACAGTGCTGTCGAACTTCATGGGCATAGAGGGCCATTTTTTTTTTCAGACCCCATGGTAGAGGGCCGAAGGTTCTTGCTAGAGCCGGAGCCCCCCCCCCCCCTCCCCCAGGAAAAAAATGCAATTAAAGGACAATTAGATTGGCAGCACTCTCCACAAAATGCAATGCAATTGGCAGCAGATCCCCACAACATGCAATTCCAGACTGTGGTGAAGTTGTGTGGTGCGCGTAGCGCGGCGGAAAACAAGGGTTCCGTTGAGCGTAGATGCGCCGAAAAATGGGTGTGGCCATGGACCAGAATGTGGGTGTGGCCACGGGCGGAGACAAATTTACATGAACTTAGCAATGTGGGACATTAGATTAGGACAGTGGTGGCGAACCTTTTGGAGGCCAAGTGCCCAAACTGCAACCCAAAAGTCACTTATCTATCGCAAAGTGGCAACAGCAATTTAAACTACATACAAACGTTTTAACTCATACATGAACATTATGGAAAATCCAAGTTGAAAACAAACTCTGAAGATAAACAATTTCATCCATCCTACTCCTGAAAAATGTATTTTTTTTTAGAACCTCCCAGTTTTATTTTTCGTTTTAAAAAGCTAAAAAAGGTTTAATGCCATTGTCTCATGATGATGATTCAGCTTTTCCATAGTCTCGCAGTTCGCAATCATGTGACCCCCAACAAGACAAATTCAGCAATCATGAGGCCCCCAACAAGACAAATTCAGCAATCATGAGGCCCCCAACAAGGCACATTCAGCAATCATGAGGCCCCCAACAAGGCACATTCAGCAATCATGAGGGCCCCAACAAGACAAATTCAGCAATCATGAGGCCCCCAAAAAATCATGAGGCTCCCAACAAGACAAAATCAGCAATCTTGAGGCCCCCAACAAGGCAAATTCAGCAATCGTGATGCCCCCAACAAATGAGGCCCCCAACAAGACAAATTCAGCAATCATGAGGCCCCCAACACAACAAATTCAGCAGTCATGAGGCACATAGAGAACATTTCACATAAATAGGCAGAATGTCCCTTTAATATGGTAGACACCTCTTACCTGTCTTCTGTATTCTCCTCTACTGGCTGCTGTGCCTGGCTGGCCTGGCAATAGTGTTTTCGGCCAGATTGGTGATGATGTGTGGGCTGAAAGGCCTTGCGGTGCTGCTGTGGCCGGGCTGGCGGTGATGCTGTGGTGTGGCCGAATGAGGTCGTAACAGGTGTCCCCCCAGTTAGATAGTGACAGGTGTCCCCCCAGTTAGATAGTGACAGGTGTCCCCCCAGTTAGATAGTGGCAGGTGTCCCCCAAGTAAGTGACAGGTGCCCACCCAGATAGTGACAGGTGCCCCCCCCCAGTCACATAGTGACAGGTGTCCCCCCCAGTCACATAGTGACAGGTGTCCCCCCCCAGTTAGATAGTGACAGGTGTCCCCCCCAGTTAGATAGTGACAGGTGTCCCCCCAGTTAGATAGTGACAGGTGTCCCCCCAGTTAGATAGTGACAGGTGTCCCCCCAGTTAGATAGTGACAGGTGTCCCCCCAGTTAGATAGTAACAGGTGTCCCCCCAGTTAGATAGTGACAGGTGCCCCCCCAGTGAGTGACAGGTGCCCCCCCATTTATAGTGACAGGTTCCCCTCCAGTTAGAGTGACAGGTGCCCCCCCAGTTAGATAGTGACAGGTGCCCCCCCAGTTAGATAGTGACAGGTGCCCCCCCAGTTAGAGTGACAGGTGCCCCCCCAGTTAGATAGTGACAGGTGCCCCCCCAGTTAGATAGTGACAGGTGCCCCCCCAGTTAGATAGTGACAGGTGCCCCCCCAGTTAGAGTGACAGGTGCCCCCCCAGTTAGAGTGACAGGTTCCCCCTCAGTTAGAGTGACAGGTGCCCCCCCGTTAGAGTGACAGGTGCCCCCCCGTTAGAGTGACAGGTGCCCCCCCAGTTAGATAGTGACAGGTGCCCCCCCAGTTAGAGTGACAGGTGCCCCCCAGTTAGAGTGACAGGTTCCCCCCAGTTAGAGTGACAGGTGCCCCCCCAGTTAGAGTGGTTAGAGTGACAGGTGCACTGCCCCCCCAGTTAGATAGTGACAGGTGCCCCCCAGTAAGTGACAGGTGTTCCCCCAGTCAGCGTCCATTGCCTCGCTCCTGTGTCCCCGCTGCCTCACAGCTCAGCTCAGACCTCACAGATCGCGGCGACAGAGGAGGCAAACAGAGCGCGCGCATAACACCCGCGCGGCAGAACGTCACATGCGGAAGTGACTGATTTCACTTCCGCATGTGACGTACTCCATAGCGCACGCCATGCCTGCATCTCGGGGAGAGGCGCGGGCCGCAACAGGAGGCCTGGCGGGCCGGATGCGGCCCGCGGGCCGCCAGTTGGACAGGGCTGCCCTAGAACACAGAGTACCTATTAGGAGATTACAGGAGCAAACGTTTCCGTGTTCTAGCACTGAAGGAAGGTGTTGGAGAGGTCTTTTTAAATGTTTTTGTGCTTCCTGACCCTTTTAGGTGGGAGAGCCTTCTATACAGAAAACCTGTTCAGTAATCCTGTTGTGGAGAACTAACGGAAGCACTGCTTTCATGGCATATATACTCTCCAATACGAACACAGTGAATCCAGCGCAGGAGATTTGGGCGCAGCAGTGAGTAACTTTAGCGCAGCCAGAAGACTGAGCTGAAGTTACTTTTAAAACACAATAATTCGGCTTCCAGCTATAGCTGGAAGCCGAATTATTTCATTGCCCACCATCCATGGCGGCCTGGAGAGGGAATAGTATTTAACACAGCCGGGACTTGTGCAGCAGCAGGACCAGCCATATTCTGGCTGTATCCTGCGCCTAAGTCTCCCACGTCGATACTTCTCGTACGCCTCCAATATACTGGGGCTGGGGAGCACAGGGCGGATGAGCACTTGAACACACTATTGCTAAAAGTATTAGAAACAGAGGATCAGTAGGATAGCCAGGTAACTGGTATTGCTTATAGGGAAATAAACATGGCAGCCTCCATGTTTATTTCCCTATATCCCTCTTATAACAGTTTTCCTTTAAATAAAAGTATCTTGTATGGCAATTACTACAAAGGGGAATAATTAGGATGGTGGCAGGTGTACTATGACATCTTTTGTAACAGAGTATGTCCACCCCGATCTCTGCTCTAAGGGCTCGTTCCCACTATCGCGAATCCGCATGCGTCCAATGCATGCGGATTCGCACATGTAATGCAAGTGGATGGGCCTGTTTCCACTGTAGCGTTGTTGAGGTGCGTTTTTTTCAGCGGTAAAAAAACGCACAAAAGAGCCAACGAATTCGCCTGCGAGTGGAATGCATGCGAATCGCCGCGAATGTATTTAATAGTAAAAACGCATGCGTTTGTTACATGCGTTTTTACCCGCGATTTCGCACCTTTTTCAATTTTATTTTGCCCTGGCAGTGTCATGGTTAATTTCGCATGGCACCCTGCCATGCGAAATCGCACACGAAATCGCGGGTAAAAACGCATGTGGAAACGCATCCGCATGCGTTTTTACAAGCGTCGGAATGCCGGCGAAATCGCGTCGCAACAGTGGAAACAAGCCCTAAATATGGGGTTGCCACCTTTTGGGGGGAATAACATACCAGCTTTTGGGTGTGGTCTGGGGTGTGACCTAAAAGTGAGAGTCGTTTGTCACAGACTTTTAAAGGAGGTTTCCATATTTATTTCCTTAAACAATACACATGGCTGTCCTGCTGATCCTCTGCCTTGAATACTTCTAGGCATAGACCCTGAACAAGCATGCAGAGCAAATTTTTCTGACTGAAGTTTGACTGCATGCTCGTTTCAGGTGTGTGACTCAGATACTACTATTGCATGAAAGATCAGCAGGATGCCAGGCAACTGGCATAGTTTAAACAGAAGTCAATATGGCAGCCTCCATATCCCTCTCTCAGGTCAGTTGTCCTTTAAGGCTCGGTATGGGCCTCTTGCTGGCAGCATGCTGTACTGCAAAGTCAGACAATGTGCTCAGCAAAACCTCTCACAAAGCACCCTCTACTATAATATAAAATATGGCCCTAGGTATTATACAAACAGCCCTATGAAACAATTTTCACAACATCTTAATTACCATATTTTTCGCCGTATAAGATGCTCCGGAATATAAGACACACCTAGGTTTAGAGGGCAAAAACCAGGACATTTTTTTTTTACTAAACCGGGTGCGTCCATATTCAAGGAGTGTCTTGTAGGTTATCCCAAATGTTGTTCTCCTGTGTGTCCCACGTCTCCTTCTGTGTGCTCCATGTGTCTTCCTGTGTCCCCCATGTCTGTCAGTGTGTGCTCCTGTGTGCCCCACGTCTCCTCCTGTGTGCCCCACATCTCCTCCTGTGTACCCCATGTGTCCTGTGTGCCCCATGTCTCCTCCTGTGTACCCCATGTGTCCTGTGTGCCCCACATCTCCTCCTGTGTACCCCATGTGTCCTGTGTGCCCCACATCCCCTCCTGTGTACCCCATGTGTCCTGTGTGCCCCACATCTCCTCCTGTGTGCCCCACATCTCCTCCTGTGTACCCCATGTGTCTTGTGTGCCCCATGTCTCCTCCTGTGTACCCCATGTGTCCTGTGTGCCCCACATCTCCTCCTGTGTACCCCATGTGTCCTGTGTGCCCCACATCTCCTCCTGTGTACCCCATGTGTCCTGTGTGCCCCACATCTCCTCCTGTGTACCCCATGTGTCCTGTGTGCCCCACATCTCCTCCTGTGTACCCCATGTATCCTGTGTGCCCCACATCTCCTCCTGTGTACCCCATGTGTCCTGTGTGCCCCACGTCTCCTCCTGTGTACCCCATGTGTCCTGTGTGCCCCACTTCTCCTCCTGTGTACGGCAAAAAAATAAGGTATGCAGAAACCACCCTAAAATCCCAAAACATAATTAAGCAAAATGCCCCCTTACATCCCCAAACATAACTTTCTGAAAATATAGACAAAGTGCCCCCTTAAATTCTCAAATAGGAAGGATCTCCCGTAAATTCCCAAACATTTCCCTCCTCCAGAGGCTTTCTGTGTTCTCCTCTTGACCACCGTGATTTCCCAGGACCCTCCTGAAGAACGCGACAACACTTCATGGACAAGCAAGCTGACCGTCCAAAGCTGCATGCACAGCCCCAGGCCGTGTATCACCTCAATCGTACTCCAAGGGCCAGGAGTAATCTGTGCTTGCACAGATCATAAAAATTGCATGCGTCAAATGCAACCAATAACCAGAAAGCAATCGAGGATGTGCTCGGCTAGGGTCGCACATGTGAGGCAGCCTACGACTGGCTCAGTCAGACAGCTTTCAGACAGGCATGGTGGCAGAAGGAAACAGTGCGAAATGACGTTGAGGGACCAGAACGACTACAGGGGGCTGGAAGAAGCCCTAGGTAAGGTAAGCTATAGACATTTAAAAAAATTTTTTTTAACATACCCTTAAAAGAAGGGGAAGGGGAGGGTTGTCAGGAGAATGGGGAGTCTCTCTCTCATTATAGCTGCAGCTCCTCCACGTGTCCGTCTTTGCTGCGCTGACAACTTCTTGTTCAAACTCTATGCCCACCTGGATAGTGGATATTGCACACCATGACCCTAGCTGGGCTTCAGAGTGGAAACTCGGATTGCAAAGTTAGTGCTGCTGATGGGCATTATGGGGTTAATATACATGCTGCATGACTCTGCATATGCTCAGTAGCATTTGTATGCTCTTTTGATGGGTATTCTGCAATGTTGGAACTCCAGCTTTGTAAATAAAATCGAGCCATGCCGGTCAAATACTGTGTGGGTGGCAAACCTAATATATATAAAACAAGAATGACACAATTACCTCTTCTAGTAATATCTTCTCTCCACTTCCCTTCCTGCTCTCACTCACAACGCTTCCTGTCATTGGTTTAATTTCTTCCTGTCTGTGCGTTCCACCTGGGATTGCCATCTTGTGGTGAATAGGCTAACTGCAGCCTCTGTTTGTGGACTCTCCTGCATTCAACTATCAACTGAACCAGCAAACTACACTAATGCTGGGATTACACGATACGTTTTTTGCATTCGATTCGGCGCGCGATCTATTAGCCATTCTATTTCCTGCTCGATTTTCTAACCTTTACTCGTTTTTCTTTTCTTTTTTCCATTCATTTCTATGAGAAATTATGCGGAAACTAATCGAGCGGAACATCGGACATGTCGGAATTGTGAGTCTAAGTTAATCTACAACATTCTCATACACAGTACAATGGCTCAGATATTGTATGATATCGGTGATCGGTGAATAGTATTTAATGCTGCCGGGGAGTTTAACGGCAGCAGGGAGAGCCGGCATTTGGCTCGCCCTGCACCCAACTCACCGACGGCATACTAATACGTGCACACCCAGCAGAGGAGGCCTACACCCAAATGCAGTAGCAGTGACTCTCCTGTGTCTCCTCGTTCCAGTGCCTCTCTCTGTCGTGAGCCTCCAGGATCCTCTCTGTCTCCTTCTGTGCTGGAGCCTCTCTGCTCAGTGTTGTTTCACGTGCCTGCAGGGTCCTCTCTGCTCAGTGTTGTGTCACGTGCCTGCAGGGTCCTCTCTGCTCAGTGTTGTGTCATGTGTCTGCAGGGTCCTCTCTGCTCAGTGTTGTGTCACGTGCCTGCAGGGTCCTCTGTACTATTCCCTCTGCATAAATGCCAGTATACATTTCACGTGACCCGCATGGGGTTCGGGGAGCAAGGGGGGCCTATGCTATCATTTTTGCAGGGGTGGTCCTATTAAGTCTAGTTACGGCCCTGGTGGCCCTGGTGGAATGCGGGGACCAGGAGAGGAACAGAAAGGCTCATTAGGACCCAGAGTCTTCCCTCTCCTCTTCTTAAGTATCTGTTTCAAGGTTTTTTTGTTTTTTTTATTCACTTCAGAATATATCCCTTTTATTTTTGTACTGTGTCCACATACACCATCTGCAGCAAAATAACATAGCAGATAATTTACATTTTAAGTTTTTGTTAACATTCTCACATTGTGTTCCAGCCCCCCAATGAACATGGAGGTATTGGTCTTTCACGTGGAATTCCAATAAAATTAATTCATGTTTGTGGCAGTAATATGACAAAATGTGGAAAACTTCAAGGGGGCTGAATACTTTTGCAAACCACTGTATTTGCGAGTTCACGATTTTTTTTTTCTTCTCGTTGAATTTGATGGATGAATGTCTTTTTTTCAACCAAACTATACTGTATTACTATGTTAATAAAAAATAAATCTAAATGTTCACCTATTTGATTTTAATGTTTTTGAAACACAAAATATCATGACAAGTTATAATAGTATGATTTTCTTTCCTGCAGCTTCTATGTGTGTGTCTCGCCACCGTTATTTGCATCATATCGGCAGGAAGAGAAGGACCGGAAGCTCACAGGAGCTGGAGGAATGTAAGTACGATTTACTGATGTAGAATATATGGAAGAGTCGCAATGCTCAGTAACGGCTCTCCGCGTAGAGCAGACCTGATCAGGTTTGGCTTTTTCCGCTGGAGCCCAAGCAGAGAAATGCTATTGTGCATGGAGAAACTGTAAATATCATTGCCACTCGGAGTCTGGGGAAGCCAGCGCTGGATCCCCTCCAATGAGGAGGAAGGGTGATGCCTCTTTAGGATCCAGAGGCTTCCCTCTCCTGAGGTAAGTACCCCAGGGGCTTTTTTTTTTTTTTTTTTTTTTTACAGATCCCCTTTCACTGTCCTTTATGGTCATTTGTGATGCTAAAATCAATTGATTTTACCAGGCAAGGAAACTGGTGCCAGGCATGCCGCATATAACACTTTATGTATATGGTTTTCCTCATGACAAGTCTAGAGTAAAACATCAGACTATGACTATTATCATCAATGGACTGTAAGATTCTCTAAGGACAGTCAGCTAATGATTCCTCTGTGTACTCTGTACAGTGCTACTATAATAATATTGTAGGACATTAGACTACGGCAGAGATTAGATTGTGAGCTCCTCTGAGGACTGTCAGTGACATGACTATGTAGTTGGTAAAGTTCTGCAGAAGATGTCAGTGCTATATAAATACATAATATTAATAGTAGGGTAGGACATTAGACTATGACTATGGTAGGGATTTGATTATGAGCTTCTCTGGACAACCAGTGACATGACTATGTAAACAGCCATTACACATAAAAAAATATTTACAAGTTTTGCTTTGTTGTTAATTTATTGAAAATATGGAGTAAATAAATTTACCACCACTAGTCAGTAGATCAGGCCTCCGCTTACTGCAACTTTTACTTTACTTTTAATTGTTTAGCTTTTTACTGCAGCTGTTTACTTTACAGCTGAGCAGCACCATACAGTGCAGTTAATCACACACTTAGTGGTTTGACCCAATCCATGCTGTTGCAGATGGTTGTGGCTGCTCCCCCCCACACACAGACACACACACACATACACACTCTTTAGGCTCTTACATGCTTCTGGTCCTAGAGAACTGCAGCCTGTCACCCTGCACTGTATGTCTGGACCAGATGATGCTGACGGCCACCGGACAATGCTGTCTACCATGGATAGAGCTAACAAGTTCAGTACTCACTCTCTCCATGCTATTCTGTCATCCGAGACCTGGATGTCGTGCCGGCATGCGTAAGTTACCGGCATTCGTGGCCGGGAAGGGGCCAGAGTTAGATTTAGAGCTGCAGAGCACCATCATGTGACGAAGGGATGGTCCTAAAGACAGGAAGAGCCACTTTAACTTTTTTATAAGGGGAGGGCGGTGTTTACAAGTGGAGAAGATCGGCAAATTATGAACGACAGATGGCCGCAGCTGAGCAGCATCACAAAAATGGGAGTAACAGTGTACACTTTCCAGGCTCTAGCGCGGCGCCTCAGAGACAACTGCGCTCCAGGCAGAAGCCTGTAGTGTCTCTGCCAAGAAACGGCACTGTACCAAGTCAATAATGCTGTTACCACATTGAAAATATAAATGACTGTGTGGTTCAGTAAATTACTGAACTATCACCGCATGTGTTGTATAAGTCTACTGACCTTTGATTTTTCACCTACCAAAATGGAACGCATATTATCAAAGTGTCATATATTCGTTGTTGTCCTATCAAAAGAAATGATAAAGTATTGGTGTGACTGTAGTGTAATTCCATACTTTGTTATTTAGTATAGTGTGATTCATACCATCATTGCCATGTAATCACTTCTTAAAAACAGATACTCACCTAAGGAGAGGGTCCTATAGAGCCTTCCAGTTCCTCTCACAGTCCACTCGTTCCAGCGCAGGATCCAGGTTCAATTCCCCCCCGCGGGAGGCTTTGCCAGTGTTCGGAAGCCCATGCGTGCTCGTGGATGCGCAGTATAAGCGGCCCTTATTTACATATATGTAAACGTAATCACTTTTGTGAGATACTGTAGAGTAGAATGCAGCAAATTCTTCAGGAGTCCCACTGTTACGTTAACTATCCGGGTTTCTGCATCAGACAGACACTTCCTATACCTGTATGTTGCTGTTCACGGCGTTCCCAATTATTATGCAAACGTCAATTTTCTATTTTCCAAAACAGTTGTTGCAAATGTCAGCTTAATTTTGGAGTCATCACTATCAGAGTATAATTAGAATGCTACTGAGCAAACTTCCTAATTATAATGGTATTTTTTTTTCAAAACTAGAAAATGTAACATCTCTACCACCACCTAACGCTGCTTAGTGTCAAGTCCTGGGGGGTGGAGATTAGCAGGGAACGCGCGCGTGAATGCGCGATCATTCCCTGCCAAGACACGGAGCAGAGCTGACAGGCTGTAAGAGAGAAAAAAGGCAGTTACTTGTATGTACAGTGCTGCAATCTCCTGCAGCACTGTACAGGAGACAGCTCTGTCACTGAGCTGTCCCCTCGAGTGGCTCAAAAACTGACTGCACTCATAGGCTGATGCCTATGAGAGGCGATAACACTGATTGGCTCTAGAGAGGGGGGGGGGGGGGAGCAGGAAATTGGGAAGAAAAAAAAACATTTTTATAAAAAAAAAAAATAATAATAATAATATTTAAATTTATAAAAAAAACATCACAGCAGCAATCAGATGCCACCAACAGAAAGCTCTGTTGGTGACAGGAAAAGGAAGCAAGATTAATTTGTGTGCTAAGTTGTATGGCTGTGCAGCAAAGTGTTAAAGCTGCAGCGTGCTGAATTGTAAAAAACGGCCTGGTCACTAGGGGAGTCCTCAAGCAGTTAAAATGCACTGTTCCATAGTATTCCTCACAACCAAGTTTCAAAAAAATTGTGTAGGTTGTAAAGAACTGAAAATGGTCATTTGTTGAATTTGCAGCTTTATTTATGAGGTCAAATTTGTTGAAATCAAAAACCATTTCAATCAAAAACAGCCAATCAGGACAAGAAACATATTAACCTAGGACCCCTTATTTGGATGTGACTTCACCATTCTTGCATCTATTGATCTTGGGAGACTTTATGCCTTTTATGCTGAAAGCAGCCAATGAGTTGTTCTTTGCAGCTTGAGATGGTACATTGTCATTGTTGAAGTAGATTTTTTTCATGGAAAGCTTGTGTTTTTTTTACCGTGGTTGAAAATGGTCAGTCAGAAACTCCACATACTTTTCAGAGGTCACAGGTTTCACACCTTCAGGGACCTTAACTACTTAAGTACCACAGTGATTGAAATCTACATCATGTTTTGGTGGGCTCCTGGCTGTCCGGACGTAGATTTCAATCAGCGTCCGCAGCGAGCATTAGCCGTTTCCGTCACTTCCCGCCGATCGTGCCACTCAAACCTGACGTTTCTTCCCGCAACTCACTGGCTCTGCCTGTCTCTATGACGGCAGAGCCATGTGAGCCATTCAGGAGCCGATTTAATTAGCTCCTGGCCGTGTCTATCAATGTAAGCCGCTCCCATTGGCTTACATTGATAGACACGGTCAGGAGCCAATGAAAGCGGCTCCTGACCGGCTCATATGACTCCGCCGTCATATAGTCTATGTCTTTAGGATCCCGGCGTGCAGCGGTGGCGGCGGCTTGCGGCTGGTATATGTGGTGATTTGTCTGGATTCCGTCGTTCTTGTACCAGCGGTCTCTGGTCCTTAAGGAGGCAGAGACGCTGGTACTTAAGTGGTTAAAAGGGGCCAACCAGCTCTCTCCCAATGATTCTGGCCCAAAACTTGACTCTGCCGCTTCTTTGCTGAAGTCACAGACTTTTTGGGACATGGTGGCTTTTCACCAACCATCCACCACCCCATTCATCCGAACCATCCGACTTTGCACAGCACTCCGAAAACAAGACTGCTCAAAAAGTAGTCTTCATGTTGTTCTTGGTCCGCTACAGCAATTTCTGCTTATGAGCATTGGTAAGGGGTGGTCCCATAGAAGATATATCCATAACTGCAATTATCTTGAGCATCCTGCACTTCAATGCTGGCAAGACTTCAGAGTCACCACAGTAGCTTCAAATACCTCTTTGCTGCTTTGTAAAGGCATTTTAGCAGCTTTAGTGTTTTCTTAAAGTGGATCCGAGATGAAAAACAAACTATAACAAGTAGGTCTATATGTCTTATCTAAAGTTTAGATAGTTTACACAGCAAATCTAGCTGCAAACAGCTTCAACAGTATATGATTATTTATTCCTGTAATACAACTACAGCAGCCATGTTTTGTTTGTCACATTACACACAGGCAAGCCGATAGCATCTCCAGCCCTCAGCCTGTGACAAATGCAGTCCCCTTTCCTCCTCCCTCCTCCCCTCTGCCTTTGAAATCTCTGGCTAGCAGCCTCCTCCTGCCCAGACTGAGCTCCCATAAACTCTTGCTACATAAGTCTGAGAATGCCAAGGCTCTCTGAAGCCATGGGTGAGGCTTGTTTTAGTTTATAGGGAATTAGAGTATTGAAACAAAACAAAAACGTATTTGGCTTGAGGCATGCCCTATAAACAATAGGAAAGGAACACAATTATGCAATGATTAAAGTTTATCTCGGATCCACTTTAATCTGATTAAGATTTGTCAGAAACGTTTTAACTTTTTGTCATCTACAAATGTTTTAACAGTACAATGATCATACCAGTGCCGGATTTACCATAAGGCACTGTGGGCATGTGCCTACATGCGCCTGATGATGGAAAGGTGGCTCACTCCCCTCCCCAAGTGCCTCCCTTCTGAGAAAGTAAATGAGAAGCTACTTCACTTGCGGTGCAGTTCGGCGGGACTTTGTAGGTTCATGGAAGATGAAGTTTACTGTACCTATAGACTCCTGTGATGTAAATCTGGGCCTGGTTCACTCTTAACCTTCTATAAAAGAATGTAAGGTTCATATGAAGAGTTACGATTTCATTTTTCTACATTTATCTATTTCACAGCTTCAGAAATGAAGGACCAAAGGGTGATCCTGCTGCGTGAGGAGCTGCGTGTTCTGCGTGGCACGGTGTCTCATTTGAAACAGATGCTGCATGGGCTGGAGAGGCGGCTTGAGCAGCAGAGCCAGAAGAATAAGGAGGAATTAGAGGAGCAGAGGATGAGTGTACTGGAGATAAAGGCAGAGGTGCTGAAGCTCTGTGAGTTTTGAGCTGGGACAAATAGACTATATTTTTTTTTATTTTATGGTGTTTATAAGTTTACACACCCCAGTTCTTAATCCTATTCATTCCCCATAAAACATCAATGAGATTTTGAAGTCTTCTGTGGTAGTTGTGCATAAGGCTCTTGATCATCTCAGACAGTAAAGCTGCCTATTCTTCAGGCCAGAAAGCCTCGAGCTCCCATAAGTTCTTGGGCTGTGTTGCATGGACTGCCACACCACAATTTGAGTCCTGTGTTTCACCTGAAGTGTTTGTAGGTTTTTCCTTGTATCACAACTATTGTTTCTGGCAAGCAAGCAAAAAGTCCAGGTTAGCACACCGTTAGAAGATGCAGGTTTCTTCAATTTATTGCTCCATTAGCACATAAATATGACAATTGTTTCGGGGCCACAGCGGGTCCCCTTCTTTAGATAGTGCAAACAAACAATACACCCATTGTGCACATCAGTTATATACTCTATAAGGTGGAGATCCACCCATGGCAATCAAAACAATAGCCCCTCCCATCATTCCTGCTTCAGATGTAAACAAACCATACTACACTTCACAATATACACCATCCGGTATATCATAGCAATATCAACAAATGTTATTAAAGGTTGCATGTGCTCATACATGTCCCACATGCTCAATATTTAAATTCATTGCAGTGCTGCTGCCAGTTGCTGGTGTCAAACGGAGTAATGCTCACCCGCCTAAATGTGTCAATCGGGATCCGTTCCCATTCAAACCTGATAGGTCCATGATTCGCGCCACGGCCGCTACAGCCGTTACCGTGCGCTCTGCTTACTATCCATGGGGAGACTGCATCACTTCCGCAATGCACGGCATCCCCATGACGTCGCTTCCGCCATACGCAAAAGGCATCGCGTCTGGCTTCGTCATGGCAACCATCAGGTCACCAGTCACTGTGCGCCGTAGACGCCGTGGCGCCGTGCGCCATAACCCTGGCAACCGCCGGGCAACCCGACGCTGCGCGCCATAGACGTACAAAGTACGTCACAGAGGGGAATCCCAGCCCATCCCACTATGCAGACCCAGTCACACAGTGGGCGTGGGCCTGGGTACTCCTGGCCAATCGTGGCTCTCAAATATTGATCCAAGCTGCGGGTGCATTGTGCGGCTGTCATGGCAACCGCGAACAACGCACCCCGCACGCCTGAAGATGCATATGGCTACTCAGGGCGAAGGGTATCCGGCGATTTTCATGAAATACCGTAATGACACGTAAAGGGGAGCATCAATCCTTGGCACCCCAAACATTCTACAAAATGCATATGAACTATTGGTCAGCAGCAAATGAAACCTTACTAACATTAAATTCTGGTCGGCGCCAGATATACATTAGTGCAGAAAGGTGGAGAGGGGGAGAGGAGGAGAAACTGAAATAAAAAAGGTGGGAAGGAGAGGAACAGAAAAAAGGGGGAGGGGGGGGGGGGGAAGAGGAAACAAAGGGAAAAGAAAAGAGAACAAAGAGAAAAAAAGAAAAGAAAAAAAGGGGGGGAAGGAGGAAGAGGAAAAGATTGCCAATAATAAGTGACAATAATCCCAAACAGATAATGTAACATGGTAGTTGTGGCGGGGGAGACCCCCTCTAGATACCCTGCGAGGTTAAACAATCACAACATCATTTCCTCCATAAGTCAGCCGCACAGGCATTGTCCCATTGGTCATAAAAGGCAGAATAAGTTAAACCAAACTAAAATGTCTATTTGATCATCTCTCGCTCAGAAAACAGTTCAATGAATTATATTGATTAAGCCCTCTTGGGGAAACCGTATCTAGAGTGTGTATCCAGTACGCCTCCCTCTGTAACAGTAACCTGTCCCGATCGCCACCCCTACGGGGTTTTTTGACACAATCAATGACCAGCCCTTTCAGGTCGCTGGCACAATGTCCCATATTGGCGAAATGGACTGCTACTGGTTTAGTAACGTCCAAAGTTTTCCCTTTCTTAAGTGCCTCAAGGGCCAATCTGATATCACTCCTGTGATGTTGGAAACGTACTTTGAAAGCATTCGTAGTTTTTCCCACGTATGCCAGTCCACAAGGGCACCGCAACATGTATGTACAATATTCCGTATTGCAGTTGTAGTAATCCTTAAGGTAATATCTCCTTCCGCTCCTAGGGTCAGAAAAATGTTTGCCTGTAATCAATGAATTGCATACATTGCATTTATAACATTTGTAGCAGCCCTTTCTGTCTGAAAAAGTGAAGGGAGATTTTTCATATTTATACACTGGGTCGGCCTGTACCAAAATGTCACGCAAACTTTTGCTGGATCTGTATGAAAATAGGGGAGGTTCATATAGGATTGGGTTCAGCGCCACATCTGATTGTAATATGGTGAGGTTTTTGCCCACTGATTTTTTAATCATAGTGGCCATTGGGCTATAGTCATGGACCAATGCCAAACTATTTTTGGCTGGTCTATCCTCATTTCCTTCCATGATATCCTTAGCCCTACATAGGGCCTCAGACAGTATACCATCAGGGTATCCTCTTTCAAGGAACCGTTCTTTCATGACCTCTAATTCCCTGGAAACCTCATCTTTTTCGTTGCAGATCCTCAGTACCCTTAGAAATTGTGATATAGGGAGACTGCTAATCAAATGTTTCGGGTGGGCGCTGTCATAATGTACGCAAGGTATTGCGGTCTGTTGGTTTCCTATAAACACTAGTGCTCAATCCTCCATCCTTCTTGGTGACCATCACATCCAAGAAGGGAACATTAGTTTCTGATACTTCTGGATTGAACACTATCCCCTCGAATAGTGAATTCAAATATTCAACAAACCTTTCAAGTTCATCAGACATTCCCCTCCACAGCACAAACACATCGTCAATGTACCTCGTCCACAAAACCACCATGGGCGAGGTACACTGGCGACACAATAACCCCTGGTCTCCTCCAAGTAGCCAACAAACAAATTGGCAAACGCCGGGGCTGCCGAGCTGCCCATGGCAGTACCCCCTGCATTGTCTGAACCAGTCCTTTTCAAAGCGAAAACAGTTCTCAGTGAGGATCAGTTCCAATCCTGCTAAGATGAATTCTGCAGGTAGTAACTTGTCATCCTGTTTGGACAAGAAGTGTTTTACGGCCCCTTTAGTCCCCTCACTATTAGGGATCGAGGTATACAAGGAGCTAATGTCCATTGTGCACAACAAAATTTCATCACTCACCTCTCCGACGGCTGTTAACCTCTGTAGGAAATGTCCCGTATCCTTGAGGTATGCTGGTAATGACTGGACCAGGGGTTGGAGATGAAAGTCCACAAACCTGGCCAAAGGCTGCGTAGCCGAGTCGGTGCCTGAGATAATTGGTCGGAACTTGAGTGGTGCGGTGCCCTTATGGACCTTAGGCAGTCCGTAGATCACGGGTCTTTGGGGAAATTTGGGCAGAAGGTATTCATATTCCCTTTCCGATATCCATCTATTGGAAATCGCCAAATCGAGCAAATTGTGCAACTTCCTCAAGGTACACGGGGTTGGGTCAGACTGTATACAGATGTAGCTTGTGCTGTCAGCCAGCATGGTTCTGATTCCTGAGCTATAATCCCGATAATTCATGATGACCACTGCTCCGCCTTTGTCGGCTGGCTTTATGATAATTTGGTCCATTCTCCTTTTAGTCCTTTCGAGACTTGCTCTTTCCCTCCTTGTTAGGTTGTTCCGGGTGGGTGTCATTTGCTGATTGTGCTGTATATCATATTTGACTGACTTGATGTAGGTTTCAATGCTCGGGAATGTCCCTGGTGGGGTAAACGTACTCTTTAGTTTGAATCTAGTGCTCTGCTCTAGTGACTGGCTTGATACTGGTCGATTATAGAAAAATTGCTTCAACTTCATCAGCCTTTCATATCGGAATAGATCCACCTCCAATTGAAAGGCATTAAATTCTAGCTGTAGGGCAAAACGAAAGTCCTTTAGCCAGGACCGCCATCTCGCCTTCACTCAGGGTGTAATCACTAAGATTTATTATGGGACACGAGGTGTACTCCTTGTGTGCGGGCGTTGGTGATGACTGTTTTTGATTTACGGCCCCCTCCTGACTCGTCTCCCTCCTCTTCCTTGTTGAAAACCCCGATGAACCTGGGGTGTCGCTTTTCGGAGGAGGGATTTTTCTGTGTGAACTTCACTGTCTGTGTTAGGGTTCCTTTTAGGTGGCTCCTTTGGACCCTTTCTGGGTCTCGGTCTCCTGTAAGTGGGCCGTGGTCCCCTCCTCTCACCAGAAATCCCAACAAGCCAGGGGTAAATGCGGCCTTCTTGGTGATCCTGGCAGATTTGGCGGAATTTTTCTCTTTTCCTTTGCCTGTATATCTTCTCTGTATTTATCTATATCTTTATCAAGAACAGTCAGCTGTTCTGCCAGTTTCTTATCAGTATTGAGCAGTTCCTGTATACCTGTCTGTATTGGAACAATCTCCTTCTCTACCTGGAGTAGTAGTACTCGCACCTCTTCGATCACCATCAACATATAGTTGAGTGAGTGCTGTGTGGATAGTGCACACCATCGGTCACAGAAGTCCCTCTTATTCCGGCTGATTGTCGGTTGTATCCCCAATCTAAAGCCACCCTGGCAGATACTTGATTGACACATTTAGGCGGGTGAGCATTACTCCGTTTGACACCAGCAACTGGCAGCAGCACTGCAATGAATTTAAATATTGAGCATGTGGGACATGTATGAGCACATGCAACCTTTAATAACATTTGTTGATATTGCTATGATATACCGGATGGTGTATATTGTGAAGTGTAGTATGGTTTGTTTACATCTGAAGCAGGAATGATGGGAGGGGCTATTGTTTGAATTGCCATGGGTGGATCTCCACCTTATAGAGTATATAACTGATGTGCACAATGGGTGTATTGTTTGTTTGCACTATCTGAAGAAGGGGACCCGCTGTGGCCCCGAAACAATTGTCATATTTATGTGCTAATGGAGCAATAAATTGAAGAAACCTGCATCTTCTAACGGTGTGCTAACCTGGACTTTTTGCTTGCTTATGATATTGTCGGATGTTTGGGCTCAGCATCCACAGGTTGCAGCACCCGGATCTAGGGTATGGTGTGCCACCTCTACAACACAATTGCATTACTTGTTACGAGTCTTGGAGGTGAGCACCCCCCGGAGTATCTTTGACTGTATGTCATTACTTTGAAACGTGGATTACAAATATCTCATCAGAAGTGACTGTACTGTCGCTTGCTTGTCACCGTGGAGTGAAGAAAGCAATCTTTTAACAGCCACATACGGAATCACATATGGAGACTGTGGACGAGGGGGACCCTACATTCTCCTACTCAGCTGAGGAGATCAGCAACATCCTGTTTGCAGGGAGTAGACGGATTGGATTTGGATCTGATAAAGCAACTGACCTGCTACGGGAACTACGCAGACTAAAGAAACGTCAAGTGGATCTGGAGTTACATGGCCACACACTCTCTGAATACTATCGATGTAAGAAGATCCCAAAAGGCTTTAGATTGGGGATACAACCGACAATCAGCCGGAATAAGAGGGACTTCTGTGACCGATGGTGTGCACTATCCACACAGCACTCACTCAACTATATGTTGATGGTGATCGAAGAGGTGCGAGTACTACTACTCCAGGTAGAGAAGGAGATTGTTCCAATACAGACAGGTATACAGGAACTGCTCAATACTGATAAGAAACTGGCAGAACAGCTGACTGTTCTTGATAAAGATATAGATAAATACAGAGAAGATATACAGCAAAGGAAAAGAGAAAAATTCCGCCAAATCTGCCAGGATCACCAAGAAGGCCGCATTTACCCCTGGCTTGTGGGGATTTCTGGTGAGAGGAGGGGACCACGGCCCACTTACAGGAGACCGAGACCCAGAAAGGGTCCAAAGGAGCCACCTAAAAGGAACCCTAACACAGACAGTGAAGTTCACACAGAAAATCCCTCCTCCGAAAGCGACACCCCAGGTTCATCGGGGTTTCAACAAGGAAGAGGAGGAGACGAGTCAGGAGGGGCCGTAAATCAAAAACAGTCATCACAACGCCCGCACACAAGGAGTACACCTCGTGTCCCATAATAAATCTTAGTGATTACACCCTGAGTGAAGGCGAGATGGCGGTCCTGGCTAAAGGACTTTCGTTTTGCCCTACAGCTAGATTTAATGCCTTTCAATTGGAGGTGGATCTATTCCGATATGAAAGGCTGATGAAGTTGAAGCAATTTTTCTATAATCGACCAGTATCAAGCCAGTCACTAGAGCAGAGCACTAGATTCAAACTAAAGAGTACGTTTACCCCACCAGGGACATTCCCGAGCATTGAAACCTACATCAAGTCAGTCAAATATGATATACAGCACAATCAGCAAATGACACCCACCCGGAACAACCTAACAAGGAGGGAAAGAGCAAGTCTCAAAGGACTAAAAGAGAATGACCAAATTATCATAAAGCCAGCCGACAAAGGCGGAGCAGTGGTCATCATGAATTATCGGGATTATAGCTCAGGAATCAGAACCATGCTGGCTGACAGCACAAGCTACATCTGTATACAGTCTGACCCAACCCCGTGTACCTTGAGGAAGTTGCACAATTTGCTCGATTTGGCGATTTCCAATAGATGGATATCGGAAAGGGAATATGAATACCTTCTGCCCAAATTTCCCCAAAGACCCGTGATCTACGGACTGCCTAAGGTCCATAAGGGCACCGCACCACTCAAGTTCCGACCAATTATCTCAGGCACCGACTCGGCTACGCAGCCTTTGGCCAGGTTTGTGGACTTTCATCTCCAACCCCTGGTCCAGTCATTACCAGCATACCTCAAGGATACGGGACATTTCCTACAGAGGTTAACAGCCGTCGGAGAGGTGAGTGATGAAATTTTGTTGTGCACAATGGACATTAGCTCCTTGTATACCTCGATCCCTAATAGTGAGGGACTAAAGGCCGTAAAACACTTCTTGTCCAAACAGGATGACAAGTTACTACCTGCAGAATTCATCTTAGCAGGATTGGAACTGATCCTCACTGAGAACTGTTTTCGCTTTGAAAAGGACTGGTTCAGACAATGCAGGGGTACTGCCATGGGCAGCTCGGCAGCCCCGGCGTTTGCCAATTTGTTTGTTGGCTACTTGGAGGAGACCAGGGTTATTGTGTCGCCAGTGTACCTCGCCCATGTGGTTTTGTGGACGAGGTACATTGACGATGTGTTTGTGCTGTGGAGGGGAATGTCTGATGAACTTGAAAGGTTTGTTGAATATTTGAATTCACTATTCGAGGGGATAGTGTTCAATCCAGAAGTATCAGAAACTAATGTTCCCTTCTTGGATGTGATGGTCACCAAGAAGGATGGAGGATTGAGCACTAGTGTTTATAGGAAACCAACAGACCGCAATACCTTGCTACATTATGACAGCGCCCACCCGAAACATTTGATTAGCAGTCTCCCTATATCACAATTTCTAAGGGTACTGAGGATCTGCAACGAAAAAGATGAGGTTTCCAGGGAATTAGAGGTCATGAAAGAACGGTTCCTTGAAAGAGGATACCCTGATGGTATACTGTCTGAGGCCCTATGTAGGGCTAAGGATATCATGGAAGGAAATGAGGATAGACCAGCCAAAAATAGTTTGGCATTGGTCCATGACTATAGCCCAATGGCCACTATGATTAAAAAATCAGTGGGCAAAAACCTCACCATATTACAATCAGATGTGGCGCTGAACCCAATCCTATATGAACCTCCCCTATTTTCATACAGATCCAGCAAAAGTTTGCGTGACATTTTGGTACAGGCCGACCCAGTGTATAAATATGAAAAATCTCCCTTCACTTTTTCAGACAGAAAGGGCTGCTACAAATGTTATAAATGCAATGTATGCAATTCATTGATTACAGGCAAACATTTTTCTGACCCTAGGAGCGGAAGGAGATATTACCTTAAGGATTACTACAACTGCAATACGGAATATTGTACATACATGTTGCGGTGCCCTTGTGGACTGGCATACGTGGGAAAAACTACGAATGCTTTCAAAGTACGTTTCCAACATCACAGGAGTGATATCAGATTGGCCCTTGAGGCACTTAAGAAAGGGAAAACTTTGGACGTTACTAAACCAGTAGCAGTCCATTTCGCCAATATGGGACATTGTGCCAGCGACCTGAAAGGGCTGGTCATTGATTGTGTCAAAAAACCCCGTAGGGGTGGCGATCGGGACAGGTTACTGTTACAGAGGGAGGCGTACTGGATACACACTCTAGATACGGTTTCCCCAAGAGGGCTTAATCAATATAATTCATTGAACTGTTTTCTGAGCGAGAGATGATCAAATAGACATTTTAGTTTGGTTTAACTTATTCTGCCTTTTATGACCAATGGGACAATGCCTGTGCGGCTGACTTATGGAGGAAATGATGTTGTGATTGTTTAACCTCGCAGGGTATCTAGAGGGGGTCTCCCCCGCCACAACTACCATGTTACATTATCTGTTTGGGATTATTGTCACTTATTATTGGCAATCTTTTCCTCTTCCTCCTTCCCCCCCTTTTTTTCTTTTCTTTTTTTCTCTTTGTTCTCTTTTCTTTTCCCTTTGTTTCCTCTTCCCCCCCCCTCCCCCTTTTTTCTGTTCCTCTCCTTCCCACCTTTTTTATTTCAGTTTCTCCTCCTCTCCCCCTCTCCACCTTTCTGCACTAATGTATATCTGGCGCCGACCAGAATTTAATGTTAGTAAGGTTTCATTTGCTGCTGACCAATAGTTCATATGCATTTTGTAGAATGTTTGGGGTGCCAAGGATTGATGCTCCCCTTTACGTGTCATTACGGTATTTCATGAAAATCGCCGGATACCCTTCGCCCTGAGTAGCCATATGCATCTTCAGGCGTGCGGGGTGCGTTGTTCGCGGTTGCCATGACAGCCGCACAATGCACCCGCAGCTTGGATCAATATTTGAGAGCCACGATTGGCCAGGAGTACCCAGGCCCACGCCCACTGTGTGACTGGGTCTGCATAGTGGGATGGGCTGGGATTCCCCTCTGTGACGTACTTTGTACGTCTATGGCGCGCAGCGTCGGGTTGCCCGGCGGTTGCCAGGGTTATGGCGCACGGCGCCACGGCGTCTACGGCGCACAGTGACTGGTGACCTGATGGTTGCCATGACGAAGCCAGACGCGATGCCTTTTGCATATGGCGGAAGCGACGTCATGGGGATGCCGTGCATTGCGGAAGTGATGCAGTCTCCCCATGGATAGTAAGCAGAGCGCACGGTAACGGCTGTAGCGGCCGTGGCGCGAATCATGGACCTATCAGGTTTGAATGGGAACGGATCCCCACCCTGGCAGATACTGATTGACACATTTAGGCGGGTGAGCATTACTCCGTTTGACACCAGCAACTGGCAGCAGCACTGCAATGAATTTAAATATTGAGCATGTGGGACATGTATGAGCACATGCAACCTTTAATAACATTTGTTGATATTGCTATGATATACCGGATGGTGTATATTGTGAAGTGTAGTATGGTTTGTTTACATCTGAAGCAGGAATGATGGGAGGGGCTATTGTTTTGATTGCCATGGGTGGATCTCCACCTTATAGAGTATATAACTGATGTGCACAATGGGTGTATTGTTTGTTTGCACTATCTGAAGAAGGGGACCCGCTGTGGCCCCGAAACAATTGTCATATTTATGTGCTAATGGAGCAATAAATTGAAGAAACCTGCATCTTCTAACGGTGTGCTAACCTGGACTTTTTGCTTGCTTATGATATTGTCGGATGTTTGGGCTCAGCATCCACAGGTTGCAACACCCGGATCTAGGGTATGGTGTGCCACCTCTACAACACAATTGCATTTATTGTTTCTGGCAAGTGTGGCAGAAATTTGAGTTGGTCTACCTGACTGTTGTTTGGTTACAAAAGAACCCATAATTTTCCACTTCTTATTCAGAGTTTGAACACTGCTGATTTGGCAAATGGCAGCCGGGTTATTGTTATTGTTATTGTTATTGTTTTGCAATAAAAAAAAAAAATAAAGAAAAAAAAAGCAATAAAAAATTGTATTGGTTTACCTGTGTTCACGTTTTTATAGTACTAAGTTTTAATCCATTGATACTGTATATTGACGAAACAGTAAAAAAAAGGCGCATGCGGCTAGCGGACTAATTGGGTGCCACGATAGGCACAATACAAAATTCCAGGAATTAGGTGCCAGAGTGGAAATTTGCACACCTGGTAAATAGCGGGCATTGGTACACTACTGCGGCCGTCCAAATGCCGATATTCTGTTAGCTTCCAAAAACAGTTTGCATGCAGAGTGTTCTGCACTGGACCTTTCCACCACAATGAGACCATTCTTCTGGAAGGGACCCTAACCTCTAGCTAAATACCAAACAAGCATAATGTAAACCTAGGAGCAGCTGACCATAAAATGGTTTACACATTTTTTTTTAGACAACGGGGGAGAAGTGGCAGTGCATCCTAAAACCAGGCCGCATCTGAGTGACTACCAGTTCTAGGGGGCTCTGCACGCCTGTGTTGGTAGTCACTCAGATGCTGCTTGGGTTTTGGATGCGCTGCCACTTCTCCCCAGTTGTACTAAGAAATACACAGACAGCTCATGGCAATCCAGATCTACTAGTAATATGGTGTTTTGTCAAATTTTGGGGGGTTTTGCTTGTCCAACCACCTCTTGATAATTCTACACAAGTTCTTGTAAGGCTTGGTGGTGTATTCTCCACAGTCAGCATGCAACGCATGAGCTGACGTGGAGGAGGTACACACACTAGCACAAGGAAACAGGCTATCCCTAGTATAGTGGAGGGGAGGACTGACTCCAATAGGAGATTTGTGGCGCACAGAGCCGGTGCAGATCCGACAGCCACAAACAATACTTTTGCGATAACGTCTCAGCGCAAGGTAGCGCTGAGCGCATAAACCAGAACTGAGGAGATCAGGACAGGTAGACAGAATGAACGCTTGCTAGCTAGCGGCTACTTAGCGACAGACAAGCGTCCAAAACAAGACAGACTGGAATGAGGCAGCCAATGCGTTGCGGCGATGGCGTGCCTCACAAAGACAGGACAGGATAGTCAGGAAATAGCAGGATCAAGATAGATGAACGTAACACAGACAAATATACAATAAGTATGTTTTCCTAGCGTATTACAATTACAGCTATCAATGAAACTATTTGTAATGTCTGACTAACATATGTATATATCGGCAATGAACCGATATATGACATAAGCAGGAACGCTGACTAGGACTGGAGTAATACAGGGAACAGGACTCAGAAGGATTCGCTATCTCTTCGCAGAGATGAACGCAATCCACAATTGGTAACAGAACAGGATTCAGAAGGATTCGTTATCTCTTTGCAGAGATGAACGCAATCCACAAACGGTAACAGAACAGGATTCAGAAGGATTCGTTATCTCTTCGCAGAGATGAACGCAATCCACAAACAGAACCAGGAGCAGGGTAACTACCTTAGCACGGGTGGTCACGGTACGCGGAACCTACCAAAACGTGCTGGAAAGCTGACTAACTGCACACAGGATATAAACAGTTCGTGTACGTATACATCAGCGACACTGATGTATCAACGTAACAACGTAACACGAATACAAGGAAAATAATAAACGTGCTGGTATGCATATATATTGGCAATGAACCGATGCAAAGACCAGCAAAGTATCTTTAGAACAAGAAACACGATCGGGGGCTGAAGCGACAGCAAGACTAGCTTAAACTGAAGCTATGAAAACCCAAGGAAACCCTGCAGGAAGCAGATCTTTATACTGAGGTCATCCAATGGGAGCAGACATGCAGATTCCCACACAGGTGAATGATAATCAGTCACAAGCTGACAGCAGGGAAAGGCAGACAAAGCTATGCAGCTTGCATGTAAAGAGATGAGAACTACCTGAGCTGCAGCACTACTACTTCCAGCAATGCCTGCTGCAGCAGCGATCATTACAGTACCCCCGCCCTTAAAAGCGGATTCCAGACGCTTTTCAAAACTGAAATTCCCAACAAAACAGTCTGACTGATAATTCATGATGACCGGGACAGCCCGGCAAGACCGAATTCCAGAATCAGTCCCCACAAGACTGGACCCATCAGAACCAGAACCTACAGAACCATGCCCATCAGTACTACAAGCCCCAGTGTGACACCCATCAGAACCATGATTTCCAGAAGAAAGCCCTCCGAAACTCCCTGAGCGAAACCCACCGCCTTCCAGGAACCGTTCAAAAACGCCAAAGCCTTTGCAATGCCCACCGGGACTGTCTTTACCAACACAAAACCCACTGTTGAACCAGTCCAAGGCACCAGGACAAGTTTTCTCAGAGACCTCCCAGAACACCTTGAAGCTCCAAAGAGATCCCCATAGGTCAGAACGCCCTTTAGGCTCACATGGAGAACTATCAAGAACCCCTATGGAACCTAGGGCAATTCCCGAGTCAGGGCCACAAGGACAAACATCAATATCAGGGCTTTCAGGGACCAGAACCATCTCTGGGCATGCAGGCAGACTGGCAACATCAGAACATGTTCCCACTAAGGAAGCATCAGAGCATGCTAACACCTTAGACACACTTGGGCATTCTGGCACACAAAGAACATCTGGGCACACTGGCACAAGAGAAACCTCTGGGCATGTCAAGGAACTGTGAGCCTCAGGGTCAGCCAAGACAGGACCAAAACCAGGACTGGCCAAAAAAAAATCATCATGACTAGACTTCGCAACTACTGGACTTTTACACGAGAATGCAGGATCAGACTTAGATGTCGCTGATTCCAGCAAAGTCAGTAACAAATCAGATTCAGGGGCACTAACAAGACAGGACAAATCTTCTGATGTATGCACTGAACCAGATAGGGACTCCACAACTACCTCTGGACTGGACTGAGACTCATCTAATACACTGGATTGGAGCTCATGAGGCGCTGCAGAACAAGTCAGTATTGCAGCAGCCCCCACCGGACTAGGCAAAACTGAGGAATTCCCTGGACAGGAAGGGGACTCTGGAACCTCTGCCACAGCGGCCAGAGAACCAGAATCTTTCAGGATACAGGGCTGGGTTTCAGGAACACTCATCAGACCGGACTGAAATTCTGAGATTTCTATTATTTTGACCAGAGAATCAGAATTATCCATGTTACAGGGCAAGACTTCTGAAACATTCAGAGGACAGGGCTGGAGTTCCTCGGCTGTTACAACACTGGAGAGGGACTCAACAACATTGGTTAAATCAGACTGTGTACAGGGCAAGGTATCTAACACACTTGCTGACGAGGACAATATTTCAATGGCTTCTGCTTTGCTGGGCAGAAATTCATCAAGTTTTATTAGAGCAGACTGTAATTCCAAAACAGCTGCTAGACAAGTGAATATTACTGCAACACCAACTGAGGTAAGCAGTGCCTCAGACTCCTCTGCTAGAGGGTCTGAAGTATCCAAAGTACTGGGTGAAGCATAAGACTCTGCGACCACAGCTTCACTGGACAGGATCACTGAACAGTCCATATTGCAGGGCAAAACCATGGAAGCACCTGCTGGACAGCATAATGATTCTGTGACCTGAGTTTCATTGGAGAGATCTACTGCACAATTCATGGTACAGGGCAAATTTATTGGAACATTTTCTGAACAAGGTAATAATTCTGCAATTTCAGGTTCACATAGCAGATGCTCTGAGCTATTCACGAAACTAGAGCGAGGTGTAGAAACAGGAAGATCAAGACACAATGTTTGCGCATCTGAATCACCATTCAATTGTAAAATTGGAAAATTCAGATGCTGGGGTTCTGAGGTTTCTGGACAGGATTGCTGGGACTCGGAAACTGATGTAGTGCATCTATTGGCATCTGCTGGATCAGACAGGAGTTGAACTTTATTAACACAGGTAATTTCTGCAGAAGTGTTTGCAGAGACAGGCAAGATTTTTCTGGTGTCTGTTTCACTGAACAAAGACTCATGAGTACTGGCTAGGCTGGACTCAGAAGTCAGCAGGACCTCTGGATTCTCTGCTGAGAAATTTGTGCAGGGCAAAGTTAAGAATGTATCAGTGGCTTCTGTTTTACTGGTAAGTAACACTGAGTTATCCATGGTACAGGGTGGAATTGCAGGAACTTCAATTTCACACAAAAAGAGCTCCGAATCACCTGCTGAATCAGCCAAAGGTGCTGAAGCAGGCGGGTCAGAACGCCAAATTTGCGAATTCGGAGTCACATAAAAATCATCCAAAATCAGTTCCCACACATCAATCAATGGAGCCACAAAGTCATACCCACACACACCAGTTTTTATTAGGTTATAGGCAGACTTAATGCATGCATTCAATACTAATTCACTTTTTGCACTGTAAAATTGACAAAATGAACTTGAATCATTCTTCCATTCATAGACCAGGGCTTCCATCTCTCCTTTCTCAAATGGAGGATCCCATGCATACTTAACAGGCAGATCATGGTTTGCAGATATGATTGTAGCAGGGACATATATTGGGTTAATTAGCAGGTGATTGGCAGATTCCTTATTCCTAAGAATCTCCAATACCTGTAGCAAGTGCTGAACTGTAGTGTATGCAAACTTTCCTTGCTTCACAAATAAGTTGATTTGTTCAATACTCTGTAATATCTCCTCATAATCATACTCAGATAATTCTTTTAAACAAAAATCTTTATTTTCCCTAGCCAGGGAGGAAAGTTCATTAGTAGTTTCATAAGTCCATTTAACTCCCCTGAAAGACAATTACATTTCATTATCTGTTAATGGCAGAATCTCATTATAGGTCTCAGTCGCTAAGGATAACGACTCTGCAGATCGGACACGTTTCTTAGAACGTTTGCGTTTTGCCTTAGACCCTGCTGTTTTTGGTGATTTATTCAAGGCTGCAGGAAAATTATCAGTAACACTTTCTGCTTGCTGAACATTTTTGCAAGCAATTGAAGGAGTAGCTGATTGGCCTGCTGCCAGGAGTTCATTAAGAGGAAAAGGCAATGGATCTATGCGCAACCAGTTATGGATCACAAACGCTAGAAATTCCAGCGGTCTCTCTTTCAAATCGGAATGATTGAGAACATCAAATGCCCACTGGAATAATTCCCCTTTAAACAAAATATAACTTAGTTGGAGTGCCCAGGTTGAAACAGCAGTCGCTTGGAGATCAGGATTGGCCAGGAACCTGGCACATTCAGAGAAAAACTCATTTTCTGTTTCAGAGCTAAGTTCTTCAAATTTCTTAAAGGAACAGGAACCATAATTAACAGTGTCATACTTTCTGGGAACCCCCCCCCCACAATGGGGATTGGTAATGGGGTTTTCATAATGTAAGGCTTGGTGGTGTATTCTCCACCTGTTTCTTAATAAAAAACACACATTCCAATGGTACTCAACGGCTAAAAAATGACATTTCCAAAAATACAAACAAAAAATACTTAGCAGGTCACTGCAGGTTTTGGAGGTGCGGAGGTGAAGTCGACGGCCGTTTCGCCCTGCAATTAGGGCTTTCTCGAGACCGAACACCCCATTAGCGCAGAGAGCAAAGCTATATAGTGTGCAGAGGCACCCCACCCACGCTGCTGGGAGCGGCTGTGACGCCAAGCCCCCATTCAAACCAACCAATGCCGAGCGCTGTGACAAACAGGTGGTTCCACTCACCTGTACAATTATGGCCTCCAATCAGGGAAGAGGAAGAGCCGAGGCAGCCAAGTGACTTTATCTCGCGTTACGTTCGTTACACTGTTGGCACGTATTACGTGTATGGCGGGGTATATGCCGGCGCACCTGACGCATAGGGCGGAAGCCTGCGCGATTGGTTCTGACGCATAGGGCGGAAGCCTGCGCGATTGGTTGTGGTGCAAGGCGGAACGCGGATGCGTTCCAGCTGCGTGACACGCGGAAGTGCTGGATACGGTGGCCGGGAGAATGAGACTGGAGTGTGGTGGCGTGTGATACGCCGGCTGCCTCGGCTCTTCCTCTTCCCTGATTGGAGGCCATAATTGTACAGGTGAGTGGAACCACCTGTTTGTCACAGCGCTCGGCATTGGTTGGTTTGAATGGGGGCTTGGCGTCACAGCCGCTCCCAGCAGCGTGGGTGGGGTGCCTCTGCACACTATATAGCTTTGCTCTCTGCGCTAATGGGGTGTTCGGTCTCGAGAAAGCCCTAATTGCAGGGCGAAACGGCCGTCGACTTCACCTCCGCACCTCCAAAACCTGCAGTGACCTGCTAAGTATTTTTTGTTTGTATTTTTGGAAATGTCATTTTTTAGCCGTTGAGTACCATTGGAATGTGTGTTTTTTATTAAGAAACATATTAAAGGTTCAAAGTTTTTTAAGCGGATGTGCTGCTCCTGGAATGCTTTGCTGCTATACACAACTATATGATATTCCCTTATTGATTCTGGATGTTGCACCATCATATCTGTTTATGGTACACGGCTGGCCTTTAATGAGTGCACTCGCCACACCATTTTCTTCTTTGCTACAAGTGTATTCTCCACAGTCAGCATGCAACGCATGAGCTGACGTGGAGGAGGTACACACACTAGCACAAGGAAACAGGCTATCCCTAGTATAGTGGAGGGGAGGACTGACTCCAATAGGAGATTTGTGGCGCACAGAGCCGGTGCAGATCCGACAGCCACAAACAATACTTTTGCGATAACGTCTCAGCGCAAGGTAGCGCTGAGCGCATAAACCAGAACTGAGGAGATCAGGACAGGTAGACAGAATGAACGCTTGCTAGCTAGCGGCTACTTAGCGACAGACAAGCGTCCAAAACAAGACAGACTGGAATGAGGCAGCCAATGCGTTGCGGCGATGGCGTGCCTCACAAAGACAGGACAGGATAGTCAGGAAATAGCAGGATCAAGATAGATGAACGTAACACAGACAAATATACAATAAGTATGTTTTCCTAGCGTATTACAATTACAGCTATCAATGAAACTATTTGTAACGTCTGACTAACATATGTATATATCGGCAATGAACCGATATATGACATAAGCAGGACTGGAGTAATACAGGGAACAGGACTCAGAAGGATTCGCTATCTCTTCGCAGAGATGAACGCAATCCACAATTGGTAACAGAACAGGATTCAGAAGGATTCGTTATCTCTTTGCAGAGATGAACGCAATCCACAAACGGTAACAGAACAGGATTCAGAAGGATTCGTTATCTCTTCGCAGAGATGAACGCAATCCACAAACAGAACCAGGAGCAGGGTAACTACCTTAGCACGGGTGGTCACGGTACGCGCAACCTACCAAAACGTGCTGGAAAGCTGACTAACTGCACACAGGATATAAACAGTTCGTGTACGTATACATCAGCGACACTGATGTATCAACGTAACACGAATACAAGGAAAATAATAAACGTGCTGGTATGCATATATATTGGCAATGAACCAATATATGATGCAAAGACCAGCAAAGTATCTTTAGAACAAGAAACACGATCGGGGGCTGAAGCGACAGCAAGACTAGCTTAAACTGAAGCTATGAAAACCCAAGGAAACCCTGCAGGAAGCAGATCTTTATACTGAGGTCATCCAATGGGAGCAGACATGCAGATTCCCACACAGGTGAATGATAATCAGTCACAAGCTGACAGCAGGGAAAGGCAGACAAAGCTATGCAGCTTGCATGTAAAGAGATGAGAACTACCTGAGCTGCAGCACTACTACTTCCAGCAATGCCTGCTGCAGCAGCGATCATTACAGTTCTCAATTGGATTTAGGTCTGGTGAGTTTACAGGCCATGGCCTTAAAATTACAAGGTTTAGCTTTCTCAGCCATTTAGCTATTACTTTGGTCATATTGGAGGTTGCTCCATCATGCAGGAAAAAACATAGATCTTCACCAAATGTAATCAGCAAATATTTTTAAACTAAGTATTTGTGCCTTTCTAAAAAATGTTGTCAATGAATTTCTTCTATGGTAATTGTAAAGTAAAAGTAAAGAGGCAAGTGGCAATGTAATGGAAGATAGTGGAATATGGTAAAGTATTGAGGATACAAGACACTTTCTATATCTACTGAATGTTATATCTACGACTTTGTGCTTTCCATTTATGCTGTAGTCCTTTCTACAAATACAGTGAATGATTTGAAGTGAAGTGGATCACATCAAAAAGGACTGGAAGGTTTTTTAGTCTTTCTTCCATATATAGAAAAAGACACATTCCCAATTATAATATTACTGTTATATCTACACCAGCCGTCCCAGTCTCAGTATTGTGATAGGTAGCGTGTGTGTCCGTCTCTGTCCCCATGTTGTTCTTTGCCGTAAAGGATAATACATACAGAGGTAAGGGTGGCCACCACTTCTGTCAGTAGCTGAATATAGAGAGGCAACGCTTTATGGAAGCGATCCACGAATCATGCAGAAGGCACTACCCCAGGCCCGCCAATCACGGCTGGGCACTGCTCTGCTCCCTTCTCTCATTGGAGCTGATGGCCTCGCCGGCGCAACCATGGCTCCGTCATTGGGGCCAATCACTCACTCCAATGATGAAGTCAGGGTCCCACCTGCGAGACCATCGGTTTCCAATGAGAGCAAGGAGCAGAGCAGTACGCAGCTGTGATCGGCAGGTCTGGGGCAGCGAGAACCCCCCCTCCCTGTCTGATTTGTGGATTGCTTCCTTAAATCCTTGAGTTGCCTCTCTATGTGCGGCTGACAGGAGGGGTAGGTACCTGTACCTCTGTATGTATTATCCTTGGCTGCAAAGAATGACATGGGGACAGAGATGGACAGGGGGAACCAGAGGAGGATGCAGGGGGACCAGAGGAGAACACAGGGGGACCAAAGGAGGACACGAGAACCGAAGAGGCTATGGGGGAGAAAGGGACACTGTCGTGCAGAGGAGGACACAGTGGAGCAAAGAAGGACACTGGGCTAGAGGATGATATAGGGGGCACAAGAGGTACAAGGAACATAATAATTGATGAAAAAGGTCCATAAGACACCCGTGCACCATGGATGCACCAGGTTTAGTATTTGTTTCCCTGGTTTTTGTCCTCTAAACCCAGGTGCATTTTATGGTCATGAGTGTCTTATCATCCAAAAAATACGGCAACTGCGGCAGCAGCAGGAGAGTATAAACGTCAGCAGCAGAATAATGCAGTGTACCCAGGCTTCCTGCCCCCTGAGAGACCTGGGTTAGGTAAAATATCAGGTAGCTGCAATAACAGCAGCAGGATAATCCAGCAATCCCAGGTCTCCTGCCCCTTGGAAACCAGGATTAGGTAAAATATCATTAAGTAACTGCAGCAGCAGCAGGAAATAATTAGTGTCAGTAGCAGGATAATGCACCATTCCCAGGCCTCTGTTCCTTGAGAGTCAATATTATCAGAAATATCTTCAGGTAGCTGCAACAGCAGCAAGAGAGTGTCAGCAGCAGAATGATGCAGAAGACCCAGACCTCCTGCCCTTTGGAGACTTGGGTTAGGTAAGATAAAGATAACATTTGGTAGCTGCTGCAACAACAGCAGCAGTCTGGCACTGGATGGCTGAGGAAACTAACACGGATGGTGAGGTGGGTGCTGCTGGATGCCGCTTCCAAGCTGGTGTGCAGAGGGAATCGGATGGGAGTGGGACTGGGCAGGTTGGATAGGGACAGGCAGAAGCTGAAAGAAAGGGAGAGGTGCCTCTTGCTGCTGCTACTTCTCTTCCAACAACAGTCTATCCACTGTGACTTTTTATAAGATCTTACTCCCACATGTGGTGGATGTGCAGGTGTCTCATCATGCTACAAGTGCCATGTGTGCTTGCCAATTTCCCTCTGCTCACCGAGCAACGGCAGAGGGTGTAGACCACGCAGGACTGATCCACTGCGTGGATGGTAAAGTAGTCCAATGCTGGTGATGAGCTTGCAACATTTCTGATAGATGTGCTAGCAAGCCTTTGCCCAGCATGGGACTGGGTGGTCAAAGATGGGGTAGCAGCTGCAGGCTGCTGGGTTTGGCCCTGCTTCCAGCACCTGCTGCTGCCTACCCCACCAGTTGCCGTCCACATTGGAACACTCACCTTACTATCCAAAAGACTCACATCATCATCCAGTTTGACCTGGGACCTTGACCCAAGAGGTGCATACAAGAGTTGCATGTGGCCCCTCCACCTGGCCATGTTGCTTATCTGAGGTGGACTGGTGATGCTGTGGGCTGTTGACACAAGCTCCCAGTCTTGATGGATTCCTGGATGAGGAAAACACAGGGGCCATTTCTGTCACCACTGCCCCACCACTTCTTGGGAGTTTGGTGTCCCATAGTCTCCAACACTACATACCAATCATTATCCAAATCTTGCTCTTCCTGCTCGTCATCATATGTGAGATTGATCTTACACGCAGAGGACTGGGAGAAAGAAACCTCATCAGCATATGCAGCTGCTGCAGAGAGGTCTGATCATAAGGAGCCTGGCTCTAGCGGTGCTGCTGCCACTAGTGGCAAATTCGTTGCTCTGGGTAAAGGGCTCCTGCTGGAAGTACTCCACCACTCTGTCCACCTGCTGCTCATTGAGAATTCTCCTCTGAACAGAGAGAGAGAGAGAGGTAGATAGACAGTTTGGTCCAAAGCACGTATATAAAAAATTAACCAATTTATGTGCAAAATAACACACCTACACTATACTGCCTAGTAAAACTAAACAAATACCTAGGCTACTACTACATAAAACACTAATAGCAGACTAAAGAAAAGTAAGCACAAAAAGAACTAAAATTAGAGATTAAAATAAAACACATGACACAACACCGAGCAGAGTGGAACCTGCACAGGAGGAGACAGAGAGGACTCTGCAGGCTCATGACACAACACCCAGCAGAGAGGCACCAGCACACAAGAACAGAGAGGACCCTGCAGGCACATGACACGACACTGAGCAGAGATAGCGTAAACCACAAGGAGACAGGACTCTGTAGGAACATGACACAACACTGAGCAGAAAGGCACCAGCACACAAGAAGGCAGAGAGTATCCTGCAGGCACATGACTCAACACTGAGCAGAGAGGACCCTGCAGGCACATGACAACATTGAGCAGAGAGGCCCCAACACAGAAGGAGACAGAGAGGATCCTGCAGGCTCAAGACAGAGAGAGGCACTGGAACAAGAGGAGACACAGGAGAGTCGCTGCTACTGCATTTGGGTGTAGGCCTCCCCTGATGGGGGTGTATGTATTAGTATGCCGTCGGTGAGTTGGGTGCAGGGTGAGCCAAATGCCGGCTCTCCCTGCTGCCGTTAAACTCCCCGGCGGCATTAAATACTATTCAACGATCACCGATATCATACAATATCTGAGCCATTGTACTGTGTATGAGAATGTTGTAGATTAAGGTAGACTCACAATTACTCCTTTCTTACCAGCGCAGTTCATAAGTTGGGTTGTAATGCCACATTCTTCGAGTCTTCATGCTGGGATTACACGATACCTTTTTTTGTAAGAATAGTTCCGATAGATGCCTTCGATGATAAAATTCTGACATGTCCGATGTTCCGCTCGATTCGTTTCTGCTCAATTTCTCACAGAAATTAATGGAGAAAAGATAAGAAAAAAGAGTGGAAGATAAGAGATTCGAGCAGGAAATCGAATGGCTAATAGATCGCGCGCTGAATCGAGCGCAAAAAAACGTATCGTGTAATTCCAGCAGCATTAGTGTAGTTTGATGTTTCAGTTGATAGCTGAATGCAGGAGATTCCACAAACAGAGGCTGCAGTTAGCCTATTCACCACAAGATGGCAATCCCAGGTGGAACGCACAGACCGGAAGAAATTAAACCAAAGACAGGAAGAAAAATTAAACCAAAGACAGGTGTGAGATGTGAGAGCAGGACGAGAAGTGGAGAGAAGATATTATTAGAAGAGGTAATTCTGTCTTTCTTGTTTTATATAAAGTAAGTTTGCCACCCACACAGTATTTGATCGGCATGGCTCGTATTTATTTACAAAGTTCCAACATTGCAGAATACCCATCAAGAGAGCATACAAATGCTACTGAGCATATGCAGAGTCATGCAGCGTGTATATTAACCCCATAATGCCCACCAGCAGCACTAACTTTGCAATCCGAGTTTCCACTCTGAAGCTCAGCCAGGGTCATGGTGTGCAATATCCACTATCCAGGTGGACATAGAGTTTGAACAAGAAGTTGTCTGAGCGCAGCAGACAGACACGTGGAGGAGCTGCAGCTGTAATGAGAGAGAGAGACTCCCCATTCTCCTGACAACCCTCCCCTTCTTTAAAGGGTATGTTAATTTAAAGAAAAAAAATGTCTATAGCTTACCTTACCTAGGGCTTCTTCCAGCCCCCTGTAGTTGTTCTAGTCCCTCAATGTCAGTTCGCACTGTTTCTTTCTGCCACCATGCCTGTCTGAAAGCTGTCTGACTGGGCCAGTCGTAGGCTACCACGCATGCGCGACCCTAGCCGAGCACCTCCTCGATTGCTTTCTGGTTATTGGTTGCATTTGACGCCTGCAATTTTTATGATCTGTGCAAGCACAGATCACTCCTGGCCCTGGGAGTGCGATTGAGGTAGTACATGGCCTGGGGCTGTGCATGCAGCTTTGGATGGTCAGCTTGCTTGTCCATGAAGTGTTGTTGCGTTCTTCAGGAGGGTCCTGGGCAATCACGGTGGTCAAGAGGAGAACACAGGAAGCCTCTGGAGGAGGGAAACTGCCTAATTATGTTTGGGAATTTACGGGGGCACTATGTCTATATTTTCAGAAAGTTATGTTTGGGGATGTAAGGGGGCATTTTGCTTAATTATGTTTTGGGATTTTAGGGGGGTTTCTGCAGAGCATATTTTTCACCGTACACAGGAGGAGACATGGGGCACACAGAAGGACACATGGCATACACAGGAGCACACATTGGTAGACATGGGGCACACAGGAGGGCACACAGAAGGACACATGGCATACACAGGAGCACACATTGGTAGACATGGGGCACACAGGAGGAAACATGGGGCACAAAGGAGCACAACATTTGGGGATAACCTACAAGACGCTCCTTAAATATGGAAACACCCGGTTTAGTAATTTTTTTTTTTCCCTGTTTTTTCCCTCTAAACCTAGTGTCTTATACGGCGAAACATGTGGTAATTAAGATGTTGTGAAAATTGTTTCATAACGCTGTTTGTATAATAACTAGGGCCTTATTTTATATTACAGTAGAGGGTGCTTTGTGAGAAGTTTTGCTGAGGAGCACATTGTCTTTGACTTTGCAGTACAGCATGCTGCCAGCAAGAGACCCATACCGAGCCTTAAAGGACAACTGACCTGAGAGAGGGATATGGAGGCTGCCATATTGATTTCTGTTTAAACTATGCCAGTTGCTTGGCATCTTGCTGAACTTTCATGCAATAGTAGTGTCTGAGTTACACACCTGAAACGAGCATGCAGTCAAACTTCAGTCAGAAAAATATGCTCTGCATGCTTGTTCAGGGTCTATGCCTAGAAGTATTCAAGGCAGAGGATCAGCAGGACAGCCATGTGTATTGTTTAAAAGGAAATAAATATGGCAACCTCCTTTAAAAGTCTGTGACAAACGACTCTCACTTTTAGGCCACACCCCAAACCCAAAAGCTGGTATATTATTTCCCCCCCAAAAGGTGGCAACCCCATATTTAGAGCAGAGATCGGGGTGGACATACTCTGTTACAAAAGATGTCATAGTACACCTGCCACCATCCTAATCATTCCCCTTTGTAGTAATTGCCATACAAGATACTTTTATTTAAAGGAAAACTGTTATAAGAGGGATATGGAGGCTGCCATGTTTATTTCCCTATAAGCAATACCAGTTACCTGGCTATCCTACTGATCCTCTGTCTCTAATACTTTTAGCAATAGTGTGTTCAAGTGCTCATCCGCCCTGTGCTCCCCAGCCCCAGCATATTGGAGGCGTACGAGAAGTATCGACGTGGGAGACTTAGGCGCAGGATACAGCCGGAATATGGCTGGTCCTGCTGCTGCACAAGTCCCGGCTGTGTTATATACTATTCCCTCTCCAGGCCGCCATGGATGGTGGGGAATGAAATAATTCGGCTTCCAGCTATAGCTGGAAGCCGAATTATTGTGTTTTAAAAGTAACTTCAGCTCAGTCTTCTGGCTGCGCTAAAGTTACTCACTGCTGCGCCCAAATCTCCTGCGCTGGATTCACTGTGTTCGTATTGGAGAGTATATATGCCATGAAAGCAGTGCTTCCGTTAGTTCTCCACAACAGGATTACTGAACAGGTTTACTGTATAGAAGGCTCTCCCACCTAAAAGGGTCAGGAAGCACAAAAACATTTAAAAAGACCTCTCCAACACCTTCCTTCAGTGCTAGAACACAGAAATGGTTGCTCCTGTAATCTCCTAATAGGTACTCTGTGTTCTAGGGGAAGCTGTGCAGTGGATCCTGGGGGGATTTTTTTCCTCTAGTTTTTATCCAAGTTTTGGAAAATATACCTCAAAATTCCTACATAAGAGGAATAATTTCAAAACAATCTGGAATTTTCCCAAAAGCCCCCCCCCCACAGTATTCAGAAGATCAGGGCCACACCAGTCACTGATCAGACAGAAATGGAGAATACTGTGCTGTCTTTGTTTCAGGAGGGAATGGTTACATTTCTTCCAGAGAGAGAAAAGAAGAGGGGTTATTATGTTACTCATTTTCTTTTCCCAAAGCCAAATTGAACTTTCCTTTGGATTATAAATCTAAAAGAGTTGAACAAGTTCCTGAAATACAAATGATTCAAGATGGAGACCATTCATTTGACCACTCATTCTGGGGAAAGACTTTTTTTCCTGGCGACCTTGGATCTGTTGCATATTAATACAGTATATTCACATATACCTTCGTTCTCGCAAATTTCTCAGACCAGCTGTGTGGATAAAGGATACATTTATTCACCTCCAGTTCACTGCCCTTCCTTTCGGTCTTGCAGCAGCTCCGAGAGTTTTCACAAAGGTAATGGTGAAAATGGTGGCTCATCTCAGACTCAAGAAAATTGCAGTGGTTTCATATTTGGACAACGTTCTTCTGATGGGCAAGACCAGGGTAAAATTGCCGCCCGATTTTGTTCACAAAGTAGTGTCAAAAATTTTATGTAGAACAGCGAAATTTGCTGCCTTCACTTCGTGACTCCCCTTCTAATGCAGGGGAAGAAAAAATAAGCAAATTAGATGTTAGAAGATACATTTTAGAATATTTGGATCGGACTAAAGATTGGAGACTTGACAATAATCTTTTACTCCAGTTTCAAGGATCACAAAAGGGTCTCAAAGCTCCTAAAACTACACAGAGTGGATGGTTGAAGCAAGCCTTCTATTTAGCATATGAAAAGGCAGATCTGTCTCCACCTGAAAGTTTTTGGTTACATTCTACTAGAGCTATTTCTTCCTTCTGAGCAGAGAGAGCATTTGCTTAAGTTTCATAACTTTGCAGTGCAGCCACTTGGTCTTCATACTCTACGTTTATCAAGTATTATCTGCTGGACACCTGGTCAAAGCAAGATTTAGCCTTTGGACAGAAAGTGTTGTCCACTGTGGTCTTTCCGTGAGTAGAAGTAATGTGTAAAATCTCCAGTAATCCTGTTGTGGAGAACTAATGGAAGTTCAACCAGTAAATGGATTTCCATGTAGTTCTCCACAACAGTTTTAAAGAGAACCCGAGGTGGGTTTGAAGAATGTTATCTGCATACAGAGGCTGGATCTGCCTATACAACCCAGCCTCTGTTGCTATCCCAAACCCCCCTAAGGTCCCCCTGCACTCTGCAATCCCTCATAATTCATAGCCACGCTGCTGACAAACAGCTTGTCAGAGCTGGCTGTGTTTATCTCTATAGTGTCAGTCTGCTGCTCTCCCCGCCTCCTGCAGAACTCTGGTCCCCGCCTGCATCCCTTCCCTCCCTGCTGATTGGAGGGAAGGGATGGGGGCAGGGACTGGAGCTATGCAGGAGGCGGGGGAGCAGCTGAGACTGACACTACTGATGTAAACACAGCCTCACAGCACGGCTGTGATTTATGGGGGATTGCAGAGTGCAGGGGGACCTTAGGGGGGTTTGGGATAGCAACAGAGGCTGGGCTGTATAGGCAGATCCAGCCTCTGTATGCAGATAACATTCTTTAAACACACCTCGGGTTATCTTTAAAATTACCAGCCCTGTATGTGGTAGCTATAGTATTATTATATGAAGGTGTTGGTGAGGTCCTTTTCAATGTTTTTGTGCTTCCTGTCCCTTCAGGTAGGAGGAGCTTCTCACTGATAATCCTGTTCGGTAATCCTGTTGTGGAGAACTACATGGAAATTCAGTTACAAGTAAAAGTAATTGACCTCTCACCTCAACAACTGGCTTTCAGTGCTGTTTGGCCACAGGCCTTTTTCACTTGAAAATGGCCTGTGGCCGAAACGTTGTGTGTTTTCTGCTACTATGGTGCTAATAAAGCTACAGCTATAATTGCAAAATCCAGGTAGAGACCCAGCTATCCTTTCTTTGCATTTGACTGTTTCACACCCTTGCTGGATCCGGGTGTTTGCTGGTTGACTCCCTGGTGCCCATTTATACACAGATGAGCCTGGGGAGTACTGCTTTTGTGTACAGGTGTGGCATAGCTTAGTGTCCCTTTTTGCTGGTTTGAAAAGTTGGGAGGTATACCCCCAGTGATGGCATTTCTTGCTCATTATAGCCGTGCCCTCAGCATTGCCATTTTCCTCCAGTATGTAATATCCCTCACCCCAGTAATGCCATTTCTTTCACAGTATAACCACGCCACCCTGTGTACTCCAGCATATCCTTTATCCTCCAGTATGTAATGTCCTTACACTCAGTAATACCATTTCTTTCACAATATAGCAATGTCCGCTATGTGTCTCCCAGAATTGCCATTATCCTGTATGTAATTTCCCCCACCCAGTAATACCATTTCTTTCACAGTATAGCCATGTCCACACTCTGCCCCCTCCCAGCATTGCCATTATCTTCCAGTATGTTATGTCTCTCCACTGCAGTAATGTAATTTCCCCCCCTGTATAGCCATGTCCAAGCTGCAGAGCAGTAAAAGGAAGGTTTACATTTGTTTATAACTACCTGTCACCATGTGCTCCTGTCCTCATTAGCCTCAGCCTCTCCTCATATATCTACCACCACCAGCACTGCTGTAACATCACATGAATGCTAAGAGTGGGAGGTGAATGTTAGGAGAGAAGGCCAGCTGGAGAGGAGGCAGACGGGAGGACAGGAGTGCAGCATGCTGTCAGTGTAGTGCACAGGTAGCTATAAACAAATAGTAAAAATATAGGGTACAGGATATCAACCCACATGGGCTCGTCTCACCCAAAAAGATAGCAATGTCAAAAAGATAAGGTATGGCGAGCACTGAGCTGGTGTAGAAATATGAAATTTATTGTAGCATTAAATATATCAAAGGCCAGCGAACATACAAGAGACAGACTACTACATATACCCTCCCATAAAACCAACGCTGGGACAAGCTAACTGCTGGGACAAACGCATGGAACCGGAGTGCACTCCTTTTTAAGTCCAAAGAACATGCATGCAATACAAAAATTCTTAAGGCCCAGAGTAGAAGAATGTCCAAATCAACCCCAGCAGGGTCTTCTAGATAGTGGCACATCAAACCGTGTGTATAAGGGTTCCGGGTAGAGCGGTGTGGCGCGTTTCGTTACGGCCCACGTGACTTCTTCAGATGTCTGAAGAAGTCACGTGGGCCGTGACAAAACGCGTCACGTGACACGCCGCTCTACCCGGAAGCGGGTCCCGGATCCGTCACCCGTGCCTCCACATGTCTTCCTTCCCCTGTACCTACCGCCAGTGCGACCAGTATGGCGCATGATCCCTCGATGATGGCTGCGATGGTGCTGTGAGACGCCGAGACGCTCGTAAAGCCTGTTCAACAGCCGCTCCATACAGTGGAAGGTCACGTGAGTGCAAGCCTGGCCTGGTTTCATAAGGGGTTGAGGTTAGACACATATTCAGTGTCTGTAATGAGAAACGTACACAATTTATTGTAGAGGCGTGTATTATTCCCTTATACACACGGGTTGATGTGCCACTATCTGGGAGACCCTGCTGGAGTTGATTTGGACATTCTTCTACTCTGGGTTTGAAGAAATTTTGTATTGCATGCATGTTTTTTGGACTTAAAAGAAGTGCACTCCAGTTCCATACAGTTGTCCCAGCAGTTAGCTTGTCCCAGCATTGGTTTTATGGGAGGGTATATGTGGTAGTCTGTCTCTTGTATGTTTGCTGGCATTTGATATATTTAATGCTACAATAAATGTCATATTTTTACACCAGCTCAGTGCTCCCCATACCTTATCTGTTTGACATAGCTATAAACAAATGTTTTATGGTTTCCTCCAATACTCCGTATGGCTCTACCACCCACAAGTGACCACAATGGGGAGTTCTGGGGGGGAGTCCTATACCAGTAGTTTCAACACTGATAACTGTGCAACTTAAATTATCCTCCCTGTATTACCTTTCAAATGGCAGGAGCATCCACTATGGATCACAGGACCACACCACTGAGTATGGACGAGGACCAGAGACACATGACCGAGAGGATATTCGACTTCACCCTGGAGATAATCTGTCTGCTGACTGGAGAGGTGAGGAGGATTCTGGGAGGTCACGTGGCATAATTTTGTAACTCTGTTAACCCCTTCAGGACCTGGACAGTATTTAATGCTGACCTTATATAAACATTAGTTTCTAAAACATAGTAGATTTTTACTGCAGCAGTCTTGTACGCTCTGACAGTTGACTCCTTCTGGAACGGATGAGGAGCGATGCTGATTGGGTGCTGATTACTGTGTGTCATAAATGGAGTGAGGGGAGGGGCATAGTTAAAGAGGAACTGTAGTAGCTCTTTTTTTTTACAATAATAATTTATAAATGATTTAGTTAGTGTTTGCCCATTGTACAATCTTTAGGAAGTGTTTCTGATGCTGAAATGAGGATATTTAACATAAAAGTGGGTATCCTGCATAATTGACTTCATTCTACTATGTGTCTAACTAGGCCATATAGTAGTAGAAACTCCTAATCTTATGGATTTGTAGCACACAACAGCGAGGCACCCCAAGATGTGTGTGTGTGTGGGGGGGGGGGGTGGAGCTTTTTTTACTGAACTAACTGCCACACGCTGTCACTCTAACAAGTCAGGCCACCAGGTAACATGCTGCTGGCTTACAATGTCTGGGATTTATAGGCTGTGGGTGGGGCCATATCTCAGGTGACCACAAGCATCCAATGACTGGTGTCCGTGTGAGGGAATATGTCTCTTCCTACATAGGATTCCATTGCTTTACTCAGCACCGGCTGCTGATTGGCTGCTTTGGGGCCAGGTACACTTGGGATTGTCTGCCAAATTCATCACCACAGACATCTCAGGTGTTCAGTTCTATATTTCTGAACTCAAATCTGCAGTGTTTGGGATCAACTCAACTGCTTCCAGGTGGTAGTGATTGAAATCTAAGCCCTGTTTGTGGCTGCTTATTCCTGCCAGGGCATAGATTTCAATCATCCCCACAGGGCCGTCTGCTCGCTCTCGCGGTTCCATTGCACCTGCTCGCTCTGCTGTCCTGCTGACAGCAGGGCTTCCTTATATCGGGCAGAAGACAATTTCAATGGCTCCTGACCCCGTGATTGCTGTGAGCCAATCACAGCAACCACATTTCTTAAAAGGGCTCTAGTCTTAAAGGGGCTGTAGCCTTCTGGTCCCAAAGTGGTTAATAACACATAAACCTGACTGTATATACCAACCACAGAGGAGTACAAGGAAAGAGAGCTGGCACTCGATGATGGCTAACTGCAAGGTGATCCGGAAAGGCTCAGCAGTAATGTGCTCTCAGCTGTAGTAATTCGTATGCAGTAGAAAGAAATCAGCGCTGGGCACCAAAACTAATGCTTGCTAGTTTATTCCAGGATCATACAGACATTCAAAGCATGGGGGTAACAAAGGCCTAACAGCCGTTTCGCGGGATAAAAAGTTGCCCGCTTCCTCAGAGACCAAAAGAACAGTGCAGATTGTCCCCTTAAATACACAAAAAGGTACGTATTCACTCACCAAACCGCAGTACACCGTCAGTCCGGGCGCCCAGCGCGCGGGTACATGGCCACGCCCCTTCCGGGAGCTTCACAGGGCTCACTGAGCCAATCAGAGGCCAGGGCTTTCGCCCAATCATCCTGCGCAATCTGGGTCACATGGGTCCATCTGCGGATGGGAGGTGATGTAACAGGAGGCGGAGACGGTCGCCTGGATACTCCTCTGTGTTGATAAACACAGAAATCCTCAAGTGTCCAGCGTACAGCATCGGGGGTTTGCCGAGCTGTCATCTCCAATCCTATTTAAAACAGGGGACTCTCTGCAAAAGAAAGAAACAGAAAACACGTATAAACATTCATAAATATTAAAAGCAATGTCAAAATCAATGACAAGTATAACATTGAGATTAAATCGTTACTTATAAAGTAGAATTTTAAAACCAGCTTAAAGGGGCACTCCTCGTCAATACAGTTACAGACATCACATGAAGCTGTGGTTAATACTTCTCCAGAAAACAGTATAATTCGTTTCTTTCATTCAGGCCCAATCTGCCACAGGCTTTTGATCTAGAGATCAATTTGGCTTCCTCCTGCCTTAGCAACTTCTCACGATCTCCACCCCTATGTGGCAATTCCACTACCTTTAGACCCAGGAACCTCAAACGACCACTTACACCCCCATGATCCTCCCACATGTGGGCAATCAGTCGTGCGGCCCCCTTTTTAGTTTTTAACGAATTTACATGTTCCTGGAATCTAGTACAAAGTTGTCTCGTTGTCATCCCCACATAAAAACGATTGCAAGGGCAGAGGATGGCATATACCACAAAGATTGACCGGCAATGGATAAAATCCTTGATTTTGAATCTTTCACCTCCCAGGACTACCTCTTTGCCTGGTATAAAATTGGTGCAGTGGTTACAATTCCCACACTTAAAATTGCCTGTAGGTCGAGATCCTGTGAGCCAATCAACCTGCCTCTGCTCCCGCAATTCACTACTAATTAGCAGATCGCCAATTGTCCGAGCCCTACGAAATGTTACCAGGGGTTTTTCCTGGATCAATGGGCTCAAATCTGGGGTTCCTTTTAAGTCCCCCCAGTTTTTGTGGATTGATGTGACGATCTGCTTTGCCATGGGGGAGAAATCGAATACAAACGGGATTTTGGTATTATGTTCTCCTGATCCCTCTCTGTGGTCTACCCTCCTCTCTCTCCTACCCCCTCTCTCTATCAACTCATCCCTGCTACGCATTTTTGCTTTCTTAAAGGCTTGTACAATTAGATGCAGGGGATAGCCTCTCATCAAGAAACGAACTCCTAATTCAAAGCTTTGGCTTAAGAAATCATCCTCCTTGCTGTTATTCCGTTTTAACCGTACAAACTGACTGTATGGGATGGAGTCTACAACATGTCTCGGGTGGAAGCTTGAATATAACAGCAAACTATTCGTAGCTGTTGGCTTGCGGTACCCCTTGGTCAGGAGTTTGCCTTTTTCCGCAAAAATCGTTAAATCCAAGAATTCCAGACTCTTTCCACCCCATACACCAGTAAATCTCATATGGAAATTGTTACAATTGATCCATTCAATGAACCTCTCAAAGAGTTCTCTAGTACCCTTCCAAATTAACAAGACATCGTCCATGTATCTTAGCCAGGTACCCATAGCGTGGCGATACGGATTATTGGGACTATAAATTTGGTGCTTCTCCCACATCGCCAGAAAGATATTAGCGAACGTGGGGGCTACCGATGTCCCCATTGCCACGCCAGAGGCCTGTCTATACCACCTGTCGAGGAAGAGAAAAGCATTATGAGACAGAATGAAAAAGAGGCAGTCCTCCACATAGGTAGACCAACATACATCCTTGCCCTCATCAATCAAAAAGTTGCAAATAGTCTGAACCCACAGTTTCTGTGGGAACTTTCCAAACTCACCTCTCCCCAGCAATATCAGGAAATTACGCAATATCAGGAAATTACGCAGAAAATTGATAACCGAATTGCATCTATACAAAACAGCATCAAGGAACGAAAACTTAGAAAGTTCAGAAGGGACCAAGAGGACTTTGCGAAAGGCCATATCTTCGATTGGGGTCAATCGAATACGAGAAGTCGGTCCAGAGGCAGGAAACGTGGCAGACAGAATATATCTTTCTGGCGATGTGGGAGAAGCACCAAATTTATAGTCCCAATAATCCGTATCGCCACGCTATGGGTACCTGGCTAAGATACATGGACGATGTCTTGTTAATTTGGAAGGGTACTAGAGAACTCTTTGAGAGGTTCATTGAATGGATCAATTGTAACAATTTCCATATGAGATTTACTGGTGTATGGGGTGGAAAGAGTCTGGAATTCTTGGATTTAACGATCTTTGCGGAAAAAGGCAAACTCCTGACCAAGGGGTACCGCAAGCCAACAGCTACGAATAGTTTGCTGTTATATTCAAGCTTCCACCCGAGACATGTTGTAGACTCCATCCCATACAGTCAGTTTGTACGGTTAAAACGGAATAACAGCAAGGAGGATGATTTCTTAAGCCAAAGCTTTGAATTAGGAGTTCGTTTCTTGATGAGAGGCTATCCCCTGCATCTAATTGTACAAGCCTTTAAGAAAGCAAAAATGCGTAGCAGGGATGAGTTGATAGAGAGAGGGGGTAGGAGAGAGAGGAGGGTAGACCACAGAGAGGGATCAGGAGAACATAATACCAAAATCCCGTTTGTATTCGATTTCTCCCCCATGGCAAAGCAGATCGTCACATCAATCCACAAAAACTGGGGGGACTTAAAAGGAACCCCAGATTTGAGCCCATTGATCCAGGAAAAACCCCTGGTAACATTTCGTAGGGCTCGGACAATTGGCGATCTGCTAATTAGTAGTGAATTGCGGGAGCAGAGGCAGGTTGATTGGCTCACAGGATCTCGACCTACAGGCAATTTTAAGTGTGGGAATTGTAACCACTGCACCAATTTTATACCAGGCAAAGAGGTAGTCCTGGGAGGTGAAAGATTCAAAATCAAGGATTTTATCCATTGCCGGTCAATCTTTGTGGTATATGCCATCCTCTGCCCTTGCAATCGTTTTTATGTGGGGATGACAACGAGACAACTTTGTACTAGATTCCAGGAACATGTAAATTCGTTAAAAACTAAAAAGGGGGCCGCACGACTGATTGCCCACATGTGGGAGGATCATGGGGGTGTAAGTGGTCGTTTGAGGTTCCTGGGTCTAAAGGTAGTGGAATTGCCACATAGGGGTGGAGATCGTGAGAAGTTGCTAAGGCAGGAGGAAGCCAAATTGATCTCTAGATCAAAAGCCTGTGGCAGATTGGGCCTGAATGAAAGAAACGAATTATACTGTTTTCTGGAGAAGTATTAACCACAGCTTCATGTGATGTCTGTAACTGTATTGACGAGGAGTGCCCCTTTAAGCTGGTTTTAAAATTCTACTTTATAAGTAACGATTTGATCTCAATGTTATACTTGTCATTGATTTTGACATTGCTTTTAATATTTATGAATGTTTATACGTGTTTTCTGTTTCTTTCTTTTGCAGAGAGTCCCCTGTTTTAAATAGGATTGGAGATGACAGCTCGGCAAACCCCCGATGCTGTACGCTGGACACTTGAGGATTTCTGTGTTTATCAACACAGAGGAGTATCCAGGCGACCGTCTCCGCCTCCTGTTACATCACCTCCCATCCGCAGATGGACCCATGTGACCCAGATTGCGCAGGATGATTGGGCGAAAGCCCTGGCCTCTGATTGGCTCAGTTAGCCCTGTGAAGCTCCCGGAAGGGGCGTGGCCATGTACCCGCGCGCTGGGCGCCCGGACTGACGGTGTACTGCGGTTTGGTGAGTGAATACGTACCTTTTTGTGTATTTAAGGGGACAATCTGCACTGTTCTTTTGGTCTCTGAGGAAGCGGGCAACTTTTTATCCCGCGAAACGGCTGTTAGGCCTTTGTTACCCCCATGCTTTGAATGTCTGTATGATCCTGGAATAAACTAGCAAGCATTAGTTTTGGTGCCCAGCGCTGTTTTCTTTCTACTGCATAAACCTGACTGTAGGGGAGAGGAAGCTTCTGGGATGGTCATATCTCATTAATTTTTGTCTTTCCATACAGCATTCTCCGCCAGTGAAGTCGGATGATCACGTGACCATCATGGTTCCCCCATCTCACTCTGTGATTTCTAACAAGCAGAAGATTCTGGAAATCATCAGGAAGATGATGGAGCTGCTGACAAGAGAGGTGAGCAGTGCTGGAAATTATGGAAGATTATCTAGCGACATCAAGGGATGTGTCTGGGTGGTGACTGTATCGTTGCATGTGTCCTGTTCCTATAAGGTATGAGGATGTGACTGTATGTTTCTCCATGCAGGAGTGGCAGTATATAGGAGATGCCATGGTGGAGAATAAGTTGCCCCTCACATCACCAGGTAAGAGAAGACTTTTTCATTTTTTTTGTAAAGGAGAGAGCAGTACAGAGGGTCTGCTTACAGTTGTGTTCAAAATTATTCAACCCCCACTGAAATTGAGTGTTTTGGCCAGTTTGACATTGATTTTGATCATTTCAGTCATCTTGTTTACAATTTAATCAAAGAGGCACTTGTAAGTCAGACAAATATAACCTAACATTTATAATGAAATAACCACAAATGTATTTTCTGTGCTCACACCATTATCAGTTTTATTCAACCCCCAAGTGACATTTATTCTTAGTACGTAGTACAGCATCCTTTTCCAGTTATAACCGCTTTTAAACGTGAAGCATAGCTTGACACAAGTGTCTTGCAGCGATCTACGGGTATCTTAGTCCATTCTTCATGGGCAAAAGCCTCCAGTTCAGTCACATTCTTAGGCTTGCGCACTGCAATTGCTTTCTTTAAGTCCCACCAGAGGTTCTCAATAGGATTTCAGTCCAGTGACTGCGATGGTCACTACAAAATATTCCAGCCTTTAATCTGCAATCATGCTCTAGTGGACTTAGAGGTATCCTTGGGATCATTGTCCTGTTGAAAGGTCCAACGTCTCCCAAGCCTCAGGTTTGTGATGGACTGCATCACATTTTCATCCAATATCTCCTGGTACTGAAGAGAATTCATGGTACCTTGCACACGCTGAAGCTTCCCTGCAATTGCAGAAGCAAAACAGCCCCAAAGCATGATTGACCCCCCCCCCCCCCGGCATGCTTCAGAGTAGGCAAGGTGTTCTTTTCTTCATAGGCCTTGTTCTTACTCCTCCAAACATAGCGTTGATCCATGCGCCCAAACAGTTCTAATTTTGTTTCATCAGTCCACAGAACACTACCACAAAAGTTTTGGGATGACCTATGAAGAAAAGAACACCTTGCCTACTGTGAAGCATGGTGGGGGGTCAATGATGCTTTGGGGCTGTTTTGCTTTTGCAGGTACAGGGAAGCTTCAGCGTGTGCAAGGTACCATGAATTCTCTTCAGTACCAGGAGATATTGGATGAAAATGTGATGCAGTCTGTCACAAACCTGAGGCTTGGGAGACGTTGGACCTTTCAACAGGACAATGATCCCAAGCATACCTCCAAGTCCACTAGAGCATGGTTGCGGATTAAAGGCTGGAACGTTTTGGAGTGGCCATCGCAGTCACCAGACAGAAATCTGATTGAGAACCTCTGGTGGGACTTAAAGAAAGCAATTGCAGCGCGCAAGCCTAAGAAAGTGACTGAACTGGAGGCTTTTGCCCATGAAGAATGGGCTAAGATACCCGTACAGCGCTGCAAGACACTTGTGTCAAGCTATGCTTCACGTTTAAAAGCTGTTATAACTGGAAAAGGATGTTGTACTAAGTACTAAGAATGAATGTCACTTGAGGGTTCAATAAAACTGATAATGATGTGAGCACAGAAAAGACCTTTGTGGTTATTTAATTATAAATGTTATGTTATATTTGTCTGACTTCCAAGTGCCTCTTTGATTAAATTGTAAACAAGATGACTGAAATGATCAAACTGGCCAAACCACTCAATTTCAGTGGGGGTTGAATAATTTTGAACACAACTGTAGATACCCCATCGTCTTAAAGGAGAACTAATGTGATATGGAGGCTGCCATATTTATTTCCTTTTAAACAATACCAGTTGCCTGGCAGCCCCACTGACCTATTTGGATGCAGTAATGTCTCAATCACACCAGAAACAAGCATGTAGTTAATATTATCAGATCTGACAATAATGTCAGAATCACCTGATCTGCTGCATGCTTGTTCAGGGTCTATGGCTAAAAGTATTAGAGGCAGAGGATTAGCAGGACAGCCAAATAAATTTGTCAACCTCCATATCCCTCTCGCTTCAATTGTCCTTTAAACCCATAGATAAAATGTATTCACTCAGTGTGTGTGTTTCCTACAGATGGATCCAGGAACAGAAACCCACCAGAGAGATGTACAGGTCCTCTTTACTCCTGGGACTGTCCACAGGAAGATCACACCATCCCCCACCATTATCAGGTAGGTGAAGCTGAGGGCCATCAGATACCCCAAACTGTGTGACATTGGGGTTGGTACCATAACCGCAAGTAATAGTGCTGTGTGCAGGTAGCCCAGGAAATATTACCGTTACTACTGCCAGCAGTGTACCACATGTTATACAGTTAGCGCCACCTGCAGTACGTACGTAATGTAAGTGTTGCTATGATAATACACATTGTGCTACTTGCATAATATGCGTTACCATAGTAATGCTCATGTTAATCATGTACTGCTGAGCCCTGTTATTGTGTCACGTGTGGTATACTGTTGGCAGTAGAAGCGGTAATATTACTGTTCGCTGCCTGCGCATGGCAATATTACCCGTGGTTAGTGCATCAACTCTTACTAAAGTGGCACTGCGTTCAAAAGAAAAAATAGGTGTGTGCTCAAACCTGTCTTATATACTGGCTGCCAAATGTCTGTTGGCTAATTAAACTGGCACAGCGAATGCATATTGCATCTGCTTGCTAGAAAGGGTGGGGTCTAATTAACTCCCTGCTATGCCCTGCAGGAGTTGGCCCATGTAAAATCCTTTGCATATCAACAGGGATGCCACATGTAGGCCTCCTATACCCCCAAGAAATGGGGGCAGCTCTGACAGCTCCTCGAGCACTGCCACAACTCAGGTAGGCAGCATCTTCACCTTGGAAGTTCCTCTCTCCCCCATCACCTGCAGTAATCCCCTCTCTCCCCTCAGCACCCTTAGTAATCCCCTCTCTCCCCCAGCACCCTCAGTAATCCCATCTCTCCCCTCAGCACCCTTAGTAATCCCCTCTCTCCCCCAACACCCTCAGTAATCCCCTCTCTCCCCTCAGCACCCTTAGTAATCCCCTCTCTCCCCCAACACCCTCAGTATTCCCCTCTCTCCCCTTAGCTCCCTTAGTAATCCCCTCTCTCCCCTTAGCTCCCTTAGTAATCCCCTCTCTCCCCTCAGCACCCTTAGTAATCCCCTCTCTCCCCCAACACCCTCAGTAATCCCCTCTCTCCCCTCAGCACCCTTAGTAATCCCCTCTCTCCCCCAACACCCTCAGTATTCCCCTCTCTCCCCTTAGCTCCCTTAGTAATCCCCTCTCTCCCCTTAGCTCCCTTAGTAATCCCCTCTCTCCCCTCAGCACCCTTAGTAATCCCCTCTCTCCCCTCAGCACCCTTAGTAATCCCCTCTCTCCCCCCTTAGCACCCTTAGTAATCCCCTCTCTCCCCCAGCACCCTCAGTAATCCCATCTCTCCCCTCAGCACCCTTAGTAATCCCCTCTCTCCCCCAACACCCTCAGTAATCCCCTCTCTCCCCTCAGCACCCTTAGTAATCCCCTCTCTCCCCCAACACCCTCAGTATTCCCCTCTCTCCCCTTAGCTCCCTTAGTAATCCCCTCTCTCCCCTCAGCACCCTTAGTAATCCCCTCTCTCCCCTCAGCACCCTTAGTAATCCCCTCTCTCCCCCCTTAGCACCCTTAGTAATCCCCTCTCTCCCCTCAGCTCCCTTAGTAATCCCATCTCTTCCCTCAGCACCCTTAGTAATCCCCTCTCTCCCCTCAGCTCCCTTAGTAATCCCCTCTCTCCCCCAACACCCTCAGTATTCCCCTCTCTCCCCCAACACCCTCCGTAATCCCCTCTCTCCTCAGCACCTTTAGTAAGCCACCTCTTACCCCATGCTTCTATTTAGTGAATATGAACCTGTTCTCATTTTTCACGTGTTCCTCTGCGTCACTTAATGACCCGCCCTGAGTGTCATAATTTGGAAGGGTGGTGGGTCACCAAGGCCTAATTTTGCTCAGAGCACTGTGAAAGCTGAGGCCGGCCCTACAGAGACCTAAACGTTACCCTTGAAGCTGCCTTGAACCAGGATTATCGTTAAGTGGAAATCTCAGCTGATTAACATTCCTTTTGCTACATTCATCACCTTCTGCAGAAATTCCATCATAAATTTAACCTAATTTTTTATTAGGGGCATAAACATTTGCCAGTGTAAAAAGTGAGCCGTTTACCCTCCCAGCACAATGAGTTTTCTTGCCTCTGTGTCCCTCATCACTCTGTCTATCTTGACTGAGAGGTTTGAGCTAAAGACTAAAGCTACACATATGAGCTTTCTATTGTTGATTTGCATTAACAAGCCAGTTACTGTGTAAAGAATCTGGGAATCCTCCCAGCCTTAAAGTGCATCTCTTGGACAAAACCTTCTATATGCCTATGCTACTTCTTGTAAACGCCTCAATAATCCTCCCTCTCTTGCAGCCAGAATTGGGCCGTTTTCATAGATTCAGATTTTATAATATCCATTTTATTAATCCAAAAAAAAAACAGTCAATGGGACTTTGGACTGCCTGCATGCTTACTTATATTAACATGGTAAAAGTTAACTTTTAAACATACAACAATCATAGCATCCTTTCACCATTTATCTCCATAACATCCATGTCGGATGGACCTACTTATGCAGTGTAACCTTAGGGATTCTGTAACGCGATCACCCTCCTCACACACTTCTATCTGTAGTCCTAGAGCGGAATACTTCAAAAATTCCTAATTCCAGCTACACATTGCTAAAACAAAAAAAGAAACAGGGCATTAGAGCAAATTTGAACTTTAGAAAAATAGATATTTATCAAAAAAGGGCCCCCAACTTTTTATCTTTATATGTGAGATTTTATCCATGGGACCACCCTCAAGATCACCCCACCATGTTGTAGTAAGTGGAAATCGAACATATGCATTAGTTTGGGAGGCAAATTAAACAAACTCCTACAGATGATATGGAAACACCTAAACAGACAACTACAGTTACCACAGTATAAAATCATGGCCATATGATACCTAAACCCAGTTCGCATGGCTTTGATTCTCACAGGTAGAAATGGAGAGACGGCCACAAAGGTCCAGATGTGCTGGAGTTGCCCACTAATAAAAAATAATAATTTGTTCGTAGTAGGAAATAGAGTGATTTTGGAAAAATCGTATCCCTAAAAAATTCAGCCTCTCACTGCTGGGTGCAATTTTTGGTTTGTCAAACAAAAAAACTGAAAAAACAAAGAGCCGTTGTCGAAAAAGTGGATTGAAAGAATGTAGATTTTGAGAAGAGGCTGATATAGAGAAGGATGTGCCAATATCAGAGGACCAAAGGTAATGACTTGGGGTGGCTCAACACTACTTGGTGTGATCTGTTTAAGGAAAAAAGTAGACAGTGACAGAGGCACAGATGGGGGGGGGGGGGGGCATGAAGATAGCAAGAAAAAAGTTAGGTGATATGTCAACAGAGAGAGAGTGGTGGAGGGTAAGATGGTGGACAGTCCTGGAGGTGGAGAAAGAGGACAAGAGAAGGTGTGACTAGAGATTATTGGAGGTGCAGATGGAGAGGTGAAGATGGATGACAAGAGAAGGTTAGGTGACGTGTGAATAGAGAAAGTGTGGCGGAATAGATTTGAGATGGACCTGCCTGGTGATCTCCAAGAGAAGGTTAGTTGAGATGTGAATATAGAGAGATTGGTGGAGGCACAGATGGGTGATGGGCCTGGAGGTAGATATGGATAACAAGAGTTGGTTATGTGAGGTGTGAATAGAGAAAGAGTGGTTGAGCCACAGATGGTGGACTGGCTTGGAGGTGGAGATAGATGGTGAGAGAAGGTTGGTTGAGATGGGAATAGAGAGAGTGATGGATTCATAGATGGGAGATGGCCTGGAGGTGGAGAAAGATAACAAGAGAAGGTTGGGTTAGGTGAGGTGTGAATAGAGAGAGAGAGTGGTGGAGGCACACATGGAGGGACTGGCTTGGAGGTGGAGATAGATGGTGAGAGAAGGTTGGTTGAGGTGTGAATAGAGAGTGATATGGAAGCACAAGCGAAATATATCAGTAAAGAAATCTATATTAAAAATAATTAACAATGATGAAAACTAATATACAGACAAAATATGAATTTTTCAATGAAGCCTTCTGGGATGTCTGGGAATGTTGATATGAAGCTGAGTAAAAAAAAAACAATACAAAAAAAAAAACCTTGCATGCAACATTTTCTACCTCTAATACCCAGGACACTTGTACTGGGTGTTAGAGCATGCCCTTATATGTCATCTGGACAACTGTAATATACTACTTTGGCTATCATTCATAAAGCGTTCCCGCATGCGGAAGTGCTAAAAACAGCCGACTTTACCGACCACTGAGCAAAATGTGTATTCATAAAGGCTGTTTCCGCATGCGAAGCTGACTTTCCCGAGCAGAGCGATAAATTACTGCATTGTGCGGTGATTCTATGCGGAAATGTAACAAAATGTACATTCATAAAAATTAGCGCAAGTGGTATGCGGACAGGGATTACCGCTCCCCTGGATGTAGCGATAGGCATGTGGAGTACATGTAAGTGAATGGGACAGACCTCCCAAGCAGCAGCAGAGAGAACACCGCACAGAGGGACTCGGCCAGCTTCTCCTGTTTCTGCATGCCTACCGACAGCCTAACGCTAGCCTACAGTAGGATATTGCCACACTCCTATCGTAACTAGAAACATTTTTATGAATGACCACCCAGAAGGCCGAAATAACAACAGCAGTGTTTCCCCGCACGGATTTACTTTACCAACGGCACTTTTATGAATGATAGCCTTTGTTTTTCTACCAGCTAACAGACTGGCACCCTTCCAATCTGTTCTGAACTCAGCTGCTCAACTCATTCATCTTCTGCTCCTCTCTGTCAAGCTCTTCATTAACTGTCAACTAACCAGAGCATCCATTTCAAACTATTAACTCAAACTTACAAAGCTCTCCACAATTTCTCTCTCCTTTGTACATCTCCTCACTAGTTTCCAGATACCGACCCAACCACAATCTCCACTCTGCACACGGCCTTCTTCTGTCCGCCTCTAGAATCACTTCCTCGCATTCACGAATACAATATTTCTCATGAGCCTCACCCCTCCTCTGGCATCCCCTTCCAAAACGCATATATTTCATGCAACATTTTAAAGGATACCCAAACTGACATGTGACATGAGATCGACGTGTATGTACAGTGCCTAGCACACAAATAACTATGCTGTGTTCCTTTTTTTCTTTCTCTGCCTGAAATAGTTAAATATCAGGTATGTAAGTGGCTGACTCAGTCCTGACTCAGACAGGAAGTGACTACAGTGTGACCCTTACTGATAAGAAATTCCAACTATAAAACACTTTCCTAGTAGAAAATGGCTTCTGAGAGCAAGAAAGGGGTAAAAAAGGGGAATTTCTTATCAGTAAGGATCACACTGTAGTCACTTCCTGTCTGAGTCAGGACTGAGTCAGCCACTTACATACCTGATATTTACCTCTTTCAGGCAGAGAAAGAAGAAAAGAAACACCGCATAGTTATTTGTGTGCTAGGCACTGTACATACCCATGTCTATCTCATCATGTCACATGGCACTTCGGGTATCCTTTTAATCTTTAAAGTGTTCCTCCTGCCCCCTCCACGCCGATGGCTCCCTTGCCGGCATCCTCCACCTCCTGGATCCTTTGGTTGAAGCTCCTTATCTTCACCCAGTCGGCACACGCACAGTCTGCCTGCGCGCTCCGCCGTCTCGCTCCCATGGCTCCCTCAAAACTCACTTTTTCAAACAAGCATATGCTCTAACTTAGGCCACTCCCCTTCATTTTGCATATTGCCCCACCTCTTGTTTCCCCCATTCCTTTAGATTGTAAGCTTGCAAGGGCAGGGCTCTCTCATCCTTTGTCTTGAAATTTTCTATACATTTCATTCATTATGTTAAATTTGTCACTGTAATTACTGTCTACCTATTCTGTATGTTGTACAATTGTCTGTATTATGTGCACTTTTTAAATCAATAATGATAATAAAAATAATCTGTGTTCAAAATGTAAATTATCTCTCATTTTATGCACTTAGGGTGGAGAACTGACACATGTAATCACTGTAGTTAAAGAGGAAGAAGAAGAGACAGATGTGTGGAGTGATCAGCAGTCCGTGGAGGAGGGGGACATGATGGGGACAATTAAAGAGGAAGAAGGAGAGACGTATGTGAGGAGTGATCAGCAGTCTGAGGAGGAGGGTGACCTCATGAGAGCGTCTATGGAGGGAGACTTTACAGGTAAGAACACTGGTGAGTGATAAACATTAGCTATTCAAAAGACTTATTAAGCTGACTAACAAATAGTCCCTGCTGGGCACAATATGGATCACATGAAGCCAATAAGTGGGGGAGGGAATGTGAGAAGTAATAGGGGTGCAATGTGTGTAATGTACAGCGGGAGACATGGCAGCGCTTTCAAACAGATAGAGATGAGCTCCGCATTCCGCTGAATTTAATTTTCTGCGATTCCGGCTGGAATTTGGTGATTCCGCTCCATCACAGTGGATCAGAATTGCTATAGCGCTATGGTGGAATTTCCGCGGAATGTAAATTTTTTTTTTTGTAAGCCAATCACAAGGAAGCCCCTAGAAGAAGCCTAAAGTGACAACAACCGTATTTCTGCATGAAAGTAGGAATTATTTCAGCAGCAATTAGTCTTAACAAAAAACAATCAATCCTATGTTAGCAAACAGCTCCCTAGCTTTGTCACCTATCCCAACTATTTTGTATTGGTCCCATAGCCTATGCGACACCTCTGCGGTGCCAAAACGACCGCCATGGGACCACCCGCCAGGTCCCAAAACTTACGCGATAATTCCTGCGGCACCGCCATGGAACCACCGCCAGGTCCCAAAGCTTACGAGACACCTCCTGTGGCTCCAAAACCACCGCCAGGTCCCAAAGCTTACGAGACACCTGCAGCGCCAAAACCACCACCATGGGACCACCGCCAGGTCCCAAAGCTTACGAGACACCTGCTGCGCCAAAACCACTGCCATGGGACCATCGCCAGGTCCCAAAGCTTACGAGACACCTCCTGTGGCGCCAAAACCACCGCCATGGGACCACCGCCAGGTCCCAAAGCTTACGAGACACCTGCAGCGCCAAAACCACCACCATGGGACCACCGCTAGGTCCCAAAGCTTACGAGACACCTGCGGCGCCAAAACCACTGCTATGGGATCATCGCCAGGTCCCAAAGCTTACGAGACACCTCCTGTGGCGCCAAAACCACCGCCATGGGACCACCGCCAGGTCCCAACGCTTACGAGACACCTCCTGCGGCGCCAAAATGACCACCATGGGACCACCAATAGGTTCCATGGCTTAAGTGACACCTCCTGCGGTGCAAAAATGCCAGGGAGACACAGGGACTACACTGCTCAAGGGGACAGTGACCACACTGAGGTGACGGGGACACATAGTTGCCACAATGAAGGGGGAGCAGGAGGGCATATACTGGTCACACTGAAAGGATAAGCAGGGGGCACAGACACTGGTCACACTGACAGGGAGCATGGGGACAGATTAGAGGGTTAACGGCTACATGTTGGGTCTGGAGGAGTTATTGGCTGCACTTGGGGGCCAGCAGGGAATAATGGCTACAGTACTTTATGCAGTGCAGCCATTAACCCATCCTGGTCCCCAGATGCAGCCGTTAACTCCTTCTGGACCTAAAGTGCAGCCCTTAACTTGCTGTATAGACTTATACTTGAGTAATTTAAAAATTCCCGCTTAAGAGGGTCAAATATTGGGTTCGACTTATACGTGAGTTCGACTTTTATCTAAGTATATACGGTGGTTTTACTGGCCTGTAATAAGCTGATAATAGTCACTGTACATTACTGTACACAGATTGGTCACAGTAGTGAGTGACTTCTTGGTAATGGCCTGTAATAAGTAATGTGCACTGTGCATTACTCTACAAAGGTTGGTTACCGAAGGCATGTAATAAGTTGATAAGGGCTTAGTTGAAGTTGCTGAAGGAGTGGGCAGCCCTAGAGAAGTGTGCAGTGTGGTCTGATGGGCAGTGGAAGGGAGGTCCAGAGAATGGGGGCAGCCCTAGAGAAGTCCGTGAGTGAATGAGTGAGTCCTGCAGTGAATGAGAAATCTGCAGAGCAGTCAGGCACAGGTCGTTGGAGGATCAGAGAGGATGGGTAGGTATACGTCTATGGATGCGTTCAGAAATGTAGATCTGACAGGTCATGTGTACACATTTTTAGGCCAGGTACAGAATTTTGGAACTGATCCTGAAGTAGATAGGGAGCTAATGGAGGCATTTGCAGAGCAGGGTTGTGGAGGCGCTGTGATGGGCAGAATGGAAGATTCTAGCTGCCACATTCATGGAGGAATGTACGGGGTGGTGTGTTTCAAATGGTTGCCTGACAAAAGGGACTTACAATTGTCAAGGCAGGAGATGAGGGCATGAAGGAGGAGTTTGGCTGTATCCAGTGTCAGGAAGGGGCGGATCTAGGAGATGTCACAGAGGTGGAAGTTGCAGGATTGGGTAATGTTTTGCATATATGATGCAAAGGAGATGGCAGTCCAGGCACACCAAGTGAGCTTGGTAGGTAGGAAGAATAGTCATGTTGTCGAACACAATGTAAATATCCAGGCAAGGTGCTGCTGTGCAGGACAGGAAAATAAGGAGCTCCATTTTGTCTGGATTTAGATTCGGGAATCTGGAGGACAACCAAGAGAAAATAGTTGAGGGGCAGGAGACCGTGTCCATGGTAGTTGTAGAGAGATCCAGGGTGTGGAGGTAGATTTAGGTGTCGTCAGCATACAGGTGGTATTTGGAGCCCATGAAGGAGAGGACTTTGCCAATTGAGGAGGTGTTTAGCGAGAACAGTAAGGGGCCAAGAACATATAGAGACTTACTGTATATAGGATTCTGTAGGTCCAATCTGACATGATGTCACTCAGTATTCCTCCTTTGAAATGCAAAAAGACTTACTCAGTGTTCAGATCTATTGAATCCTGGCAGCATTTGTCAACACAGGTAAACACAAACCATAATAAACACTACTGCTACCAAATAGATCAGCAGGGCTGCCAGGCAACTGGTATTGTTTAAAAGGAAATAAATATGGCAGCCTCCATGACCCTCTCGTTACAGTTGTCCTTTAAGTGGAATGTCGGTTTATAGGAATATGGAGGATTTTATCTATCATTCATCCACCTGAAGACATAGCTGGCTTTATCAGAAGTGGTTACAATCCTATTGTCACACGGGTCCTCCATGTATGTTGCATGTGTGTGGAGCTTAGATTTAGACTGAGTGTGGCTCGTGTCTGCTTAGAGAAGCTGCTGCCCCGTTCAGATGGTTTTATGGTTACAGGGTATTTTAAGCTAGTTATATTGCCAAGGTTAAATTAAAATGTATTGAGATGCCGTCTGAGCAACCTTGTGGTTTAACCTCCTTGCCGGTTATCCCGAGCTGAGCTCGGGGTAACTTGCGCAGGAGGATTGCTCAGGCCCCGCTGGGCCGATTTTCACAATTTTTTTTTTATTGCACGCAGCTAGCACTTTGCTAGCTGCGTGCTTAACTCGAATGCTGCCGCCGATTCGCTGCTACCCGTTGCGCCGCCCCCTCCCCCCCCCCCCCCCAGACCCCCTGCGCAGCCTGGCCAATCAGTGCCAGGCAGCGCTGAGGGGTGGATCGGGACTCCCTCTGACGTCCCGACGTCCACGACGTCATCCCGCCCCGTCGCCATGGCGACGGGGGAAGCCATGCAGGAAATCCCGTTCTGAACGGGATTTCCTGCTTGCGCAGATAGCCGGAGGCGATCGAAGAGGGTAGGGGGCTGCCGCTGCTCAGCGGCTATCATGTAGCTAGCGCTAGGCTAGCTACATGATTTAAAAAAAAATAAAAAAATGTAAAAGTGCTGCGCTGCCACCTTGCCGCAGTAATTGGAACGGCAAGGGGGTTAATAATTTATCAGGTGTGGACTGGGCTCAAGGCAGGGAAGTGGTGTCAGAATATGTCCATTTGAACAGGGTTGAAGGGGCAGGAAGTGGCAGTAGCTGGTTGACTACCTCAATGGTGACGGGAGTAATGGAGCTGAAGGAGGGTAAGGTGTGGGAGCTGTCTGCGGGGAAAAGGTGGGGGCAGTGGAGTAAAGGAGAGAGAGTTCTCTTCGTATTGTAAAGCGCGATTTCCTCCGTTTGCGTTTAGTAGCAAGTGTTTTTTTGGAGGTCATAAGTGAGGGTGGTCTGCCAGGTTTGGATTGGCGGCACATGTGAAAGATGTGGGGCAGTATCGTCTATGGCCGATAAGAGGGCTTGATTATATTGTGCTGCAGCTTGGTTGGGGCAAGTTAGGGTGTGGGAGTTAAGATGGTTGGCTAGTATAGTGGGGTTGAGGTTATACAGATCTCTTTTCCACCATCCAGGCAGGAGAGGTGGGTGGGAGGTGCTTGATGGGAAGAGAGGGAAGGTGAGGAGTTGATGGCCAGAGAGGGGGGAAGGGTGGGATATCCAGGTGGATGAGGGTGGTATATTTGGAGAATAAGCGTTCCAGAGTATGGCCAGCAAGCTGCATGGGGGTGTTAATGTGCTGGGTGAGGCCAAGAGGAGAGGATATATGGGAGCTAGCAGGTAAGGTTGTCAAGGAAGTGTGGTATAGAGAGCTGTAAAGGACCATGATAAGGGCTAGGAGGAAATGGTAGAGGCGGAATACATGGGCATTAAGAATGTAAAGTGAATGGAGGGGGGTGTTATGAGGACCCAGAAGGTGCGGGACAGGGAGAGGAGCAGGCCCACCCCTCCCCTAGTCCTGTTGTCAGTTCAGAGGGTGTGAATAAGGTGAAGTCCCCCATAGGAGAGGGCAGCAGCTGCAGCAGAGTCAGAGGGGGTGAGGAAGGTGAGTGTTTTGGAAAAGAAAAGCTCATGGATTAACATGTTTGTTGCAGACAAATCTGACATTCCAGAGGCCTCAGGAGAGGAGGTAAGAAAGTAAAAGTGCCTGTGGGTGGGACAAATGGGAATTAATTTGAGGCAAGGGGGCTACATAGGTGCGGGGGAGTGAGAAGGAGCAGGGCAGGAGGTGCAGAAGTGCGGGAGCTAGGTAGTGGGATATGGGTGAGGGGTAGGAGGGGAATGGGGACAGGTAGGGTTTGAGATTGGTGTCATTCAAGAGAGTAAGAATACCCAGGAGCAGCTCGCTATGCAGTACTTCAATAAAACTCCAAACTTTAATGGGTTCCTTCCATAAAAACATCAGTGGTAAAAGACAGTCAAGCAATACTTATCGTTAAAGAGGTTGTATAAGGTAGTACGGAGGACGGTCGGCGATCGTTTGGCCCCTCAATAAGGGCTTTCTCGAGACCGTGTAACCCCCAATATCTTGTCCCGCTCTGATCTACTGAAAGCCACACCCCCTTAGTTTTCCATCCACCAATGGCAGCCACTCACCTGTCCTCTCCGCACCTGCAATACATTACTCATTCATCGCCGCTTACTACAGTGGCGTAATTTCCTCTGCACCTGTTTACACCTAAAAAGCCGCCAACTTCCTTACATTGGAACGCATCCTGCACGACAGCCGTACGGACATACGTACCGTATTGCTGCCATCTTGTGGTCAAAAAACTTCAGAAGACATTGCCCAGCCACATAGCGCAAGTACGTAATTCAGATAGACGTGGCTGCACATTAGGTTGCAGGGCTCAACAGGTGATAAAGTGTACACCAGTGATCCATAGAGCAGGGGCTGTAAAGCACAACATGTGGATTTTCAGCCAACCAGAGCGGGCTATTGTTTGAGACACACAAAACACAGAAATACAGTTAAAAAATATAAGCAAAAATCCATAATAATCAAATAAAGAAATTCAAGAGAATTATCTCAATTATATACTCAAACCACTTTATAGAAATGAGACTTCAATGAGGAGGGTTAGAGAAAAACTCCAGCTATATCCACTCTCTATCATCTGTCTCATGGAGTTCATTTTTTCAACCCGGTTTAAAGAACTAGAATACATAGGGACACAATATACCTAGAATCGGGCAATTGTTGTAACAAAACTCTCTCCACCTTAATACATGTTATATTCATGAGACCTCAATCATTGGAACCAGATGACCATGGGATGTACCCAAGTACATCGCAGTATCTACATCATTGGTCCTGTTTACATAATTTACAAATACTACTCTAATTGTTACCCCATTGTTGTGGCACTCAATGTGGTCCATGGTATGCAAGGACTACCTCCCAATGGTTCCTCATGATCACTGTGCCCCAATGGCTCTTCTAAAGGAAAATCCCCATGTCAATCCTATCATTGAATCCAGATGGACCCTCTGTGCCTAGTTTGATAATCCACCTACTTTCCAGCTGTAGAAGTTTCTCATCCCCATCAATCCCAATGGGTTGGATGAGGGTAGCGGTAAGTAGGAGGGAGAGAAGGTGAACTAGCATGTGGAGATGGACCATGAGGTAGTGGTAGGGTTGGTGGGTGGGGAATGGAGGAGGGGGAGGGCTGATACCAATTTGCTGAGAATACGGATATGGAGGGTTCAGTGGAAGATCATTGGGGTCTGTGATGGTGTGGCTGGATTGGTCACAGTAGGGGTGGTGACCGGAGTTTTACCGGCTTGTAATAAGCTGATAATTATCACAGTACATTACTGTACACGGATGTGTATCTATGTATGTGCCACGATCACTTGAAAACGTCCAGATCAATTTTCAACTAAACTTGATATGCAGCTCCTCTACTACCTGGGATGATATCTTGTGGGGGTCTCGTGTCCCCCCTGCTTACCTGGCCAGAGCTACAAACAGCAAATCAGATTTCACTCATTCACAGAAAAAAATGTAAAAAGTTGCTATTCTTTCTTCTTATGCCGGGTACACACTATGAGATTTTATGGTCAATTTACTGTCAGATCGATTATTTCCAACATGTCCGATTTGCTTTCCGAGCATTTTCCGATCAATTTCCTAGTAAAGTTAACGGAAATCGATTGGAAAATGTTGGGAAATCGATCGAAAAGCAAATCGGACATGTTGGAAATAATCGATCTGACAGTAAATCGGCCATAAAATCTCAGTGTGTACCCAGCATTAGTGGTTTTGGATCTCCATGACATAAATGCACTGATTGGCTGATTTTGAGGATGAATAAGATTAGCATGCAAGGCAAAGTTTTTGTCATGTGACTGGCTGCCTATAATAAGCACAATATTCTACAGTTTAGGCTGAAAACTAGTGAAGGTCAGTGACCTGCCAATAACTCTGAGATGGTACAAATTGTAAACTAGTTATATGCAAAGCTATGCAGCTTCTGCATTTGGTCTACTTCAATATGCATACATTTTGCCAGGGCTGTGGAGTTAGAGCAACTTTTGGGTACCTGGAGTCAGAGTAGGGGAAAAATACACCGACTCCTAATGCATTTAAACTGTAATTAAAATAGAAAATATGATAAAATAGTAGTCCCCTTTAAATACCGCACCACTCCATCAATTGTAATCAATTCATCATCTTTATTCAACAAACATAAAAACACTTAAAACCAATGTGAGCAGCCATGTAATAATAATAATAAGATAACAGTCCATGATTAATGTATAAATCAATCTCCACAAGAGTATCAACAAACAGTAATGCCCCTGAATTCATATAAAGTAAAAATACTGATGTAAAAATCTACCCTGAGTGATCCAGCAACAAGGACAGTGAAAAACAAGCTAAAAAGTGACCATAGTGCTTGAAGAAGAAAGACCAGTAACAGCCAGATAAATTGAAAGTGATACAGTGCATATAATCAGCGTAATAACGCTGTAAATAAGGTGCAATTAGCCATAGAGGTGCTGCGTGCACAAGAGAAAAAGACAGCGACTAGCGCTGAGGAAGGAACTTATCGCTTACCAGAGGATCTGAGTGTGGAGATGAACTACCATGGCATACCAACCTGCCGTCGCGATTCGCCGCTTTCCGCAATATAGCGGCTTCCACTGGGCATAAAAACCTGAAAGTGTCCTCGGCAATTTAAGGAGAAGGAACTAAGTGGGCGGGCCCGTGAATACACCTATCACATCACGTTGTGCACGGCCGTGCACACACCAGGAAGGCTCTGCAGCGCTGATTAGCGCTACATCACTTCCTGCTCCTGACCCTAGGGATTATGGGTATTGTAGTCTCCGAGGAAAAGATAAAAGGAGTGAATAAAGGCTAATGAATATGGCAAAAAGAAGCCAAAGATTATAAAAATAGTTAGAAGAGCATAGCTCAAAATATATATGATCACATAGTGTATAAATAAACACCAAAAATACATAAAGAGAGATACGATCATTCAAACATATTAACAATGCATGAAATATACGTAGAGGCTGCCAATATCGCCATCATGTGGCCAAAACACAAAAATACAACAATAATTCTAGACACATGCCAGAAGCTATGAAACATAGGATAATTATAAGGAAAATATATCAATTTAGACGAATCTTCAGAGGAAGACCATGGATCCCATGAATGAAGGAATAATCCTCTTCCTTCATCCAGATGACGAATATGTTTGAATGATCGTATCTCTCTTTATGTATTTTTGGTGTTTATTTATACACTATGTGATCATATATATTTTGAGCTATGCTCTTCTAACTATTTTTATAATCTTTGGCTTCTTTTTGCCATATTCATTAGCCTTTATTCACTCCTTTTATCTTTTCCTCGGAGACTACAATACCCATAATCCCTAGGGTCAGGAGCAGGAAGTGATGTAGCGCTAATCAGCGCTGCAGAGCCTTCCTGGTGTGTGCACGGCCGTGCACAACGTGATGTGATAGGTGTATTCACGGGCCCGCCCACTTAGTTCCTTCTCCTTAAATTGCCGAGGACACTTTCAGGTTTTTATGCCCAGTGGAAGCCGCTATATTGCGGAAAGCGGCGAATCGCGACGGCAGGTTGGTATGCCATGGTAGTTCATCTCCACACTCAGATCCTCTGGTAAGCGATAAGTTCCTTCCTCAGCGCTAGTCGCTGTCTTTTTCTCTTGTGCACGCAGCACCTCTATGGCTAATTGCACCTTATTTACAGCGTTATTACGCTGATTATATGCACTGTATCACTTTCAATTTATCTGGCTGTTACTGGTCTTTCTTCTTCAAGCACTATGGTCACTTTTTAGCTTGTTTTTCACTGTCCTTGTTGCTGGATCACTCAGGGTAGATTTTTACATCAGTATTTTTACTTTATATGAATTCAGGGGCATTACTGTTTGTTGATACTCTTGTGGAGATTGATTTATACATTAATCATGGACTGTTATCTTATTATTATTATTATTACATGGCTGCTCACATTGGTTTTAAGTGTTTTTATGTTTGTTGAATAAAGATGATGAATTGATTACAATTGATGGAGTGGTGCGGTATTTAAAGGGGACTACTGTTCTTCGTTAGCCTTGTATATTAATTTGTTCCTTTCTGCACACTTGTATAATTTTTCCCTTACTATTGGGGAATGGTTGATGGTGCTTGCCCATTTATGTTTTTTAAAAGAATATGATAAAATATTCTATTTCTCAGATAATAGTCATCATAAATAATTTATATACACAGTAATAGCTCTGCTTAGTCCACAAAAATGAAATAAACCAATCAAAGAATAGTTACTTGTGTTACTTCAATAAAACAGTCCCCTTATTTTTAAAGTCAGATATACATATCTGATTGTGACTGTATATATGATGTGTACACTGAAATCTCTTATATACACTAAATAACCTCTATGCTGTAAGAATAAAGCCTGATGTGTAGCCGTGTCACTAATAGAGATGGTGAATAAGATGGAAATAATTCTGCAGATGCTGGTTTATGGAAATGTATGCACTCCCTTTGCTCATGAATCAAATAATTTTGATATGTTGTTAAAATTTGATTTGGTGACTATGAATTAAAGGGTACCTGAGACAGATGAAAATAAGTTTTATACATACCTGGGGCTTCTTCCAGCCCCCTTCAGGCTAATCAGTCCCTCGCTGTCCTCCTCCACCACCTGGATCTTCTGCTATGAGTCCTGGTAATTCAGGCAGTCAGCGCAGTCCGGCCGCATGCCGCTTCCACAGCCAGGAGCGTTCTGCATCTGTGCAATAGTGCTGTGCAGGTGTAGTACGTTCCTGGTGGCGCAGTGTGTGCATGTGCACTACGCCTGACTGGCTCAAGTACTGGGACCCATAGCAGAAGATCCATGTGGCGGAGGAGGACAGCGAGGGACTGATTAGCCTGAAGGGGGCTGGAGGAAGCCCCAGGTATGTATATAACTTTCATCTATCTCAGGTTTACTTTGTTACAAAGGATTACTATACTCTACATATGCACTCCCCACTGAGCTGCAGGGAATCTACTGAGAATGTTGTTCACATTGAACACAGAGGTGTTGTCTATCGCCCATAAACCTGCTTCAGATTGTACCTGAAGAATGTGTAATGGAGGAAGAATCCCCTCATTCCCCTGCAGAGTACCTGCACATCACTCTTACATGTACCCACAGTTACATTGCCTAGTGGCTGATAGATGTTCTTTATTCCTGTCTGTACCCTCTACAAGTACTCTTACCAAGGACTAGTTTTAGTATATGATTAAAAGTATTAGTGGCAGAAGATCAGCTGGATAGCCAGGTAACTGGTATTGTTTAAAAGGGAATAAATATGGAAGCCTCTATATCCCTCTCTTCAGCTGTCTTTTAAAATTCCTAAGCGTTGGCAGTTAAGAGATGCATTTCATGTTACATACTTTCAATCAACGAGATTGTAATATGCAAATTAGAGGAGTTGGAGTTGGTGGAATGCTAACCAGCGGAGTCGGAGTTGGTGGATTTTTTTGTACCTCCACAGCCCTGGATTTTGCATCAACTTCGAATGATCAGCATCTCCCTTTATTGATAATAGTTAATCTCTTTAGAATTCAGGAACTGATGATGTTTCTGTATTTGCAGAACGGAGCACTGATGCCAGGAACCTCTCAAAGACTCGTCTCTCTGGATCCACAGACTGTACCATGGATGATGATGATGACATTGGACAAGAGTCTCTTTTAGATAACCTGGTTACCACAAATATTCCCTCAGACTCCCCTCACCTGTTTGATCCTGAGGAGCCTCACACCCAGCACAGCTCTCCCCCTGCTGGAGGGTCATATTCCTGTACCACGTGTGGGAAATGTTTTGTTTGGAAATCAAGTCTTGTCAGACATGAGAGATGTCACACTGGGGAGAAGCCCTATTCATGTGCTGAGTGTGGGAAATGTTTTGCAGATACAAAAGGGCTTGCCATCCATGAGAGATATCACACTGGTGAGAGGTCCTATACATGTCCTGAGTGTGGGAAATGTTTTATACGAAAATCAGACCTAGTCAAGCATGAGAGATATCACACTGGTGAAAGACCCTATTCATGCACTGACTGTGGGAAATGTTTTGTACAGAAATATCATCTTGCCATCCATGAGAGATCTCACACTGGTGCAATGCCGTATTCATGCACTGAGTGTGGGAAATGTTTTAAACAAAAAGTAAGCCTTGTTTTACATGAGCGATCTCACACTGGTGAGAAACCCTATTCATGTTCTGATTGCGGAAAATGTTTTTCACTGAAAGCACATCTGATCAGACATGAGAAATCTCACACTGGTGAGAGACCCTATTCATGCACTGAGTGTGGGAAATGTTTTGTAGAGAAACATCAGCTTGTCATCCATGAGAGATCTCACACTGGTGCAATGCCGTATTCGTGCACTGAGTGTGGGAAATCTTTTAAACAAAAAGTAAGCCTTGTTGTTCATGAGAGAATTCACACTGGTGAGAAGCCCTATTCATGTGCTCAGTGTGGGAAAACTTTTAGTTGTAAAAGACGGCTCAGTAGACACTTATGTTAGGTTGGGTTTTTTTTTTCTCTTTTTGCATATGGAGGCATTTTTGACATAGCATAGGGGCTTCAGGATTCTATCTCAGCATTGTCATCATCTGGCATGTGTGGTTTCTGCAATTGCGAGCTTAATTTGGGATCCAACGTTGAGCATAATTTACTTTTTACCTTGAACTGACTTCAATGCTTATGTCATTTTTATCTTACAATTTTCTGCCCCATGCCACGCGCTTCCTCGATCACACTCCCATAGCTGGGAGCATTCTGCGCTTGCACAGTTCATAAAAACAGCAACTGTGCATTCACCAAATGCTCTGGGCTATGGTTGCATAATGGAGGCGGCACGCATCCAGGGCCGTGCATGCCCTGTAGCCCATGACTGGAAGCTCGTGGCTTAGGGCCACACATGCAGCTTTCAGAAAGGACAGCTGCTGAGTGGATCCAAATGGAATGAAAACCAGGGACCAGAAGAAACACAGGGGGCTAGAAGAACCCCTAGGTAAGTTAATCTGGGCACCTAAGTTACACTTTAGGTAGCTTTCAAGGGAATCTGAAGTGAAAAGAAACTTATGATATAATGAATAGGTTGTGTAGTACAGCTTAGAAATAAAACATTAGGAGCAGAGATATGAGTCTAATATTGTTTCAAGTACAGGAAGAGTTAAAAAATAAAGTCCAGTTGTTATCTGTGCAAAAGAGCTTCACTCTTTTCACTCAATTTTGTTTTTTATCTGCAAGTTCAAAAGTTCACTTGCCTGCTTTGTAAAATCATTTAGAATGCTGAGTAGTGTGTAAACTGCAAATATTAGAGAATGATGCAATGTTATATATTTAAAAAAAAAGTATATACCTGAAAATAAAATAAAAATATGAGAATATTTTCTTTGCTACTAATGCTCTAGTAATTATCCGTACTACACAACCAATTCATTATATCATTTATTTTTCACTTCAGTGTCACTTTAAAGTAACTGAACTGACTTGACATTATGAGACAAAAATGGGACATATAGTACTAAGCAAAGTTAAAACTTGCCTGTGTTAACGTTTTATTTTTTTCCATTGCAAGGGTTAATAAAGCAGGTGCTTTAGCTGTGCATATTAGACAGGATCTGCAGTTGCTTACTTCCTAAAGAGTAAAAAAAAGGCAAAACCTTTTATTTTCTTGCTGAATAAACACTCCATATAACACAAAAATGCTATAAAAATATGTTTTGTTTTTGTTGCAACCTAAATGAATCAGATTTTATGTCACACAACAAGTTATTTTTGCATGTACCCTAACTGCAAGCTCCTAGCAGTTGACTACAGCTTGCTATTGCTATAGTTTCAACTTGCTGCAGATATTAGAATAAATGGGTTGGCTGTGACCATTTGAGTTGCAATGCATTATGCTCTGAATCAGAAGGCTTAGGTTGTTGTACTGCATTATGGTACGAATCAGTCATCAATTAAATTCTTGTCTGTTGATGAGGCCAACCTCACAGTAGCCACAGAAGATCAAGACACCTGGAGGGGAGTTAGACTTTCACATACAGGTAGTTCCGCTAATGTGGAAACTGACAAGTCCAGTAAAATAAGAAGAGAGGGATTTATCTTCCAGCCATGTTAAGCTGGACATGCACAGGACTGATATCCAGAGAGATTGGATCACTCTGACTGTGATGGGATCTTCAAGAGATCTCTTGATATAATTTTAAAGCGGATCCGAGATGAAAAACTATCTATAACAAGTAACTTGTCTATATATCTTATCTAAAGTTAAGATAGTTTATACAACAAATCTAGCTGCAAACAGCTTCAACAGTATATGATTATTTCTTCCTGTGATACAATGACAGCAGCCATGTTCTGCTTGTGATCATAACACACAGGCAAGCTGTTCTGCCCTCAGCTTGTGAAAACTTCACTCCCCTCTCCTCCTCCCTCCTACCGTCTGCCTCTGAAATCTCTGGCTAGTAACACCTCCTCCAGCCCAGACTGAGCTCCCATAAGCCCTTGCTATTCAGAGTGCCAAGGCACTTGAGAAGCTGTGGGCAAGGCTTGTTTAGTTTATAGGGAATTAGAGTATTAAAACAAAACAAAAAAAAGTATTTGGCTTGAGGAATACCCTATAAACTATATGAAAGGAACACAATTATGCAATGAGTAAAAGTTTATCTCGGGATAGTGTTCTAGATCCATAATGTGGCAACCTCATGGAAGAAGATTGACTTCTGATTTGATCTATTTTACATGATAATATTATAAATGTGATAGCAGCAACAGATAAGGGGGAATTCTAGGTTTACATTAGCACTGAATACAGACCATGTATTGGAAGGGAAGGCAGCAGATTAACAGACATGTCCACAGCCAATGCATCAGTCGCTTCAGTTCTGCTGAGCAGAACACAGGATTGTGCAGTACAACTCCGGATGCTGATGGACAGTGTCCGTTCTCACCAGGCTGTTCGCTGTATACATTCCTGCACATTCTTGCGTCACCTTCTGCTGCTTTGCTGTAATATGAAATGGAGCCTGAGCAGATGTATGGGGCTCACCATTGGATTGAAATAGACCAATAGGAATCCTCCATCTCCAGTGTTTATGCGTTATTTGTTTTTGTTTTTTTACAAAGCCTATGGATTGTTATTTTCGTCAAACATAAAACAAAAGACAAATCCCCTGGCGCTTTTATGGTACAATTATAGGGGTATACCTGTAAAAAAAAAGTCATAATAAAGATATTACAACAGTATATTGCTTGAATATAAAAATACATATTCAGCTCTACAGATGGGTCATTGTAAATTATAAGTTTCACAATTATAATTTAAAGCGGAACTGTAACCAAGGATTGAACTTCATCCCAATCAGTAGTTGATACCCCCTTTCCCATGAGAAATCTTTACCTTTTCTGGAATCCTCGGATCATCATGAATATCTTTATGGCTGATATTGTGCTGAAACCCCTCCCACAGCGTGATGTCGGGACCTAAGTCCTGACCGTTTCCTATCTGTGAGCCTTGTTGCATTGTGGGAAATAACAGCTGTTTCTAATGGCCAAGCAACCAGTATCTCCCTCTGTGCATTTATATATCTATAAAAAGAAAAACCTCCTTTCGTCTATCACATTGTTAGGGGGTGTGGTTGTAGATAATGTCAGTCAGTGCTGCTTGTTTCTTTCTTTTTTTTTTTTTTCCAAGTCTGCCAGTAGTAAATCATTTTTTGATCTCTCTTGTATTCTTCTTCTCACTTTGCAAAGGTATTGATTTCTCTTTGTCCTCTTTTTGCTAAAGTTCCTCTTAACTTCCTCCATCCCTGTAGATGCAGGTGTATTTTGTATATCCTGGTTGATATAATTGCAGTAAGCACTCTTCTCATAAGTATAGAGCTTAAACTCCTGCATAATTAATTCAAAAGGTTCCATCCTCACATCTAAAATATCACACAGAATTACTTTACCGACAGAAATCAGCTGGTCTAATCTGTCAGAAAAAGTGGGCTTGGTTACTCCTTGTTTGTCTTTGTGAATTATGTAATTACTGAATGTTAGACCAGGTCTAAAAACAGGTCTAATCTGTAGACTAGTCTAAACTGCTTAGTGAATTGAGGCCTATGTGTGCAGCCTGGGTGTACTGATTGATGGGAAATTGAGCTTCAGGAATCCAATCTAACCTGTTGTGAAACATTCCTTCTTTCACCTAAGGAACATTGCAGGAATTAAACACCTCATACCTGCAGTGGATCTTCCAACCCTAGTTTATGCCTTCATCACATTAAAGGGGAACTTCAGCCTAAACAAACATACTGTCATCAAGTTACATTAGTTATGTTAATTAGAATAGATAGGTAATATAATCTCTTACCCACCGTTTTAAAAGAACAGGCAAATGTTTGTGATTCATGGGGGCTGCCATCTTTGACATGGGGGCAGCCATCTTTCCCAGAACGTCCTCCTGACAGCACCCCTCCTATGAGACTTGTCTCCCTCCCAAACTTTGGACAGGAAGCTAGAAGATACAAATTTGCATAACAGGCAGGCAGGAGTAGTATATAAAGATGTTACTCACAAAAGGTATTCAGTTGTTTTTCCTGTCCCGGACGGGACGCTTTGAGAGGTCTCCAGGTGCTACTACGTCAGGCGGCGAGTGCAGCGTGCAGCGCGGGCATAGTAAGGCTGAGCAGGGGACTCAGCTGGTCCGGCGCACAGCGTGGAGGAGGCTTCTCCTAGAGATGCGGAAGCTTTATGGCGGCAGGAGCGCGAAACCGGAAGTTCCGGGTGGAAGTGACGTCATGCGCATGCGTCCCGCATGACGAGTCAGCTGACGGCATAGCGGCAGGGGCCGCGGCGGTGTTAAGATTGACTTCAGCTGCAGGTAATTAACAGGGGTATATATATGTGAATGTTAGCCACGATCACCATTGCTGTCGGTGATCATGGAGGACGCTGTAGGCCCTTCTCCTCTGACTTCTGCGGAGTCTGGCGCTATCCCCTCTCTGGTGAGCTGTAATTTTTCAGACTTTGAGGGAGTTGATTTGTAATCATAGGTCCACCTTGTAAGGCTGACAGTCTGTCTTTATTTCTTTTTAGCCTAAAGCCCCAAAAGGTGATAAAGACAAAGACAAGGCTGTGTCTCAGCAAGGTCAAGGGGGACAATCTTCTGGTAGAACTGAGAAACGCTGTGTTATGTGCAACTCTCGCTTCTATTCTTCCTCTACGAAGAAACTGTGCCAGTCTTGTAGAGAGAAGGTGGTAAAGGAGGAATCCCCAGTGGTATTTAAGGACTTGATGGGATGGATGCAAAATACTATGGGGATAACAGTGGAGCGGAAATCTTTGACCCCCTTGGATCAGATGTACGTGAGTTTGGCGGAACCCCAGAATTGTTTCATCCCAGTCCATTCCTCTCTAAAGTCAATGATTGGGAAGGAGTGGGATGACCCTGAAAGGAGGGCATTTTGGCCCAAGTCTCTTTCTCGTCGTTATCCTTTCAGTCCGGAAGATCAAAAATTCTGGGGTCCGGTTCCCAAACTGGACCCGTCGTTTTCAAGGGTGTCGAGAAAATCCGATTTGCAGTTTGAGAACTTTGGTGGCATCCACGGCAGTGGGACGATCCCTTAAAGCTTGGCTCACGCAGACTCAGTCTAAGATAGCTTCGGGGGTGCCCAGAGAAGAAATTTTAGAGGACTTTCCAGATTTGTTTAACGCTACTAATTACTTAACTGATGCAGCGGATGATACGGTTAAATTAACGGCCAGAACAACTGCCCTTGTCAACTCGGCAAGGAGAGGTATATGGGTAAAAACATGGCAGGGGGACAATTCGTCTCGCTCCAAGTTGTGTGGTTTGCCCTGTGAAGGTGAACTGTTATTTGGTTCAAAGCTAGACCAGACGCTAGAGAGAACCTCAGATTATAAGAAAAATTTTCCGACCAAAAAGAGAGCTTTTCAGTACAGGGGCCCAGCTCGCAGCGGCAACAAGGAACCTGAGGCAAAGATCCCACCTAAAAAGAAGTGGATTCCAAATAGAAACCAAAAAGGGAAGGCTCTTTTTCCCCGGTCCAACCAACCCAATAAGCAATGACGCCAGTATTCCAGTAGGGGGAAGGCTTTCCCACTACTACGAAACATGGTGCCAGCGGTTCACAAGTCAGTGGCTCTTGAAAATAGTGTTGGAAGGTTACAAGATAGAATTCGAGTATCCCCCACCTCTGCAGTATGTGGTAACTCCACAGCCAAAATCACCAGACCAAAGGAAGGCATTACAGGAGGAGGTTGCTTCCCTTCTGGAAAAAAGAGTGATCCGAGAGGTACCATCCTGCCAGAGAGGCCAAGGGTTCTACTCACCAGTTTTTCTGATAAAAAAGCCTCAGGGAGCCTTCAGATTTATTCTAAATTTAAAGGGGTTGAACAGGGCCGTAAAATACAGGAAGTTTCGAATGGACAATGTGAAGTCTGTAATAACCCTGTTGCAAAAAGACTGTTTTCTAGCTTCTCTGGACCTCAAAGATGTCTACCTGCATGTACCAGTTCATCTAGAGTCCCAGCAATTCCTAAGATTTGCAATTCACCTACAAGAAGAGGTAAGACATTTCCAATTTAATGTGTTACCTTTTGGGCTAGCTTCATCACCTTGGCTGTTCACAAAGGTGATGGCAGAAGTTTTGGCAGTCTTGAGGTGTAGGTCCATTAACATCATTGCTTACCTAGATGATTTATTGATTTGGGGTAATTCTTTACAGTCTGTAAGTGATCAGGTTAAGATATGCATTGATAGTCTAGAGTCTTTAGGCTGGTTAATTAACTGGTCAAAATCGGCGCTAATACCCAGCCAATCTATGGAATATCTGGGGTTTATTTTTTCCTCCCGCCAGCAAAGAGTATTTCTCCCAGAAAGAAAAGTTTCGGCAGTACTTAATTCTGTTCTTTCTTTTCAGAAATCAAGTTCCATCAGTATAAGAAAAGCCATGGCACTTCTCGGTCTGTTAAGCTCAGTCTTCCCTGCAGTACAATGGGGTCAATTCCATGCCAGGAACCTGCAGTTGTGGATACTAAGGAGCTGGAACAGGAACATTTCAGCACTAGAAAGGAAGATTCTGATCCCATACGGTGTGAAAGTGTCGTTAAACTGGTGGCAGGAACTGTCTCACCTATCGGAAGGCCGCATGTGGTTTTTTCCAGTACAAAGAATCATAACGACGGATGCCAGTACGTGGGGGTGGGGCGCTCACATGGACTCTCTACCAGCACAAGGGCAGTGGTCCAGGGCTATGGCAATAAGATCCTCCAACAGCAGAGAACTGGAAGCAGTATGGAGAAGCCTTCAATTCTTCAAGGATCAAATCAATCAGTGTCATGTCCTGATCAGGTCCGACAACAGCAGTGTAGTGGCTTACCTGAATCATCAGGGAGGAACAAGAAGTCGTCGGTTGTGGTCTCAGACAGCAAGGATTCTGCATTGGGCAGAGAGCAACTTAACATCCGTCAGAGCAGTTCATTTGAAGGGGACTTGCAATGTTGTGGCAGACTATCTCAGCAGGTCAGCGATATTACAAGACGAATGGTCTCTGAATCCAGAAGTATTTGTTCAGATCAGCCAGGCATGGGGCACCCCTGCAGTAGACTTATTCGCAAGGAGACAAAATTCAAAGTGTCTAAAGTTTTGCTCCCTGTATCCAAAGGACAATCCGTGGGAAATAGACGCTTTCTCGATAGAGTGGCGGTTGAACCTGATGTATGCATTTCCCCCAATACCTCTGATATCAAGGGTTCTGAACAAGATTATGCAGGACAGAGCACAAGTAATTCTCATAGTACCTTTCTGGCCGAAAAGACCGTGGTTTGCTCTGTTACAGAATTTAGCGATGTGTCAACCAATAATGTTACCAGTCAGAACAGATTTGTTGTCGCAGGGCCCAGTTCTTCACCCGGACTTCAAGCGTCTTCACCTTTCAGCATGGAGATTGAGTGGGGAATCCTGAAATCAAAGGGGTTTTCGGATAAACTTTCTGAAACGTTAATACAATCCCGCAAGAAGGTGACGAGGCAGATTTATCAGAAGACATGGAAAATTTACTGTGAATGGTGTACAAGGAAAGAGAAGGATTCTAGACTTTCCGCCTCAGCTCTGGAATTTCTTCAGGATGGATTTCAGATGGGGTTAAGTTCCAGCACTCTTAAAGTTCAGACAGCAGCTTTGAGTGTATATTTAGAGAGAAGATTAGCTCAGGAGGAGTTTTTTCTTCGTTTTTTTCAGGGAATTAAACGTCTCAGGCCTGTGGTGATATCTAAGGTGCCCCCTTGGGACTTGAATGTGGTGTTACAGAGTCTTTGTGAACATCCCTTTGAGCCTCTGGATCAGATTCCAGATAAATTTCTGACGTTGAAAACGGCCTTTCTTCTGGCAATCACCACAGCCAGGAGAGTCAGCGAACTTCAGGCCTTATCCATTAAGCCACCTTATTGTACCATCTCGGAGGATAGGATTACTCTACGTCCAGACTTTGCATTCCTTCCTAAAGTGACTTCAAAGTTTCATCGATCTCAGGAGATCTTTCTGCCATCATTCTGTGATAAACCAACTAATGAAAAGGAGAGGAAGCTTCATTGTTTGGATGTTAGAAGGTGTATCCTTCATTATCTTGAAAGGACTGCATCTTGGAGAAGATCAGATGCCTTGTTGGTGCTGTTTGCGGGGAAATTCAAGGGGAGGCAAGCCTCTAAGACATCAATTGCAAGATGGATCAGACAAACTATCACCGCGGCTTATCAGACTCAAGGGAGGCCTTTACCGACCTCAATTAAAGCTCACTCCACAAGAAGTGTATCAACATCTTGGGCAGAGAGGGCAGGCGCCTCGATAGAGCAGATTTGCAGAGCGGCCACCTGGTCCAGCCAAAATACGTTTGTCAAACATTATAGACTAAACTTATTAGCCAATACTGATCTAGCATTCGGAAGAAAGGTGTTGCAGGCAGTAGTCCCTCCCTAACTTATAATGTTCTTGTTTATCGTCTCATAGGAGGGGTGCTGTCAGGAGGACGTTCTGGGAAAGCCAAGCTTACCTCGGGTAATGTCTTTTCCAGTAGTCCGAGTGACAGCACCCCTCCGGCCCACCCTAATAAAGGGCATAATTAAATTAATCGTTTCAGCAGCATTTGGTGTCCGTGTCTTTTTTTATAACTGAATACCTTTTGTGAGTAACATCTTTATATACTACTCCTGCCTGCCTGTTATGCAAATTTGTATCTTCTAGCTTCCTGTCCAAAGTTTGGGAGGGAGACAAGTCTCATAGGAGGGGTGCTGTCACTCGGACTACTGGAAAAGACATTACCCGAGGTAAGCTTGGCTTTTTGGTTGAAAGGAGGTGACATGGAGCAGGAGACAGTTCCAACTGTCCTGTGTCCTGATAACCCCTCCCAGCCGCACACGCTAAGCTTCAAATGTCAAATTCAAAATGTAAAAAAAAAAAATTGCACCAAAACAGCAGAATGAGAACAACAAAATCAGAAATTCCATCATGCTTTGCACAGCATCAGGGGAAAAAAGCCCGGGCAGTTTTCTTCTGTGCAGCTAAAAATGAGGCTTGTGTAAGAGAAACAAAGTTCTGATGCTGTGAAACTGTTAAAGAAACACCAGGCCTTTTCAGTGCTGCTGAGTCGATTTTTAGTCCGGAGGTTCACTTTAAGGCTGGACTACTGCAAAGTTCTCTATGCAGACCTTCCAAATAAAGACCTGCATTGCCCGCAATTAGTACAGACCACTGTCACAAGGCTGTTAACTAGTCAACCCCACCATTATTACATAACCCCAACCTTTTGCTCACTCCACTGGCTACTGATAAATGAGAATTCTGTTTAAGATTGGCTTACTGACATTCAAATCCTTGCACAATATGAGCCCTGGATACCTGAAGGACTTGTTGCTACTGCATCTTACACCCCCACAATCTTAGATCAAAAGGATATAATACATTGGTCACCCCCGAGTCCTTTGGAGAAACCCCCAAAACCTTTGGAGACAGAGCCTTCTGTCATGCTGCCCCTACACTTTGGAACTCCCTACCACACCCAATCAGGACAGCTTTATCCCTGGTACTAGCGCGGACCATTTCGGATTACACGTCTGGAGGGAGGACCTGAGCGGGACGCCGCGGCATTACCACCCCTCACCCCGAGCAGATGGGCATTGGAAAAGCACTTTATGTGATATGCGAAAAACCTATCTAGACACGTACCGGTAAGTGCAATTCTATGTGCGCCCAGAAGCAAGCTGTTAACAGTTTTACACTTTGTACATTTTTATGTGTTTTATTGAAATTTTTATTGGATTGAAAGGAGCCTCAATAAAGGTCAAGACTTTGGATAATAGTGGATGATTCTGGTCGTAAGGCATCATTAGTATTATTAGCAGCAGTATTACTTGCATTTATCCCTGGAAGCATTTAAAGTGGATCCGAGGTGAACTTTTACTCCTTGCATAATTGTGTTCCTTTCCTATTGTTTATAGGGCATTCCTCAAGCCAAATACTTTTTTGTTTTTGTTTTAATACTCTAATTCCCTATAAACGAAATAAACCACGCCCACAGGTTTTCAGAGAGCCTTGGCAGTAGCAAGGGCTCATGGGAGCTCAGTCTGGGCAGGAGGAGGTGGAGGTGTTACTAGCCATTGATTTCAGAGGCAGAGGGGAGGAGGAGGGGGGATTAGGTTTTTTTTCACAGGCTTAGTGATCAAGATACAGATCAGCCTGCCTCTGTGTAATGTTTACAAACAACATGGCTGCTGTCATTGTATCACAGGAAGAAATAATCATTTTCTATTAACCACTTCCCAACTGAGGGGTTTTACCCCTTGACCACCAGAGCAATTTTCACCTTTCCTTCCATTCATTCGTCTATAACTTTATAATTACTTATCACAATGAAATTAACTATATCTTGTTTTTTTCGCCACCAATTAGGCTTTCTTTAGGTGGGACATTATGCCAAGAATTATTTTATTCTAAATGTGTTTTAATGGGAAAATAGGAAAAAATGTGGGAAAAAATGTATTATTTTTCAGTTTTCGGCCTTTATAGTTTTTAAATAATGCATGCTACTGTAATTAAAACCCATGAAATGTATTTGCCCATTTTTCCCTGTTATAAAACCGTTTAAGTAATGTCCCTATCACAATGTTTGGCGCCAATATTTTATTTGGAAATAAAGGTGCATTTTTTTCAGTTTTGCATCCATCCCTAATTACAAGCCCATAGTTTATAAAGTAACAGTGTTATACCCTCTTGACATAAATATTTAAAAAGTTCAGTCCCTAAGGTAGCTATTTATGTATTTTTTTTAATTGTAATTTCTTTTTTTTTTTTTTTATTACAAAAAAAATAATTGGGGAGTGTGGGAGGTAAGGAATTAATTTTTTGTGTAAAACTAATGTATTTGTATGTGAAAAATGCTTTAGGGTGTAGTTTTACTATTTGGCCACAAGATGGCAACAGTAACTTTTTGTTTAATGCGACCTGCAACAGTCCTTCCGGACGCTTGCAGGAAGTACTAGGAGGCTAGGAAAGTTTTTTTTTTTTTTTTTTTTTTCTTTACAATGATCGCGCTGCTTATCGGAGAAGCAGCGGATCATTGCGGGGCTTAGATTAATTAATGGGAATGGATTTTCCCGTTCATTGATCTCCGGGCGAGCTGCCGGCGGTGTGTTTACGAGCGGGAGTGCGCGCTAGAGCGAGCGGGTGCACAGGCAGCGGCGGGAGCGCGGAAAGTACGGATTTCTCCTTCCCTGGTGGTGAAAGGATGGAAAAAGGGACGGAGAAATCCGTAGGCGTGGGGGTAAAGTGGTTAAAGCTGTTTGCAGCTATATTTGCTGTGTAAATTAAACTTTAGCTAAGATATATAGACAAGTTACTTGTTATAGTTAGTTTTTCATCTCGGATCCGCTTTAAGTCCAAATTGAAAACCCACCTCTTTAGTCTGGCATTTATGAACACATGACTATTTCCACTGTAACACAGTCTTGATCTGAGACATAACTATGCGTCCTATGGGAGAAAAGCACTTTACAAATGGTATTGTATTGTATAAGGGCATCAATCTCATGTACTGTAATAAATAAATTACATTTTTATACTTTATTAGGCCATATTAAGCTCAATGTTTGTAACCAGAAGACACTGTAACATTGCGAGTCTAGTAGTCTGGCACTGGTAATGGTCAATGAGATGCAAATAATTCTGAGTTGATACAAATTACAGTAAATTTCTTATGTTATTGTATGCAGTTTGAAAATACCGTAGACCAAATAAAGTGAAGATCGGATATGATTGGCCCATCTTCAATCTGCATACATTTTACATATTACTACAGCAACTTGGACAGATACGGGCTTGTTTCCCTTCCCAATAGTATGACTTTCCTTCCCCTCCATCCACTCCACAAGATTCTGCCACAAAATACCAGATGCTATTGCCGACCTTCACACTACCTGAAAGTCCAAGGATCGGATAGCACACCAGGCTTTTTCAGAAGCAAAACGTAGTATTTCTTTTTCAAATTCATGTCAAACACCATATATTGACAATTGTTTTGGGGCCACACCGGGGTCCTCTTCCTGAAAACAGTGCAGGAATACAACAATACAAGCTGTGCACCTCTATAAATACACACCAAGTGGTACAGTACAGCCCATGGTAATTGTGATCCACCTCATAAATGCTGTGCATGTAAACAATATGTCATAGTATCATACTGCCTGCAATCAGCACATCTATCAGGTTCATTGCTATACATCATAATAAGATGATAGACCTATTTCCCTATATGCAATTAACTTTTTCTCCTGAGTTATCTCCTAGGAAGTAATGTACATCTTTAAAATAACATTTAACCTCTTGACGACCAGCTAACGCCGATCGGCGTAAACTGGTCGTCTGCGGGTCAGTTCACGGGATGGTGTCTCCGTGAATAGCCGGAGAGCCGCCGATCGTGGCTCGCCGGCAAAATGTAAACACGCGGGGAAGAAATCCCCGCTGTTTACATCATACGGCGCTGCTACGCAGCAGCGCCGTAAGGCAGATCGGCGATCCCCGGCCTCTGATTGGCTGGGGATCGCCGGCATCTGATAGGCGGAAGCCTATCCTTCAATGCGCAGGACGGAACTCCATCCTGCGCATTACGGAGAGAGGGAGGGAGGGAGGTAAGGAGGCAGAGGGCGGAAATGGCTGCGGAGGGGGGCTTTGAGGAGCCCCCCCCCCCGCAAAACGCAGATGGCTGGCGGCGATCAGACCCCCCCGGCAGGACATCACCCTAGTGGGGAAAAAAGGGGGGAAGTCTGATCGCCCTGGCATAATACTGATCTGTGCTGCGGGCTGGAGAGCCCACGCAGCACAGATCAGCCAATACAGCCCTGGTCGGCAAGTGGTTAAAGGGGAACTGAGGTAAGAGGTATACGGAGGCTGCCATATTTATTTCCTTTTAATCAATACCAGTTGCCTGGCAGCCCTGCTGGTCTATTTTCTCTGCAGTAGTATCTGAATAACACCAGAAACAAGCATGCAGCTAGTCTTGTCAGATCTGACTTTAAAGTCTGAAACACCTGATCTGCTGCATGCTTGTTCAGGGGCTATGGCTAATAGTATTAGAGGCAGAGGATCAGCAGGGCTGCCAGGCAACTGGTATTGCTTAAAAGGAAATAAACATGGCAGCCTCCATATACCTCTCTCTTCAGTTGTCCTTTAAGCATTTTACGTTTGAAAAATACCTAAAAAGTTGGTGAAAAAGTACTATCAAAATTATTTTGAGTATTTTCTTGCTTGCTGGTGGTTTAAAAGGCATTTTATCACAAGATGTGAAAATATTACCCAGGAGATAACTCAGGTGAAAAGGTGAATTGCATATGGGCCATTGTGTAAAATAGGAATAAGTGTACACTTACTGATATGCCAACAGTGACTCCTCTGTCACTCAGCACTCTCTTTGAAGTGATTTGGTTAAAAAATCCATCTGCTGGGGACCGTTAGTCTGAGCAATCCCCGCTCTGTGAGCGCAGTACCAAGGTAACGCATAGCCCAGTCTGAGGAACAATGCACTGCTATGGAGGGGGGAAAAATGCATCAAGACAAAGTGCAATGCATTAAGTGTAAAAGGTCCTTAGGCCACTTTTGTTGGGCAGTTCAGCCTCCCTGCTGCTGGCCACAAGCACCATTGGGCTACAATGACATGCAGCCTAAGGCAGCATTTGATAACACTGCATTAGGTATCACTGCAGCATTCCCTGGTGGAAAAAATAAGTCTTGTTTTGTCTGCAACTGCTGTCCTCAGATACAACTCCCATGGGAGGGCCATCTGTCCACCACCTGTGCCAAGTGCTAGCAAGCAGCTGTCCGGTCAGCAGGAGCAGCTGACAGGTGGTGAATTCACTACCTTCAGCTGCCTGTGGAAAAGATGCCTAAGAGAAGGTGATCAATATTGCCTCCTCTAATTGTTTTATGTATTCAGTGCAAGCTGACAAATCGGGTACCAGTAAAGTCTCCTCCATGCTGTAGGTTGAAGCACTGCTGGCAACAGCAGAGGAGGACTGATTCCCCTTAAAGTGAACTTGAGATGAAACAATTCTCAGGTTCTATACTTACCTGGGGATTCATTAACACTGTTGGTAAGTTCCTCTCTGAGATGGAAATTAATGAGGGCCCACATAATTGTTTCCTTCTTGATTTCTTGAATTTCATTTTACAGAACAATGAATTTACTTTTGACGGTACTTATTACCTCCAGGTGCAGGGAGTGGCGATGGGGACAACTAGTGCCCCGTCGCTTGCTAACCTGTACCTGGGGGATTGGGAACGACACCTATTCAGGAATGATGCCCTTGTCATGTACCTGTGCCACATTGTGACGTGGCACTGGTACATTGACGACGTGCTCATTTTCTGGACTGGGGGTGAAGACCTACTTAATGACTTCATTAACATCTTAAATCATAATGACTGGAATTTGAAATTTACCATGGAACATAATCAACACTCCATATCCTTTCTAGATCTTAGAATTTCTGCTAATGACAAGGGATATCTATCCACCCAACTTTACTGTAAGCCCACAGCATCAAATGCATATTTACATGCCAAAAGTGCGCATCCTGAACATTCACGGTATCCCGACTGGTCAATACCTAAGGTTGCGCCGGAATTGTACAGATGAGACCACTTTTGAGAAAGAGGCTAAGTTATTACTTTCTTGGTTTAGGGAAAGGGGATATAAGGACCGATGGCTGAAGAAGGCCTATTAACAGGTAAAGTCCACGAAACGCTCAGATCTACTTGTGAAGAATCACAGGGAGACAGATGGCCAAAAGCCATTACGGTTGATTACTCGGTTTAATGATCAAAGAAATTAGGTAGATAGAATACTCAGTCGTCATTGGCACGTTCTAATAAAAGACGAGACTATAAAAAACTTTGTGTCCCCCACCCTTCAGGTCACATATAGGCGCAGCTAAACTCTACGGAATATGCTCATGTCTAGTCACTTTTGGAGTAAAGGGGGTTCTGATAAACATTGTACAGTAACTGGTACATATAGTTGCCGGAGATCGGTTTATTGCCGTTACCTGGAGGTAGGCAAGTCTGTGATGTTGGTTTTTACAACATTTTGTAAATTGCAACACTGTTGGTGTGGTATATTTACTTTATTGCCGTTGTGGGTGTTTTTACGTTGGTAAAACATCACAGGCGTTTAAGGAAATAATTAAAGACCATGTGGGTGACATCACAGGCTGCAACTTCAGGTCTCCAATTGCAAGGCATGTCCACTTGAGAACACCGAGGTGATGCCAGCTTCATTAAATTCATAGGCCTGGACAGGGTGAGTTTACACTTAGAGGTGGTGATCTGGATAGATCATTATTGCAACTTGAATCCCGCTGGATCTTTAATTTAAAGGCCACCGAGGACAGGGGTTTAAATGACAGTATCAATTATCGAGTCTTCTTACCAAAATAGGGCTCTGCCTTCGTGCCCCCCCTGAGATATACCAGCTTCCTCGGTTCCTCCTCTGCCTCCTTGGGGCACCTATGTTCTTACTGATCTGTGGCGTTTTTTTGGGCCTTATTTACAAATTGGGTTTATTTATGTTCCCAGTTTTGGTTATTTATAATGTGAGCCGCATACTCACTCCAATATCTATGTAAATTTTGTAAACTCTGTAGATTTGGATGATCGACTACCTACTTTTCTGGTTACCTCTGGCCAGCAACTGTTTTTGCTGGGTTTGGGATATTCAGTGACCAGGGCTTGCTCCATCCTCCTGTTACAATAATACAAATTTTGTTTTCTTTTTCTAATTTAAATAGATTTAACTTTTTTCAATTGTTGTTTACTACTTATCTATAGATATATAGACTTCTATCTATTTCAATGTGCTGCGCTCCAATCCGTCCCCTCTCCATCCCCCTCCCTCCATGTCATCGCCATTGCGCACTGTGTCATAGATGGAATCCCTGGCAGGCGCAGGCTGCGCATCCGGAGTTTGCTTTAATCGAGCGCATTTGTGCTCCAAAGACGCGCTGCACACGTGCCCGCCTTTGGCTTTGAGCGGACGTGTGTGGTGACACGGTTGGTGGGCGGCGGCAGGTGGGACGGACATTGCACAATAAAAAGACGTATGTATGGCGTCTAAAGTGTTCATTCCGGTGCTGTCTAGCCTTTGAAAAGACAGCTAGTGCGGCGAAACATGTCAGGCGTGACTGACAGCCACCTTTACTCCTCTGGGTAGATCATAGAAACCATTGTTGGACCTCATTCCACTCAAGTTCACGGCAGTGCCATTCAGGAGGATAGGTAATTATGTGACATACTATGGACATTTGCTGCACCTCTTTGCATGGACCTGCTTTGCCTAAACCTTACATTATTTTATCAAGTGCTGCTATACCACCTGCTGCTTATTCCCTGCAATTGGGGGACTCTTAGCTTACATCACTTTATGCACTTGGCTTTCCAACTTTGCTTGGCCACTTATGGAGGTTGCTTGAGGATGCATATATGTGCAATAAGGACAGCTTTCATCAATTCTGAGTTTCCAGGTTTGATCTGATGAACCTTGGTATAGTTACCCTGCGATTGGGGGCAAACTTGCAATGAGCAATCAATGATCTATATGCCTCCTAGAGACTGTTCAGCCTATGCTCAATATTTGCCTATCTACATCATAGCCTTAACTGGCATATGCTGGTATTGTTGCACTTTACACAGCTTATGAATGTCACATTGAACTGCCTGTCTGAGTGGTACACACTTATGAGGTCAAGGGACTGCAGCCCTACTTTTCCTATGTGCTAGGATTGCCCAGATGGAGATATTATATTGTTTTTTATGGGGGGTTTTGGTTTGTAATTTTTATGGAATATGATGATATTTTGTATGTCTTTTCTATTACATTAATATAATTTGCAATAAAGCTAGTGTACTTTTTTTTTTCATGCACCCAAGAGCCAATCCTCATTCTTGTTGCGATTTCATTAACGCTGCTTGTTCCCTTGCCGTCTCCTCGGGTGGCTTCTGTGCCCCACTGAACGGCATGATATAGCCTGGCCGAGTCATGCATGCGCGGGCCAGATGCCTGCGTGCCCCTGCCATGATGGAGATGCACATGCGCAATGAAGCATGACTCAGCCGGGCTATCTGGCCATCCAGCGGAGGACAGGAGCCACCAGGGGAGATGGCGAGGGATTAAGGGGATTTAAGGAAGCCTCAGGCAAGTATGATACCTGAGAGGGTTTTCGTCTCAGTTACACTTCAATATCACCAAGATGTTCTGAGACTCTAGCCTTAAATTCCTGCTTAAAGTGTACCAGAGCCCAGTATAAGTAAAAAATTATACATACCTGGGGCTTCCTCCAGCCTCATCTGTTCGGATTGCTCCCATGTCGCCACCCTCCAGTGTCTGCAGCGTCGGTACTGGGTACCCAAACTTCCGTCAGTCGGAGCCAGTCTGGCGTAAGGTAAGTGCGCCCTCTATGTATCTCTCCAGCAGCTGCTGGAGAAATACGCAAAGAGCACACTTCTCCTGTGTAGACTGGCTCCGACTGACGAAAGTGACGGGACCCGGTACCGGCGCTGCAGACACCGAAGGACGACGGCGTGGGAGCGATCCGAGCAGATGGGGCTGGAGGTAACCCCAGGTATGTATAATTTGTTTTACTTATACTGAGCTCTCAGTCCCTTTAAAGGAAACCTGAAGAGAGAAAAAAAAATATATACAATGAATAGTATGTGTAGTAAGGATAATGAATAGAACTTTAGTAGCAAAGAAAAGAGTCTCATATTTTTATTTTCAGTTATATAGCTTGTTTTATAACATCGCATCATGCTGTCACACAGGGCCGGATTTACCATAAGGCACTGTAGGCACATGCCTACAGGCGCCTGATGATGGAAAGGCGGCTCCTCGAGCACCTCCTTCCCTATGCATAGTTATGATGAGAGCGTAATTGAGAGGTTACTCAACTGGCTCTCAGCATTCCACTGATGAGATCTCCCTTCAGTCAGGGGCACCTCTAGCTATTTAATACTGAGGTTATTCTAGCTACCGAATACTTGGGGGCACCTCTAGCTACTTAGTACTGAGGGTACTTCTGGGTAACTAATACTAAGGGGCACCTGTAGCTACCTATGACGGGCAAGGGAAGTAAGGGAGAAGTGACATCTGGGCCAGCCAGCACATTTGGATTTGCGGTTCTACAGGGCTTTGTAGGATCATGGAGGGCAAAGTCTATGGTGCCCGGAGGACAGCTGTGCTTATAGGCTCCTGTGATGTAAATCTGGGCCTGCTATCACAGTTGCAGTTTTAAAAACCACTCTCGGCCTTTGAACTTTCTGCGGGTCCAATCACTTTAAAGGACATTATTCCCACACTTTGATTGGCCCAATAGGCTGCCTGTCAAGTTTCCTGTCATGTGACAGGCAGCCTATTTGGCCAATCAAATTGCAGGGATAATGTTCTTTAAAGTGATTGGACTCGCAGGGTCTCAGGGCAGGACAAGTGGAGCTCTAGTCATTGCCAATTAGCAGGCATAAGTTCGTAGCACTCGCTATGCTACTCTGATAAGGCATGCTAACTCTGATAAGATGTTTTAACTCTGATGAGGCATGCTATTTGTCTTAGTGAATCAAGCCCATTATCTTATAAATGTATTTTCACTTCAGGTTTGCTTTAAAATATCTAGAAAAGAGATCTAATCAAATAACAAATTAAGCAAATATGAGACTCCCATGTGACGATTGCAGTAATGGTGAGGCCTTCACATGACAGATGCAGTAATAGTGTCTTGAGGCCCCACATCATAAATGCAGTAATGATATGGGCCCACATGACACATTCAGCAATAGTGAGGCAGGGGGGCATTAGGTAGAAAGTGTAGGTATATGCTGGGCGGGAGGTAGGTAGGGAGTGTAGGTATATGCTGGGTGGGTGGTAGGTAGGGAGTGTAGGTATATGCTGGGTGGGCGGTAGGTATATGCTGGGCGGGCAGGAGGTAGGGAGTGTAGGTATATGCTGGGTGAGCGGTAGGAAGGGAGCGTGGGTATATGCTGGGTGGGTGGGTGGTAGGTAGGGAGTGTGGGTATATGGTGGGTGGGTGGTAGGTAGGGAGGGTGGGTATATGCTGGGTGGGTGGGCGGTAGGTAGGGAGTGTAGGTATATGCTGGGCGGGCGGGCGGGATGTAGGGAGTGTAGGTATATGCTGAGTGGGCTGTAGGTAGGGAGTGTGGGTATATGCTGGGAGGGCAGGAGGTAGGGAGTGTAGGTATTTGCTAGCTGGGTGGTAGGAAGGGAGTGTAGGTATATGCTAGCCGAGCAGGAGGTAGGGAGTGTGGGTATATGCTAGCTGGGTGGTAGGAAGGGAATGTAGGTATATGCTAGCTGAGCGGAAGGTAGGGAGTGTAGGTATATGCTGGGTGGGCGGGTAGGTAGAGTGTGTGGGTATATGCTGGGTGTTCGGGATGTAGGGAGTGTGGGTATATGCTGGGCGGGCAGGAGGAGGTAGGGAGTGTGGGTATATGCTGAGTGGGCAGGAGGTAGGGAGTGTAGGTATATGCTAGGTGGGCGGGATGTAGGGAGAGTGGGTATATGCTGGGTGGGCAGGAGGAGGTAGGGAGTGTAGGTATATGCTGGGTGGGCGGTAGGTAGGGAGCATGGGTATATGCTGGGTGGGCGGTAGGTAGGGAGCGTGGGTATATGCTGGGTGGGAGGTAGGTAGTGAGTGTGGGTATATGCTGGGTGGGTGGGCGGTAGGTAGGGAGTGTAGGTATATGCTGGGCGGGCAGGAGGTAGGGAGTGTGGGTATATGCTGAGTGGGCAGTAGGTAGGGAGTGAAGGTATATGCTAGCTGGGTGGTATGTAGGAAGTGTATGTATATGCTGGGTGGGCAGGAGGTAGGGAGTGTGTGTATATGCTGGGCGGGCAGGAGGTAGGGAGTGTGTGTATATGCTGGGCAGGCAGTAGGTAGGTAGTGTAGGCATATGCTGGGTCAGCGGTAGGTAGGAAGTGTGGATATATGCGGGGCGGGCAGGAGGTAGGGAGTGTAGGTATATGCTAGCTGGGTGGTAGGTAAGGAGTGTAGGTATATGCTGGGCGGGCGGGACGTAGGGAGTGTAGGTATATGCTGAGTGGGCTGTAGGTAGGGAGTGTGGGTATATGCTGGGAGGGCAGGAGGTAGGGAGTGTAGGTATTTGCTAGCTGGGTGGTAGGAAGGGAGTGTAGGTATATGCTAGCCGAGCAGGAGGTAGGGAGTGTGGGTATATGCTAGCTGGGTGGTAAGAAGGGAATGTAGGTATATGCTAGCCGAGCGGAAGGTAGGGAGTGTAGGTATATGCTGGGTGGGCGGGTAGGTAGAGTGTGTGGGTGTATGCTGGGTGTGCGGGATGTAGGGAGTGTGGGTATATGCTGAGTGGGCAGGAGGAGGTAGGGAGTGTGGGTATATGCTGAGTGAGCAGGAGGTAGGAAGTGTAGGTATATGCTGGGTGGGCGGGATGTAGGGAGTGTGGGTATATGCTGGGCGGGCAGGAGGAGGTAGGGAGTTTGGGTATATGCTGAGTGGGCAGGAGGTAGGGAGTGTAGGTATATGCTAGCTGGGTGGTAGGAAGGGAGTGTAGGTATATGCTAGCTGAGCGATGGGTAGAGAGTGTAGGTATATGCTGGGCGAGCGGAACGTAGGGAGTGTAGGTATATGCTGTGTGGGCTGTAGGTAGGGAGTGTGGGTATATGCTGGGCGGGAAGGAGGAGGTAGGGAGTGTGGGTATATGTTGAGTGGGCAGGAGGTAGGGAGTGTAGGTATATGCTAGCTGGGTGGTAGGAAGGGAGTGTAGGTATATGCTGAGTGGGAAGGAGGTAGGGAGTGTAGGTATATGCTTAGTGGGCAGGAGGTAGGGAGTGTGGGTATATGATGGGCAGGAGGTAGGGAGTGTAGGTATATGCTAGTTGGGTGGTAGGAAGGGAGTGTAGGTATATGCTGAGTGGGCAGGAGGTAGGGAGTGTAGGTATATGCTGAGTGGGCAGGAGGTAGGGAGTGTAGGTATATGCTGAGTAGGCAGGAGGTAGGGAGTGTGGGTATATGATGGGCAGGAGGTAGGGAGTGTAGGTATATGCTAGCTGGGTGGTAGGAAGGGAGTGTAGGTATATGCTGAGTGGGCAGGAGGTAGGGAGTGTAGGTATATGCTGAGTGGGCAGGAGGTAGAGAGTGTAGGTACTGCATATACTGGGCGAGCGGGACGTAGGGAGTGTAGGTATATGCTGAGTGGGCTGTAGGTAGGGAGTGTGGGAATATGCTGGGCTGGGCAGGAGGTAGGGAGTGTAGGCATATGCTAGCTGGGTGGTAGGAATGGAGTGTAGGTATATGCTAGCCGAGTGGTAGGTGGGGAGAGTGGGCATATGCAGCAATGGCTGCACTTAGAACTTAAATAAGGCTGTGTTCTGCTACTGCATAACCACACTGTGTTTCAATCACTGACACACATGTGCAGGCCTCCCAGGCTCCCCCTGCTACTTACAGTACAAGAGTAGTAGCTCCTTCCTTGTTGGCCTCGCTTTTGCAGGAGAAATATTTAGAATCCAAATCCTGGACTGGCTTTGGCTGACTACACACGGCACACTTACACAGGCTAAAATGGCACCAGGTGGAGGGCAGAGAGACTATTTTCGAGGCTTGGGCCTAGACTATTAAAATAAAAGGAGGGCGGAGCTTCTGAAGCCAACAGTTTTATGTACTGCAGCTTCATGCACGCCACACACACACCCTGCCTGTGCAGTTAATTGGCCTGTGCTGGGAGTGTGCTTGTGGGGGAGGGGGTCAGCTCTAATGTGGACCCAGCACCGTGGCACCCAAAGCCCCAGGCCACAGTCAGGGGAAGCAAAAATAAAAATGAATTAACAGCTGCAAGGTCACCGCCCCCTTCCAGGGGCCACCCATGGCACCGACCCTTGTGTGCCTTCATTGAAAAACAGGCCTGGTGCAGGGGTGTATCAATAGGGGGGTGGGGTCTGCGCAGTAGAGCGGACCAGACCGGGTTCAACTATTTCCGAGGGCCGAGAGGGAAGCCGCTAGTGCGCATGTGTGCATGCTGACGAAGAAGTTCTGGATCCCCTCTACTAAGGAAGATGAGGGAAGCCTCTTTAGGATCCAGAGGCTTCCCCCTCCTGAGGTTAAGTACCCCCAGGGGTACTTTTTTCTTACAATTACACTATAAAGCAAATCTGTTATTTTCAAAACTGTGGAGATAAAAAAAAAATCTACGTTGTAGCACCTGTCTTCTGGTGTCTGGACCTCTTATGGTCCATTGTTCATTCCCAGGAAGAGTTTAAAGCGGATCCGAGATGAAAAAATAACTAACAAGTAACTTGTCCATATATCTTAAAGTTTACACAGCATATCTAGCTGCAAACTGCTTCAAAAGTTTATGATTATTTATTCCTGTGATATGAGGGCAGCCATGTTCTGTTTGTCACATTGTCACAGGCTGAGGGTGGAGATACTATCTGCTTGCCTGTGTGTAAATTCAGTCCCCTCTCCTCCTCCCTCCTCCTCCCTGCCTCTGAAATCAATGGCTAGTAACCTCCTCCTCCCCCTGCTCAGACTGTGCTCCCATAAGCCCTTGCTACAGTGCCAAGGCACAAAAGGAGCTGTGGGCAAGGCTTGTTTAGTTTATAGGGAATTAGAGTATTAAAACAAAACCAAAAAAAAGTATTTGGCTTGAGGAATGCCCTGTAAACTATATGAAAGGAACACAAATATGCAATGAGTAAAAGTTTATCTCGGACGCACGTTAACATGAATATTTTAGGTGTAAGAGATAAATAATGCCCTGCATTGCTTGCTGTGCCATTGAAGTGAGATTATTTCTATGAAGCCCCATTAGAGGCACTGGCGCACGGAAGGGGGTATTCCGGGTGTCTGGAACACCCCCCGCGACCGGAAGGATGTGTGTGCGGAGCTGCGGGGGGCCTCGCTTGCTGCTGGCGGCGGGCGCAAGACAGAGCTGCGGGGAGAGAAGACTTTCCACTTACGGTGCCTGGGTCCTGCGCGGCTTCCATGTACTTCCTGTCCTGGCGTCTGTTGCTATGGTAACAGCGCCCCCTCTGATGACGTACCGCATGTCATCACAGGGGGAGCTCTTACCGATGCGACGCTCGCTGGGACAAGCAGAAGATAGAAGCTGCGTGCAGGATGAAGGCAGGTAAGTGGAAACTCCTCTCTCCCTGCTCCCCCCCCCCCCGCCTACCTATCTAACCTATACTGGGGCATATACCTATCTAACCTATACTGGGGCATATACCTAGCTAATCTATACTGGGGCATATACCTATCTAACCTATACTGGGGCATATACCTAGCTAATCTATACTGGGGCATATACCTATCTAACCTATACTGGGGCATATACCTATCTAACCCATACTGGGGCATATACCTAGCTAATCTATACTGGGGCATATACCTATCTAACCTATACTGGGGCATATACCTATACTGGGGCAAATACCTAGCTAATCTATACTGGGGCATATACCTATCTAACCTATACTGGGGCATATACCTAGCTAATCTATACTGGGGCATATACCTATCTAACCTATACTGGGGCATATACCTATCTAACCTATACTGGGGCATATACCTAGCTAATCTATACTGGGGCATATACCTATCTAACCTATACTGGGGCATATACCTATCTAACCCATACTGGGGCATATACCTAGCTAATCTATACTGGGGCATATACCTATCTAACCTATACTGGGGCATATACCTATACTGGGGCAAATACCTAGCTAATCTATACTGGGGCATATACCTATCTAACCTATACTGGGGCATATACCTAGCTAATCTATACTGGGGCATATACCTATCTAACCTATACTGGGGCATATACCTATCTAACCTATACTGGGGCATATACCTAGCTAATCTATACTGGGGCATATACCTATCTAACCTATACTGGGGCATATACCTATCTAACCTATACTGGGGGACATATACCTATCTAATCTATACTGGGGGGCATATACCTATCTAATCTATACTGGGGGGCATATACCTATCTAACCTATACTGGGGGGCATATACCTATCTAACCTATACTGGAAGCATATACCTATCTAATCTATACTGGGGCATATACCTATATAACCTATACTGCGGACATATACCTATCTAACCTATACTTGGGGCAACTATATGGGCTACCTATACTGGGCTGGCTACCTATACTGTGGGCACCTATACCTGTCTCCACATTGGGGCGCATTTTACGCCCTCGCCTTGGGTGCAATTTAGCCTAGAAACTGCTAGTATTTGGCTCCACGCACATCATGTTTTGGCCACGCCCACATGCCGCTTTCAGGAATCCCCCCCTTGAAAATCCTGGATTTGCCCCTGAGAGGCATTGCCTTATAGTGAATGAAGAAGTGTGTTTGGGGATGTTGTGCAGTGACAGAAAATCATCATCATCATCATCATCCATCATCATCAGTTTCTGGTGGTTGAGTGCAAATGATTCCACAAACAGAGGCTGCAGTTATCCTATTCACCACAAGATGGCGAGTCCAGGTTTCCCAGGAGGAACGCACAGACAGGAAGTAATAATGCCAAAGACAGGAAGTGATGTAACATCAGGAAAATAAGTTGTAGGAAGTGGAGGGAAGACATTGTTGGGAAAGGTAATTGTATGATTTTTATTATATATTGAGCAGAGGGCGAGATGGACATACTTTGTTACATAGGAGGTCATAGTACACTTGTCACTATCCTGATCCTCCTCCTTAAATTAAAGTAATTGCTATACAATAGATTTTTATATAACTGTTGAGTCTTGGTTGCCAGTTTTCTAGTGGTCCTTCACATGTTCCTTAGATGATGGTTGTCATATCACATTCCTACTAATAATTAAATTCAATCACATAACAGAGACAGAACTACATGTCCATCGAGTATCGCCATGGCTTGCCTGTGTTCCTCAGCATTGCCATTATCTTTCAATATGAAATATGCCCCACCTCAGTAATGCTATTTTCCCCAGTAGATCTTTGACTCCCCCCATGTCCCCCAGCATTGTCCTTATCCTCCAGCATGCAATGTTCCCCATCTAATACCATTTATTTCCCAATATAGCCATGCCCCCTCCTCTTTACGGTGTCCCCCAGCAGTGCCCTTATCCTCTGGTATGTAATGTTCCCCCACCGCAGCAATGCCATTTCTTTCCCGGTAAAGCTACCCCCCATGTCCCCCAGCATTCACCTTGAAATAACTTCCACATCAGTATTGCCATCTTCCCCTAGTAGATCTATGACAACCCTAATACCCTAATCCTCCAGCATATAATGGCCCCATCCTTATAATACCCCTGCTTTTATCTGCATAGAGCCCCCTCCTACCGGTGACACCCAGAATGGCCTCTATTCTCTAGTATGTAATCTTATCCCACCCCACTAATGCCATTTTTTTCCCAGTATAGACCCCTCCCCCCCCAGCACAGCCATTATTGCCACTATCCTCCAGTATGCATATCCCTTCCACCCAGTAATGCCATTTCTTTCCTAGTACAGTGTAACGGTTGGGTGTTATAACTCAGACGTCTGACTATATGGTGATCTGCAGAATCACCAATAATACAGACACTATACCAGATTATTAGGTGATCTGCAGAATCACCAATAATGCCAGTATAGCTAACACAGACTGTGTGAGTAGTGATTGGTGCAACCGTAACTTTAATAGTTTTACGAGACCTTACCAAGGGAGCTGGTAAGGAACTATCGGTACGCTGCCTGTAAGATTTGATTTAAACCTTCCCAGAGGAGCTGGAGAAGGTCCCAACAGAGAGAGTACAGAAAATAGTAATGCTGGACTAATAGGTGACTTAATAGATTTGGCTGAACCTTCCCAGAGGAGCTGGGAAGGTACTATCGGTCACTAGGCAACACCCGACCAGTGGAGCTGGCGGGTATAGAGCACGTCACTAGTGGCTAGGGCCAACTGGCGAGTAGAATGGTCAGACAGGCAAGGTTCGGCAACAGAGCGGTAAGTATCAGTACAGAATCGTAAGGCAGAAGGTAATCAGGCAGAAGGATCAGTAATCAGGCAGAGGTTCAGCAACTATAGGCATATAGGCAGAAGTACAGAATCAGTGAGCGAATGCAAAGTCAGAGTTTTAGCCAGAGTCATACACAGGTAAAGCATATAGTAAACAATCTCCTAGTCTTGGTGTGAAGTTCTTGGTTTCAACACCGGGCACTAGTACAAAGTCTGAGCGCTAACACAAGAGTATTCACGACAGCAGACAGAGAAGGATTGACTCCTCCGGGCTTAAGAGCCCAAAGAGATACTGAGGCACGCCCCCCTGCTGCCAGCCAATCAACAACTGCGGGCGAACGGTGAGACGTCAGCCGACCCGCAGGTCAACTGACACATCTCCTGGCTGCATAAAGGTCATGATGGTGCGCGCGCGTCAATGCGGCCTTATGTGCGACCGAGAGTCCCGTCCTCGGCGTGCTAGACGCCCGAGGCATGGAACCGCTGCAGGGCAGGAAGATGGAGGCAGCTGCGGCGGCGGTGCTGTTCGCAGCGATTGTTACAGTACCCCCCCCTCTAGGAGTGGACTCCGGACACGCTTCCTGAGTCTTCTTCCCCATTTCATTTACCCTAACCATCACAGGGCTGGAGGGAGAGGAATACCTCTGCTCAGGGCGGGAGGGAGGGGAATGTCCCTGCTTCAGAAGCTCAGAATGATAGGTCGAAAAGAACCTTAATCTCCTGGACCTGATTGGGAGAGCCCAAACTCTGTCTGCCGGAATGACTTTCCAATCCACCACCTGTTCTTCACCATCCTTCAAAGGAAACCCTGCACTGGTAGTCCGCTCACCCTGAAATCCCAAAGTTGCAATGACTATACTTTCAGCCAACAGGACTAAGTGACTGTACAGACTCAGGTTCAAAGCATCTTGAAAGAGCGTCCGCCTTCACATTTTTGCTACCCGGCCTGTACGTGATTACAAATCTAAATCGAGTAAAAAATAGTGACCACCACGTTTGGCACCCTCGATATACTCTAAGTTTTTGTGATCTGTATAAACTGTTATTGTGTGCTCAGCCCCCTCAAGCCAGTGACGCCACTCCTCCTCAAAGGCAAGTTTGATGGCTAATAACTCACGATTGCCAATATCGTAGTTTCTTTCAGCGGTGGGAAATTTTCTGGAAAAGTATGCGCAGGGATGCAATTTGCCCCGCAGACCAGAGGACTGGGACAACACAGCCCCCACTCCGATTTCTCTGAAGCATCCACTTCCACCACAAAGGGAAGGGACACATCCACATGCTTTAAGATGGGGGCGGAACAGAACAACTGCTTGAATGATGAGAACGCAGCCTGGGCCTCTGGCGACCAGCTGTAGATGTCCGCCCCCTTCTTAGTAAGATCCGTAAGGGGTGCAACTACCGAAGAAAAACCCCCTTATGAATCTCCTGTAATAGTTGGCAAAGCCTAAGAATCGCTGGAGTGCCTTCAGACCCACAGGCTGAGGCCACTCCAGAACCGCCGAAACTTTATCGGGGTCCATGGCCAATCCTCTTGTGGAGATCCCATATCCGAGGAAAGGTACCTGGGAGACCTCAAATAGCCATTTTTCGATCTTGGCGAAGAGGGAATTTTGTCGTAATTTGTTCAACACATATCTCACATGGTCCCTATGTTCAGATAAGGTACGGGAAAAGATGAGAATATCGTCTAAATAGACTAAGACGAATTGCCCCAAAACCTCCCTAAAAACCTTGTTAACCTTCCGCGCAGGAGGTTTTCTCAGGCCCTGCTCGGCCGATTTACTTAATTTTTTTTTTGCTGGAAGCAGCTAGCACTTTGCTAGCTGCACCAGCACACCGATCGCCGCCATCCGTTGCGGCGCACGCCCCCCCCCCCCCAGACCCCGTGCGCTGCCTGGCCTATCAGTGCCAGGCAGCGCCGAGGGGTAGATCGGGACTCCCAATGACGTCACGACGTCGCTGACGTCATCCCGTCCCGTCGCCATGGCGACGGGGGAAGCCCTCCAGGAAATCCCGTTCTTTGAACGGGATTTCCTGATCGGAGATCACCGAAGGCGATCGAAGCGGGCGGGGGGATGCCTCTGAGCAGCGGCTATCATGTAGCGAGCCCTGGGCTCGCTACATGATTTAAAAAAACAAAACAAAAACAAAAACTGCTGCGCTGCCTCCTGGCGGAATTTTTCATACCGCCAGGAGGGTTAATGAGCTCCTGGAAGACGGCTGGTGCATTGCACAACCCGAAGGGCATCACCTGATATTCGTAATGCCCGTCGGGCGTGTTTAACGCCGTCTTCCATTCATCACCTTCTCTTATTCCGAATTAGGTTGTATGCCCCCCTAAGATCAAGTTTAGTGAACACACCAGCATCTGTAACTTGGGAGAATAAATCGTCGATCAGGGGCAACGGATAACGATTCCTTATCGTAATCTTATTTAAACCCCTGTAATCGATACATGGTCTGAGACCACCGTCCTTCTTTTTGACAAAAAAGAAACCAGCCCCGGCCTGGGATTTGGACGGCCGAATAAAGCCTTTGGCCAAGTTGTCAGTAATATATTCCTTTATGGCAAGTTTCTCAGGTCCCGATAAATTATATAGGTGACCCCTAGGGGGCGTACAACCCGACCTTAATTCTATGGGGCAGTCAAGCTTTGATGAGGTGGAAGCTTATTGGCAGTTTGAGGACAGAATACGTCCGCGAAGTCGGAGTACTGGCTAGGTAACCCCTCCACTTGAACCTTAGTAGTACAAATCGTGACTCTCCCCAAACAATGGTTTTGGCAAAAAGAGGACCAGCTTACTAACTGTCTGGAACTCCAGTCAATACGAGAAGAATGTTTCTCAAGCCAAGGCATACCTAAGATCACTGAGGTGGTTGCCATCTTGATAACGAGAAACTGAATTTTCTACTTGTGGAGAGCTCTGATCTGACATATCACTACTGGGGTCTGTGAAGGAGATCGATTGTCCTGCAGTGGTGAATTATCCACTGCAGTAACCACAACCTGTTGATCCAAAGACTGGAGAGGAAGACCAAGCTGAAGTGCAAAATCGTAACTCATAAAATTAGCCACTGAACCTGAGTCCACAAAGGCCTGTGTATCCTGGACTCTATCTCCCCAACTAATGATACAGGGAAGGAGAAGTCTATCATCTCCCGAGAGATACGTGAGTCACCAGCCATAATACTACCAGCCACCAGGGAGCGGTAGAACCCCTCAGCAGTCTGGGAACAATCTGAACACTTAAGATCAGTGTAACGATCGGTGTAACACAGAGAGGATCTGATCATCGGTGATCTGCAGTATCACCGAAAATACAGATATATACCCGATTATTGATGATCTGCAGTATCACCAATAATCAGATATATTTCTAACCTCTGGACACCTGAGTAATATGAGTGTTTGGTGCAACAGTAATACTTTGAGGAGAGCACCCGTATAGAGGGTGCAAGGCAGTAAGAGATACTGCTCAGAGAACAGGTTCCTTCCAATGGTCTGATGCTCCCCAAGGGGCGGAGCCAGGCTGAGAGTGGGAAGGACCAGAGAGTGAGTGACACCAATAGTGAAGTGTCACTGACAGGTCTGTGAACTATCTCCAAACAGGGAAGATAGTTCTCGAGGTCGGACAGGCCAGGTCGGCAACAGACAGACAGATCAGATACAGAGACAGGAGACAGATTCGGAATCTTAAGACAAGCAGGGTTCAGCAACAGAGTATCAAATATAGCGAAGTACCAAATCAGAAATCAAGAGAGTGGTCAGGAAAGCAGAAAGTAATAACAGATAATAACAATGCCTAGTCTTAGGTGTGAGCTCCGTGATCATCAACACCCTGGAACTAGTCTGATATATAACAGAGTGATAATACAGTTCCCTAGTCTTGGGTGTGAGTTCCTTGATCATCAACACCCTGGAACTAGTCTGAAGTATAACAGAATGGTAATACAGTTCCCTAGTCTTGGGTGTGAGTTCCTTGATCATCAACACCCTGGAACTAGCCTGAAGTAATAACACAGAAAATATCACAGATACTGACAAGGTCTGAGTGCTACCACATAGTGATCGCAACGCCAGACACCAGAGAAATGACCAGCACCCAGTATATATACACAAGCGCTCTCCGGCGCCTCCCTTAAGTGCTGGACCAATGAAACCTGATAGAATTGTCAGCTGATCGGCTAGATCAGCTGACACCCTTCTGACTGTCATAAAGGCTCTGCCACTCAGCGCGTGCGCGCGTCCTTCTGAACCTGTGTGGACCATCAGTCCCAGCCACACCAGACATGTGTTGTAATGTATCTGCTGGTTTGAACGCGGGGCTAGCCGCACCGCTGTCAGAGCATGCGGCGGTCTCCCCGCGTTCAGCCATACTGCCAGTGGCAGGCCCATGCGTACAAACCGCTGCGTCGGACGCGGAATCCGCTGCCTTGTTCACTGGGCATGCGGCGGCCTCTCCACTCTCCGTCAGGCCAGTGGATGCAGGCCCATGCGCGCAAGCTGCCATGTTGGACGCGGAACCAGCCACCTTACTCTGAGTACTCGCGGCGGCTTTTCCGCGTTTTCTCACAGTACCCCCCCGAGGAGTGGACTCCGGACAGCTCCTACCCGGTTTCTCAGGATATAAAGCGTGGAACTCCCTCCTTAATTTATCCGCATGCATGCGACACTCAGGTACCCATGTTCTCTCCTCAATACCATACCCTTTCCAGTGAACTAGATACTGCACTGAGTTCTGTACAACACGTGAGTCTAAAATCTTTTCTACTTCGTACTCAGGTTGGTCATCTACCATCACAGGAGGAGGAGGAGTGGAACCTACATGAACTGCTGGCTTAAGCAGGGACACATGAAAGGATCTTACACCACGCATGGTGGCAGGGAGATCAAAAGCATAAGTAACATTGTTAATCTTCCTGGTCACTGGAAAAGGGCCCACAAATCTAGGTCCTAACTTGGGCGAGGGCTGTTTCAGGGTCAAATGACGCGTGGACACCCAGTACAAGTCTCCTGGCTGGAACTTCCACTCTAAGGAGCGTTTGTCAGCTTGACCTTTCTGACTTTGAAAAGCCTTCTCCAAATTATTTTTCACGATCCCCCAAATGTTCTTAAATGACTTTTGCCAAGCCTCCAAAGCTGGAAACGGAGTGGAAGCTACTGGCAGTGGAGAGAACTTAGGCAACTTTCCAGTTACCACCTGAAACGGAGAAAATCCAGAGGAAGAGCCTTTCAAATTATTGTGCGCAAATTCTGCAAACGGCAAGAATTTGACCCAATCATTTTGCGCATCCGCAACAACAACTTAGAAACTGCTCCAATGACTGATTAACTCTCTGTCTGACCATTGGTCTGTGGGTGGTAGCCCGCCGAAAATGACAGTTCCATGCCCATTTGATGACAAAATGCCCTCCAAAATTTAGAAACAAAATGGACTCCCCGATCTGACACAATGTTTTCCGGAATGCCATGTAGCCGGAAAATGTGGATGATGAAAAGATCGGCCAACTCCTGGGCCGAGGGGAGTCCTTTCAGGGGCACAAAATGGGCCATTTTACTGAAACGGTCGACTACCACCCAAATGACCGACATGCCCTCAGACCTCGGAAGCTCACCCACAAAATCCATGGGTCCATGGTCCAAATGGGTCCATGGTTCACTCGGGGTGGGCAAAGGCTGCAACGTTCCCACAGGTGCCAGACGGGAGGGTTTGCTTTTTGCACATACTGCACACTCTCTAACATACTCCTTGCAGTCAGTTGCCAACGAAGGCCACCAAGCACACCTAGCAACAAGGTCCTGTGTTCTGGTGGCCCTAGGATGTCCAGCATTTTTGTGGGAGTGGAACATCTGCAATATCTGGAGACGAAATGGCAGTGGTACAAACATCACCCCTTCAGGCTTTCCTTCAGGGACATCCTGCTGGAAGGGACTTAAAGTCTCCATCCAGTCTTTCCAGGTCTATGTGGCTGCCAACACTACTCTCTGTGGGATAATAGTCTCTGGGTCTGAGGGCTGTGCTGTCTCTGGCTCAAAGCATCTGGACAAAGCGTCTGCTTTAACGTTTTTACTACCCGGAGTGTACGTAATTACAAATCTGAATTTCGAGAAAAACAGTGACTACCGAGCCTGACGGGGACTCAATCTCTTAGCCCCCTCAATGTATTCCAAATTTTTGTGATCAGTGTAAACGGTAATCGTATGTTCTGCTCCTTCTAGCCAATGACGCCATTCTTCGAAGGCCAATTTAATGGCTAGGAGCTCCCTGTTGCCTATATCATAGTTTTTCTCTGCTGGTGAAAACCTATGAGAGAAATAGGCACACGGGTGTAATCTTCCCTGCAACCCAGAACGCTGAGACAGCACAGCCCCTACCCCGACCTCCGAGGCGTCCACCTCCACAATAAAGGGATAGGAGGTGTCGACGTGTCTCAAAATGGGTGCAGAGCAAAACAATTCTTTCAAAGTGGAGAAAGCAGCTAGAGCTTTGGGGGACCAGTGGTTGGTATCTACCCCTTTCTTTGTGAGACTGGTGAGGGGTGCTATGACTGTGAAGTACCCCTTTATGAACCTTCTATAGTAATTAGCGAATCCTAAAAATCTCTGGAGAGATTTTAGTCCCACTGGCTGAGGCCATTCCAGGACAGCAGAGACTTTGGCAGGATCCATAGAAAGGCCCGAGGTGGAAATTATGTACTACAGAAAAGTGACAGATGTTACCTCAAAAATGCATTTCTCCAATTTAGCATAAAGCATGTTCTGTCTTAACTTGTGCAGCACAAATTTGATATGAGCCCTGTGCTCAGAGAGGTTATCTGAGAAGATTAGTATATCATCCAGATATACCAGGACAAATTTACCCAACACCTCCCTGAATACTTCGTTAATTAGTTCCTGAAAGATGGCCGGGGCGTTACACAACCCGAAGGGCATCACCAGGTACTCGTAATGCCCATCGGGTGTGTTAAAGGCCGTCTTCCACTCATCGCCCTCTCTGATCCGCACCAGGTTGTATGCACCCCTCAAATCCAATTTCGAGAAAATCTTAGCATTGGTGACCTGAGTGAATAAATCGTCTATCAAAGGCAATGGATAGCGATTTTTTACTGTAATTTTATTCAGGCCCTGGTAATCAATGCATGGCCGAAGGCCTCCGTCTTTTTTCTTTACAAAAAAGAAACCTGCTCTGGCAGGCGACCGGGAAGGGCGAATGAAACCCTTAGCTAAGTTTTCACGGATGTACTCTCGCATGGCCACTTTTTCCGGCCTAGACAAATTGTAGAGATGACCTCTAGGGGGCATACAACCAGATCGGAGATCGATGGGGCAATCAAAGGGACGATGTGGAGGTAGTTTATCTGCAGCTTTGGGACAAAACACATCTGAAAATTCAGAATATTGTTCCGGTACTCCCTCCACATGAATCCTGGTCTGACCCAAGGTCACCCTCACTAAACAATGATGAAAGCAATGGGCTGACCATCTTGTTAGCTGACCAGTGGCCCAATTAATCTGAGGGGAGTGAAGGTGTAACCAAGGCATGCCAAGGATGATAGTGGAGGTTGTCATGTGTAACACAAAAAAATGCAACTTCTCCCTATGCAGCACCCCTATAGTGACTCCCACCTCTGGTGTCTGAGACAGAGGACGGCTACGTTGCAGGGGGGAGTCATCCACTGCCGTAACCTGGATAGGTGGTGTTACCGGGGTGAGCGGAATACCCAATTTTTTAGCAAATTCGTAATCCATAAAATTAGCCGCTGAGCCCGAATCAACGAAGGCCTCAGTGACTTCAGATTTATCTTCCCATGCAATTGAACAAGGAAGAAGCATCCTTTTATCATCTAGGGGTAAAAGTTGTATGCCTAGGGTATTACCCCCAACTACTCCTAGGCAGTAGCGTTTCCCGATTTCTTAGGGCAATTCTGTACTCTATGACCCCCCTCTGCACAATAAAGACACAACTGCTCTGAAATCCTGCGTCTCCGCTCCACCTGAGACAACTTCGACCGGCCAATCTGCATCGGCTCGGGTGGAGGCTAAACGGGAGGAGGTGAAGTCACAGGAGGCGCAGCGTAGGACACCATCTCTACATGATTTCCACCCCGGGTCTGTCTCTGATAGCGTAGCCTATGGTCGATCCTGATGGCCGATGAAATGGCCTCATCAATGGTCTTAGGTTCAGGCTGACTTAACATAAGATCAGAGACCTCATCTGACAATCCTGATAAGAAACAATCTAACAGAGCAAAGGTGTCCCACCTGGCTAATACTGACCACCTTCTGAATTCAGCAGCATACACCTCGACTGCACTCTTGCCTTGACGTAATAACTTGAGCTTCCGCTCAGAAGTCGAGGCAATGTTTGCATCGTCGTAAATTATTGCCATAGCTTTAAAAAATTCATCAGAGGTTAGGGCTAAGTCTCCAGCGGGTAGACTGTATGCCCAGTTCTTAGAATCGCCTGATAACAAAGTCTTAATAAATGTGACCATTTGGGCCATAGTTCCTGAAGATCTAGGTCTCCACTCAAAGTATGATAACACTCTACTCCTAAAATTTCAGAAGTCAGATCTGTGACCAGAAAATTTTTTAGGTACAGGCATACATACTGTATGTCTGTGCTAGGAGGAGATCACACTTCGTCCACAGCCGTCTGGAGGGTTTGTAAAGACCCGGACAAAGCGTCAATTCACGCCCGGTGATTACCCAGCACTTGGTTAATGGTATCCACCGAAGTGGTAAGTGCGCCCAGACGGTCGGTGTGTGCGTCCATTTGCATTTTGGGTCTGGCGTTCTGTAACAATCGGTGTAACACAGAGAGGATCTGATCATCGGTGATCTGCAGTATTACCGAAAATACAGCTATATACCCGATTATTGATGATCTGCAGTATCACCGATAATCAGATATATTTCTAACCTCTGGACACCTGAGTAATATGAGTGTTTGGTGCAACAGTAATACTTTGAGGAGAGCACCTGTATAGAGGGTGCAAGGCAGTAAGAGATACTGCTCAGAGAACAGGTTCCTTCCAATGGTCTGATGCTCCCCAAGGGGCGGAGCCAGGCTGAGAGTGGGAAGGACCAGAGAGTGAGTGACACCAATGGTGAAGTGTCACTGACAGGTCTGTGAACTATCTCCAAACAGGGAAGATAGTTCTCGAGGTCGGACAGGCCAGGTCGGCAACAGACAGACAGATCAGATACAGAGACAGAGACAGGAGACAGATTCGGAATCTTAAGACAAGCAGGGTTCAGCAACAGAGTATCAGATAAAGCGAAGTACCAAATCAGAGATCAAGAGAGTGGTCAGGAAAGCAGAAAGTCATAACAGATAATAACAATGCCTAGTCTTAGGTGTGAGCTCCGTGATCATCAACACCCTGGAACTAGTCTGATATATAACTGAGTGATAATACAGTTCCCTAGTCTTGGGTGTGAGTTCCTTGATCATCAACACCCTGGAACTAGTCTGAAGTATAACAGAATGGTAATACAGTTCCCTAGTCTTGGGTGTGAGTTCCTTGATCATCAACACCCTGGAACTAGTCTGAAGTAATAACAGAATGGTAATACAGTTCCCTAGTCTTGGGTGTGAGTTCCTTGATCATCAACACCCTGGAACTAGCCTGAAGTAATAACACAGAAAATATCACAGATACTGACAAGGTTTGAGTGCTACCACGTAGTGATCGCAACGCCAGACACCAGAGAAATGACCAGCACCCAGTATATATACACAAGCGCTCTCCGGTGCCTCCCCTAAGTGCTGGACCAATGAAACCTGAGAGAATTGTCAGCTGATCGGCTAGATCAGCTGACACCCTTCTGACTGTCATAAAGGCTCTGCCTCTCAGCGCGCGCGCGCGTCCTTCTGAACCTGTGTGGACCATCAGTCCCAGCCACACCAGACATGTGTTGTAATGTATCTGCTGGTTTGAACGCGGGGCCAGCCGCACCGCTGTCAGAGCATGCGGCGGTCTCCCCGCGTTCAGCCATACTGCCAGTGGCAGGCCCATGCGTGCAAACCGCCGCGTCGGACGCGGAATCCGCTGCCTTGTTCACTGGGCATGCGGCGGCCTCTCCGCTCTCCGTCAGGCCAGTGGATGCAGGCCCATGCGCGCAAGCTGCCACGTTGGACGCGGAACCAGCCGCCTTACTCTGAGTACTCGCGGCGGCTTTTCCACGTTTTCTTACAATCAGGTTCTGTTGGGGAACCCGGTTCCCAGTGTTTCTCAGGCCCGAAAGTCGGGATTTGCGCCGAAAATCCCAAATTACTGCGTAAAGGAGACGGGATTTCCCTGGACTCCCTGGGTTTACCCCGAGCTCGTCTCTGAAATCGAACTCGATGGTTAATTTTAATCGCTAATGCTATAGCTTCATTGAGGGACCTAGGTTCGGGATGGCCTAACATCAAATCAGCCACAGTATCAGATAAACCTGATAAAAAACAATCAAGTAACTCATGCTGCCCCCATCTGGTCGTCACTGCCCACCTTCTAAACTCTGCTGCATATACCTCTACAGTGTTATGGTTTTGTCGAAGGGTCTTAAGCTTCCGCTCAGACGTTAAAGCTAAATCGGGATCACCATATATAACTGCCATGGCTTTGAAAAAATCTTGCACAGATGCCAAAGCTTCATGATTATTGGGGAGACTATAAGCCCACGACTGGGAATCCCCTAATAAAAACGTCTTAAGTAAAATGACTCTCTGTTGCTCTGACCCTGAAGCTATAGGACATAATTCAAAGTGCGAAAGACACCGATTTTTGAAATTCAAAAAAATCGTTTTTTTGCCCAGAAAATCTCTTGGGGAGAGGGAGTCTGGGTTCCAGACTTAAAGGGGATGACAATGGTACCGTCTGTACTGGAATGACCTCAGACAGCTGGGAAATCTGCGTTTGTTGAGTGCTGACCTTGAGAGACAGTCTGTTGACAGCAGTCAATAAATCGTCCACACGACTGACCAGTGCATCCATTGTATGTATGGTCTGCTGTTCTGGAACGGTTGGGTGTTATAACTCAGACCTCTGACTATATGGTGATCTGCAAAATCACCAATAATACAGACACTATACCAGATTTTTAGGTGATCTGCAGAATCACCAATAATGCCAGTATAGCTAACACAGACGGTGTGAGTAGTGACCCGTGATTGGTGCAATCATAACTTTAATAGTTTTACGCGACCTTACCAGGGGAGCTGGTAAGGAACTATCGGTACGCTGCCTGTAAGATTTGATTTAAACCTTCCCAGAGGAGCTGGAGAAGGTCCCAACAGAGAGAGTACAGAAAATAGTAATGCTGGACTAATAGGTGACTTAATAGATTTGGCTGAACCTTCCCAGAGGAGCTGGGAAGGTACTATCGGTCACTAGGCAACACCCGACCAATGGAGCTGGCGGGTATAGAGCACCTCACCAGTGGCTAGGGCCCACTGGTGAGTAGAATGGTCAGACAGGCAAGGTTCGGCAACAGAGAGGTAAGTATCAGTACAGAATCGTAAGGCAGAAGAATAATCGGTAATCAGGCAGAGGTTCAGCAACTATAGGCAGATAGGCAGAAGTACAGAATCAGTGAGCGAATGCAAAGTCAGAGTTTTAGCCAGAGTCATACACAGGTAAAGCATATAGTAAACAATCTCCTAGCCTTGGTGTGAAGTCCTTGGTTTCAACACCGGGCACTAGTCTAAGGTCTGAGCGCTAACACAAGAGTATTCACGACAGCAGACAGAGAAGGATTGACTCCTCCGGGCTTAAGAGCCCGAGGAGATCCTGAGGCACGCCCCCCTGCTGCCAGCCAATCAACAACTGCGGGCGAACGGCGAGACGTCAGCCGACCCGCAGGTCAGCTGACACATCTCCTGGCCGCATAAAGGTCATGACGGTGTGCGCTTGCGCACGCGTCAATGCGGCCTTATGTGCGACCGAGAGTCCCGTCCTCGACGTGCTAGACGCCCAAGGCACGGAACCGCTGCAGGGCAGGAAGATGGAGACAGCTGCGGCGGCGGTGCTGTTCGCCGCAGCTGCCGCCACGATTGTTACATACAGCCAGCCTCTCCCCATTCCCCAGAATTGCCATTATCCTCCAGGATACATTTCCTGCCCACTCCAATAAGGCCATGTCTCTTCCGGTATAGCCATGTCCTTTTTTTGTACCCCAGCAATTACATTATCCTCCAGTATGCACTTCCTATCATCCCCCCCCTCCCCCCTCCGTAATCCGTTTTCTCTCCCAGTACAGCTATGTCCACACTCCTTTATTGCTCCCTCCTCCCACCTCTAAGCAGAGTAGTAAATGGAAGGATTTACATTGGTTTATAGCTACCTGTCACAGTCTGTACTAGTCCTTTGCTCCCATTAGCCTCAGTCTCTGCCTCTCCTCATACTCATCTACAGTCGCTTGCAAAAGTATTCGGCCCCCTTGAAGCCAGGGCAACAATGGAATGGTTAAAACAAAACATATCCATGTGTTAGAATGGCCCAGTCAAAGTCCAGATCTAAATCCAATCTGTGGCAAGATCTAAAAACTGCTGTTCACAAACGCTGTCCATCTAATCTGACTGAGCTGGAGTGGTTTTGCTAAGAAGAATCGGCAAGGATTTCAGTCTCTAGATGTGAAAAGCTGGTAGAGACACACCCTAAAAGACTGGCAGCTGTAACTGCAGCAAAAGGTGGTTCTACAAAGTATTGACTCAGGAGGCCGAATAATTACGCACACCTCACTTTGCAGTTATTTATTTGTAAAAAATGTTTGGAATTATGTATGATTTTCGTTCCACTTCTCACATGTACACCACTTTGTATTGGTCTTTCACGTGGAATTCCAATAAAATTGGTTCATGTTTGTGGCAGTAATGTGACAAAATGTGGAAAACTTCAAGGGGGCCGAATACGTTAGCAAGCCACTGTATCTGCCACCACCAGCACTGCTGTAACATCACAGGAATGCTAACAGGGGGAGGTGGATGTGAGGAGAGGAGGCCAGCTGGAGAGGAAGGAGACTGGAGTATAGGACTGCACCATGCTGTGAGTATAGTGCACATAGTATAGTGCACAGGTAGCTATAAAAAAAAACTACCGCCCACAAGTGACAGCAATGAGTGGTAGTACAACTGTACAACTTATATTATCCTCCCCATATTATCTATCAAAAGACAGGAGCATACAGTAAGGATCTCATGACTACATCACTGAGGATGGATAAGGACGAGAGTCACATGCTGGAGAGGATATTCAACTTCACCCTTGAGATCATCTGTCTGCTGACTGGAGAGGTGAGGAGAACTCTGGGAGGTCACATAATGCGATATGGCATCACTCATCTCTATTAATAGAACACACCTGACCAGAGAAATGAGTAGCATAATGGGATGCACTGTGACATTTCTGTTTTCTTCTTTAAATACAGAGTTTTCCTCCAGTGAAGTCTGGTGATCATGTGACCATCACGTTGTCCCCACCTCACTCCCTGATGTCTGAGAGACACAACAAGGAGAAGATTCTGGAAATCACCAGGAAGATGCTGGTGCTGCTGACAGGAGAGGTGAGCAGTTCTGGGAATTATGGAACATGGGTTTTGATTTACTAATACTTTACAGGACCACCTGCATTTAAAGTTACGCACGTTGCTATGTAAGCAATGTACGTAACTGAGTAAGGCATGCTCCTTACATAACAATGCACAGTGCTATGTAAGCCATGCATAGCGGACGCTCCTTCTTTTTTAACAAGCACTCCCTCACATTAAAGGACTTCCGAGGCCAAAATGAAGAAAATTACACTTTACCTTTTTCTTAGCAGAATCCACGGAGGACGCCCTGTGCGTCCTCCGCTCCGCTGTCAATGTAGGCCTTTCCGTTCCCCCAGGGCTTGCCCCGACCTCACCGAACGGGTCGCATCGATGCCACTCCTAAGATGGCTGCCGCCTTGATCCGCGGCTGCGCAGTACGCTTTGCCGCGATTGCGACTGCGCAGCCTTTAGCCCGCCTCCCGCCGCGCCCGACGTATGCTTCAGGAGGATGCCAGGACCCACTACGCGGCGGGAGGCGGGCTAAAGGCTGCGCAGTCGCAACCGCGGGAAAGGGTACTGCGCAGCCGCAGATCAAGGCGGCTGCCATCTTAGGGGTGGCATCGATGCGACCCATTCGGAGGGGTCGGGGCAAGCCCTGGGGGAACGGAAAGGCCTACATTGACGGCGGACCGGAGCGGAGGACGCGCAGGGCGTCCTCCGTGGATTCTGCTAAGAAAAAGGTAAAGTGTAATTTTCTTCGTTTTGGCCTCGGAAGTCCTTTAAGCCCAATATCCAGTAGCAACAAAGGATGGGTCTGGGTGGTGACTGTATCATGGTTTGTGTCAGGTTCCTATAAGGTGTCAGGATGTCACCAACTATTTCTCCATGCAGGAGTTGCAGTCTTTAGAAGGACACAAGGACATCTGCAAGAACACCATGATGGAGAATCAGCCGCCCCTCACATCACCGAGTAAGAGGAGACTTTTTTTTTATTTCTTTGTAAAGGAGAGAGCAGTATGGAGGATCCCCCTACATACCCCCATCATCCGATAAACACATAGAAACAATGAGGTAGATTCATTATTGTTACTGCGCTGTAACAGTGCAAGTTAACTGCTGTTTCATGCGCTATTGAAGCAGCGTAACTTAGTTATCCCTCATGCATACTACGTGCACTAGTGGCAGTGAAGCGTGCGTACCTAAGCAATGGCAGATGCTTTCAATAGCTGCACAGTAGTGACACATCGCAACAGCAATGCTTCGCTAGCGCAGCCGCTACTACATAGTAGCCACCACGCTAGTGAAGTTTCCCGGTAGCGATACGCCACTACGGGGTGCTAATGAAAGCATCGGCCGTTGCTTAGGTACGCATGCTATGCTGCCACTGGTACATGTAGCATGCATGAGGTATAACTAAGTTACGCTGCTTCAATAGCACGCATGACAGCATTTAACCCGCATTGTTACAGTGCGGTAACAATAATGAATCTACCCCCGTGTATTTAGTCAGTTTGTGTGTGTTTCCTACAGATGTATACAGAAACCCACCAGACAGATGTGCAGGTCCTTTTTATTCCTGGGATTGTCCACAGGAAGGTCACACCATTCCCCATCATTATCAGGTAGGTGGGACTGAGGATCATCAGAGACCCCAAACTCTGTGACATTGTTTCCTTCTGTGTATGCTGTTATCTGTGTTCACAATTTAAATTATCTCTTATTTTGTGCACTTAGGGGGGAGAACTGATGCATGTAAATGCTGTGGCTAAAGTGGAAGAAGAAGAGACATATATGAGGAGTGATCAACAGTTTACAGAGGAGGGTGACATGATGAGGACAAGTAAAGAGGAAGAAAAAAAGAGGTATATGAGGAGTGATCAGCAATCTATGGAGGAGGATGACATGATAAGGACAATGAAAGAGGAAGAAGAAGTGACATATGTGAGGAGTGATCAGCAGTCTGCAGAGGAAGATGACCTGACGAGAGCACAGAAGAAGGAAGACATTACAGCAATGAGCACTGGTGAATGATAAATGATAGATATTCAAAAGACTTGAACTAACAAATATGTTCACATGCATCCAATAAGGGGGGTAATATGAGGTGTGGTGTGTAATATGACTGCACAGTCTGCCTGTAAGGATTTATCATAACATTATGTACGTGGTAAAACTTCAGTCATCCAAGTATTTTGATGTTATACAGTGCAGTCGCATGACACACAGTGTTACCAGCCTGTAATAAGCTGATAATGATCATTGTACATTGCCGTACACAGATTATTTATAGTAGGGTTGACTATAGGTGCGTACACATGAACTACAAAAAAGAAAGACGGGTCCGTCAGACCCTCCCGCTGAGCGGATCGTTCAGAAACAGCCTTATCAGTCTGCCTGACAGACTGTACACACGCACTACTGTCGCTGGAACGCCCGCCCAGCGGGAGGGTCTGACAAACCCGTCGTTCCCTAAGTAGAGCATGTGTACTAGCCTTAAAGAGAATCTGTATTGTTAAAATCGCTCAAAAGTAAACATACCAGTGCGTTAGGGGACATCTCCTATTACCCTCTGTCACAATTTCGCCGCTCCTCGCTGCATTAAAAGTGGTTAAAAACAGTTTTAAAAAGTTTGTTTGTAAACAAACAAAATGGCCACCAAAACAGGAAGTAGGTTGATGTACAGTATGTCCACACATAGAAAATACATCCATACATAAGCAGGCTGTATACAGCATTCCTTTTGAATCTCAAGAGATCATTTGTGTGTTTCTTTCCCCTATGCACTGAAATTTCAGGCTGCTCTTTTCTTCCTGCAAACAGCTTTGCCCTTGTTTGTAATTCCTCAGTATGTGAAAGCCCAGCCAGCTCAGAGGACGATTTATCCAGCTGATTAGAGCAGCTTCTCTCTTCTCTCTTATCTAAATAACACACAGGCAGTGTGCATAGAGGGGCCAGGAAGAGTGAGTTCATAGCAGAACCACAACACTGAAGAACTTGGCAGCCTTCCAGACACAGGCCGACAAGTCTGACAGGGGAAAGATACATTGATTTATTACAGAGACTGTCATAGTAGAAAGTGCTGCAGTTAGCCAGAACACATTAGAATAGCTTTTGGAACATGTAGGATGATAAAAAACAGGATGCAATTTTTGTTACGGAGTCTCTTTAAGTGTTACTGGCCTGTAACAAACTGATAATGGTTACTGTACATTACTGTACAAAGATTGGTCTAAGTAGGGGGTGACTTAAGGTATGTACACACGTCCAACTTTACGCCTGGTTGTCGTTTAAACTGGTCATTTTAATTACTTAAAGTGCAAACAACAAGTCATCTAGATGTCACGTATACACTGACCAACAAAGCGGCTGATATGTTAATTTACATGGCGTTTAACCAGCTTGATAATGGACAATGAACTGGATAGAACAATGAACTAGATTAAATGACTGGTCAAACGACTTGTTGTTTGAAAGTCTATTAGTTGGACAAACGGCTAAAAGTCGTTTGTACACATGTACGGACCTAACAGTCATTTGAACGACAGTTGGTCCAACAGATCGGCTGAGCGGATCAAGCAAAACAGTTGTTATCAGACGCTCAACAGTGCCAACATACGTCCAACTTGTCATTCAAACGAAAAGTCGGATGACAAGTTGTTTGAAAAAGTTGGACACGTGTATGTACCTTTAGTGTCTGTAGCCTGCAATAAGCTGATAATGGGGGTGATTTAGTTTTATCAACCTGTAATAAGTTGATAATGGTCACTATACATTACTGTACACAGATTGGTCACAGTAGGGATGACTTAGGGCTTGATTCAGTAAACGGTGCTAACCTACTTAGCACACCTAAAGACTTTAGGCGTGTTAACCAGGGTGCTATGTAGGTTAGCACTGTTTCTAAAATCAGATCGCGCGCAAAGACCCGTGCGCAAAACTTTGCGCGCGGACGGCGTGGTGCGCGTGGAACGTCGCATAGATGTGAATGGGCACTTTGCACGCACTGCTTTGTGCGCGCGCAAAACTTTGCGCACGGATCTTTGCGCGCGATCTGATTTTAACACGCCCAAACTGAGTTAAGGCGTGATAATGGCCTTTTCAGAAGCGTGCTAACAGTTAGCACTGCTTACTGAATCGAGCCCTTAGTGTCTGTAGCTTGTAATAAGCTGCTAATGGTCAGTATACATTACTGTAGACAGATTGGTCACAGTAGGGGATGTCATAGCTTTAGATAATGCCGGTGCTCATTGGCAAAGAGTCATATAGTATGTGTACAAAGCTGCAGTGGTAACAGTATATGATAAAGTGGCATCTGTCTGGGGTCTTCCCTCCCTGCAGAGTCACCATCATTAAGAGTTTTACAATTTGATTATTGAAAGCATCTAGTAGTATATACAGTGCATCCAGAAAGTATTCACAGCTTACTCCAAGATGGATTAACCACCTGAGCGGTATGGATGAGCTCAGCTCGTCCAATACTGCCGCAGTGGATTGCTCAGCCCCTGGAGGGTCTTTTTAGACCACATTTTCGTAGGGGGTGTAGCTAGCACTTGGCTAGCTACATCACCCCTCCGATTGCCGCCGGCCTGCTCTGATCCCCCTGACTGCGCTGTTTTATACATAGCCGGCGCCGGCGCAGCCTCTCCATAGCCTCCAGGGGTTGCAATGGTCGGCGATCGGAACTGCGCATGACGTCAGACGTCATGGTCGATCGTCGCCATAGCAACGCCTGAAGCTATGGTGGATGTTTCGGCCATTGCGGGATCGCGGCCAGGTGAATATCACCGGCGGTGAGCGGAGGGAGGGGGACAGTGCTGGGGGACTTGGGGGCAAAGTGTAGCTAGCAACCAACAAAGACACATTTAAAAAAAAAAAAAAAACGCCACCCGCGGCCGCATGGTTGCAATTAAACAAACGTCAGGGTGGTTAAAATAACTTCTGTCTGCAGAATTTTACACACAACAAGCCATAATGACAATGTAAAAAAAAGATTACTTGAGGTTTGGGATCCCAATGCGGCCAACACGTGAAGTGTTGGCCGTGTTCCATGACTTACTACAGCACTTCCTTCTTCCGGCCATAAAACAGGAAGTTCTGTAGTGAGTCATGGAATGCGGCCAACACTTTGCGTGTGTGGTGAATGAGACGTATTGAATCTTAGGGACGTATGGGTAAGTTAACTGCCCCCCCCCCCCCCCCCCCTCCCCGTCTCCTGCGGTCACAGCTGCTATAATTACCATTTCGATTCCCAGTAGCTACAAACTCATAGCTACTCGGAAGATCATCCCTGATAATGAGCACAACCTTCTGCAGTTCTCTTTCAGGCTGATAACTAGGGATGGTCAGTGATATGCTAATAACTCTGAGATGGTGCAAATTGTATTCTAATTACAGTCTAGGTTATCCGGCACTAAGGGGGATTGGCTGATGCTGGATAAGTGTTATTTTTGGTTGAATGAGACTCAATGAGCTTGATTCATAAAACAACGCTTAATTTGGCGCACACACACAGCACTGGTCCTATCAGCATAGCGTGCACTCTTAACTGCCACGTGATGCACTCGTAGCGTGACCGCGATACTCCACTAGCGCGGCCACTTCTACAGTAATTACCGTAGTAGCAGCCGTGCTAATGAAGCACTGCAGTTGCATTAGGAGCGCATCGCCCAGCAGTTAAAAGCGCACGCTATGCTAACAGGACCACTCGCTGTGTGTATATGGTATTATTAACCCGCGCTGTGTGTTCATGGTAGATTTAGCACAGTTTTGTGAATCAAACTCGATAGAAAATAGGCCTAGGCAGGGCTGTGAAGTCTACAAAAAATCATCCAAATCCAACTTCTCAGTTTTTATAAAACCATCGACTCCGACTCCAGGTACCCAGAAAATTCTCAGACTCCACAGCCCTGGGCCTAGCTAATACAGTACTATACCCTACTGTATATACATACCATGAACTCTGTATTAAATGTTAGAATACATTAATTGAAAGTATATTAGCCTTAAAAGAGCCAAGGCACCCAGTCTATAAGCACAGCAGAGTCCACAAACAGCCTAAGGGTTTGGCCTTCACCACTGTGAGTACTGCTGGTGATTTGTGCTGGTTAGTTGAGACTGCTGGTTAGTTGAGTTCCAAATAACCAGGACTCTATTGTATATGCAAAGTTATGCAGTCGCTGACTTTGGTCCATTTCCAGTATGTATAAACTGTGCATCAACATAGAATTATCAGCAGCTCGCTGAACATCTCTAATGATAATTGTTCCTCCTCTAAGTGATGATGTATCTCTATTTGCAGCGCAGAGTCCCGGCATCAGGAACCTCTCGAAGACTCGTCTCTCTGCAGTCACAGACTGTTCAACAGATGATGATGTCACTGGACAAGAGTCTCCTGCAGATATCCTGGTTACCACATATTTTCCCCAAGATTTCCCTCACCTGTCTAACCGTGAGGGGCATCATATTCAGCACAGCTCTCCCCTTGTTCAAGGATCTTTTTCCTGTTCCATGTGTGGGAAATGTTTTGTTTGGAAATCAAATCTTAACAGACATATGAGATCTCACACTGGTGAGAAGCCCCATTCATGTTCTGAGTGTGGGAAATGTTTTGTTTGGAAATCACAGCTTGCCGTACATCAGAGATCACACACTGGTGAGAAGCCCTTTCCATGTGCAGAGTGTGGGAAATGTTTTGGGCATAAATCGGTTCTTATCACGCATGAGAGATCCCACACTGGTGAGAAGCCTTTTTCATGTGCTGAGTGTGGAAAATGTTTTGTACAGAAATCAAACCTTATCATACATGAGAGATCTCACACTGGTGAGAAGCCCTATTCTTGTTCGATGTGTGGGGAACGTTTTGGGTATAAAGCAAGCCTGGTCATGCATGAGAGATCTCACACTGGTGAGAAGCCCCACTCATGTGTTGAATGTGGGAAATGTTTTGGGCATAAATCAAACCTTATCAAACATAGAAGATCTCATACTCGAGACAGGTAATTTGGGCACCACGCGGTGCCCTACACAATTTTCCCAAGTACTTTTTTTTCATTTATGTCTCATACTGTTGAGAAGCCTTATTCATGTGGTGAGTGTAGGAGATGTTTTGGGCATAAGTGTTCTTTTACAGTGTTTTTTTTTTTATTAATTGCCAAGTGCAAATGAAAGCAAAAGCATATTTACACAGGATTACACAATTAATCATTGCATTGGTTTGTGTAAACTTTGAAGGGAACCAAAACTGAGAAGGATATGGATTTTTCCTTTTAAAATAATACCAGTTGCCTGACTCTCCTGCTGCTCCTGTGTCTCTAATACTTTTGGCCACAGCCCATCAACAAGCATGCAGATCAGGTGCTCTGGCTGAAGTCAGACTGGATTAGCTGCATGCTTGTTTCAGGTGTGTGATTCAGCCACTACTGCAGTCAAAGAGATCAGCAGGACTGCCAGGCAACTGGAATTGTTTACAAGAAAACATCCATATCCCTCTCAGTTAAGGTTCCCTTTAAGACTGAAGTGACATGATGAGATAAACAAGGATACATATAGTACTAAGCCTAGTTAGAACTTTCCTGTGTTCACTTTTTATATTTTCCATTGCAAGGGTTTATAAACCAGGTGCTTTAGCTATGCAAATGAAGAGGGATATACTGTTGCATGCAGCTACAGTTCTCCTTTTGGTTAATTCTCTATCAGTAATATTACTGTGCTCACGTAGCACATGGCAATGTTACCCTAACTTCCGCTTGCAAGTACCATGAGTTACATGATTAGCGTGACCTGTAGTACTCAAGTAGTGTGACTGTTGCTCTGGTAATGTGTGTTACTAAGTGTAACACGTTTTACTAACAGTAAGGCTCCCTGCACACTGCAAATCCGTTTTGCGATTCCGTTTCCGATTTTCCCTGAATGCAATCAACAGAAAAACGGAGGAAAAAACGCAGCATGCAGTTATGTGTGTACGGTAATATTACTGTTGTCTAGAGAATTAACCCCATGAATAGTAAATAAAGACCAAACACTTCTATCTGCCTGAACAAACACTCCTGATAACAAGAGAATGCAGAAAAGAAAGTAATTTGTTTTAGTTGGAAACTAAATGTTATGTCACACTGATGTGGCTACTGTGCACAATTGAGTCAGAATTGAACCCCTTAAATAGAAAATAAGAATGTGGGATTCCAGGAAAGTTCTGTATAGCAAGGTGGGGCCCATTTAAATATATAACAGAAGGAAACATACCCAGCTATATATTACTCTTATTGTATCTGTATTCAGCACTTTCTTTGTCTTTCCATGAACTATAATAAACATGTCACTGTGTACACATCAGGTGGTGTTGAGTTATGGGATGTCTCTAAATGGCCCAATTCACTGGGCCATTCTAAACTCATTGTTTGTAGCTTAAGCACTCTGTAAGATTGCAAGTCTGTAGTCTGGTACTGATGATGGTCTATGGGATGCAAATAATTCTAAGTTTATGTAAAATACAGTAAATGTATGTAAATTTTTTGTGTTAATGTATGCAGCTTGCAATCGACCTAATAAAGTGAAGATGTGATATTATTGGTCCATGCTCACTGCATACATTTACATATTCCTACAGCAACTTGGACAGATACGGGCTTGTTCCCCATCCACTCCACAAGATTCTGCCACAAAATACCAAATGCTATTGCTGACCTTTACACTGCCCAGACTGCAAAGCTGAATCACAGAAACCGGAAGCAGCAGGGGTCACACTGTGAGATATGACCGCGCAGGGGGATAGGATGCTGCCCTTGTGTTGGTAAAGCACAACATACACGTCTAAAAAGAACCAATGTCACACTGCAAACTGGTGTCAGCGATGCGGTGCGTCACTCCCACCACCAGAAACAGGGCTTCAGGGAACACCGCGTTAAATACGCGGTTTTCGCTGTCTGGCCACAAGCCAAGCAGGAAGTGACATTCGTTTGCGTTCACTTCCTTCTTCAGGTATGTGGAAGTGCATGGAAGTGTATTATTAAAATATCGCAATGGCAACATTTTTAAAATCCCAGTGTCGCCATGGAATAACAGGATTTCTGGTCCGACGCAGAGCGATGCAAGTATGCGCTTTTAATGTAGTTTTGACCTAGCGCCCGGGATACGGCCAAAACGTCACTTCCATTGCATTGCGTCATACCATGGCAGTATGAAAGTCTCCATAGACTTTCACTGCCTGGCGGTGGGGTGCGGTAAAAATACCGCATTGCACTGGCCCGGTGTGAAAAGGCCCTCAGCATGATCTGATATGACTCAGACTGCCTTTCGGCTGTAGATGCTGCAGTCACACAGCCACTAATTCATACATGTCAGCAGCCTTCCCCATCATCTAATTGTTCCCTGGCTGCCCTCAGACTAAAGATGCTGCAACTGTAATCATCGAATCACTAACTCGCATCCATCAGTAACCCCTGACCGAGGCTTTCCTCTAGACCAGGGCTGTCAAACTCAAATACAGTGTGGACCAAAATTGTACACTGGGACCTAGTCGCGGGCCAACCTCAATGTCTACTGGCCACCTTCCTTCCTTATAAAGTTCCCAGGTGTCTAATGCCCCCCTCCAAACCTTATACAGTTCCCTGGTGTCTAGTGGTCCTCCCTCCCCTATACTGTTCCCTAGTGTTTAGTGCTTTCCCCCTACCCCCCCCCCCCCCATATGGATTCCCTAGTGTTCTAGGGCTTCACCTATAATACATCTTACCTGGTGGTCTAGAGTGGGCCAAACATAATGCAAGGTGGGTAAACCACTTGAGGGACAAATTGAATGGCTCTGAGGGCCAGTTTTGGCCCGCGGGCTGGAGTTTGACATGTACAGTATGCTCTTCTAGACTGTCCTCTAGGAAATGGACACGTTATACAATATATCACCCCACAAGTGTAACATGTAATAATGGAATTTATTTTGCTGGTATGGTTATTAGCTGTAGATACACATTCAAGAATCAATATTATTCTTGCACCAACTACATGAAGGAAACCCTCATGTCTTGATTGAGACAGCTGTTGAGGCTTGGTCGAGAAGAACTTGGGGGTCTTTCAGTGGGTGCAAGTGCATTACCCAAATTGGCAGCCCTTTTAAAAACACCTTTGGGACTGGGGGTATGACATCAGACAACAGTTTTTCCTCACTCACGGGTAGGAATGATCAAACGGATGCAAATACTTTCGAGTTTACGCTCATTTTTGTGCAAGTATATGCAGTTTGAAAATGGACCAATCAATTTAAACCCAGGTTTAAATTGATTGGTCCATTTTGCAGCTGCATATATTTGCAATAAAAAAATGCATACATTTACATAAAAGTATTTGCATCTCTTTGATCATCCCTACTCAAGAGGTACCAATACTTATTTAGGGATCTGTTGACATAATGTGCCTGGGAACTATACTGTGTTATGAAGAGCACCCACCCTTGCATGGTGGTGCATACCCTCCATCCAACAGCTGAGCACTTTCATCAGACCTCACCTCTTCACTAACAACCTGAAGGGCATCCACTGCATACTCCTTTTTCTTAAAATCTTTGGGTGAGTACTTTTGCTTCACTTTCATACTGGGTGGTGTCTGTCCAGTTCCTCCCGAGTCTAGTGTGTTGCTCCTTTGGTATATTATTCAGCCACTGGGGCAGATGGCAACTCCACTTCAGGATGAAGCTGTTGAAATACACCTTTTTAAAGGGAACCTTAACTGAGAGGGATATGGATGTTTCCTTTTAAACAATACCAGTTGCCTGGCAGTCTGGCTGCATGCTTGTTTCAGGTGTGGGTGAATCACACACCTGAAACAAGCATGCAGCTAATCCAGTCTAACTTCAGTCAGAGCACCTGATCTGCATGCTTGTGGAGGAGCTGAGGCTAAAAGTATTAGAGACACAGGATCAGCAGGAGAATCAGGCAACTGGCATTATTTTAAAAGGAAATGTCCATATCCTTCTCAGGTTAGGTTCCCTTTCAAGTGTGTTTATTGAGAAGATTTCACCCCACCACGATCCACACAGAGTTGACAGGCAGACATTGTCTCCTCTAATACCAGTTATGCTAGCACCAGGCTACATACACCTCACACTCTTGGCCAAGGTGGGTGAATCTTATGGATGCCGAAACAAATCAACTGTGACCACCTAAAACACCTTAATCCACTGACAATTACTAAAATTATCGGCACATGATTATCTAAGTTCCTTTGTTGTTCTTGATAGTAGCCATGATGAGGCATGCTTTGGCAGTGGTAACCCCATACAGTTCTGTGTGAAGGGACTTGACATCGGCCCACAATTGGCATAGCATACCATTCAAGTTATTTCTTGCCTGACACTTCGGTGCTGGTGGTGGTGTCTTCACATACAGTCAATCATGACTGTATGTGAATGTAAAATGTTTCACCTTTTTAAATGTGATTTGCTGACAACTACCAGCCTGCCACAGCTGATGTCACAGACTGATGCCAGAAGGAGGCCAATTCATGCTACTTCATTTATCTCAGACACTTGCTGCCAACACAACTGCCATAATATCCGGTGCTGCTGCATTGGCTTAGTGTTTGTGATAATTGGTGTTAGATGTTTCGGTGGCAATCATGTCATTAACATCAAGCTGCAGGCTAGCCATCTATATGTCTCTCATGCACAATACAATTTTTTGAAGTGTAAAAAATGTATTTTTACTCAGCAGTGTTTTACATAGAACTTTGTGTTGGGATGATGTAGCATATTACTTATTCTGTGGTGCTGTACAATGTAAGTAAAAACACATGGGATACATAATAATACAGACAATGGTATACACCAATGTGACAAACACCCACCAATCCTGTGACTATGCCACAGTTGCAATTCAGGTCTCATCCACTAGAGGCTTCTGAAGGCAAATACACTGTGAGCAAAGTAAATATTTAAGATTGGTTGTGGCTACCTATTCTGGGAGGGCTGCACCTGACTTCCTAATATTGGGGGCTCCTGTGGCTACCTATGCTGGTGGGGGCTTCCTCTGGCTAATACTACGGTGGGCCACCTCTGACTACCTAATACCGGGGAGCACAATTTATAGAACCTCGCCCTGGGAGCTCTATTGCTTAGAAACTGCCCTGGTTTGGTAAATTAATTAAGGATGTAAATACTTTTTGAATAATACCTGTCTCTTGGTTGGTGACTTTTTTTGGGATAGCTTTCCTTTGTTGTCCTTTTGAATAGTTTTTGTATCCCTAACACATCTCAGTCTTGAATTTCAGATTGATACATTAGTATGGTGCTTGATCATTACTTCTTACCTTTAGTTTTATAAAAAAAAAAACTCCCACCGAGGCACAATAATAGGTAGATGACCACAACTGTATTACAATTCACTAGATGGGACAACCAACATATCCTGCCTCCTGCCATTAGGCAAATCCTCCCCATACTCGGGTAACACAAACCGTGCAGCCAACACACATCTCTGTGTGTCGGTGACCTACAGTGTTTATGGGATGTCTGTATTACTTGGGAAATGGCTCTTGACCAGAAATTGGAAGTCCAATGAGAGATATATTATTAATGCTGCTGCTAATAATAATAGTAATAATAATATGTATTATTATTATTATTATTATTATTATTATTATTGTTATTATTATTATTATTATTAATAATAATAATAATAATAATAATAATAATAATAATAATAATAATAATAATAATAATAATAATAATAAATAATAGTTGATGGCTGAGTGCAGATGATTCCATAGACAGAGGCTGCAGTTAGCCTATTCACCACAAGATGGCCTCTGGTGGAAAGCACAGACAGGAAAAAGTGAGCCAAAGACAGGAAGCGATGTGAGAGCAGGAAGAGATTGAAGGAGAGGAGACATTGTTGAAGAGGTAATTGTGGCATTCTTGTTATATATTGAGCAGAGCAGAGGTCGGGGTGGACATACTTTGCTACAGAGGCGGTCATAGGACACCTGCCACTATCCTGATCACCCCCACCTTGGAGTAATTGCCATACAAGAGCCATTTATATAACTATTGTGACTTGGGTGCCAGTTTCCTAGTGGTCCCCCTGCATGCACCATACATTATGGTTGTCATCTCACCTTCCTAGTAATTATTCCGTTCAGTCACATCACAGAGCCAAGACAAGCACGTGAACAAGCGTCCTTGGGGATATGAAACAGCTCAGCTGTGTCTCCAACCTCAAACCCACCCAACCTCTGTGCATATCTTCACAATTTCAAAAACTGTATGTACGTTATGGAACTTTCACATTTGTACAATAAACAGCTGAGTATGCAAATGTTTTTGTCTTGATTGATTTTTTGGATACCACTGCAACATGTCCAGCCAGGATAATCATGCCTGCCGGTGTCCCCCAGCATTACCATTATTCTCCTGTCCGTAATGTCCCCCACCCCAGTAATCATGTTACATTCCCAGAATAGCCATGGAAGGGGGGGGGGGGGGGGCAAAAAACGCCATCAGAGAAGTGACGTTTCGAAGGAGGGTCACTTAACACCACCAGGGAAGTTATGTTAGGAAGGGGGGGGGGGATCAATAAACACCATCAGAGACGTGATATTTGGAAGTAAGGTCACTCAACACCACCAGGGAAGCTATCTTGGGTAGTGGGGGAAATCCCTAGACACCAGAGAAGTGTATAGGGGAGGAAGGGAGGGATCAGTAGAAACCATGAACTGTTTAGGGGCGGAAGGAGTTACCACTATAGACCAGGGAACTGTATAGGGAGGGACACCGACACCACCAGGGAAGCTATATTGGGGAGGGAGACAACTAATCACCACCAGGGGAGTTATATTGGGGAGGGAGACAACTAAACACCACCAGGGGAGCTATATTAGGAAGGGGGCATTAAACACCTTGAGGGAAGCTATGTTAGGGAGAGGGGAAGCACTAGGTACCAGAGAACTGTACAGGGGAGGGCGGGGTGGAAGCAGTAGACATCAGATACTGTATAGGAGAGGAAGGGGTTACCACTATACGCCAGGGAACTGTATAAAGAGGATGCACCACATTCAAAATTGGGGTATGGCTAAAGGGCTAAAGGAGTGTCAGGGGCGGGGCGTAGTGTCCTTTTTGCTGATTTAAACATTTGTGAGGTATGCCACCCAGTAATGCCAATTCTTTCCCAGTATAACCTTGTCCCCCTGTGGCACCCCCCCCCCCCCCCAGCCCTGCTATTATTCTCCAGTATATAATGTCCCCCGCCCCAGTACTTCTTTCCCAGTACACCCGTGGCCAAATGCCAGCATTGTTCCCTCTCTTCCCCCACCTCTATGCAGCGTAGCAAAAGAAAGGATTTGCATTGGATTATAGCTACCTGTGACAGTGTGCTCCAGTTCTCTGCCTCCATTAGCCCCAGTCTTCTCTGCTCATATCCTCATCTATCTACCACTACCAGTGCTGCTGTAACATTACAGAAATACTAACAGTTGGAGGGGGATATTAGGAGATAAGGCCAGCTGGAGAGGAAGCTGATAGGAGGACAGGACTGAAGCATGCTGTAAGTATAGTGCA